>NC_053027.1:519732291-520383130 GCF_003073215.2 Triticum urartu | reverse complement strand
TTGTGATGTCATGACCATTTGAATCCTACAAATTTTTGGTTTGTTTGACTGCATGAGAAAATATGTGATCCTTTCCAAGAGGTTTGAGTGAAGGCTAAAATTCCTATGAAATGCAGTACCAAGGAATCTTCAGAAAAAAATTCTATTCAATTCGACGAATTAAGCAATCAACATAGCAAAAATTCCTAAGGATTTTGATCCTTCAAAATTCTTATTAAGATTCTTTGAATCAAATATGCCCTAAAACAACCACATGTATTCAAGAAAATTAGGGTATTTTTGCCTGCTTGCTGAACCATCGTTTCCTGGGTTAATTCCAGATAAAACACAGTAGATATATGCACACTGAGAAATTCATTTTGCTTTAAGCATTTCTCCATCGACTAGTTTGGGTACGACCCGGCCCATACGTGTTTGCGGGTGTAGTTCTTGAAGAGAGACATAAAACCTTAGCCGCTAAGGTTGTGATCAGAAGCAATAAAAATGTGTGTGATCAGAACCTATTAATTCACTTGAATTGAGAGCAGAGAATTCCACTATTTTTTTCCTACAAAGCTCGTGCATTGCAAAACGAGACATTATTGTTCCAAACCTATGGCAAGACAAAGCTTTTCTGTGAGGCACTGCTGTTACAAAAGTTCCACCAGCCAAAATTCTAGAGGACACAATAATACAATATCTTATGACGACTGGCAGAGCATGATTTGTCTTTGGTGTGTTGTCATCTCTTTACGGCAATTTGCATACCATAATCAGGCAAAGCAACGGGCTAAACATGCATTATTGCACGGCTCCTTCTAATAAGCGCTAAGCTATTGCACGACCAATCAAAGTTTCCCGTTTGTTAGGTTAGGTTTAGGCCAAGTGAGGAGGATGGGTGTGTTTGCCAGTGGCGTTCCAGTATAGTGCACAGCAGATAGAACCAACCTCCATGCAAACTTCTGGCTAAGCAAAGGGATTCCTCTTTGCTGAAACCCTATTTGTCCTCCTGTTGTGCTCTGCAATCTGCATGGTTGAATGTTAAATATATGACCCTGATAAGTACCGAATGTCAGGTACGAGCACATGGCAATTCTGAATGTTTTCAACGGCAAGCTTAGTTATGCGAGGATGACAACTTTAGTTGTCAAGCATGACAAGTTTCGTGCTTCAGTATATTTTTCACAGAAACTTGCCGTGTGTCACTGAAAATTGCCATCCTTACGCGACTGGAATTGCCATCGAAAAATGTCAGGGCCAGAGTGCCACACACCCGACGCGTGGCACTTATCATTTGGGTAAATATAAACAGGACTAAGTATCAACAAACATAACGCTTGAAGCAGTGTAACCAAGACAATTGATCAAGCATTTCAAAACCTGTTGGGGATATGACTATTGGATATGACCCGCCCAGGAGGGGCCGGGTTATCCTAATGGAGGTTCATCTAGACAAAGCCCATGAATATGTTGAAGATGGCGGTTCATGAAGTAGGCATGTTAACGGGCCCAAACCGAAAGGCAGCTTAAGACCCGTGAGTATAAACCACCATGTATATATGACTTGAGTTGTAAGGCATGTAAGATAAGTTACCGAGCCGGACACGTTTGAATGAGCCGGCCAGGACTCTGTAGGCCACCGGGCGTCAACCAATGTATATAAGGGGACGACCCGGCAGCGGGTTAGGGCAAGAAACAACATATCGAAAGCTAGGCAAAGCATATTCGATCCCTGGTAATCGAAACCCTATCAATACCACCCCAAACTGGATTAGGCCTTTACCTTCACCGCAAGGGGCCGAACCAGTATAAACTCCTCGTGTCCTTTGTCCCGTTTAACCCCTTTAAGCTAACCTCGTCGCCATGGTTTCACAACTAAGTCCTTTCACTAGGACATCTGCCGTGACAACTCCACGACAGTTGGCGCCCACCGTGGGGCCTGCACACAGTGGTTTTGAGTTCTTGAAGGGCAGCTTCGAAGGGATCAAGGGATACGCTGTTGGCCGGATGACCAAGAGTCGTCGCGGCAAGTTCTACATCGACGATGCAGGCTGGGGACCCGAGGCCGGCTCAATTGAGTATGGGCACCGGGTCCCCTTCAACGGAATCCACGTCTTCATTGACAAGATCGGCGAACCGGGCCCTGAGCCGGATATCTGCACCGACATCATCGAGACGGCTCAGCGTGTTGGGGATCGAAGCAGAAATTTAAAATTTTCTACGCATCACCAAGATCAATCTATGGAGTAATCTAGCAACGAGGGGAAGGGGAGTGCATCTACATACCCTTGTAGATCGCTAAGCGGAAGCGTTACAAGAATGCGGATGAAGGAGTCATACTCGTAGCGATTCAGATCGCGGTTGATTCCGATCTAAGCGCCGAACAACGACGCCTCCGCGTTCAACACACGTGCAGCCCGGTGACGTCTCCTACGCCTTGATCCAGCAAGGGGAGAAGGAGAGGTTGGGGAAGACTCCGTCCAGCAGCAGCACGTCAGCGTGGTGGTGGAGGAGCGCGGAACTCCAGCAGGGCTTCGCCAAGCACTACGAGAGACGAGGAAGGGAGAGGGGTAGGGCTGCGCCAACAGGGGAAGAACTTCGTGTGTTGGGCTGCCCCTTTGCCTCCACTATATATAGGGGGAGAGGGAGGGCTGCGCCCCCACCTAGGGTTTCCACCCTAGGGGTGGCGGCAGCCCCAATCCCCATCTGGGGGGGCGGCCAAGTGGGGGGGGGGAGAGGGAGGCGCACCAGGCATGGGCCTTAGGGCCCATCTGCCCTTAGGGTTTGCCCCCTCATCTCTCTAGGCGCATGGGCCTTGGTGGGGAGGCGCCCCATCCCACCTAGGGGATGGTCCCTTCTTACACTTAGCCCATGTATGCCTCCGGGGCCCGTGGCCCCTCCCGGTGGACCCCCGGACCCCTCCGGTGGTCCCGATACACTACCGGTGATGCCCGGAACACTTCCGGTGGCCAAAACCATACTTCCTATATATCAATCTTTACCTCCGGACCATTCCGGAACTCCTCGTGACGTCCGGGATCTCATACGGGACTCCGAACAACATTCGGTAACCGCGTACATACTTTCCCTATAACCCTAGCGTCATCGAACCTTAACTGTGTAGACCCTACGGGTTCGGGAGTCATGCAGACATGGCCGAGACAACTCTCCGATCAATAATCAACAGCGGGATTTGGATACCCATGTTGGTTCCCACATGCTCCACGATGATCTCATCGGATGAACCACGATGTCAAGGATTCAATCAATCTCGTATACAATTTCCTTTGTCTATCGGTATGATACTTGCCCGAGATTCGATCGTCGGTATCCCGATACCTTGTTCAATCTCGTTACCGGCAAGTCTCTTTACTCGTTCCATAACACATCATCCCGTGATCAACTCCTTGGTCACATTGTGCACATTATGATGATGTCCTACCGAGTGGGCCTAGAGATACCTCTCCGTTTACACGGAGTGACAAATCCCAGTCTCAATTCGTGCCAACCCAACAGACACTTTCGGAGATATCCGTAGTGTAACTTTATAGCCACCCGGTTACGTTGTGACGTTTGGCACACCCAAAGCACTCCTACGGTATCTGGGAGTTGCACAATCTCATGGTCTAAGGAAATGATACTTGACATTAGAAAAGCTTTAGCATACGAACCACACGATCTTTGTGCTAGGCTTAGGATTGGGTCTTGTCCATCACATCATTCTCCTAATGATGTGATCCCATTATCAACGACATCCAATGTCCATGGTTAGGAAACCGTAACCATCTATTGATCAACGAGCTAGTCAACTAGAGGCTTACTAGGGACATGGTGTTGTCTATGTATCCACACATGTATCTGAGTTTCCTATCAATACAATTCTAGCATGGATAATAAACGATTATCATGAACAATGAAATATAATATAATAATAACTAATTTATTAGTGCCTCTAGGGCATATTTCCAACAGTCTCCCACTTGCACTAGAGTCAATAATCTAGTTCACATCGCCATGTGATTAACACTCACAGGTCATATCGCCATGTGACCAACATCCAAAGAGTTCACTAGACTCAATAATCTAGTTCACATCACTATGTGATTAACACTCAATGAGTTCTGGGTTTGATCATGTTATGCTTGTGAGAGAGGTTGTAGTCAACGGGTCTGCCATATTCAGATCCCTATGTATTTCGCAAAACTTTATGTCATATCGTAGATGCTGCTACCACGTTCCACTTGGAGCTATTCCAAATTGTTGCTCCATTATACGTATCCGGTATCTCTACTCAGAGCTATCCGGATAGGTGTTAAGCTTGCATTGACGTAACTCTTTAGTCGAACTCTTTATCACCTCCATAACCGAGAAACATTTCCTTATTCCTCTAAGGATAATTTTGACTGCTATCTGGTGATCCACTCCTAGATCACCTTTGTACCCTCTTGCCAGACATGTGGCAAGGCACACATCAGGTGCGGTACTCAGCATGGCATACCGTATAGAGCCTATGACAAAAGCATAGGGGACGACCTTCGTCCTTCCTCTTTCTTCTGCCGTGGTCAAGCTTTGAGTCTTACTCAACTTCACACCTTACAACTCAGGTAAGAACCCCTTCTTTGACTGATCTATTTTGAACTCCTTCAAAAACATGTCAAGGTGTGCGTTCTTTGAAAGTATCATCAGGCGTCTTGATCTATTTCTATAGATCTTGATGCCCAATATGTAAGCAGCTTTATCCAGGTCTTCCTTTGAAAATCACTCTTCAAACAACTGTTTATGCTTTTCACAAATTCTACATTATTTCGAATCAGCAATATGTCATCCACATATACTTATCAGAAATGTTGTAGTTCTCCCACTCACTTTCTTGTAAATACAAGTTTCTAGCAAACATTGTATAAACCTAAAAGCTTTGATCATTCCATCAAAGCATATATTCCGACTCCGAGATGCTTGCTCTAGTCCATAGAAGGATTGCTGGAGCCAGCATACCTTTTAGCATCCTTAGGATCGACAAAACCTTTTATTGTATCACATACAACTTTTTCATACAAAAACTGGTAAGAAAACTTGTTTTGACATCCATCTGTCAGATTTCATAATCGAAAAATACAGCTAATGCTAACATGATTCCGACGGACTTAAGCATTGCTACGGGTGAGAAATTCTCATCGTAGTCAACTCCTTGAACTTGCGAAAAGACTCTTTGCCACAAGTTGAGCTTCATAGACGGTAACATTACTGCCCACGTCCGTCTTCTTCTTAAAGATCCCTTTATCTCAATGGCTTGCCGATCAATGGGCAAGTCCACCAAAGTCCATACTTTTTTCTGATACATGGATCCTATCTCGGATTTCATGGCTTCTAACCATTTGTCGGAATACGGGCCCACCATCACTTCTCCATAGCTCGTAGGTTCATTGTTGTCCAACAACATGATATCTAAGACAGGATTACCGTACCACTTAGGAGTAGTACATATCCTTGTCGACCTATGAGGTTCGATAGCAATTTGATCCGAAGCTTCATGATCACTATCATTAACTTCCTCTTCAACAGACGTAGGCGCCACAGAAAACATCTTTCTGTGTTGCATCACTCTCTGGTTGAAGTAAAGGTTCGACAACCTCATCAAGTTCTATCTTCCTCCCACTCAATTCTTTCAAGAGAAACTCCTTCTCGAGAAAGGACCCGTTCTTAGCGGCAAACAATTTGCCCTCGAAACTGAGATAGAAGGTATACCCAACTGTCACCTTTGGGTATCCTATGAAGATGTGTTTGTCCGCTTTGGGTTCGAGCTTCTCCGGCTGAAGCCTTAAGCATCGCAGCCCCAAACATTAAGAAACGACAACTTTGGTTTCTCGCCAAACCAATGTTCATATGACGTCATCTCAACGGACTTATATGGTGTCCTATCTAAAGTGAATGCAGCTGTCTCTAATGCATAACCTCAAAATAATAGTGGTAGATCGGTAAGAGACATCATAGATCGCACCATATCTCATAAGGTTCGATTACGACGTCCGGACACACCATTACGCTGTGGTGTTCCAGGTGGCTTCAACTGCGAAACAATTCCACAATGTCTTAAGTGATTGCCAAACTCATAACTCAGAAAATCCCCCTTTGATCAGATCGTAGGAACATGATCTTCTTGTTATGACGATTCTTAACTTCACTCTGAAATCGCTTGAACTTTTCAAACGTTTCAGACTTGTGCTTCATTAAGTAAATATACCTATATCTACCCAAATCGTCAGTGAAGATGAGAAAATAGCGATATCCACCGCACGCTTCAATTCTCATTAGATCACACGCATCAACATGTATGATTTCCAACAAGTCACTTGCCCGTTTCATTATACCTGAAAACGGGGTCTTAGTCATCCTGCCCATGAGGCATGGCTCGCATGTGTCAAGCGATTCAAAATCAAGTGACTCCAAACATCCATCGACATGGAGTTTCTTCATGCATCTTACGCCAATATGACCTAAGCGGCAGTGCCACAAGAAAGTGGTACTATCATTATTAACTCTACATCTTTTGGCGTGAACATGCGTATTACCACGACCGAGATTCAATGAACCATTCACATAGGGTGCATGACCATGAAAGGTATTATTCATGTAAACAGAATAACCATTATTCTCTAACTTAAATGAATAACCGTATTGCAATGAACATGATCTAATCATATTCATGCTCAACGTAGACACCTGATAACATTTATCTAGGTTCAATACTAATCCCAAAGGCAGATGGAGCGTGCGATGGTGATCTCATCAACTTTGGAAACACTTCCAACACACATCGTCACCTCGCCCTTAGCCAGTCTCTGTTTAGTCCGTAGCTATTGCTTCAAGTCACCAATAATAGCAACTGAACCGGTATCCAATACCCAGGTGCTACCAGGAGTACTAGTGAGGTACACATTAATAACATGTATATACTTTGTTGAAGTTGCCAGCCTTCTTATCTACCATGCATTTGGGGTAATTCCGCTACCAGTGACCGTTCCCCTTACAATAGAAGCACTTAGTCTCGGGTTTGGGTTCAACCTTGGGTTCCTTCACTGGAGCGGCAACTAGCTTGCCATCCATGAAGTTTCCCTTCTAGCCCTTGCCCTTCTTGAAACCAGTGGTCTTGTTAAACCATCAACACTTGATGCTCCTTCTTGATTTCTACCTTTTGCGGTCTTAAGCACCGCGAACAGCTCCGGGATCAACTCCATCCCTTGCATGTCATAGTTCACCACGAAGATCTAGTAGCTTAGTGATAGTGGCTAGAGAACTCTATCAATCACTATCTTATCTGAAAGTTTAACTCCCACTTGATTTAAGTGATTGTAGCACCCAGACATTCTGAGCACATGCTCACTAGCTGAGCTATTCTCCTCCATCTTGTTAGCAAAAGAACTTGTCAGAGGTCTCATACCTCTCAACACGGGCATGAGCCTGAAATCCCAATTTCAGCTCTTGGAACATCTCATATGTCTTATGGCGTTCAAAACGTCATTGGAATCCCGATTCTAAGCCGTAAAGTATGGTGCACTAAACTATCAAGTAGTCATCAGGACGTGTCTGTCAGGTGTTCACAACATCCACAGACGACGTTGTAGGGGTTTGCACATCGAGCGGTGCATCAAAGACGTAAGCCTTCTGTGTAGCAGTGAGGACAGTCCTCGGACTACGGACCTAGTTCGCATCATTTCTTACAATATCTTTCAACTTAATCTTTCTCTAGGAACGTATTGAAACAGGGAGCTACAACGCGAGCTATTGATCTACAACCCTTTTTGCAAAGACAATTTAGACTATTGTTCATGATAAATAAGTTCATCTAATCAAATTATATAATGAACTCCCACTCAGATAGACATCCCTCTAGTCATCTAAGTGATCCATGATCCGAATCGACTAGGCCGTGTCCGATCATCACGTGAGACGGACTAGTCATCAACGGTGAACATCTTCATGTTGATCGTATTTTTTATACGACTCATGCTCGACCTTTCGGTCTTCCGTGTTCCGAGGCCATGTCAGTACATGCTAGGCTCGTCAAGTCAACCTAAGTGTATTGCGTGTGTAAATCTGGCTTACACCCATTGTATTCGAACGTTAGAATCTATCACACCCGATCATCATGTGGTGCTTCGAAACAACGAACCTTCGCAACGGTGCACAGTTAGGGGGAACACTTTCTTGAAATTATTGCGAGGGATCATCTTATTTAAGCTACCGTCGTTCTAAGAAAATAAGATGTAAAACATGATAAACATCACATGCAATCAAATAGTGACATGATATGGCCAATATCATTTTGCTCCTTTTTGATCTCCATCTTCGGGGCGCCATGATCATCATTGTCACCGGCATGACACCATGATCTCCATCATCATGATCTCCATCATCGTGTCTTCATGAAGTCGTCTCGTCAACTATTACTTCTACTACTATGGCTAATGGTTTAGCAATAAAGTAAAGTAATTACATGACGTTTAAGTTGACACGCAGGTCATAAATAAATTAAGACAACTCATATGGCTCCTGCCGGTTGTCATACTGATCGACATGCAAGTCATGATTCCTATTACAAGAACATGATCAATCTCATACATCACATCCTTTTGGCCATATCACATCACAAGGCATATGCTGCAAAAACAAGTTAGACGTCCTCTAATTGTTGTTGCAAATTTTTATGTGGCTACTATAGGTTTCTAGCAAGAACGTTTCTTACCTTCGCCAAAACCACAATGTGATATGCCAATTTATATTTACCCTTCATAAGGACCCTTTTCATCAAATCCAATCCGACTAAAGTGGGAGAGACAGACACCCGCTGGCCACCTTATGCAACTAGTGCATGTCAGTCGGTGGAACCAGTCTCACGTAAGAGTACGTGTAAGGTCGGTTCGGGCCGCTTCATCCCACGATGCCGCCGAATCAAGATAAGACTAGTAACGACAAGTAAATTGACAAAAGCGACGCCCACAACAACTTGTGTTCTACTCGTGCATAGAAACTACGCATAGACCTAGCTCATGATGCCACTGTTGGGGATTGAAGCAGAAATTTAAAATTTTCTATGCATCACCAAGATCAATCTATGGAGTAATCTAGCAATGAGGGGAAGGGGAGTGCATCTACATACCCTTGTAGATCGCTAAGCGGAAGCGTTACAAGAACGCGGATGAAGGAGTCGTACTCGTAGCGATTCAGATCGCGGTTGATTCCGATCTAAGCGCCGAACAACGGTGCCTCCGCGTTCAACACACGTGCAACCCGGTGACATCTACTACGCCTTGATCTAGCAAGGGGAGAAGGAGAGGTTGGGGAAGACTCCGTCCAGAAGCAGCACGACGGCGTGGTGGTGGTGGAGGAGCGCGGAACTCCAGCAGGGCTTCACCAAGCACTACGAGAGACGAGGAAGGGAGAGGGGTAGGGCTGCGCCAACAGGGGAAGAACTTCGTGTGTTGGGCTGCCCCTTTGCCTCCACTATATATAGGGGGAGAGGGAGGGCTGCGCCCCCACCTAGGGTTTCCACCCTAGGGGTGGCGGCAGCCCCAATCCCCATCCGGGGTGGCGGCCAAGTGGGGGGGGGGAGAGGGAGGCGCACCAGGCATGGGCCTTAGGGCCCATCTGCCCTTAGGGTTTGCCCCTTCTTCTCTCTAGGCGCATGGGCCTTGGTGGGGAGGCGCCCCAGCCCACCTAGGGGCTGGTCCCTTCTCACACTTGGCCCATGTATGCCTCCGGGGCCCGTGGCCCCTCCCGGTGGACCCCCAGACCCCTCCAGTGGTCCTGGTACACTACCGGTGATGCCCGGAACACTTCCGGTGGCCAAAACCATACTTCCTATATATCAATCTTTACCTCCAGACCATTCCAGAACTCCTCGTGACATCCGGGATCTCATCCGGGACTCCGAACAACATTCGGTAACCGCATACATACTTTCCCTATAACCCTAGCATCATCGAACCTTAAGTGTGTAGACCCTACGGGTTCGAGAGTCATGCAGACATGGCCGAGACAACTCTCCGATCAATAACCAACAGCGGGATCTGGATACCCATGTTGGTTTCCACATGCTCCACGATGATCTCATCGGATGAACCACGATGTCAAGGATTCAATCAATCTCGTATACAATTCCCTTTGTCTATCGGTACGATACTTGCCCGAGATTCGATCGTCGGTATCTGATACCTTGTTCAATCTCGTTACCGGCAAGTCTCTTTACTCGTTCCGTAACACATCATCCCGTGATCAACTCCTTGGTCACATTGTGCACATTATGATGATGTCCTACCGAGTGGGCCCAGAGATATATACCTCTCCGTTTACACGGAGTGACAAATCCCAGTCTCGATTCGTGCCAACCCAACAGACACTTCCGGAGATACCCGTAGTGTACCTTTATAGCCACCCAGTTACGTTGTGACGTTTGGCACACCCAAAGCACTCCTACGGTATCCGGGAGTTGCACAATCTCATGGTCTAAGGAAATGATACTTGACATTAGAAAAGCTTTAGCATATGAACTACACGATCTTTGTGCTAGGCTTAGGATTGGGTCTTGTCCATCACATCATTCTCCTAATGATGTGATCCCGTTATCAACGACATCCAATGTCCATGGTTAGGAAACCATAACCATCTATTGATCAACGAGCTAGTCAAGTAGAGGCTTACTAGGGACATGGTGTTGTCTATGTATCCACACATGTATCTGAGTTTCCTATCAATACAATTCTAGCATGGATAATAAACGATTATCATGAACAATGAAATATAATATAATAATAACTAATTTTTATTATTGCCTCTAGGGCATATTTCCAACACAGCGTGCAAGACCCGCCCGGGTTCAACCCACCGTGAAGCGTGCCTTTGTTGGGTTCATCCATGGGGCTGAATTGGAAGGCTCTGTATCTGGCGATGAGACAACCATCTACTCCGATGGTGAATCGTCCATGGGTTAGACCAAGTCAATGTACCAACTAGAAGATGGACGACTTTGTTGGGTAACGTAGCAATAATTCAAAAATTTCCTACGTGTCACCAAGATCAATCTAGGAGATACTAGCAACGAGAGAGAGGGAGTGCATCTTCATACCCTTAAAGATCGCTAAGCGGAAGCATTACAAGAACGCGGTTGGTGGAGTCATACACGCAGCGATTCAGATCGCGGTCGATTCTGATCTAAGCGCCGAACAACGGCGCCTCCGCGTTCAACACACGTACAACCCAGTGACGCCTCCCGCGCCTTGATCCAGTAATGAGAGAGGGAGAGGTTGGGGAAGACTCCGTCCAGCAGCAGCATGACAGCGTGGTGATGGTGGAGGAGCGTGGCACGCCAGCAGGGCTTCGCCAAGCACTGCAAGAGACGAGGAGGGAGAGGGGTAGGGCTGCGCCAAGAGGGAGAGAGACTCGTGTGTTGGGCAGCCCCAAAACCCCCACTATTTATAGGAGGAGGGGATGAGGGTGCACCCCCTCTAGGGTTCCCACCCCTAGGGGGGCAGCCCTAGATGGGATGGAGGGGGCGGCCAAGAGGGGGAGAGGGGGGCGCGCCCTAGGGTGGGCCTTAGGCCCATCTGCGCCTAGGGTTTCCCCCCTTCTCCTCCTAGCTGCGCCTTGGGCTCTGGTGGGAGGCGCACCAGCCAACTCATGGGCTGGTCCCTTCCCACTCTTGGCCCATGCAAGCCTCCGGGGCTGGTGGACCCTCCCGGTGGACCCCCAGAACCCTCCGGTGGTCTCGGTACATTACCGGTGACGCCCGAAACACTTCCGGTGGTCAAAACCTCACTTCCAATATATTATTCTTTACCTTCGGACCATTCCGGAACTCCTCGTGACGTCCGGGATCTCATCCGGGACTCCGAACAACATTCGGTAACCACATACAAACTTTCCCTATAACCCTAGCGTCATCGGACCTTAAGTGTGTAGACCCTACGGGTTCGGGAATCATGCGGACATGACCGAGACAACTCTCCGGCCAATAACCAATAGCGGGATCTGGATACCCATGTTGGCTCCCACATGTTCCACGATGATCTCATCGGATGAACCACGATGTCGAGGATTCAAGCAATCCCGTATACAATTCCCTTTGTCAATCGGTACATTACTTGCCCGAGATTCGATCGTCGGTATCCCAATACCTCGTTCAATCTCATTACCAGCAAGTCACTTTACTCGTTCCGTAATGCATGATCCCGTGACCAACTATTTAGTCACAATGAGCTCATTATGATGATGCATTACCGAGTGGGCCCAGAGATACCTCTCCGTTATACGGAGTGACAAATCCCAGTCTCGATTCGTGCCAACCCAACAGACCCTTTCGAAGATACCTGTAGTGCACCTTTATAGCCACCCAGCCACCCAGTTACGTTGTGACGTTTGGCACCCAAAGCATTCCTACGGTATCCGGGAGTTGCACAATCTCATGGTCTAAGGAAATGATACTTGACATTAGAAAAGCTTTAGCAAACGAACTACACGATCTTGTGCTACGCTTAAGATTGGGTCTTGTCCATCACATCATTCTCCTAATGATGTGATCCCGTTATCAATGACATCCAATGTCCATGGTCAGGAAACCATGACATCTATGATCAACGAGCTAGTCAACTAGAGGCTTACTAGGGACATGTTGTGGTCTATGTATTCACACATGTATTACGGTTTCCGTAAATACAATTATAGCATGAACAATAGACAATTATCATGAAAGGAAATACAATAATAACCATTTTATTATTGCCTCTAGGGCATATTTCTAACAGTCTCCCACTTGCACTAGAGTCAATAATCTAGTTCACATCACTATGTGATTGTAATGAATCCAACACCCATGGGGTTTTTCATATCTCATATCTTGCTTGTGAGAGAGGTTTATTAGTCAATGGGTCTGAACCTTTCAGATCCATGTGTGCTTTGCAAATCTCTATGTCATCTTGTAGATGCAGCTACCACGCGCTACTTTGAGCTATTCCAAATAACTGCTCTACTATACGAATCCGGTTTACTACTCATAGTCATCCGGATTAGTGTCAAAGTTTGCATCGACGTAACCCTTTACGACGAACACTTTTACCACCTCCATAATCGAGAAAATTCCTTAGTCCACTAGTTACTAAGGATAAGTTCGACCGTTGTCATGTAATCCATTCCTAGATCACTCTTGTACCCCTTGACTGACTCATGGCAAGGCACACTTCAGGTGCGGTACACAACATAGCATACTGTAGAGCCTACGTTTAAAGCATAGGGGACGACCTTCGTCCTTTCTCTCTCTTCTGCCGTGGTCAGGTCTTGAGTCACACCTGTAACACAGCCAAGAACTCCTTCGTTGCTGATCTATTTTGAACTCCTTCAAAATCTTGTCACGCTATGTATTCATTTAAAAGTACTATTAAGCGTTTTTGATCTATCCTTATAGATCTTAATGCTCAATGTTCAAGTAGCTTAATCCAGGTTTTCCATTAAAAACACTTTTCAAATAACCCTGCATGCCTTCCAGAAATTCTACATCATTTCTGATCAACAATATGTTAACAACATATACTCATCAAAAATTCTATAGTGCTCCCACTCACTTCTTTGGAAATACAAGTTTCTCATAAACTTTGTATAAACCCAAAATCTTTGATCATCTCATCAAAGCGTACATTCCAATTCTGAGATGCTTACTCCAGTCCTTAGAAGGATTGCTGGAGCTTTGCATACTTGTTAGCATCTTTCAGGATTGACAAAACCTTCTGGTTGTATCACATACAACCTTTCCTCAAGAAAATAATCGAGGAAACAATGTTTTGACATCCTATCTGCAAGATTTCATAAATAATGCAGTAACTGCTAACATAATTCCAACAGACTCTTAGCATCGTTACAAGTGAGAAAGTCTCATCGTAGTCAACTCCTTGAACTTGTCGGGAAACATCTTAACGACAAGTCGAGTTTTCTTAATGGTGACACTTACCATCATTGTCCGTCTTCCTTTTAAAATCCATCTGCACCCAACAGCCTTACGACCATCAAGTAGTTCTTTCAAAGTCTATACTTTGTTTTATACATGGATCCTCTCTCAGATTTTATGGCCTCGAGCCATTCGTCAGAATCCAGGCCCACCATCGCTTCTCCATAGCTCGTAGGTTCATTGTTGTCTAGCAACATGACTTCCAAGACATGATTACGTACCACTCTGAAGTAGTACACATCCTTGTCGACCTATGAGGTTTGGTAGTGACTTGATCCGAATTTTCATGATCACTATCATAAGCTTCCACTTCAATTGGTGTAGGTGCCACAGGAACAATTTCCTGTGCCCTGCTACACACTAGTTGAAGTGACGGTTCAATAACCTCATCAAGTCTCCACCATCCTCCCACTCAATTCTTTCGAGAGAAACTTTTCCTCGAGAAAGGACCCGTTTCTAGAAACAATCACTTTTGCTTCCGGATCTGAAATAGGAGGTATACCCAACTATTTTTGGGTATTCTATGAAGATGCATTTATCCGCTTTGGGTTCGAGCTTATCAGCCTGAAACTTTTTGCACATAAGTGTCGAACCCCAAACTTTTAAGAAACGACAACTTAGGTTTCTCTAAACCATAGTTCATACGGTGTCGTCTCAACGGAATTGTGTGGTGCCCTATTTAAAGTGAATGCGGTTGTCTCTAATGCCTAACCCATAAACGATAGTGATAATTCGATAAGAGACATCATGGTATGCACCATATCCAATAGGGTGCAGTTATGATGTTCGGACACACCATCACACTATGGTGTTCCAGGCGGTATTAGTTGTGAAACAATTTCCACAATGTATTAATTGTGTGCCAAACTCGTAACTCAGATATTCATCTCTATGATCATATCATAGACATTTTATCATCTTGTCACGACGATCTTCAACTTCACTATGAAATTACTTGAACCTTTCAATAATTCAGACTTGTGTTTCATCAAGTAAATATACTCAGCATCTACTCAAATCATCTGTGAAGTAAGAACATAACGATATCCACTGCGTGCCTCAGCACTCATTAGACTGCACACATCAAAATGCATTACTTCCAACAAGTTGCTTTCTTGTTCCATCTTACTGAAAACGAGGCCTTTCAGTCATCTTGCCCATGTGGTATGATTTGCATGTCTCAAGTGATTCAAAATCAAGTGAGTCCAAACGATCCATCTGTATGGAGTTTCTTCATGCATATCTACCAATAGACATGGTTCACATGTCTCAATCTTTTCAAAAACGAGTGAGTCCAAAGATCCACCAACATGGAGCTTCTTCATGCGTTTTATACCAACATGACTCAAATGGCAGTGCCACAAGTATGTGGTACTATCATTACTATCTTATATCTTTTGGCATGAACATGTGTATCACTACGATCGAGATTCAATAAATCATTCATTTTAGGTGCAATGCCATTGATGGTATTATTCAAATGAACAGAGTAACCATTATTCTCCTTAAATGAATAACTGTATTGCGATAAACATAATCCAATCATGTCTATGCAAACACCAAATAACAATTATTTAGGTTTAACACCAATATCGATGGTAGAGGGAGCATCGATGCTTGATCACATCAACCTTGGAAACACTTCCAACACATATCATCATCTCACCTTGAGCTAGTCTCCATTTATTCTATAGCCTTTTATTTCGAGTTACTAACACTTAGCAACTGAACCGGTATTTTAATGCCCTAGTGCTACTAGGAGTACTAGTAAAGTACACATTATAATGTATATCCAATATACTTCTGTCGACCTTGCCAGCCTTCTCATCTACCGAGTATGTAGGGTAGTTCTGATTCAGTGACCGTTCCCCTCATTATAGAAGCACTTAGTCTCGGGTTTGGGTTCAACCTTGGGTTTCTTCACTAGAGCAGCAACTGATTTGCCGTTTCATGAAGTATCCCTTCTTTCCCTTGCCCTTCTTGAAACTAGTGGTTTAACCATCAACGATTGATGCTCCTACTTGATTTCTACTTTCGCGGTGTCAAACATCGCGAGTTGCTCAAGGATCATCATGTCTATCCCTGATATGTTATAGTTCATCACGAAGCTCTAATAGCTTGGTGGCAGTGACTATGGAGAACCATCACTATCTCATCTGGAAGATTAACTCCCACTCGATTCAAGCGATTGTAGTACTCAGACAATCTGAGCACATGCTCAATGATTGAGCTTTTATCCCTTAGTTTGCAGGCTTAAGAAACTTGTCAGAGGTCTCATACCTCTTGACGTGGGCACTAGTCTGAAATCCCAATTTCAGTCTTTGGAACATCTCATATGTTCTGCGACGTTTCAAAAACGTCTTTGGTGCCACAATTCTAAACCGTTAGCATTATGCACTGAACTATCACGTAGTCATCAAAACGTGTATGTCAGATGTTTCCCAACATCTACAGACGATGCTCGAGGTTCAACACACTGAGCGGTTCATTAAGGACATAACCCTTCTGTGCAGCAATGAGGACAATCCTCAGTTCATGGACCCAGTCCGCATAATTGCTACTGTCAACTCTCAACTAAATTTTCTCTAGGAAATATCTAAAACAGTAAAACCAAAGCGTGAGCTACGACATAATTTGCAAAGACCTTTTGACTATGTTCATGATAATTAAGTTCATCTAATCAAATTATTTAATGAACTCCCACTCAGATAGACATCCCTCTAGTCATCTAAGTGATACATGATCCGAGTCAACTAGGCCGTGTCCGATCATCACGTGAGACGGACTAGTAATCATCGGTGAACATCTTCATGTTGATCGTATCCACTATACGACTCATGTTCGACCTTTCGGTCTTCCGTGTTCCGAGGCCATGTCTGTACATGCTAGGCTCGTCAAGTTAACCTAAGTGTATTGTGTGTGTAAATCTGGCTTACACCCATTATATGCGAATGTTAGAACCTATCACACCCGATCATCATGTGGTGCTTCGGAACAACAGACCTTAGCAACGGTGCACAGTTAGGGGGAACACAATTCTTGATATTTTAATGAGGGATCGTCTTATTTATGCTACCGTCGTTCTAAGCAAATAAGATGTAAAAACATGACAAACATCACATGCAAATCATAAAGTGACATGATATGGCCAATATCATCTTGCGCCTTTGATCTCCATCTTCGAGGCACGACATGAACACCATCGTCATCGGCATGACACCATGATCTCCATCATCATGATCTCCATCATCGTGTCTTCATGAAGTTGCCTTGCCAACTATTACTTCTACTACTATGGCTAACGGTTAGCAATAAAGTAAAGTAATTACATGGCATTTTCATTGACACGCGGGTCATAAATAAATTAAGACAACTCCTATTGCTCCTGCCGGTTGTCATACTCATCGACATGCAAGTCGTGATTCCTATTACAAGAACATGATCAATCTCATACATCACATATATCATTCATCACATCCTTTTGGTCATATCACATCACATAGCAAACCCTGCAAAAACAAGTTAGACGTCCTCTAATTGTTGTTGCATGTTTTACGTGGCTGCTATTGGTTTCTAGTAAGAACGTTTCTTACCTACGCAAAACCACAACGGTGATATGCCAATTGCTATTTACCCTTCATAAGGACCCTTTTCATCGAATCCGATCCGACTAAAGTGGGAGAGACAGACACCCGCCAGCCACCTTATGCATCAAGTGCATGTCAGTCGGTGGAACCAGTCTCACGTAAGCATATGTGTAAGGTCGGTCCGGGCCGCTTCATCCCACAATGCCGCCGGATCAAGATAAGACTAGTAACGGTAAGCAAATTGAACAAATCATCGCCCACAACAGCTTGTGTTCCACTCATGCAGAAACTACACATAAACCTGGCTCTCATACCACTGTTGGGTAACGCAGCAATAATTCAAAATTTTCCTACGTGTCACCAAGATCAATCTAGGAGATACTAGCAACGAGAGAGAGGGAGTGCATCTTCATACCCTTGAAGATTGCTAAGTGGAAGCGTTACAAGAATGCGGTTGGTGGAGTCGTACACGCAGCCATTCAGATCGCGGTCGATTCCGATCTAAGCATTGAACAACGGTGCCTCCGCGTTCAACACACGTACAGCCCGGTGACGTCTCTCGCACCTTGATCCAGCAAGGAGAGAAGGAGAGGTTGGGGAAGACTCCATCCAGCAGCAGCACGAAGGAGTGGTGATGGTGGAGGAGCATGGCACGCCAGCAGGGCTTCGCCAAGCACTGCAAGAGACGAGGAGGGAGAGGGGTAGGGCTGCGCCAAGGGGGAGAGAGACTCATGTGTTGGGCAGCCCCAAAACCCCCACTATTTATAGGAGGAGGGGATGAGGGTGCGCCACCTCTAGGGTTCCCACCCCTAGGGGGTGGCAGCCCTAGATGGGATGGAGGGGGCGGCCAAGAGGGGTACAGGGGGGCGCGCCCTAGGGTGGGCCTCAGGCCCATCTGCGCCTAGGGTTTCCCCCCTTCTCCTCCTAGCTATGCCTTGGGCTCTGGTGGGAGGCGCACCAACCCACTCAGGGGCTGGTTCCTTCCCACTCTTGGCCCATGCAAGCCTCCGGGGCTGGTGGCCCCTCCCGGTGGACCCCCGGAACCCTCCGGTGGTCCCGGTACATTACCGGTGACGCCCAAAACACTTCCGGTGGTCAAAACCCCACTTTCTATATATTATTCTTTACCTCCGTACCATTTCGGAACTCCTCGTGACGTCCGGGATCTCATCTTGGACTCGGAACAACATTCGGTAACCACGTACAAACTTCCCCTATAACCCTAGCGTCATCGGACCTTAAGTGTGTAGACCCTACGGGTTCGGGAATCATGCGGACATGACCGAGACAACTCTCCGGCCAATAACCAACAGCGGGATCTGGATACCCATGTTGGCTCCCACATGTTCCATGATGATCTCATCGGATGAACCACGATGTCGAGGATTCAAGCAATCCCGTATACAATTCCCTTTGTCAATCGGTACGTTACTTGCCCGAGATTCGATCGTCGGTATCCCAATACCTCATTCAATCTCGTTACCAGCAAGTCACTTTACTCGTTCCGTAATGCATGATCCCGTGACCAACTACTTAGTCACAATGAGCTCATTATGATGATGCATTACCGAGTGGGCCCAGAGATACCTCTCCATCATACGGAGTGACAAATCCTAGTCTCGATTCGTGTCAACCCAACAAACACTTTCCGAGATACCTGTAGTGCACCATTATAGCCACCCAGTTACGTTGTGACGTTTGGTGCACCCAAAGCATTCCTACGGTATCCGGGAGTTGCACAATCTCATGGTCTAAGGAAATGATACTTGACATTAGAAAAGCTTTAGCAAACGAACTACACGATCTTGTGCTACGCTTAAGATTGGGTCTTGTCCATCACATCATTCTCCTAATGATGTGATCCCGTTATCAATGACATCCAATGTCCATGGTCAGGAAACCATGACCATCTATTGATCAACGAGCTAGTCAACTAGAGGCTTACTAGGGACATGTTGTGGTCTATGTATTCACACATGTATTACGGTTTCCGGTTAATACAATTATAGCATGAACAACAGACAATTATCATGAACAAGGAAATACAATAATAACCTTTTTATTATTTCCTCTAGGGCATATTTCCAACAGGCTTGGGGGCTGTTCCGATGGCGACAGTATTCTGGACCCCCGTGAGCCGCCGAATAGGGTGGCGATCTTCATGGCTAGCACCCAGCCTGTTCTCGGTTCGACAGCCGCGGCGGCCATGACTTCCAGTGCAGCGGCGGTAACAGCAGCAGGTGCTGGCGCTTCAGCGCTCCCGCCGACTCAAGTTTTAACAGATCTGTTGGATGCTCTGGAGACTCTGATGAAGGTTGATGTAACCCGAGACAACCAGGAGCAGCATAAGGCAGAAGTGGCTAAGTTGGGTGATGAGATAGCACAAGCTAAGGCAGAATTGGCAGCGGAAAACGCTAGGATGGCTACAGAACGGGCTGTTTTAAATGCCCAAGCACAGCGGATTCAAGCAGATTCATACCGGCTCACGGTGGATCAAAACACGTCAAATGAAGTTTTGAGGAGAAAATACCGGAGTCGTCTGCCCTCGGTTTATGAGTCAAGGGACCTCTTCAACACCCCTGGAGCAGGGGCCAGTAACCCACCAGTGGTAAACCAGACGACTGAAGCCCGAGGGGGTGGAACGCCGGGTCAGCCGCATGTGACAGGTTCTTCGCATATGAATAACACCCCGCCTCAGCATGTGGTGACGCCACCGAGTCATTACCCCACCCCTTTAGACAATATGATTGCTGCAGCTACACGATTGGTGGCTCTGCCAGTCGAGGGCGAGACTTCGACGGTGGTAGAAACTCGAAGGGCCATGGAGCTTCTTCAAACAGCTTTGGTACATCAACAGGCTTATTCCTATAGTCATGACCGGATTCATTCGACCCCTCGTCCAAGCCGGAGCTATAGTAGGCACATTGACTCGCCAGCAGTCTCGAGTACTGAGCAGCGCCATAACCAACCTTATGGACATGACTCGGCACGCAATGGTGCCAATGCATAGGATTTGGCGGACTAGGGCAGAGCATGTCGGGAGGCCGAGCTAGCGGCTCAGCTGGCAGCCCATCAGCATGCGCCGGTTTACCCGACGGCTTCAATTGAGGCGGGTGTAACTTCTAGAGCTTTGGGTGTGCCATGTTTAACGGCGGCTGTCGTGGTTCTAAGACTGACAGTAGAATAGGGGGGTAGGAATGTAGAGGCAAGATCCTAGCTATGGAGGAGTTGTACACACGAGTTTACGAGTTCAGGCCCTTCTCGGAGGAAGTAACAGCCCTATGTCTCGGAGCCCAGAGGCGGTCGACTGAATATATGTGTGTGAATTACAGAAAGTGCGAACCCTTGTCCCAGAGGAGGGGGGTGGCTTATATAGAGTACGCCAGGACCCCAGCTCCCCTCCGTTACACAAGGTTCAATGCTCATAAAGGAGGGGCATTACTGATAACGTCTGCAGTAAAGTGGTGTAAATGCCCATAAAGCTACGGTTTAAGTCCTGACTGTTACAAAGTGGAGGGCTTCTTATCTTCTGGTGGTCGAGTGTCTTCAAGGTGGTCGAGTGAGCACATCTTCATGCCCGAGTGGATGATGGTTTCTCTTCGACTGCTTCTGATTCTTTGTAGAGATGTCCTTGGGGAGGGTATGTTGGACAGATCCATGACCCTACCCTAGGTACATAGCTTCATCATTAGCCCCCGAATGGATCAGGGTTTGAGTGGGGAAGGAGTTGGGAACACTTCCGACCCATTCTTTGTGCTATGAGTATATCTTGTTCTGGAACAATGAGTTGAGGTGACGACGTCGACTCCTTTCTCAGTCGCCTTGGTCCATTCTTGGTTTTTGTCGAGTGAATTTTCATGGTAGGATTCCGAATGATGATGTAGAGGATGTTTGTCTTCAGTCTGACATGTTGTTCTGCTCTCCGCGGATCTCACGGGATTCGAATTTTGGGAAGTGCGCCAGACGGATAGAACCGAGGTTATCGGGATGGATTAGGCAAGTCTCCTCGATCCCCGCGCCACCTTTTTCGCCACGTACTGCGCGCGCGACTGTTGCGGGATTTGTTTAGATCGCCTGGGTCCACCAGTCATTCACTTGGGTGACGACCTTATAAAAGGCTTCGGACCAGGCCTCTGCCCCGTGCGCTCCCATTCTCTCTTCTTCTTCTCCCAATCTCTCCGCCGCGCTCGGTTCTGCTCTCGTCGCCGGACTCTCGCTCGAGCTCGATCCGTCGCCATGGGGAAAGAGAAGACGGTGGCACTGGAGCGCGCGAAGAAGGCGATCGCAAAGGTGAAGGGCAAGCGGACCAGCCGGGGCGGGTCCTCATCGAGATCCGGCCTGCCGCCGGGCTGGATCCAGGGCGACTGGATCCGCTCGACAATCACCCAGGACGACCTCGACGACCTGGTGGAGGGGGGACCAATCCCCCACAAGTCAGCACGGCTCCCGAGGAACGAAACCGAGCCGCAACCAAGGGAGGGTGAGTGTGTTCTCCTCGCCACCCACGTAGATCGCGGATTCTCACTGCCTCCCCATCCTTTCTTCCGGTTTTTTTTGAACTTCTTTGGGGCTCAACTGCAGCATTTCACTCCAAACTCCATAGTCTATCTGTCCGCTTTCGTGTCGATGTGTGAAAACTTCTTGGGCTGTTGACCACACTGGGGTCTTTTCAAACACATCTTCACCTGCCGCTCCCAGTCGGTCAAAAAAGCCAAGTCGAGTGACGAGAAGACACAAGTGATCCAGATGTGTGGGGGTCTGGGGATCCAGATGAGGAGCAAGAGTACTTTTCCAGCCATGATTCTTCCTGACTCGGTCCGGGGCTGGCAGTCGACTTGGTTCTACTGCAAGGATCAGCCGACCCCGGGTCAGTCGACTGGACTTCCTCCCTTTTCCTTGGCTCGAGTGGAGAAGCCCGCCCCCTGAAGGTAGTTCCAGAAGAGAAGGCACATGTCAAGGTGCTGGTCGAGCGGGTCATCCAGCTTGTCCGCGACGGGGTGACCGGGATGGACCTGCTGGAGGTCTTTCTCGGTCGACGCATCCAACCTCTTCAGGCGCGTGATCATCCGATGTGGATGTACTCTGGGCTCGAGGATTCCACTCGGATCCACCCGGAGGATGTCAGTGAGGATACCTTGGAGAAGTGGTTGATGGGGATCACCAGCAACAAAGACAACCCTCGGGAGTCTAGGAGGGTGATTCCATTCGACAACTCGCACCAGCCGGAGCAGGTATAATTCTATTTTATCAAGTATCTTTCCGATTCACCGAGTGATATCTTGTTTATGGTCGATTGAATTTCCTTTGATTGTTGTCCTTTTAGGCCCTCATCGACATGTACTCAATGCCCAACGGAGTGCAGGACCAAGACGCTGAGGAAGAAGCGAGCGGTGGCGAGAGCGGCGAGGAGCATTCAGATGCCGAGGAGGATGAGGAGAGCGACGAATCGACTGACGATGAAGAAGTCAACTCGCCTCCTCACAGGGAGAGGAGATCCAAACACGCTCACGACCCGGCGAGCGCTCCGGACTTGGTGGCCGCGCCGATTGGTCAGTCTTCGAAGCATCCCAGGACGTCTTCCCCAATGCCAACTGAGAAGGCTCCAAAGCAGTCCAAAGTTGCGCCGCCCCCAGCGCCGAAAGCGCTGAAAGCCACCTCCTCCAAACTGCCAAAAGCTTTTCCCAGGATCAAAGTGATCGTCCCTACTATCTCCGGGTAACCATCTAACTTGTCCTTTTCGTCGACTCGATTAACCGGACGTAACCGATTGAATGTGGGTCTTTGCAGTGCTGCTATGTCAGGAACCTCTTCTTTCTAGTACCGGGACGAGGAAATGGAAGACGCGGTAACCTCCAACCCAGGTATCAACTCTTGCGATTTTGTTCTTGATTCTTTGGTCGATTGCGTTCGAGTGGTTCACTTGGGGTCGAATGATCTGCCTTGCAGCTCCACCCAATGTCATCGATCTTCCAGATGACGATGAAGATGTGGCTCTTAAGCCCAGGAAGAGCAAGAAGGTAGCAGCTGGTAGGATGTCTCGGCAAGAACCCACTACGACACCTCCCGTCCGTCAACCTGAAGACGCGGGCAGGGCTTCTGTGACCTTCGCTGGACCCTTGTCGAGTGGGCACCCCACACCGCCGACTGCGCCTGTGATTCCTTCAGTCGTCCAACTCCACACCACGGAGCTCCAAGCTGCCGCACCTGGGTCGACTGCTCACTGTTTCACCAGCTATCCCGTCCCGGACAACCAGTCGGAAGCGGCTGCGGAAGCCATCCGACAGGCTGACATGATGATGGAGCGGGTGAAGACGGTGCATGAGAACAGCCAGGCTGCCTACGACGCCAGTGCTGCCCTTCGAGCCAATGTCCAGGTGAGTAGACTTTCTGATTGTTTTTGCTCTGTGAGGAAGTGTTACTCGAAAAAATCTTCTTCTACATAATCTGCTGTTGTTTGCGTCGAATTAGGGCACCCACTAGGTGTTTTGTTGTTTTTGGTAGTTTCGATCTTCCACTCGGTCTGGGCTAGTGGGATCTGATCCGGTGGGGGCACGCTAAGTGCACCCACTGGGTGTAGTCCCTGAGATCGCAGTCGACTGCTGGCAGTCGACTGGGGTCTGAGTTCTTCTTTCCTTTCTTTTTTACTCCTTGCACTCGACTCAGGCGGGCCGGTCGAGTAGGATCCGAACCGGTGGGGGCACGCCAAGTGCACCCACTGGGTGTAGTCCCTGAGACCGCGGTCGACTGCTGGCAGTCGACTGGGGTCTAAGCAGTTTTTTTTGGTCCGGGCGGACCGGTCGAGTTGAGTCTTAGTCAACGGGGGCATGCCAAGTGCACCTGCTGGGTGTAGCCCCCGAGACCGCAGTCGACTGTGTGCAGTCGGCTGGGGTCTAAGCGAACTTCTTTAGGTTTTGTTCACTCGGAAGTAAACAACCTTTGATCTTATCGATTGATCCGTCTTTTGCCTTCTACAGAAGTCTTGCACTCTTATTTCTAAGTTTGCTGAACTTGAGGAGAAGCAGAGGCAACTCAACCTCGACTTGGAATTAGCCCAACAGAATCTGAAGAAAGCCCAAGACGAAGCCGCTGGTATGGAAGGTAACTGACTGTCGACTGACTTTCAATACATTTCTTTGATCTCTTCTTTGATTCGATTGTTTCTTTTGCAGAGAAAATGAAGTTGGCTTTGGAGAAGAAGGAATCGGACCTCGCCGCCGCGCAAAAAGCAGCCCAAGATAAAATTGCTCTCGCAGACCAGAAGCTTGCTTCAATCGGAACGCTGGAAGGAGAGGTGACCAAACTGAAATCTTTTCTTAATGAAGCTAACCGCAAAGTGACCAGTCTAAAGAAGGACAATGTTGTCCTGAATGAAAAGCTAGAGTCTGTGATCCGCAAGAGGAATGACACGGAAGCTTATCTGAGGACTCTTGCCAAGAAGCTTTATGTCACGCTGGAAGGTATTTCTTTTAATCCGACTGTGTTGATGCTTGCGATCGGATCTTGCTCGGTCAATTGACTAATTTTTTGCTGCAGAATTCTGTCAAGACTTCGACAAGGAAACTGGAAGGGTCGAGACGGGTCTGGACCCTATCGCTTCTCCAGTCTGCGATGAAACTGCAATGAACGTGCTCCGACTAGGGTCCCGTATCGCCAGCGCCACAAGCTACCTCGCGCGCCTGAAGGAGGTAGTCTCCCGAATCGACTCATCGCTTTGGCCGGGGCGACGCTTCAGAATGACCTGGAATCCCTGATGACTCGACTGAATGAGATCCCTGACCGAGTGCAAGAATGGAAGAAATCCTCCGCCCGGTGTGGTGCTGACGTGGCGCTGTCCTTGGTGCGAGTCCATTGCAAGGAAGCTCGTGAAGACAAGCTGGTTGCAATCAAATTCGCTAACACCAAAAAGCATGACTTCCAGTCCTTCATGGAGACTTTTATTGCTGCCGCCACTCGGATCGCTGATGGGATCGACCTGGACTCATTCGTGGAGCCTGCCAGCCCTCCTCCGGCCGAGTGAACAAACTTATGAAACTTGAATCTGCTTTAAATTTGCCTCGGAATGCCGAGTGATTGCTGTAACCATTGAACTCCTTTGGGCTTGATGCCCGAGTACTTTTGATTTGCTACTTGGAACTTTTAGGTTTTATCTGAATTTGGTTTATCTCCGAATGTGCTTGCGTTTGCCTTCGAATGGACTTTGCTCATTGCTTGGCATAGTCTTTGTGCTGGAGACGCAGCTCTGAGGTGGCGGCTCCAGTCGACCTGTGCTTCGCCGTCCTTGTGGACAGGGATGGAGCGGATGTTGTACTTGTGTCGTAGCTCCGAAGGAGAAGGTTGCAGTCGACCTACACCTCGTCGTCCTTGCGGATAGGGATGGAGCGGATGTTGTACTTGTGTCGTAGTTCTGAAGGAGAAGGTTGCAGTCGACCTGCACCTCGTCGTCCTTGCGGATAGGGATGGAGCGGGCGTTGTACTTGTGCCGTAGCTCCGAAGGAGAAGGTTGCAGTCGACCTGCACCTCGTCGTCCTTGCGGATAGGGATGGAGCGGACGTTGTACTTGTGCCGTAGCTCCGAGGGAGAAGGTTGCAGTTGACCTGCACCTCATCATCCTTGCAGATAGGGGTATGTTTCGGACTTAGGCGAGTACTGGACTGCAGCTAAGCCCCCGAGTGGGAGGGTTTCTCTCCACTCGGTAGGATTTTTTTCAAACTTAGACGAGTACTGGACTGCAGCTAAGTCTCCTAGTGAGAGAACTTAGGCGAGTGCTGGACTGCAGCTAAGCCCCCGAGTGGGAGGATTGCTCTCCACTAGGTAGGATTTTTTCAAACTTAGGCGAGTACTGGACTGCAACTAAGTCTCCTAGTGAGAGAACTTAGGTGAGTGCCGGACCGCAGCCAAGCCCCCGAGTGGGAGGGTTGCTCTCCACTCGGTAGGATTTTTTCAAACTTAGGCGAGTACTGGACTGCAGCTAAGTCTCCTAGCGAGAGAACTTAGGCGAGTCCTGGACCGCAGCTAAGCCCCCGAGTGGGAGGATTGCTCTCCACTCGGTAGGATTTTTTCAAACTTAGGCGAGTACTAGACTGCAGCTAAGTCTCCTAGTGAGAGAACTTAGGCGAGTCCTGGACTGCAGCTAAGCCCTCGAGTGGGAGGATTGCTCTCCACTCGGTAGGATTTTTTCAAACTTAGGCGAGTGCTGGACTGCAGCTAAGCCCCCGAGTGGAAGGATTGCTCTCCACTCAGTAGGATTTTCTTTCGAACTTAGGCGAAACGGATTCGCGACTAAGCCCACCCACTGGGGGATTTCAGAAGTAAATAAGAACACAACAATCGAATGATAGGACCATAATCTCTTGTCTTTGATAAACAAATTACAGAGGTGTTTCTTATTACATTTTATTCGGACGAGTGCTTAAGTATAAAACGGGCGGCGCAGCTCCGCGTTCCAAGCCCGTGGCTCATCTTTCTGATGCTCAATACTGTAAAGATGGTATGCTCCGTTGTGGAGAACTTTGGTGATGATGAAGGGGCCCTCCCAAGTCGGGGCAAGCTTGTGTGGTTTCTGTTGATCCACTCGAAGAACCAGGTCTCCTTCTTGAAAGGCTCGACCCCTCACATTTCTGGCGTGGAATCGACGCAAGTCTTGCTGCTAAATGGTCGAGCGGATCAAGGCCATATCTCTTTCCTCCTCTAAGAGATCGACTGAATCTTGCCAGGCCTGCTCTACTTCCTCTTCGGAGAAGAGCTCAACTCGGGGTGCATTGTGGAGCAGGTCACTTGGCAGGACAGCTTCGGCTCCATAGACTAAGAAGAAAGGAGTTCGTCCGGTCGACCGATTGGGAGTTGTCCTTAAACCCCACAGAACTAACGGAAGTTCATCAACCCAAGCACCCGCTGCGTGTTTGAGATCACGCATCAGTCGGGGTTTCAGTCCTTTGAGAATTAGGCCATTGGCTCTTTCTGCTTGTCTGTTCGACTACGGGTGAGTGAGAGAAGCATAGTCGACTCGAGTGCCCTGAGAGGCGCAGAAAGCTCTGAACTCATCGGAATCGAAGTTTGACCCATTATCCGTGATGATGTTGTGTGGGACTCCATATCTGAATGTCAATTCTCTGATAAAACTGACAGTGGTGCTAGCATCAAGGTTCTTGATAGGCTTAGCTTCGATCCATTTGGTAAACTTGTCGACTACAACGAGCACATGAGTGAAGCCGCTCCTGCCAGTTCTTAGTGGTCCAACCATATCCAGTCCCCAAACAGCAAAATGCCAGATGAGGGGGATGGTCTTCAGGGCTGACGCTGGCTTGTGAGACATGTCAGAGTAAAACTGGCAGCCTTCACATCTATCGACTATATCTTTCGCCATTTCATTTGCTCGTGGCCAATAGAATCCAGCTCGGTATGCTTTAGCCACGATGGCCCGAGAGGACGCATGATGACCACAGGTCCCCGAGTGGATGTCATTGAGGATCATTCGACCTTCTTCTGGTGTTATGCATTTCTGACCGACTCCAGTCATGCTTTCCCTGAACAGCTGCCCTCTTATCACAGTAAAGGCCTTGGATCGACGGACGATCTGTCGAGCCTCTTCTTCATCCTCTAGGAGTTCTTTCCTAAGGATGTACGCAATGTAGGGCACCGTCCAGTCTGGAGTAATGGCCAGAACCTCCATGATTAGGTCGACCACGGCTGGGACCTCGACTTCAGTCGGATTTGTGGCGCTCTTAGGTTGCGGGGGCTCTTCAGTAAAAGGATCTTCCTGAACTGTCGGTGAGTGAATATGCTCCAAAAGCACATTGCTAGGAATGGCTTCTCTCTTGGAACCTATCTTTGCCAAATCATCGACTGCTTGATTTTTCAGTCGGGGTATGTGGTGGAGTTATAACCCCTCAAACTTCTTCTCAAGCTTTCTCACCGCGTTGCAGTAACCAGTCATGGCTGGGCTTCTGACGTCCCACTCCTTCATCACTTGATTAACTACCAAATCTGAGTCACCATAGACCATGAGGCGACGGACGCCGAGTGAGATGGCCATGCGCAACCCATACAGGAGTGCTTCATATTCTGCTTCATTGTTGGAGGAATCAAAGTGAATCTGGAGAACATATCTGAGCCTGTCTCCTCGAGGGGATACCAGAACTACTCCAGCACCAGAACTGTTCAGCATCTTGGATCCGTCAAAGAACATGGTCCAGTGCTCAGAGTGAACTTGAGTCGGCAGTTTCTGTTCGATCCACTCGGCGAGGAAATCTGCTATTGCTTGGGACTTGATAGCTTTCTTTGCCTCAAACTTGATATCCAAGGGAAGGAGTTCAATCACCCATTTGGCCACTCGACCAGTTGCATCTCTGTTGTGCAGAATCTTTGACAATGGAGCATCGCTGACGACTGTAACAGAGTGATTTGAAAAATACTGTGCAACCTTCTTCGTGGTCATGTAAATCCCGTAGACAAGCTTCTGATAATGAGGATATCTCTGCTTTGACGGGGTCAGGACTTCAGAAATATAATAAACTGGGCGTTGAACCTTATAAGCTTTTCCTTCTTCTTCCCGCTCGACCGTAAGTACTGTACTGATGACTTGTCTAGTGGCTGCTATATAAAGCAGTAGAGGCTCTTTGCTGATTGGAGCAGCAAGCACCGGCTGGGTGGAAAGCAGGGCTTTTAGCTCTGCAAACGCTGCATCAGCTTCTGGGGTCCACTCGAACTTGTCTGATTTCTTCATCAGTCGGTAAAGAGGCAGCGCCTTTTCACCGAGGCGAGAAATGAATCGACTTAGGGCGGCCAAGCAACCAGTAAGCTTTTGGACATCATGCACACGCACAGGGCATTTCATTCGGAGTATAGCGCCTACTTTCTCTGGGTTAGCATCGATTCCTCGTTCGGAAACAAGAAAACTGAGTAACTTTCCGCCTGGAACTCCAAACGTGCACTTTGATGGATTGAGGTTGATATCGTACCTTCCGAGGTTGGCAAAGGTTTCAGCAAGGTCAGTCAGTAGGTCAAAACCTTTACATGACTTGACCACAATGTCATCCATGTATGCTTCCACATTCCGACTGATCTGAGTGAGCAGGCACTTCTGAATCATCCGCATGAATGTGGCTCCGGCGTTCTTCAGACCGAATGGCATTGTGACATAACAGAAGCACCCAAACGGAGTGATAAAAGTTGTCTTTATTTCGTCGGGTCCGTACAGACGGATCTGGTGGTACCCGGAGTAGGCGTCCAAAAAGGACAAACGCTCACACCCCGCAGTCGAGTCGACTATCTGATCGATGCGAGGAAGAGGGAAGTGATCTTTCGGGCAGGCCTGATTGATATGCTTGAAATCAATACACATGCGAAGTGAGTCGTCTTTCTTTGGGACCATGACAACATTGGCTAACCACTCGGAGTGGTAAATCTCTCGGATAAACTCAGCTGCCAAAAGCCGAGCCACCTCTTCGCCGATTGCCTTTCTTTCCTGGACGGCGGACCGTCGAAGATGCTCTTTGACTGGTTTCACCTTCGGGTCGACTCGCAAACGATGCTCAGCCAGTCCCCTGGGAACACCCGGCATGTCAAAAGGCTTCCATGCAAAGATGTCCCAGTTCTCACGGAGGAACTGGATGAGCGCTTCTTCCTATTTGGAGTCGAGTGTAGTTGAAATGTGAGTCGGAGCTGCATTGGGATCTGTCGGGTGAATGTGAATCGACTTCGTTTCATGAGACGACTGGAATGCTGAATATGTGGCTGGCTTCTTGGCTCGCAGCAAGTCACTCGGATCTGCATTTTTCTGGTATTCTTGCAATTCTACCACGGCCATCTGGGCATCGGCGATCTTTGAGCCCTTCTGGATGAAGGAAATATGCCCTAGAGGCAATAATAAAGTTATTATTTATTTCCTTATATCATGATAAATGTTTATTATTCATGCTAGAATTGTATTAACCGGAAACATAATACATATGTGAATACATAGACAAACTTAGGGTCACTAGTATGCCTCTACTTGACTAGCTCATTAATCAAAGATGGTTATGTTTCCTAACCATGAACAAAGTGTTGTTATTTGATTAACGAGGTCACATCATTAGTTGAATGATCTGATTGACATGACCCATTCCATTAGCTTAGCACCCGATCGTTTAGTATGTTGCTATTGCTTTCTTCATGACTTATACATGTTCCTATAACTATGAGATTATGCAACTCCCGTTTGCCGGAGGAACACTTTGGGTACTACCAAACGTCACAACGTAACTGGGTGATTATAAAGGAGTACTACAGGTGTCTCCAAAGGTACATGTTGGGTTGGCGTATTTCGAGATTAGGATTTGTCACTCCGATTGTCGGAGAGGTATCTCTGGGCCCTCTCGGTAATGCACATCACATAAGCCTTGCAAGCATTACAACTAATATGTTAGTTGTGAGATGATGTATTATGAAACGAGTAAAGAGACTTGCCGGTAATGAGATTGAACTAGGTATTGGATACCGACGATCGAATCTCGGGCAAGTAGCATACCGATGACAAAGGGAACAACGTATGTTGTTATGCGGTCTGACCGATAAAGATCTTCGTAGAATATGTAGCAGCCAATATGGGCATCCAGGTCCCGCTATTGGTTATTGACCGGAGACGTGTCTCGGTCATGTCTACATTGTTCTCGAACCCGTAGGGTCCGCACGCTTAAGGTTACGATGACAGTTATATTATGAGTTTATGCATTTTGATGTATCGAAGGTTGTTCGGAGTCCCGGATGTGATCACGGACATGACGAGGAGTCTCGAAATGGTCGAGACGTAAAGATTGATATATTGGAAGCCTATGTTTGGATATCGGAAGTGTTCCGGGTGAAATCGGGATTTTACCGGAGTACCGGGAGGTTACCGGAACCCCTCGGGAGCCATATGGGCCTTAATGGGCTTTAGTGGAAAGGAGAAAGGGGCAGCCCAAGGTGGCTGCGCGCCTCCCCCCTCCCCTAGTCCTATTAGGACTAGGAGAGGTGGCCGGCCCCCCTCTCCCTCTTTCCCCCTCGGGGAATCCAAGTCCAACTAGGATTGGGGGGAGAGTCCTACTCCCGGAAGGAGTAGGACTCCTCCTGCGCCCTCCTCCTGGCCGGCGCCCCCCTCCCCCTTGGCTCCTTTATATACTGAGGCAGAGGCACCCCAGAAACACACAAGTTGATCCACGTGATCTATTCCTTAGCCGTGTGCGGCGCCCCCAGCCACCATAGTCCTCGATAATACTGTAGCGGAGTTTAGGCGAAGCCCTGCTGCTGTAGTACATCAAGATCGTCACCACGCCGTCGTGCTGATGGAACTCTTCCCCGACACTTTGCTGGATCGGAGTCCGGGGATCGTCATTGAGCTGAATGTGTGCTCGAACTCGGAGGTGCTGTAGTTTCGGTGCTTGATCGGTTGGATCGTGAAGACGTACGACTACTTCCTCTACGTCGTGTCAACGCTTCCGCAGTCAGTCTGCGTGGGTACGTAGACAACACTCTCCCCTCTCGTTGCTATGCATCACATGATCTTGCGTGTGCGTAGGAATTTTTTTGAAATTACTACGAAACCCAACAGTGGCATCCGAGCCTAGGTTATTTATGTTGATGTTATATGCACGAGTAGAACACAAGTGAGTTGTGGGCGATATAAGTCATACTGCCTACCAGCATGTCATACTTTGGTTCGGCGGCATTGTTGGACGAGACGACCCGGACCAACATTACGCGTACGCTTACGCGAGACCGGTTCCCCCGACGTGCTTTGCACACAGGTGGCTTGCGGGCGACTGTCTCTCCAACTTTAGTTGAACCAAGTATGGCTACGCCCGATCCTTGCGAAGGTTAAAACGGAGTCTATTTGACAAACTATCATTGTGGTTTTGATGCGTAGGTGAGATTGGTTCTTGCTTAAGCCCGTAGCAGCCACGTAAAACTTGCAACAACAAAGTAGAGGACGTCTAACTTGTTTTTGCAGGGCATGTTGTGATGTGATATGGTCAAGGCATGATGCTGAATTTTATTGTATGAGATGATCATGTTTTGTAACCGAGTTATCGGCAACTGGCAGGAGCCATATGGTTGTCGCTTTATTGTATGCAATGCAATCGCGATGTAATGCTTTACTTTATTACTAAACGGTAGTGATAGTCGTGGAAGCATAAGATTGGCGAGACGACAATGATGCTACGATGGAGATCAAGGTGTCGCGCTGGTGACGATGGTGATCATGACGGTGCTTCGGAGATGGAGATCACAAGCACAAGATGATGATGGCCATATCATATCACTTATATTGATTGCATGTGATGTTTATCTTTTTATGCATCTTATCTTGCTTTGATTGACGGTAGCATTATAAGATGATCTCTCACTAAATTATCAAGAAGTGTTCTCCCTGTTTATGCACCGTTGCCAAAGTTCGTCGTGCCCAGACACCACGTGATGATCGGGTGTGATAAGCTCTACGTCCATCTACAACGGGTGCAAGTCAGTTTTGCACACGCAGAATACTCAGGTTAAACTTGACGAGCCTAGCATATGCAGATATGGCCTCGGAACACGGAGACCGAAAGGTCGAGCGTGAATCATATAGTAGATATGATCAACATAACGATGTTCACCATTGAAAACTACTCCATCTCACATGATGATCAGTTATGGCTTAGTTGATTTGGATCACGTAATCACTTAGAAGATTAGAGGGATGTCTATCTAAGTGGGAGTTCTTAAATAATTTGATTAATTGAACTTAAACTTATCATGAACTTAGTACCTGATAGTATCTTGCTTGTTTATGTTGATTGTAGATAGATGGCTCGTGCTGTTGTTCCGTTGAATTTTAATGCGTTCCTTGAGAAAGCAAAGTTGAAAGATGATGGTAGCATTTACACGGACTGGGTCCGTAACTTGAGGATTATCCTCATTGCTGCACAGAAGAATTACGTCCTGGAAGCACCGCTGGGTGCCAGGCCTGCTGCTGGAGCAACACCAGATGTTATGAACGTCTGGCAGAGCAAAGCTGATGACTACTCGATAGTTCAGTGTGCCATGCTTTACGGCTTAGAATCGGGACTTCAACGACGTTTTGAACGTCATGGAGCATATGAGATGTTCCAGGAGTTGAAGTTAATATTTCAAGCAAATGCCCGGATTGAGAGATATGAAGTCTCCATTAAGTTCTATAGCTGCAAGATGGAGGAGAACAGTTCTGTCAGTGAGCATATACTCAAAATGTCTGGGTATAATAATCACTTGATTCAATTGGGCGTTAATCTTCCGGATGATTGCGTCATTGACAGAATTCTCCAATCACTGCCACCAAGCTACAAGAGCTTCGTGATGAACTATAATATGCAAGGGATGAACAAGACTATTCCCGAGCTCTTCGCAATGCTGAAAGCAGCGGAGGTAGAAATCAAAAAGGAGCATCAAGTGTTGATGGTTAACAAGACCACTAGTTTCAAGAAAAAGGGCAAAGGGAAGAAGAAGGGGAACTTCAAGAAGAACAACAAACAAGTTGCTGCTCAGGAGAAGAAACCCAAGTCTGGACCTAAGCCTGAAACTGAGTGCTTCTACTGCAAGCAGACTGGTCACTGGAAGCGGAACTGCCCCAAGTATTTGGCGGATAAGAAGGATGGCAAGGTGAACAAAGGTATATGTGATATACATGTTATTGATGTCTACCTTACTAGAGCTCGCAGTAGCACCTGGGTATTTGATACTGGTTCTGTTGCTAATATTTGCAACTCGAAACAGGGACTACGGAATAAGCGGGCACTGGCAAAGGACGAGGTGACGATGCGCGTGGGAAACGGTTCCAAAGTCGATGTGATTGCGGTCGGCACGCTACCTCTACATATACCTTCGGGATTAATATTAGACCTAAATAATTGTTATTTGGTGCCAGCGTTGAGCATGAACATTATATCTGGATCTTGTTTAATGCGAGACGGTTATTCATTTAAATCAGAGAATAATGGTTGTTCTATTTATATGAGTAATATCTTTTATGGTCATGCACCCTTGAAGAGTGGTCTATTCTTATTGAATCTCGATAGTAGTAATACACATATTCATAATGTTGAAGCCAAAAGATGCAGAGTTGATAATGAAAGTGCAACTTATTTGTGGCACTGTCGTTTAGGTCATATCGGTGTAAAGCGCATGAAGAAACTCCATACTGATGTACTTTTGGAACCACTTGATTATGAATCACTTGGTACTTGCGAACCGTGCCTCATGGGCAAGATGACTAAAACACCGTTCTCTGGTACTATGGAAAGAGCAACAGATTTGTTGGAAATCATACATACCGATGTATGTGGTCCGATGAATATTGAGGCTCGTGGCGGATATCGTTATTTTCTCACCTTCACAGATGATTTAAGCAGATATGGGTATATCTACTTAATGAAACATAAATCTGAAACATTTGAAAAGTTCAAAGAATTTCAGAGTGAAGTTGAAAATCATCGTAACAAGAAAATAAAGTTTCTACGATCTGATCGTGGAGGAGAATATTTGAGTTACGAGTTTGGTGTACATTTGAAAAACTATGGAATAGTTTCGCAACTCACGCCACCCGGAACACCACAGCGTAATGGTGTGTCCGAACGTCGTAATCGTACTTTACTAGATATGGTGCGATCTATGATGTCTCTTACAAATTTACCGCTATCATTCTGGGGTTATGCTTTAGAGACGGCCGCATTCACGTTAAATAGGGCACCATCAAAATCCGTTGAGACGACGCCTTATGAACTGTGGTTTGGCAAGAAACCAAAGTTGTCGTTTCTTAAAGTTTGGGGCTGCGATGCTTATGTGAAAAAGCTTCAACCTGATAAGCTCGAACCCAAATTGGAAAAATGTGTCTTCATAGGATACCCAAAGGAGACTGTTGGGTACACCTTCTATCACAGATCCGAAGGCAAGACATTCGTTGCTAAGAATGGATCCTTTCTAGAGAAGGAGTTTCTCTCGAAAGAAGTGAGTGGGAGGAAAGTAGAACTTGACGAGGTAACTGTACCTGCTCCCTTACTGGAAAGTAGTACATCACAGAAAACTGTTTCAGTGACACCTACACCAGTTAGTGAGGAAGCTAATGATAATGATCATGAAACTTCAAATCAAGATACTACTGAACCTCGTAGATCAACCAGAGTAAGATCCGCACCAGAGTGGTACGGTAATCCTGTTCTGGAAGTCATGCTCCTAGATCATGATGAACCTACGAACTATGAAGAAGCGATGGTGAGCCCAGATTCCGCAAAGTGGCTTGAAGCCATGAAATCTGAGATGGGATCCATGTATGAGAACAAAGTATGGACTTTGGTTGACTTGCCCGATGATCGGCAAGCAATTGAGAATAATGGATCTTCAAGAAGAAGACTGACGCTGATGGTAATGTTACTGTCTACAAAGCTCGACTTGTCACGAAAGGTTTTCGGCAAGTTCAAGGGATTGACTACGATGAGACCTTCTCACCCGTAGCGATGCTTAAGTCCGTCCGAATCATGTTAGCAATTGCCGCATTTTATGATTATGAAATTTGGCAAATGGATGTCAAAACTGCATTCCTGAATGGATTTCTGGAAGAAGAGTTGTATATGATGCAACCAGAAGGTTTTGTCGATCCAAAAGGAGCTAACAAAGTGTGCAAGCTCCAGCGATCCATTTATGGACTGGTGCAAGCCTCTCGGAGTTGGAATAAACGCTTTGATAGTGTGATCAAAGCATTTGGTTTTATACAGACTTTCGGAGAAGCCTGTATTTACAAGAAAGTGAGTGGGAGCTCTGTAGCATTTCTGATATTATATGTAGATGACATATTACTAATTGGAAATGATATAGAATTTCTGGATAGCATAAAGGGATACTTGAATAAGAGTTTTTCAATGAAAGACCTCGGTGAAGCTGCTTACATATTAGGCATAAAGATCTATAGAGATAGATCAAAACGCTTAATTGGACTTTCACAAAAAACATACCTTGACAAAATTTTGAAGAAGTTCAAAATGGATCAAGCAAAGAAAGGATTCTTGCCTGTGTTACAAGGTGTGAAATTGAGTAAGACTCAATGCCCGACCACTGCAGAAGATAGAGAGAATATGAAAGATGTTCCCTATGCATCAGCGATAGGATCTATCATGTATGCAATGCTGTGTACCACACCTGATGTGTGCCTTGCTATAAGTCTAGCAGGGAGGTACCAAAGTAATCCAGGAGTGGATCACTGGACAGCGGTCAAGAACATCCTGAAATACCTGAAAAGGACTAAGGATATGCTTCTCGTATATGGAGGTGACAAAGACCTCACCGTAAAAGGTTACGTTGATGCAAGCTTTGACACTGATCCAGACGATTCTAAATCGTAAACCGGATACGTGTTTACATTGAACGGTGGAGCTGTCAGTTGGTGCAGTTCTAAACAAAGCGTCGTAGCGGGATCTACATGTGAAGCGGAGTACATAGCTGCTTCGGAAGCAGCGAACGAAGGAGTCTGGATGAAGGAGTTCATATCCGATCTAGGTGTCATACCTAGTGCATCGGGTCCAATGAAAATCTTTTGTGACAATACTGGTGCAATTGCCTTGGCAAAGGAATCCAAATTTCACAAGAGAACCAAGCACATCAAGAGACGCTTCAATTCCATCCGGGATCTAGTCCAGGTGGGAGACATAGAGATTTGCAAGATACATACGGATCCGAATGTTGCAGACCCGTTGACTAAGCCTCTTCCACGAGCAAAACATGATCAGCACCAAGGCTCCATGGGTGTTAGAATCATTACAGTGTAATCTAGATTATTGACTCTAGTGCAAGTGGGAGACTGAAGGAAATATGCCCTAGAGGCAATAATAAAGTTATTATTTATTTCCTTATATCATGATAAATGTTTATTATTCATGCTAGAATTGTATTAACCGGAAACATAATACATGTGTGAATACATAGACAAACTTAGTGTCACTAGTATGCCTCTACTTGACTAGATCGTTAATCAAAGATGGTTATGTTTCCTAACCATGAACAAAGTGTTGTTATTTGATTAACGAGGTCACATCATTAGTTGAATGATCTGATTGACATGACCCATTCCATTAGCTTAGCACCCGATCGTTTAGTATGTTGCTATTGCTTTCTTCATGACTTATACATGTTCCTATGACTATGAGATTATGCAACTCCCGTTTACCGGAGGAACACTTTGTGTGCTACCAAACGTCACAACGTAACTGGGTGATTATAAAGGAGGTACTACAGGTGTTCTCAAAGGTACATGTTGGTTGGCGTATTTCGAGATTAGGATTTGTCACTCGATTGTCGGAGAAGGTATCTCTGGGCCCTCTCGGTAATGCACATCACATAAGCCTTGCAAGCATTACAACTAATATGTTAGTTGTGAGATGATGTATTACGAAACGAGTAAAGAGACTTGCCGGTAACGAGATTGAACTAGGTATTGGATACCGACGATCGAATCTCAGGCAAGTAGCATACCGATGACAAAGGGAACAACGTATGTTGTTATGCGGTCTGACCGATAAAGATCTTCGTAGAATATGTAGGATCCAATATGGGCATCCAGGTCCTGCTATTGGTTATTGACCGGAGACGTGTCTCGGTCATGTCTACATTGTTCTCGAACCCATAGGGTCCGCACGCTTAAGGTTACGATGACAGTTATATTATGAGTTTATGCATTTTGATGTACCGAAGGTTGTTTGGAGTCCCGGATGTGATCATGGACATGACGAGGAGTCTCGAAATGGTCGAGACGTAAAGATTGATATATTGGAAGCCTATGTTTGGATATCGGAAGTGTTCCGGGTGAAATCGGGATTTTACCGGAGTACCGGGAGGTTACCGGAACCCCCCGGGAGCCATATGGGCCTTAATGGGCTTTAGTGGAAAGGAGAAAGGGGCAGCCCAAGGTGGCTGCGCACCTCCCCCCTCCCCTAGTCCTATTAGGACTAGGAGAGGTGGCCGCCCCCCCTCTCCCTCTTTCCCCCTCGAGGAATCCTAGTCCAACTAGGATTGGGGGGAGAGTCCTACTCTCGGAAGGAGTAGGACTCCTCCTGCGCCCTCCTCCTGGCCGGCACCCCCTCCCCCTTGGCTCCTTTATATACTGAGGCAGAGGCACCCCAGAAACACACAAGTTGATCCACGTGATCTATTCCTTAGCCGTGTGCGGCGCCCCCAGCCACCATAGTCCTCGATAATACTGTAGCGGAGTTTAGGCGAAGCCCTGCTGCTGTAGTACATCAAGATCGTCACCACGCCGTCGTGCTGACGGAACTCTTCCCCGACACTTTGCTGGATCGGAGTCCGGGGATCGTCATCGAGCTGAACGTGTGCTCGAACTCGGAGGTGCCGTAGTTTCGGTGCTTGATCGGTTGGATCGTGAAGACGTACGACTACTTCCTCTACGTCGTGTCAACGCTTCCGCAGTCGGTCTGCGTGGGTACGTAGACAACACTCTCCCCTCTCGTTGCTATGCATCACATGATCTTGCGTGTGCGTAGGAAATTTTTTGAAATTACTACGAAACCCAACACTGGAAGCATTTTTCTGCCTTCTTCCGGTTACCAGAGATATTGATCACTCCTCTAGGACCAGGCATCTTCAGTTTGAGGTACATGTAACATGGTCGAGCCATAAATCGTGCATAAGTTGGCCTGCCCAGAATTGCATGATAAGCACTCTGGAAATCCACAACTTCAAACGTCAACTTTTCTTTGCGGTAATTTTTGGAATCACCGAAAACCACGTCGAGTGCAATCTGACCGAGGAATGCAACCTTCTTGCCTGGAATGACCCCATGGAAACTCATATGGCTTTCGCTGAGTCTGGACATCGGAATGCCCATTCCTTTCAACGTTTCTGCATACAGTATGTTCAGGCCACTGCCACCGTCCATCAGGACCTTTGTCAGTCGAGTGCCTTCGACCACCAGGTCGACCACCAGTGCTTGCCTCCCAGGGGTGGCGATGTGCGCTGGATGATCAGACTGGTCGAATGTAATGGGAGTCTGCGACCACTTCAAGTAACTGGGTGTCGCCGGAGCGACCATGTTCACTTCCCTGTTGATGACTTTCAATCGACTTTTGCTCTCAACATCAGCAAAAATCATCAGAGTGGAATTCACGTGGGGATAACCATCATCATCCTCTCCCTCATCCTCAGCCTTGTCTGCCTCCTTCTCCTTTTCCTTGGGTTGTTTCTCTCGGAACTGCTGGATTAGGAGGCGACACTGCCGAGTGGTGTGCTTCGGGTAAATGAAGTTGCCTTCTTCATCTTTTTTGGTGTGGATATGGCACGGCAAATCCAACACATCATTCCCATCTTGATCTTTTACTTTCTTGGGGTTCCATGGCCCTTTGGGCTTCCCCTTGAACTTTCCTTGAACCACAGCCAAGGCTTCACCCGGAGCAGTTGGCTCGGCCTTGCGCTTCTGTTTCCGACCGGAGTTTCCTCCTCCGGCTTCGTGGGCGACTGCTTTGTGCTTGCCGCTTCGGAGTTGCTCTTCTTCTTCACCATTGGCATACTTGGTGGCAATTTCCATCATCCGAGCCAGAGTCATATTTCCTGTCCGGCCGAATTTCATATTCAACTCCCGATACCTGACGCCTTCCTTAAAGGCACAAATTGCATGATGATCTGACACATCTTCTAGTGTGGTGTAGGGTGATCCATCTCTAGATATAATCCCTCAAAGTTTCATTCGGCTTCTGAACACAACACTGTAATTCTGTCAAACCTGCCGGCCGTTTGCAAGTGCCATCGAATGTCCTGACAAACACTCGGGTGAGATCTTCCCAAGTATAGATGCTGCCAGGCGCTAACTGATTCAGCCATGCTCTAGCCGAGCCCTCCAACATCAGAGGAAGGTGTTTCATGGCCACTTCATCATTTCCGCCACCAATCTGGACAGCCACTCGGTACTCTTCAAGCCAAGTGTCAGGCTTGGACTCTCCGGTGAACTTACTAACTCCAGACGCCAACCTGAAGTTGGGGGGAATCACCGCAGCTCTGATAGCTCTGTTGAAGCATTCTGGACCAGAGACATGCACCCTGTTGCTGGTTTGTGGATCTCTGTCATGGCCCTCTCGGTGAGCTCTATTTCTGTCCACCAAGCCCTGCACGAGAATAGATCTCGCATAAAAGCCTGGCTCCCTAGGGTCAACTGGAACACCTCGCCCAACACTGTGAGGGCGTCTGTCTTCATGTTGCCGAGGCACGTACGACCCGCTCCTCGGGGGAGGCGTGGGCACTCGACGATGGTCATCACGATCAACTCGGTGATCATACTGCTCTTGGTTTCTATACTGATCTCGTCGATCCCCACGTCCCTCATGCCTCGGAGGCGATCTTGGGCTATGAGCCGACTGAACTGTGTCTGCAATCACGGATCCGCCGTGGATCCTATTCCGCGACTGAGATACAACCGTATTCTATTCTCCCGCCGCCCGGAGCAAGGCTCGGATCTGCACCAGGCCTCGACCAGCTTCTAACTGGGAGGGTTGGATCGACTCCGCTATCCGGGCGGCAGCTGCCAGATTCTGGATTGGGGTTCGGTATACCTGAGTCGGAGGAGGAAAAGGCTGGCGTCGACTGGATTCGGGAGCGCGCTGCCGAGTGCAATCGTCGAGTGCGCGCTGGAGGTTCTCCAGTCGAGTGCGCTCAGCTAGGTTGGCCAAGCGCGCCTGCTCCAAGGCCTGAGCCTCAGGGGTTTCTCCAACTATAGGAGTATGCAATGCATCCATGTTCCGACGGCGAAGTTCCTCCCTCTGCTGCAAGGAGAGGGGTTCGGGGCGGTACTCCTCGTGAACGCGCGACGGATCGCCGTTCCTGTCGCCTCCGTCTTCACGGTTGAAGCCAGGAGGGTTGCATGGTCCGTTGACCATCAAAACTTTCGCCGCCGGGTCGCTGCTGTCGCACTCGGATGCAGTCTCTACGGAGTCAGTCGACAGATCGAACAGGCCGTAGAGAGTTTTGTCGGGCTTGATCGCCGCAACTTAAGGGGTGGCCGACTGGCGGGCCACCGCATGCTTCACCCACCGCTGAAGCCTCGACCGACCGGAGCATTTGCTCCGGCGGGTCGCAGGGAGGGGGAAAGCTGCTGGAGTCGACTGGTACTGGGTCGACGGTTGCCGCAGGAGGACGCCGCGGACGCACGTGCGAAAGTGTGTCGCCCCGCGGGCGGGGAGCGCGTCGGCGTCGAGTGGTGCCTCCTGAAGCCAAGCGGAGTCGCCGAGACGGATCTCGCGGCCCTCAACCAAACCTCCGCCTGGAACCATGATGAAGGGATCGAAAAAATTGCAACTTCTCCAACAAGTCGCTAAGACACCTGCCCCACGGTGGGCGCCAACTGTCGTGGTTCTAAGACTGACAGTAGAATAGGGGGTAGGAATGTAGAGGCAAGATCCTAGCTATGAAGGAGTTGTACACACGAGTTTACGAGTTCAGGCCCTTCTCGGAGGAAGTAACAGCCCTACGTCTCGGAGCCCAGAGGCGGTCGACTGAATATATGTGTGTGAATTACAGAAAGTGCGAACCCTTGTCCCAAAGGATGGGGTGGCTTATATAGAGTACGCCAGGACCCCAGCTCCCCTCCGTTACACAAGGTTCAATGCTCATAAAGGAGGGGCGTTACTGATAACGTCTGCAGTTAAGTGGTGTAAATGCCCATAAAGCTACGGTTTAAGTCTTGACCGTTACAGAGTGGAGGGCTTCTTATCTTCTGGTGGTCGAGTGTCTTCAAGGTGGTCGAGTGTCTTCAAGGTGGTCGAGTGAGCACATCTTCATGCCCGAGTGGATGATGGTTTCTCTTTGACTGCTTCTGATTCTTTGTAGAGATGTCCTTGGGGAGGGTATGTTGGACAGATCCATGACCCTACCCTAGGTATATAGCTTCATCAGCGGCTGTACGAAACGAGCGTCTGCACAAAGATTTCAAAGGCCCTCGTAAGGTACCTAATTACACAGCAGATCAGCCCCCTGAGGCTTGGATGGAGAGTTATGAGATGGCTATGGAGATGCTGGATGTTAGTGAGACTGCCTACGCTAAGTACTTCACCATGATGCTGGAAGGGACAACTCGTACCTGGTTGAAGGGGCTGCCAGCCAACTCCATCGGATCATGGGCAGAGCTGAAGGTCCGGTTTATCCAGAATTTCAAAAATACGTGCAAGCAGCCTATGTCGACCGTGGACTTAGTTTCTTGTGTTCAAGCTGAGGGCGAGTCAACGGCCAGCTGGGTGAGCGGGGTCTCGACTGTCATACATTCTTCAGATAACATCAACGTCGGCTCAGCGGTTCTAATGCTGGAGAAAATTGTCGTTTCATTCTGCTCAAGCAGAAGCTTGGGCGGCTTAAGCATCATTGCAACGACATGGGGGAGCTTATGGCGACTCTTTTCAAGTATGCCGACTCTGATGGTACCAAGGACCCCGACTCTGAGGATGAAAGATCGAAAAAGGGAAAGAGGAGTAGCGGCATGAAGGGACAGCAGTAGAACCCAGCCAATTAGGGCGGCAACAGAAAGCACAAGGCTAATGATTTTGTGGCTAACACCGGTGCACGGAATTATAACCAACGTCGTAAGGGGAGGCCGGCTCAAGGGACAAAATTTGACCTTGAGGCAATACTGAACCAGCCATGTCCAAAACACGGAATGGGTCAGAGGCCAGCTACCCATCTGTGGAAGTACTGCAGTATCATGAGACACTTCAAGAAGTCTGTCCAGCATAACCATGGCCCAAACGACGGTTCATGGTCCAGCTCTCATGGTCCAGGTCATGGGGGCCGCGGCTCAAATTCCGGGTTTCACGGCCAAGGCAATCAAGGTGGTTACAACCAGTAGAATAATCAGGGGAATCAGCAGCAGCAACAGTCTGGTTATCAGAGAAACCTGAAGCAATTGAACAGTGGGCAGTACCACGTCTTCACTACTAGCTTGTGTAAGCGGGATCATAAGCTTCATAAGAGTGCGGTGAATGCTGTTGAGCCAGCGGTGCCACGTTATCTATGGTGGTCAGAACAGCCTATTGTGTGGAGTCGTGAGGATCATTCGCCCCGGGTTGATAATCCGGGTCACCTGGCTCTAGTGGTGGCACCCCAGGTTGGGGGCTATAAATTTACTAAGGTACTCATGGATGGAGGCAGCAGCATTAATATACTTTACTATGAAACTTTCCGTTGCATGGGACTGACTGGCAAAAATCTTAAGCCATCAAACACTGTGTTCCATGGTGTGGTGCCGGGTAAGTCAACATGTCCAGTGGGTAAGATATCTTTGGAAGTTGCCTTTGGAGATGAGCATGATTCCAGATCTGAAACTCTGACCTTCGAAGTAGTCAAGATCAAGAGCCCTTTTCATGCTTTGTTTGGGCGGCCGACTTATGCCAAATTCATGACGAGGCCTTGTTATGTTTACTTGCAGCTTAAGATGCCAGGTTACAAGGGCACCATCACAGTGCATGGGAGCCGCAAGGTGGCCTTGGAGCGTGAAGAAGGTGATGCCGCTTATGCTGAATCAGTTTGTGCAACAGAGGAGCTGAAATTTTACAAAGACAGTGTTGACCCGGCGGACATGACATCCTTGAAGAAGCCAACCACGGAGCACGATCTTGCGCTAAAGTTTAAATCGGCAGATGACACTAAGTTGGTTGATTTTGTTCCTGGTGACTCATCCAAGCAGTTCAGCACCAGTGCCAATCTGGATCCGAAATAGGACAGTGCGCTCATCGAGTTCATCCGTGAGAACTGGGACATCTTTGCATGGAAGCCTTCAGACATGTCGGGTATACCGAGGGAACTCGCTGAGCACATTCTTAATATTGATCCGAAATTTAAGCCGCTCAAGCAATTCCTCCATCGTTTTAACAAGGAGAGATGGAACGCCATTGGTGAAGAAGTGGCCCGGCTCTTAGCGGCCGGGTTTATCATTGAAGTTTTTCATCCGGAGTGGTTGGCTAACCCGGTGTTGGTGCTTAAGAAGAATGGCACTTGGCGAATGTGTGTGGACTACACGTACTTAAACAAGGCTTGTCCGGCTGATCCGTTTGCTCTCCCTCGTATTGATCAAATCATTGATACTACGGCAGGTTGTGAGCGTTTGAGTTTTTTAGATGCTTATTCTGGTTATCATCAGATCAAGATGGCAGTTAAGGACCAGGAGAAGACAACCTTCATTACTCCATTTTGAGCCTTCTGCTATGTGTCTATGTCTTTTGGGCTCAAGGATGCCCAGGCGACTTACCCGCGGTGTGTGCAGAATTGCCTTCACAATCAGATCGGGCGTAATGTTCATGCTTATGTAGATGAGATTGTGGTGAAATCCAGAAAGAAGGAGACCCTTATTGATGATTTGAAGGAGATGTTTGACAATCTCCGGGTGTATAAGATGATGCTTAACCCGGCCAAGTGTGTTTTCGGTGTGCCGGCGGGCAAGCTCTTGGGGTTTTTGGTCTCAAACCGAGGTATCGAAGCTAACCAGGAAAAAAATCAAGGCCATTACTTCCCTGGCTAAGCCAAAGTGTGTTAATGACGTCTAACGCTTGGCGGGTCGGATAGCGGCTTTGAGCCGATTCATAAGTCGCCTGGGAGAAAAAGCTATTCCTCTGTATCAGATGATGAAGAAGACAGATAATTTCATCTGGAGTGATGCGGCTAATGAGGCGTTTGAGGCACTTAAGAAGCAACTAGCTGAGCCGCCGGTTCTTGCTGCCCCTATTGATAAGGAGCCTCTGTTGTTATATGTAGTTGCCAATGGCCGGGCCATAGCTATTGTGGTAGAAAGGAAAGAGGCAGGTAAGGAGTACCCGGTTCAACGGCCGGTTTACTACATCAGTGAGGTACTTATTGAGTCCAAGCAGAGGTATCCGCACTGGCAGAAGCTTATCTATGGGGTCTTCATGGCAAGCCGGAAGCTTAAGCAATATTTTCTGGGTCATCCCATTACTGTGGTTAGCTCTGCTCCTTTGGGGGACATCATACAAAACAGAGAAGCCACAAGCCGGGTTGTCAAGTGGGCCATTGAGCTTGGACCCCATGGTTTGAAGTATGTGCCTCGTACGGCCATCAAGTCCCAAGCAGTTGTGGATTTTATGAATGATTGGATAGAGTTGCAGACGCCTGAGGAAAAATCGGACAACACATATTGGACTATTCACTTTGATGGATCCAGGAAGTTGGAAGGCTCGGGGGCTGGAGTTGTCTTGACTTCCCCATGAGGTGACAAGTTTTCTTATGTTCTCTGGTTAATGTTCCCTTGTACTAACAATGCAGCTGAGTATGAGGCCTTGCTCTACGGTCTTCGGATGGCTAAAGAGATGAACTTAAGCCGAGTGAGGTGCTTCGGGGATTCAGATCTGGTAGCTCAACAAGTCTCTGGCACCTGGGATTCTAAGGATCCACTCATGGCGGCTTATCTCCGAGAGGTAGATGCTATTGCGGGTCACTTCAAGGGTTATCAATTTGAACATATTGATCGCAGGAAGAATGAGGTGGCTGATACTTTAAGCCGGCTAGGGTCTCAGCGTAAGCCGGTGTCACCTAACACGTTCCTGGATATTCTGCTTAACCCTTCTGTCAAATTACCTACAGAGGAGTATCTTGCTATCCCTGACCCGAATGTACTATTGGTGGCGGCTCTTCATGCCATTCCTGACTGGACATTTCCGTATCTGGCTTAGATGACTCGGGGTGAGTTGCCTGAGGATGAGATCTTGGCCAAACAGATAACCCGACGGTCTAAGTCAATGTCGATTGTCAATGGGGAGTTGCACCATCGCAGTGTCACAGGGGCGTTTCAACGTTGTGTTTCTCCTGAAGAAGGCTGTGAGATTCTGCGAGAGATTCATGAAGGAGATTGTGGTCATCATGCCAGCTCTAAATCTCTTGTAGCTTAGGCTTTCCGTCATGGGTTTTATTGGTTGACGGCTCATGCTGATGCTGAGGATTTAGTCAGTAAATGTGACAGTTGTCAGAAGTTTGCACGACGAGATCATGTGCCAGCTCAATAATTGAGGATGATTCCAATTACTTGGCCGTTTGCGACTTGAGGGCTTTATATGGTTGGGCCTTTCAAGAGGTCCAAGGATAAGAAGACCCACCTTTTGGTGGCAGTTGATAATTTTACTAAGTGGGTTGAAGCAGAGCCGGTTAGTAAGTGTGATGCAATAACGACGGTTCAATTCATCAAGAAGGTGATCTTCCATTTTGGCTTTCCACACAGCATTATAACAGATAATGGTACTAATCTGTCTAAAGGCACTATGAAAGAATTTTGTCAACAGGAGCATATTCGGCTTGATGTTTCCTCTGTGGCTCACCCTCAGTCCAATGGTCAAGCGGAACGAGCTAACCATGAGATTCTATGAGGTATCAAGCCCCGACTTATGGTTCCTTTGCAAAGAACGCCGGGGTGTTGGGTGGAGGAGTTGCCTTCCGTGTTATGGAGTATTAATACAACCCCCAAAAGGTCTATGGGTTACACACCTTTTTTCATGGTTTATGGGGCTGAGGCGGTTCTCCCTAGTGACATTTGTCATGATTCACCCTGCGTGGCGGCTTATGTCGAAGCTGATAATGGAAAGGCGCGTCAGGATGCACTTGACTTGTTAGATGAGGAGCGTGATCTCGCGGCGGTTCATTCGGCGATTTATCAGCAAGACCTACGTCGTTATCACAGCCACTGGGTCAAAACCACAACCTTTCAAGAAGGCGACTTAGTACTCTGGCTCATCCAGGATCAAACGGATATGCATAAGCTATCACCGCCTTGGGAAGGACCTTTTATGGTCAACAAGAATCTGCATAATGGGTCATACTATCTTATCGATGTTCGAGACCACAAGGACTCACGTAAGTCAGAGGAGGAGACCCGTCGGCCATGGAATATTGCACATCTTCGGCCCTACTATACTTGAGCCACCGGCTCTCATGATATACATAGTCTGATGGTGCATATATTATAAACAGTATAATAAAGTCGGCATCCCTGATAATTCAGGGCCTCTGTCATTTTGATACGTCTCCAACGTATCTATAATTTTTGATAGATCCATGCTATATTATCTACTGTTTTGAATGTTTATGGGCTTTATTAGACAATTTTATATCATTTTTGGGACTAACCTATTAACCCAGAGCCCAGTGCCAGTTTCTGTTTTTACCTTGTTTTAGGGTTTCGAAGAAAAGGAAAATCAAACGGAGTCCAATTGACCTGAAGCTTTACGGAACTCATTTTTGGAAGGAAAGAAGCCCAGAAGACTTGAAGTGCACATTAGGGAAGCTTCAAGGAGGCCACGAGGTAGGGGGCGCGCCCTCCACCCTCGTGGGCCCCTCGTGGCTCCCCTGACGTATCTCTTTCACCCATATATACCCACGTACCCTAAAACTATCGGAGAGCACAATAGATCGGGAGTTCTGCCGCCAGAAGCCACCATAGCCACCGAAAGCCAATCTAGACCCGTTCCGGCCCCCTACCGGGGGGGGGGGAATCCCTCTCCGGTGGCCATCTTCATCATCCCGGTGCTCTCCATGACGAGGAGGGAGTAGTTCTCCCTCGGGGCTGAGGGTATGTACCAGTAGCTATGTGTTTGATCTCTCTCTCTCTCTCATGGTCTTGAGATGATACGATCTTGATGTATCACGAGCTTTGCTATTATAGTTGGATCTTATGATGTTTCTCCTCCCCCTCTACTCTCTTGTAATGAATTGAGTTTCCCCTTTGAAGTAATCTTATCGGATTGAGTTTTAAAGATTTGAGAACACTTGATGTATGTCTTGCCGTGCATATCTGTGGTGACAATGGGATATCACGTGATTCACTTGATGTATTTTTTGGTGATCAACTTGCGGGTTCCGCCCATGAACCTATGCATAGGGGTTGGCACACGTTTTCGTCGTGATTCTCCGGTAGAAACTTTGGGGCACTCTTTGAGGTTCTATGTGTTGGTTGAATAGATGAATATGAGATTGTGTGATGCATATCGTATAATCATGCCCAGGGATACTTGAGGTGACATTGGAGTATCTAGGTGACATTAGGGTTTTGGTTTATTTGTGTCTTAAGGTGTTATTCTAGTACGATCTCTAGGGCTGTTTGTGACACTTATAGGAATAGCCCAACGGATTGCTTGGAAATAATAACTTTGAGGTGGTTTCGTACCCTACCATAATCTCTTCGTTCGTTCTCCACTATTAGTGACTTTGGAGTGACTCTTTATTGCATGTTGAGGGATGGTTATGTGATCCAATTATGTTATCATTGTTGAGGGAACTTACACTAGTGAAAGTATGAACCCTAGGCCTTATTTCCACGCATTGCAATACCGTGTACGCTCACTTTTATCATTAGTTACCTTGCTGTTTTATATTTTTAGATCACAAAAACCTTTATCTACCATCCATATACCACTTGTATCACCATCTCTTCGCCGAACTAGTGCACCTATACAATTTACCATTGTATTGGGTGTGTTGGGGACACAAGAGACTCTTTGTTATTTGGTTGCAGGGTTGCTTGAGAGAGACCATCTTCATCTACGCCTCCTATGGATTGATAAACCTTAGGTCATCAACTTGAGGGAAATTTGCTAGTGTCCTACAAACCTCTGCACTTGGAGGCCCAACAATGTCTACAAGAAGAAGGTTGTGTAGTAGACATCACATTTCACTTCTTCGAAGCTGAGTCTTTATCATCTTCTTACATGTTCATTTAAGAGGCTTGACGCCCAAACTACAGGGAACAAAGAGAGTTGGATGCACAGCACAACTCAAACATAGGTCCCCGACGAGCACAATTCGTAAGTATGTCACTTGGGGGCTTCCTGTTCAAACATAGGCATATTCGACCAAAGAGAACATAGCGTGACTACCCTCTTGACCAGGTTATCTTGTTAAAACATAGGCGTATTCGACCAAATAGAACATAACCTTTCCGGGTCATCCTACCTGTAACCAGCTGCTTCAACTCCATCAGGTAATCCCGATTGACCCGCCGAACTCTTAACAATCAGTCTTTTACGGTGTATTCACCAAAGATCATGAGCTTGTTAAGGTTAAAACGCCGGTTTGTCACGTGAGAGCACGGATTACAGATAGTCAGGATAGACCCAGGCTTCATAAGCTACCTTCCTTGAAACTTGGATAAATCGCCCGTGATGCATGCTACTACTCTGACCCCGTGTACTCCTGATAAGTCTATGTTTCAATAAGACCTGAACTTATCCGGGTTCAAATGTCGGGTACTGTGAGTGCCGGTTCATGAAAAGCACGCACCTTCCAGTGGCCATCAGGCTAGTTCATTGAAGAAGAAACTTTGGCTTGGCGGCCTGCAAAAGCCTCGAATTTTTTGATTTATTGTTTCTTTATATGATCTCTTTTTTGCCATCTGGTTTTTACAATCGAGCCAAGCTGCCCTACTCATGGCTCATATTTTAAGCCTCTTTTGGGTCTCTACAACCCGCGAGGATGGCAGACTCTAAGTCGCCAGAGCATCATCATCTTATGTTCGGAGTTATAGCTCTAAAAAATTTAACTGCATTAAGTGGATAAGCTGGCAGTTTAAGCATACATCACATGTATGATATTTTATTGTCAACATTGTGGTTAGACCGGCCCTGGTTATGGGCTATACGTCCCCAGTGGATTCAATTGGGCATCATGACCCGCCCGACGGTAAGCCGCCAGGGCACTTGTGATTTGTTTGTGTGCAGGGTAATTACCAATGTGATATGCATAAATCAACGTTATCACAAGCATACAGGGATGGTTTCTCAAAATGGCGGTTCAGCAATATTGCGCAAAGTAGAAACGTGCACGATGGCACGACAAATTAAAGTTTTACTACCCTATTACATGACTCCATGAGAAAAATAAGATCAAGTGTTTTTTAAGGATCAAATATATAAACCCCCGGCGGTTCACTCTTCTTGGCCTTGCTGACTTGAGGCTTCTGGGTCATCCTTTTCCGCTTCTTCGTCCGCCTCCGCCGTCTGAAAGTTTGGTGATGACCAATCGATACCACATAAAGCTTGAAATTCAGCTTCATCGTCTATAAGTTTAGACGGCTCAACTTCAGGGGCAAAAGTATGCTTATGAATTGGAGGGATTAGATCCATCACTCTGTAAGCCGGTGTAGGCATCTTTTGATTCTCCCTGTTATAAGTCGGATGGTACTTTGAAAGATCTGAGTCATTTGCAATCAGAGTCACCATTGGACGTATTTCCTTCACACAAGCAGCGAAGTCCTTTTGAGCAAACGGAGTGCCATCTTCTTTCAAGCTTGGGTATCCAGTGGCTACCTCAAACGGGTCTAGCTCTGGTACCCATGCTTTGGACCGGCTCAAAGCTGTCATGACACCGGCTCTTGTAGAAGACCGCTTCATCTCATCTATCCTGGCAGGCAGCACAAAAAGTTTTTTTCAAGACATCTATCAAGAGACTAGGTGCGTGATTAGTTGGAGAAATTGTGGCCAGTGCATGCTGAGCTCCAGTATATAGCTGTTCAACATGTGTGTAGACAGCTTTCAGCTTCACAAGCATATCTTGGGTAAGATTGCTGCTCCTGGGACATGAATACGTCATAGATTGGTTAGAGGCGATTTATATCATCCAAGGGAAGATTCACTTTTGATGGAAAGCAAGGCGACTCACCAAAGATAGCAGAAACCATCTGGGATACACGGTGTTTTAAACCGGTGAGCTTCGTGGTTACCTCTTGAAGAGCCGCCTCCGCTTTCTCAGCTCGCTGCGTCAAAGCAGTCTTTTCTTCAGCCCAAGTGTTTCTCTCTCCGTCTCAAAACTGCCCTTCAGTTTTTCCATTTCAGTGATGCTAAATTGGAATTTTGACCCGGGTCTCAGACTCTTGATTCTTTAGTCGGGTCTGATGAGATCAGCAGTGGCATCATGTACAAGCACAAAAATTGCAACAATATTCACATCCAGATTACAGAAGTATAAGTCCCAAATCTTTTGCAAGAAACAACACTTGGCACTTGGGGGCTAATGCCAGCCGATTTTTTTTCATATACTGGCTCATGACAGTAAGTCCCAAGCACTTTGCAAGCAAGAGTACTTGGCACTTGGGGGCTAATGCATATCGGTTGTGTTTATTTACTGCTTTATGATAACCCGGTTATGTTGTAACAATCATAGCCGGGTCATGGGGGTTATATAGGTCAGTTCTCTTTATCAACAATGATGCAACAGGACCGGCTCATTCATGCTGATTAAACCGGCCCTTGGGGGCTACGGATGCAAAGTTAATTGTTTAAAATTCCGATTCAATTATAAAGACGAAAGCCGGTCTTGGAAGGATTCTACAAGGATGTTCATGATTCTTCTAAAGTCTACAGTATATTTAAAATCATACCGAGGAGACTTGGGGGCTGGCAAGATGGACATAATTTATTTAAGCAGGAATTCATACCACATATTTCTGATGCATTTGCTTCACCATATCAATTTCAAGATCGCGGCTGGAGTGTACTTGGCTAAGGTCGCCAGAGAGTATTTCGCTGCTGCTCAATTGGGCATAATGGGAGACATCAAACCTCACTTTCCGCCTTTCAATAACCTCTTGTTTGGCAGAGTGCTTGGCCAAAGCTGTTGGATTTCCCGGTTTTGTAAAGCCAGTGCCAGTAATCAGAACGTCATCAGTATGAGTCTCCGACGGCTCGAGTGGGCTGGATGGTTGATGTCTCCTACACAACCTTCTTCTTGTAGACGTTGTTGGGCCTCCAAGTGCAGAGGTTTGTAGGACAGTAGCAAATTTCCCTCAAGTGGACGACCTAAGGTTTATCAATCCATAAGAGGTGTAGGATGAAGATGGTCTCTCTCAAGCAACCCTGCAACCAAATAACAAAGAGTCTCTTGTGTCCCCAACACACCCAATACAATGGTAAATTGTATAGGTGCACTAGTTCGGCGAAGAGATGGTGATACAAGTGGTATATGGATGGTAGATAAAGGTTTTTGTGATCTAAAAATATAAAAACAGCAAGGTAACTAATGATAAAAGTGAGCGTAAATGGTATTGCAATGCTAGGAAACAAGGCCTAGGGTTCATACTTTCGCTAGTGTAAGTTCCCTCAACAATAATATAAAATTGGATCACATAACTATCCCTCAACATGCAACAAAGAGTCACTCCAAAGTCACTAATAGCGGAGAACGAACGAAGAGATTATGGTAGGGTACGAAACCACCTCAAAGTTATTCTTTCCAATCAATCCATTGGGCTATTCCTATAAGTGTCACAAACAACCCTAGAGTTCGTACTAGAATAACACCTTAAGACACAAATCAACCAAAACCCTAATGTCACCTAGATACTCCAATGTCACCGCAAGTATCCGTGGGTATGATTATACGATATGCATCACACAATCTCAGATTCATCTATTCAACCAACACAAAGGACCTTAAAGAGTGCCCCAAAGTTTCTACCAGAGAATCACGATGAAAACGTGTGCCAACCCCTATGCATAGGTTCATGGGAGGAACCCGCAAGTTGATCACCAAAACATACATCAAGTGAATCACGTGATATCCCATTGTCACCACAGATATCCATGGCAAGACATACATCAAGTGTTCTCAAATCTTTAAAGACTCAATCCGATAAGATTACTTCAAAGGGGAAACTCAATTCATTACAAGAGAGTAGAGGGGGGAAGAAACATCATAGGATCCAAATATAATAGCAAAGCTCGCGATATATCAAGATCGTATCACCTCAAGAACACAAGAGAGAGAGAGATCAAACACATAGCTACTGGTACATACCCTCAGCCGCGTGGGAGAACTACTCCCTCCTCGTCATGGAGAGCACCGGGATGATGAAGATGGCCATTGGAGATGGATTTCCCCCTCCGGCAGGGTGCCGGAATGGGTCTAGATTGGCTTTCGGTGGCTACGGAGGCTTCTGGCGGCGGAACTCCCGATCTATTGTGCTCTCGGATGTTTTTAGGGTATATGGAGATATATAGGCGGAAGAAGTACGTCAGGGGGGCCACGAGGGGCCCACGAGGGTGTAGGGCGCGCCCAGGGGGTGGGCGCGCCCCCTGCCTCGTGACCTCCTCGCAGATCCCCCGACGTGCACTCCAAGTCTTCTGGGCTTCTTTCCTTCCAAAAATGAGTTCCGTGAAGTTTCGGGTCAATTGGACTCCGTTTGATTTTCCTTTTCTTCGAAACCCTAAAACAGGGTAAAAACAGAAACTGGCACTGGGCTCTGGGTTAATAGGTTAGTCCCAAAAGTGATATAAAAGTGTATAATAAAGCCCATAAACATTCAAAACAGTAGATAATATGGCATGGAGCAATCAAAAATTATAGATACGTTGGTGACGTATCAGCATCCCCAAGCTTAATTCCTGCTCATCCTCGAGTAGGTTAATGATAAAAACAGAATTTTTGATGCGGAATGCTACTTGGCATAATTTCAATGTAATTCTTCTTAATTGTGGTATGAATATTCAGATCCATAAGATTCAAGACAAAAGTTTAATATTGACATAAAAATAATAATACTTCAAGCATACTAACAAAGCAATTATGTCTTCTCAAAATAACATGGCTAAAGAAAGTTATCCCTACAAAATCATATAGTCTGGCTATGCTTCATCTTCACCACATAAAATATTTAAATCATGCACAACCCCGATGACAAGCCAAGCAATTGTTTCATACTTTTGATGTTCTCAAACTTTTTCAATCTTCACGCAATACATGAGCGTGAGCCATGGATATAGCACTATAGGTGGAGTAGAATGGTGGTTGTGGAGAAGACAAAAAGGAGAAGATAGTCTCACATCAACTAGGCGTATCAACGGGCTATGGAGATGCCCATCAATAGATATCAATGTGAGTGAGTAGGGATTGCCATGCAACGGATGCACTAGAGCTATAAGTGTATGAAAGCTCAACAAAAGAAACTAGTGGGTGTGCATCCAACTCGCTTGCTCACGAAGACCTAGGGCATTTTGAGGAAGCCCATCATTGGAATATACAAGCCAAGTTCTATAATGTAAAATTCCCACTAGTATATGAAAGTGACAACATAGGAGACTCTCTATCATGAAGATCATGGTGCTACTTTGAAGCACAAGTGTGGTAAAAGGATAGTAGCATTGTCCCTTCTCTCTTTTTCTCTCATTTTTTATTTGGACCTTTTCTCTTTTTTATGGCCTCTTTTCTCTTTTTTGGGCTTCTTTGGCCTCTTTTATTTTTTTTTTTTTCTTCCGGAGTCTCATCCCGACTTGCGGGGGAATCATAGTCTCCATCATCCTTTCCTCACTGGGACAATGCTCTAATAATGATGATCATCACATTTTTATTTACTTACAACTCAAGGATTACAACTCGATAATTAGAACAAGATATGACTCTATATGAATGCCTCTGCCAGTGTACCAGGATGTGAAATGATGCATGAGTGACATGTATGAAAGAATTATGAGCGGTGGCTTTGCCACAAATACTATGTCAACTAAATGATCATGCAAAGCAATATGACAATGATGAATGTGTCATGATAAACTGAATGGTGGAAAGTTGCATGGCAATATATCTCGGGATGGCTATGGAAATGCCATAATAGGTAGGTATGGTGGATGTTTTGAGGAAGGTATATGGTGGGTGTATGATACCGGCGAAAGGTGCGCGGTATTAGAGAGGCTAGCAATGGTGGAAGGATGAGAGTGCGTATAATCCATGGACTCAACATTAGTCATAAAGAACTCATATACTTATTGCGAAAATCTACAAGTTATCAAAGCGAAGTATTACGCACATGCTCCTAAGGGGATAGATTGGTAGGAAAAGACCATCGCTCGTCCCCGACCGCCACTCATAAGGAAGACAATCAATAAATAAATCATGCTCCGACTTCATCACATAACGGTTCACCATACGTGCATGCTACGGGAATCACAAACTTCAACACAAGTATTTCTCAAATTCACAACTACTCAACTAGCATGACTCTAATATTACCATCCTCAGATCTCAAAACAACCATCAAGTATCAAACTTCTCATAGTATTCAATGCACTCTATATGAAAGTTTTTATTATATCCCTCTTGGATGCCCATCATATTAGGACTAAATTCATAACCAAAGCACATTACCATGTTGTTCTAAAAGACTCTCAAAATAATATAAGTGAAGCATGAGAGTTCATCTATTTCTTCAAAATAAAACTACCACCATGCTCTAAAAGATATAAGTGAAGCACTAGAGCATCGACAAACTACTCCGAAAGATATAAGTGAAGATCAATGAGTAGTTGAATAATTATGCAACTATGTGAAGATTCTCTAACATTTAATAATTTCAGATCTTGGTATTTTATTCAAACAGCAAGCAAAGCAAAAGAAAATGACATTCTAAGAATAGCAAACATCATGTGAAGAAGAAAAAACTTAGGATCAACCGATACTAACCGATAGTTGTTGAAGAAGAAAGGTGGGATGCCAACCGGGGCATCCCCAAGCTTAGACGCTTGAGACTTCTTGAAATATTATCTTGGGATGCCTTGGGCATCCCCAATCTTGAGCTTTTGTGTCTCCTTAATTCCTCTCATATCACGGTCTCCCTAAATCTCAAAAGCTTCATCCACACAAAACTCAACAAGGACTCGTGAGATAAGTTAGTATAAACCATTGCCAAAACCTTATAATACTCTACTGTAGAAAATCACTAAAATTATTATTCAACATTTCATACTAAATGTCCTATCCTCAAATAGTCCTATCCTCAAATAGAATCATTAAAGAAGCAAACATATGCAAACAATGCAAACATAACAGCAATCTGCCTAAACAGGACAGTCTGTAAAGAATGCAGCAACATCCAAACTTCCCTAGCTCCAAACATTATGAAAGAAAATTCCCACTGTAGTAAATTTATCAGATCTTAATATGCAAAAGGTTTCAACATTTTATCACATTCTTAATTTTCTAGGGAATTATTGCAACAGCGGTAAACTTTCTGTTTTCAAACAGCAACATGAAGACTTGTAAAATAGGCATAGTAGAGGCTATCAATGCCACTTTTATTGAAATAAAAGATGCAAAACATTGTTCTAAATAACAGCAAGCAAATCCTAACAAAATAAATTGACGCTCCAAGCAAAACACATATCATGTGGCGAATAAAAATATAGCTCCAAGTAAAGTTACCGATGAACGAAGACGAAAGAGGGGATGCCTTCCGGGGCATCCCCAAGCTTAGGCTCTTGGTTGTCCTTGAATATTACCTTGGGGTGCCTTGAGCTTCCCCAATATTAGGCTCTTGCCACTCCTTATTCCATAGTCCATCAAATCCTTACCCAAAACTTGAAAACTTCACAACACAAAACTTAACAGAAAACTCGTAAGCTCCGTTAGTATAAGAAAATAAATCACCACTTCAAGGTACTGTAATGAACTCATTATTTATTTATATTGGTGTTAAACTTACTGTATTCCAACTTCTCTATGGTTTATAAACTCTTTTACTAGCCATAGATTCATCAAAATAAGTAAACAACACATGAAAAACAGAATCTGTCAAAAACAGAATAGTCTGTAGTAATCTGGATCAAACATATACTTATGGAACTCATAAAATTCTCAAATAAATATCTGGACCTGAGGAATTTATATATTAATCATATGCAAAAGGAATTAACTAAATAGCACTCTCCAAATAAACATGGCAGCAATTATCGTGAGCGCTAAAGTTTCTGTTTTTCACAGCATGATCAACAAGACTCTCCCCAAGTCTCCCCAAAGGTTCTACTTGGCACAAACACTAATTAAAAGCATAAAACCACATATAAACAGAGGCTATATGAATTATTTATTACTAAACAGGAACAAAAATCAAGGAATAAAAATAAAGTTGGGTTGCCTCCCAACAAACGCTATCGTTTAACGCCCCTAGCTAGGCATGATGATTTCAATGATGCTCACATAAAGGATAAGAATTGAAACATAAAGAGAGAATCATGAAGAATATGACTAGCACATTTAAGTCTAAACCACTTCCTATGCATAGGGATTTTGTGAGCAAACAACTTTTGGGAACAAGAATCAACTTGCATAGGATGGTAAAACAAGCATAACTTCAAAATTTTAAGCACAAAGAGAGGAAACTTGATATTATTGCAATTCCTACAAGCATATGTTCCTCCCTCATAATAATTTTCAGTAGCATCATTAATTAATTCAACAATATAAATATCACATAAAGCATTGTTTTCATGATCTACAAGCATATAATTTTTATTACTCTCCACATAAGCAAATTTCTTCTCATGAATAGTAGTGGGAGCAAACTCAACAAAATAACTATCATGTGATTGAAAATTAAGATCAAGATGACAAGTTTCATGGTTATAATTATTCTTTAAAGCATACAAGTCATCACAATAATCATCATAGATAGCGGGCATGCTCTCATCATAATAAATTTGCTCATCAAAACATGGGGGACAAAAAATATCATCTTCATCAAACATAACTTCCCCAAGCTTGTGGCTTTGCATATCATTAGCATCATGGATATTCAAGGAATTCATACTAAAAACATTGCAATCATGCTCATCATTCAAATATTTAGTGCCAAACATTTTAATGCATTCTTCTTCTAACACTTTGGCACAATTTTCCTTCCCATCATACTCACGAAAGATATTAAAAAGATGAAGCGTATGAGGTAAACTCAATTCCATTTCTTTAGTTTTCTTTTATAAACTAAACTAGTCCTAAAACAAGAAACAAAAAGATTCGATTGCAAGATCTAAATATATACCTTCAAGCACTAACCTCCCCGGCAACGGTGCCAGAAAAGAGCTTGATGTCTACTACACAACCTTCTTCTTGTAGACGTTGTTGGGCCTCCAAGTGCAGAGGTTTGTAGGACAGTAGCAAATTTCCCTCAAGTGGATGACCTAAGGTTTATCAATCCGTAGGAGGCGTAGGATGAAGATGGTCTCTCTCAAGCAACCCTGCAACCAAATAACAAAGAGTCTCTTGTGTCCCCAACACACCTAATACAATGGTAAATTGTATAGGTGCACTAGTTCGGCGAAGAGATGGTGATACAAGTGGTATATGGATGGTAGATAAAGGGTTTTGTAATCTGAAAAATATAAATACAGCAAGGTAACTAATGATAAAAGTGAGCGTAAATGGTATTGCAATGCTAGGAAACAAGGCCTAGGGTTCATACTTTCGCTAGTGTAAGTTCCCTTAACAATAATATCATAATTGGATCACATAACTATCCCTCAACATGCAACAAAGAGTCACTCCAAAGTCACTAATAGCGCATAACGAACGAAGAGATTATGGTAGGGTACGAAACCAACTCAAAGTTATTCTTTCCAATCAATCCGTTGGGCTATTCCTATAAGTTTCACAAACAGCCCTAGAGTTCGTACTAGAATAACACCTTAAGACACAAATCAACCAAAACCCTAATGTCACCTAGATACTCCAATGTCACCTCAAGTATCCGTGGGTATGATTATACGATATGCATCACACAATCTCAGATTCATCTATTCAACCAACACAAAGGACCTCAAAGAGTGCCCCAAAGTTTCTACCGGAGAATCACGACGAAAACATGTGCCAACCCCTATGCATAGGTTCATGGGCGGAACCCGCAAGTTGATCACCAAAACATACATCAAGTGAATCACGTGATATCCCATTGTCACCACAGATATCCATGGCAAGACATACATCAACTGTTCTCAAATCTTTAAAGATTCAATCCGATAAGATTACTTCAAAGGGGAAACTCAATTCATTACAAGAGAGTAGAGGGGGGAAGAAACATCATAGGATCCAAATATAATAGCAAAGCTCGTGATACATCAAGATCGTATCACCTCAAGAACACGAGAGAGAGAGAGAGAGAGAGATCAAACACATAGCTACTGGTACATACCCTCAGCCCCGAGGGAGAACTACTCCCTCCTCATCATGGAGAGCACCGGGATGATGAAGATGGCCATCGGAGATGGATTGCCACCTCCAGCAGGGTGCCGGAACGGGTCTAGATTGGCTTTCGGTGGCTACGGAGGCTTCTGGCGGCGGAACTCCCGATCTATTGTGCTCTCAGATGTTTTTAGGGTATATGCAGATATATAGGCGGAAGAAGTACGTCAGGGGGGCCACGAGGGTGGAGGGCGCGCCCCCCTGCCTCGTGACCTCCTCGCAGATCCCCTGACATGCACTCCAAGTCTTCTGGGCTTCTTTCCTTCCAAAAATGAGTTCCGTGAAGTTTCGGGTCAATTGGACTCTGTTTGATTTTCCTTTTCTTCGAAACCCTAAAACAGGGTAAAAACAAAAACTGGCACTGGGCTCTGGTTAATAGGTTAGTCCCAAAAGTGATATAAAAGTGTATAATAAAGCCCATAAACATTCAAAACAGTAAATAATATGGCATGGAGCAATAAAAAATTATAGATACGTTGGAGACGTATCAATGGTGCAGTGTTCAAAGAGTTGGTATTGGTGTCATCAATAGAGAGATCAGGAATTTCAGGTGGAACATCAGGGGCAGGTTCGTCTGGTTGTTTTTCAGAAGCATCAGGTGCAAAGACTTGTTGTTCTGGTTCAACAACTTTAGGATCCTCAGCTGGCTTGGAAACCCTTGTTTTCTTGTTAGGCTTTGCTTGTCCACTGCACGGGTTGTGACAAGTCAGTATAATGGTAAGATTATAAAGAGGTACAGAATAAAAGGTAATTATTGTTACCCAGGGGCAGTTTTGAAAGCCGACAAATCGGTTTGCAATGAGTCGCCAGAGGAAGAACGGGCAATCTCCCGGTCAATTGAATCGACAGAGTTAAGTGGCTGGCAAATGAGACCCGCCAGCGGGTAAAAAGAGTAAGTCCGGAAGAACCTCATTTCGACGTTTTCGTGGAGCGGGAGTGTTCGGTAAACCGGAGGGCAATTCTTCACCTCCACTGGTCCGGGTCTGATGCTGATTCTCGTGTTGCTGTTGCTTCAAAAGAAAGTGAGGATCTAAATGAGCCAAGGGTGTGAAAACCTTACTTTCCGGGTTACTTGTCGAAGTTTCTGTCTTGGCAAAGGTTCTGAGCCGGAGGAAATAATAGTTACCTCTTCTTCAACTATTTGGCTGGCTCCCGAGTCATCGTGCTAATAATCAGTGTCAATAAGGTGATTGAAAAAGGAGCCAAGGGAGTCAAGGGCTACCTCCGACTCAGAGCTATCATCTAGCTCAAACATCTCAGAGGCACTTGGTTTCTGCTTATGCTTCTTGGTGGTTTTCGTGGCGGCTTTATTGGCAGCCCTGGCCTTTTTGGCGGCTTTATGGTCATATTTTGCCTTCCAAAAATCAGATTTAGCCTGTGAAAGTCAGTGAAGTTGAGTTAATAAATGTATTTGAATAATGAGATAAAAGTGAAGTAAGTTAGATACTCACATCTAGTGGCGGGTTAAGTTTGCAGAAAGGGTTCAGACCCACTTTGCGATAGTCTTCTGAGTCTTCATTCAGAAGGGTTTTGGTCATTTCAGTAATTGCATCATCTGTCAAATGCAAAGGGCTGTGGCGTAATGGATCCTTCGTACCGCCGGTATAGGTACACATTAAACCGGACCGACAGCTCAAGGGTATGATTCGCCACGAGGCCCAGCACCAGACTAAATCAATGTCGGTTAATCCGTTTCCCAGCAAAGCCTTAACCTTCGTAATAGTAGGGGAAAGTTTTTTACGTTCAGCGGCTGTAAGCTTTTCAGGAAGATTATGTTCCGGATCAAGACGTTCAGTACGATAACCCGACAATGGATTCTCGCTAGCTGGAGAGGTATCATTGCAATAAAACCATGCCTGGTTCCAATCCTTGGGGTGACTCGGCAGGCAAGCATAAGGGAAAATGGCATCTCTTCTTCGTTGAATTGAAATTCCACCAAGTTCCAAGCAGGGCCAGTTCGTGAACTCGTTTTGGCGGTTCAAATAGAAAAATTCCCTAAAGAGTTCGACAATGGGTTCCTCTTGAAGGTATACTTCACGAAAGACTTGAAAGTTGCAGATATGTGACACGGAATTGGGTCCGATGTATTGAGGATGAAGTTGGAAAAAGTTCAGAACATCTCGGAAAAATTTAGAACAGGGCGGTGAGAAGCCCTAATTATATGACCAGAAAACACAATGACTTCACCATCCTTTGGTTGAGGTCTCTCTTCGCCAGGATCAGGGGCGCGATCGTGCATGAAATTTTTTGCGGGCAAGTAGCCGATTTTGACGAAGTCTTGGAGTGTGCTCTCAGTAACGATGGAGGGAACCCAGTTACAGGAAGTGACTGTCTTTTGCGGCATTGTGAAGAAGCCTAAAGGAAAGAAAAAAAATTGCCAGTTCAAATTGATTCATTAAGCCGGAAGTAAAAGCTCCAGTATACATTCAAAATGACGGCTTAAATGGGGCCTAATGATATGTCGGTAATTATAAGCCGGTGATCTAAGCCGCCATGACAAGCACTGGTATTTAAGATCTGACAGGAGTAAATTTTACTAAGTGTTGGGATAAACATGTTTTACAGATTATAGCTATAAGATCGAATATGCAGTAGTTTAGAAAAAGAAATAAAATATAAACCTAAGTTGGCGGCAGCAGAAAAGTGGGGGTGCTCAGATGAGATCTGTTGCAATGAGGATACATTCTGATATAAAAAACAAGTGCTAAAACTGCTACCACGCAAGATCTATGTTGTTTTTCGGATCAAAGCTATGCAATCTAAGGAAGCAGAAGGAGGAATGGTGATGAACGCCGACGAGCAAGGAGACCCTAAGATAGATCTGTCAAGAGGAAAGGTGAAGACTTATCGACGCTGATGGACAGTGGAGGGGCGCCGCAGCGTTCTGGTTCGTTCAGGGTGATGCAGCGACCAGAGTTGATGTAGTGGATGAAGGTCGACGACGGTGGAGCTCAGGCGCGTTGGAGCGCTGCGAGAAGGAAGACGAAGACAAGAAGGCAAAGGGGGAGAATGGAAAGAGGACTCGTGGCCTTATTTATAGGATTGGAAGGATAAGTGGCAGGCGCGAGAATCGAGGAGACAAGGAAATGGATAGGTGACGGCACGAGCGCCTGGATTTTCGAAGGTTCATTAAAAGAGAAGATTTATTAAGATTCGGGTCGTATGTGGTATTAATAACAGGTGACGTCATGGCGAGTTACCGCAATTTTAGGAGGTGACGTCATGGCGGGTTATAACATCTCACAGGAAAATGAAGAAGGATTTTTTCTAAGTGTTGAAGATTGACATGAACAAGTTCAAATCAACCCGGAGCCTAATGTTGAGGATATGACTATTGGATATGACCCGCCCAGGAGGGGCCGGGTTATCCCAATGGCGGTTCATCTAGACAAAGCCCATGAGTATGTTGAAGATGGTGGTTCATGAAGTAGGCCTGTTAAAGGGCCCAAACCGAAAGGTGGCTTAAGGCCCGTGAGTATAAACCGCCATGTATATATGACTTGAGTTGTAAGGCATGTAAGATAAGTTACCGAGCCGGACACGTTTGTATGAGCCGGCCGGGACTCTGTAGGCCGCGGGGCGTCAACCCAAGTATATAAGGGGACGCCCCGGCAGCGGGTTAGGGCAAGAAACAACAGATCGAAAGCTAGGCAAAGCATATTCGCTCCCTGGTAATTGAAACCCTAGCAATACCACCTAAAACTGGATTAGGCCTTTACCTTCGTTGCAAGGGGCCGAACCAGTATAAACTCCTCGTGTCCTTTGTCCCATTTAACCCCTTTAAGCTAACCTCGTCGCCATGGTTCCACAACTAAGTCATTTCACTAGGACATCTGTCATGACAATTCCACGACAAAACACATAAGCTTACATGCTTGAGGCTGCTAAATAGTTTTGCATTGATTGCTTGGTCAATTGACACTTTTTTGACAGCACAGAAAAACCCATCACTATAAGAGCAGTGTTAAAATCAGTCGGCGAAACATTTTGTTGATGAACATGAGTACATTCTTTATAGTTCTACACCAAATGTACAACATCTAAAGTTACATTCTCAACAACAGACGGTACCCATCTGTTCAGGTGTTATAGTAGATTTATGTAGAGGTTCATTCAATTAATTCATTTTCCCAGTATGAAGGTAAAAGTAGTGTAACTATTTTACTCGAGGCTGCTAACAAATATGATGTAGTTCACTCAACCTGGCCTATAATTAATAATCCAAGATTCTAAGCAGCTGGTGTTAGTGGCTGCCTACATCGGGACAAGTGTAGTGCACACAACTAATTATGAAACATGCTTCGCAAAGTGCTAATCGACATCTCCAAACACATAAACACTAAAATGAAATATGCAATCTTCATGAAGTAGGCAGGGCCGAGCATAGCATTATGGAGGCCCTAGTGCGATTGAGACACAATAAACCTTAACAAAATAACATATATATACTTTCAATACTATATATCGTATGTCATGAAAATAATAAAGGCATAAACATAAAAACAACATGATTTTAGTTAACAAATAAAGTCTCAGTACACCATCTATATGTGATTATATGATGCAAATAATGATTATATGATACGTGTACTCAATTATAAATAACTATTAAATAAATGCAGCACGGTAAAGTCGGGGGGGGGGGGGGGGGGTCAATTGCCGTGCCCATGTTGATTAATTTTATGTTCTTTTGTAATTCATTGAAGTCTGTAGATATATTGCATAAAAAACTTACTTGTTGATTGCCTCGTAGACTGAACCGAATGATCCACTCCTGATAAGCCCTCTCTTGGTTGAGGACGTGATGGTTCTCCTGAACCGCTTGTTTGGATGCTCAAAGTCCCTTGTGGCCTTTACAACCACTTCTATTTCAGGAATCTCTGACGGTGACGCCGCAGGGGTGGACAAACATACTTTTCAGTCTTTTTTACAAATCCTTTTAGATCTACGGACCGACCATGCACATGAGCATAGGGAATCTATACTCGAGCCTTCGACTTGGCCCCTAGCAGCATAGGTGAGGAATCACTCTTGATTTGATCTATTGGGGCCTACAACTTCGCCAAAGTTGACTAGCATCCCTTTCCACTGTGCATTTTTTGAACAAAGAAGACTACTAAACTAAAGGATCAAATTTGCTTCCCGTGGTGAACTGGTCGTTCCATACCTTCATTTTGTCTCATGTGTGTTGAACATTGTCTTCCTCCTTCCAGCTTCACTGATGTAGGTAGGGTTGGGCGAGAAATGGTCCCCTCTTGCTTATTCCTCGAGCGAGGCGCGGCGGCGGGCGGCGCTGGGGAGGTGGGACATGCCGGTGCAAAAATTTACAATAGGCCAGGTTTTGGAAGTGAACATGACTATTTGCGACCAGTGCAAAAATTGCAATAAAAACTACGTAACTCGCTGTGAAGACAATCATCTCCTGATTTTTGCGCAATTCGCGAATGGTCATGTTTAATCTTCAAATTTTACATGCACATACTTGTATCCTCATTTACATGAAAGTATTTTATAACTTTTTTGAAACTTAAATACGTGGATTTGCTATAAAAAAATCACTAGGATCATATGGACCCAAGTCCAGATTATGACTTTACGAGCATACTTCAGAATTTTAGTAAAGAAAAGGCAATCAAAGAATAGGATTAAAGAGATCTACTACTTTGGTGCACATGGTTTAGACTTAATATCAGTTATACTAATTTTCAAATATCAATGTTATAATACTTGATTGGCCAAAGAAAGATGAAAGCCCTTATTGCAGTGCAATAAGGTGCTTCGCAACCAACAATTTGAGTTGTGTGAATCTCTGTCACATCCTTGCTATGTGCTTGATAGTGCTGCCCTTGTCGGTCCATGATCAAGTACTCCCAAAGTCCCAAGTCCAAATTGGGATGCATGACCTGAATTGTGTCCTTCCTGATCATATGCACAAGGTGGCCCGATGTTTCATCGATTGTGTTGGAGGAGGCTTCTACGACCCGACTACGATGAACACTCGGTGGTGTTTCTTAGCAAATCCAACTCAGGTATGATTATTAACGGTATGGAAACACAATCAACCTAATCACAAAGGTCAATCCATGCAAGCAACCGAAGAACAAGCAATACTTTGAGATATTCAATTTGAATTGGGATATAATATGAAGTACTTGTTTAACACACCGGGGTTCCGATGACGCATAGTACATGAGGTTTCGCCGACTCTCGTGTCTCTGGCAAAGAGTAGCAAATACTAAAATTCAATCAAACAAAACCCAAACACTAATTCCATGCCCTAAGGGGGGTATTTAAGGAGGGCAAAGGTGAGATTCGGCCAGAAGAAGGAGGGGAACGAATCCAACCTTAAGCTGGCCTCCTACCTAAAACAGACTCTAAAGCCTACACGTAGTCTTTTACATATAAAATACATGGGCCTGGCCCAAAACTAACGTGACAGAACACCTATAGATGACTATGGATGAAATTATAAAGTTCCATCTTGTATATTTTGTCCATATCCCTCACATGTCACCATGGTGTCTTTAGAGTCTTGAAATCATCACTCGAACCTTTTTCTTCACTCCTTGTACTCTTGTTGCCTTCACCATGCTCGATTGTACTCAAATGACTGACATGCTTGTTTGTGCTAGATCCTTCATTCATAAGCAATACAAATATATCCGACTAACGGAAGTACTTGATATTTGAGTTGACGTGTGAGAGTTGCAGTCAAGGTTGTTGTATCCCTAGAACTTGAGCTATTGGAGGGTCATGGGTGTAACCATAGTAGGGGTGTCCTCATCATCCGCCGACTTGATTTGGTCTAGACTTGGGTCATCTACCTTTGATGAAGGAATGTGTGGAGGTCGATGCACAACTGCTTCTCAGTGCTCATCTATAGCCGCAAAAGTGCCTATAAGCCAAGTCCTGCGTATGCAACTACTCTTGCACCATCTTTGCGATGTGATCCAATTGAACCACCAAACAGTGCAAGACCGAGTTCAAGATAAGATTTAGCCTTGCGATACTATCATAGTTGCCCTAATTTCTTCCAGAGCTTCCTACAACTACATTTCTGCCTTCTCTGCTATTGGCAATACATATTGAATCTTCTGTGATGGCTTGAAAGATGTCATGGTGATCTAACCACAAGTCAAGCAAATTAACTTCCCTTAGTACACATTGTGCATTAGAAGCGGCCCTGGGAAGAGATCGTGATCAAAGAGAATGAAGCTACATGTAATACCCTCAGGGGAGACAGTTATTCTTGTTATAGAAAGCTCCAGACGCGGTTATAATTCTGAAACTGGCTATAGGAAAAAATGGAGGCGGTTAGTACTATGAAACAACCTCTAATTTCTCACCAGCGCACGTGGTTTTGATTTGGAAATCGCCCATAGTTAGTCAGTACCTCCGGGCACGACCTTTCCCTTCTCTTTGTCTATGGGTCCTCATGAACCACACCTTCATTTTTTGTCCATTTCCTTCACTTCCCCAATACACAGCCAAACCCTAGCCAAACTCTAGCACCACTGTCGCAACGTTCACCTCACCAACCAGACGGGGTCTTTAACGCTTCTTCTCCAGTGACCGTGGTCAACCTATTCCTCCGCTAAATGGGGTCGGCACAATGGAAGATCCAGTCCGACCACACCATTGACAGGGGACTCCTCCATCGACTAAGGACATTAACCATCGATCGTAGATCTGATGGGCTATGCTACAACGTCGACCAAGGAAATGCTAGGAGGGGGCGGGTGGTGACTGCCAGAAGGGGAATATCACCGACACCGACCTCCACCCGTGAAGTTCATCACCCAGGAGGAGCCCTTACCACAACATCGACCTAAATCTCTGGCATTATCAGAGGGTGCATTATCTTTTACTTGCACTGCACAAAATAACTAATTGGATTATACTCCCTCCATTCCTAAATGTAAGTCTGTTTAGAGATTCCACTATGGACTATATACAGATGTATATAGACATATTATAGAGTATATATTCATTCATTTTGTTTCGTATGTAGTCCCTTATTGGAATCTCTAAAAAATACTTATATTTAGGAACAGAGGGAGTGATAAGTACAAATGAGTTCGTCACCTTGTTAGTGCGCCAGCGCACAAGTCATCGGAGTTTAAGGTTAACTGATTATTTATTTTTAATACCAATTGATGATTACTTATTAATAATTAGTTTTATTGCATATTCCATTTCTAATAAGTTGATTGTGTTTTTCATATGTAGATCAATTTTAGTTGCACCATAGAGGCTATTGAGTGCTCTACGAAATAAATCACACGAGCTATTTTCCCGCATTTATTCGCATCCTAGCTCATTAGCAATGGATTGGATCTTTTTTATAAAAGGCGGATAAACCCCGCCTCTGCATCCAAAGATGCACAGATTCATATATATCATTAAAAAATCCATTGGCTAAACAAAATTCACCCAAACAAAAATCCTCAAGCCGCGAGCCCTGTGGTGGAACCAAACCCACCAGGGTTCGCGTCCTAGACGTGGCATTGGTGATCGAATTTTTCTAGATTTATTTCAGGCCTTTCGACGATGTGCGTATAGTGGGAGGAGATGTTTCCGTCGACTACGAAAGCGTGTGTGGTGGCTTTGTCAATTCATGATGATGTACAGGCTCAGTCCCTCGAAGGTATTCATAGGGGTAGGGTATGCGTGCATGCATTCATAGGGGTGAGTGTACGTGTGTATGTATGAGCGCCCACGTCTGTATTGTGTTAAAAACAGATGCTCCCTCCGGCCTTATAAGCCAACCATTAACCCTCGGTTGAAGACAAAAACAGACGAAAATCACACATCTCCTAAGTTAAGCCTTCAAGAAAGAATCATGGTTCATGCGCCGATGGTGACAAGTCCAACCATAAGCCGGTCTCAGGATTTTCATTCCCAAAGTCAAGTTTCGATCAACCACTTTCAGCGAGGACACGACATAGGTGCACGCCAACATAGCCTAATCAGAGATCTTGTGTTTGATGCCATCCCTACCATCATCCCTTGTTTGGCTACCAATTTATTGATAACCCGATACCTCCGAAGGAGATACCAAAAGATAAAGACGTCTCATACCGCCTTGCCTCCCATCACTGTCGCACCATCTTTGATCTGGCAACAATAGGAGCCACCATGCGTAGACTTGACGCCTTCGCATGAGTCACCGTGGGTAGGACCTGCCGGCGACATGCATGACATGGCGCACTCGCAAGAGCTGCCATGCATAGCACCCACCGAGTCGGATCTAACCCGGTCCTGAGTTGAAGGGGGCGTCCCATACCACTGTCGGCCTCGAAGAAGGCCACCGCCATCTTCATATCTGACTGTCGCATCGTCCAAAGGACCACAGTTTCGCTGCTGTCGAAGAACCAGGGCCATCACACCAATCCCCAAACTTGTGCATCACCATCAGATGAGGACGGCTGCGGTTGCGCCATGCCATGTTATGTGTGAGAGCCTAACTTAATAAAAATAATATAGACTACTCATATCAATAAGGAATCCTTACTTTTCTTGGAGCCCATCCCAAAGAACCTCAAAGCTAAGTGTGCTTGGCTTCGAGCGATTTGAGGATGGTTAACGAACCTAAAAGTTGATTCCGAGTTTGCACAAGCAAGAACAAAGTGCGCTAGAAAAACTAGTGTTGGTCTATAGGTCAGTCTAGATCCTGCCAAACGTAACGGCCAGGAACCGATGGATATAGCCTGCGTGTTACAATATGATGTTTTTAACTACAAGTTTTAATAAACCAATTAATATCTTGTATTGATTGCCTTGACAAATTTCTTTTGTGCAGAGTTGTATATACATTTTATTTTATTTTGCGGGGGAGAGTTATGTTTTGATGACATTGAGAAGAAAAATAACCACTGGCATGAAAGCGCAAAACAGAGCAATGAGTGTGACGCGTCGTTGCGCCACAGCTTGTAATGTCCCCTGAAAAAAGCGATATCCCGGTGGCGGGACGGGGCAAATCGTGTGCGTGCGTGCGTGCGTGGGTTCGGTCTGAAGCAAGCGACAGTGAAGAAAGCAGAGACGAGTGGGCGCATTCTGCAGTGACAGAATGATTGCCACAGTGCCACTGAACCAAATGCAGTCATGGTGTCAACCGACGCGATATGCCCAATCCCAAATCGCTGCTCACGCTCAAGCATCGGCATTCGTCGCCGGGCCACATTCTTTAAGGAGCGAGCTTTCCGTGCGTTGAACGAATGGGGAAAACTGAAGAGAAACCAAAGGTGCCGGTGCTGCTCCATACATGGCATCTTAAATTAGTGCCTGTATATATATATATCCTACATTATCTCTCTCGGCTCGGCGGCCATTTCCAACAACCTTATCTATCCTGCGCCCTCCAATGGCGCAGCCTGCATCCACTCGGGTGCTCCGCCTTTGCGAGATCCATCGGTGCAAGCACGAAACCAGCCTCTCCTGCTCCAAGATTGGCGCCCTCGCGCGCGCTTTTCCCCCTTTGTGAACCTTTTTTTTTAGAGGATTTCCATTGTTAACCAGCCTCAAAGTGTGCACGTCTTATCAGTTTCAGTAATGAAATTCTGAAATTGGGGGGCAGCCCCTTGTGATTTTAAAAGAAACGGGCCTTTCAGAGCTTTTTCGATTGTTTGGTCGCTTTTGCTGCTGCGAATATGCGGCCTTTCGGAGCTGGTAGGCAAAGCAGTACGAGTCGGTTTGTGATTTGTCTGGCTCCTCGGTTAATTAGCAGAGGGAGCGTGGCCTGTGGTGAGAAGCAGGGCTGGAGAAGGCGTGAACTGAAGCGAGGTCGAATGCAACAGTTGGTGCACCCACGGCCACGGGCCACGGGTGATTTCTTTCCGCGACGGGATCATCATCTATCACGGGACGGTCGGAACGACGAAAGCACGACGAACCGTAAAATCTCAGCGATTGATCGGCGGTCGGTATCAGTCGCAACGCAAGTAAAGTACTTCCTTCGTTTTAAAATAAATGACTTAATTTTATAATAACTTTATAGGAAGTAGTAGTTTGCAACACGATGGGGCTTCATTAGACCAACTTCAACATAGGACCACAAACAGAAGTGCCCGGATGTTCGTTTGGGTCAGAAAAAAAAGAAAAAATATGCACCGTCCGGCCTCTTTTCTAGATGCGTTGTCAGTGCACCCAACGCACCTAAATGCATTTGGTCTGCCCGGCCGCAGACAGGCCAAATGCAAACAAATTTTTAACTAAAAAAACATTACATATAGTTTTTTTTTAGGAAAAAGCCATTATGGCGGTTTATATTTCATGTGAAAACAGCGATACATCATATAATAATAAATAGTTTCACGACTGGATAAAAAAATGAAGTTTACAACCAAATTTAAAATGTCACGAACACATCGAAAGAACATAAACCGATACATCTACTGGTTGCCATGTGATTTCACATGTGTTTAACCAAGTCATTTTGAAGTTGCATATGAGTATGTCAATCACGCATGTCATAATGGAGCGTCGTCCAGTCTATTTTTCGGATGTTTAACACATGTTTGGTTGGGACATTTAACGGACGTCTGTTTTGCTAGATTTTGTCCATTTGAATCAGTCAATGGTTGCCCTAAAAAAAAGAATCAGCCAATGGTGCGCCGTCCGGTCTCTTTTCTAGATGCGTTGCTAGTCCATCGCGGTTGACACATTTGGTCCGCCCGGCTGGCCTGCGGCCAAATGTAGACATTTTTAACTAAAAAGAGACATTGCATATAGATTATAATCAAATAAATCACATAGTATCATAATAGTAAATAGTTTCACAACTGAATAAAAAACACAAATATTTTTTAGAAAAAAAGATGACCGCCGGCCACTGCATCGGTGTGATGCATGCAACCATTTTATCAATTCTTTACAAAGATCTTACAAAGTAATACATTAATCAGCCACCATCTCGACAACATATGTCGCTATTCCTATTCACTTGATGAAGGGGTGTCGATAGTCCGAGCCGAATACCAAACAGCCTTCCACCAAAGCCTAACATCTAAAGCCGGAGGCCCCAACCAAGCCACAATGACGGGTCTGGGGCACACACCGGTCCGGCACACTCTTATAGGCGCACACCGCCATCTTCCACCGACCCATCTTCAGAACAGGAACAAACAAATTGACCTTGCCATGTCTGTCATCGACGCCACCACGACGCCAGACAATGCCATCCTCCTGCGCGAGTCCGTCAACCCGCATCAAACGCCGAGACTCCACTGCGCCATGCCGCCGTGATCCGCCGTCATAGATGCGGAAGATGAAACCCTGCTCCACCACTGGGCCGTTCCAGTCAGCACCTGCTCCAAAACGGCGCCCTCAGGAGGGAGAACAACATCGAAGATGCCGTCATCGTCCGATCCGGGAAGACCTGCATCTATGGTTTCCCTCGAAGCATCCCAAGAGTGGTGCCGCGACCTGCAACAATGATGCCTCGAGAAGGGAACGACATCACAGACGCCGCCATCATCCGCCATGACCGTAGTCGACGTGATTTCAACTGGAAGTCACGTCCCCCTAATCTCGCAGCTGACTGGAACCGTATGGAGCCTCACCGTGAAGATGAAAGCTGCCGTCAGCATGCTGGCAGGGAGCCTCCAGTCACCCCTCGCCGGTCTCTCCTCGCGCCACCGGCCAGCCGATGCCACACAACGACGGATCTAGGCAGGACTCTAGATCTGCAGCCACCGTTGCCACCTATCTGCACAGAGAGCAATCACCCTCTGAATGGAGGGCCGCCACCGCCACCACCCATCCGGTCAAACACTCCGCCAGCCATGGTTCTCCGATCGCCACCACGCAGTAGGGGCGCCACCCTAACTGTCACCCCAGTCTCCCCGCGTGAAGCTCCCCATCTGCCTCGCGGGAGAACTACCACAACCACCCGCCCAGGAGCCTATGGCACTGGGCCCGCCGCCCCCGCGGCCCTAGCCGACGGCAGGGGAGGGGTCGAGGGAGTCTGGCGGCTAGGGTTTGGGGAGCCCCTGGCGTCTCCCGAGGGGAGGCAGTGCGAGGGGGTACAAGGGGTATGGCGTGTCCTCCAAAAAGACGAAGTTTACAACCAAATTTAAATTGTCACGAATACACTAAAAGAAAATGAACCGATACATATACTGGTTGCCAATGTGATTTCACATGTGCTCAACCAAGTCATTTGGAGTTGCATATGAGTATATCAATCACACATTTCAAACAAGTGGTCGTAGATGTTGTTATCTCGCTCATCCTCCATGATCATGTTGTGCATGATCACACAAGCAGACGTCGCCTCCCAAAGCTTCTCGGTACACCATGTCAGTGCAGGGTGTCAAACGATAGCCAATCGAGATTGAAGCACATCAAAAGCACACTCCACATCCTTCCTAGCACTCTCTTGTGTTTGGGCAAATCTCCGCCTCTTCTCCTTTCAGATTGGATATTGTCTTCACAAGAGCTGACCATTAAGGACAAATACCATCAGCTAGGTAGTATCCCTTGTTGTACCGGCATCCATTGATCTCAAAGTTGACCTCTGGGAAGTGGCCTTCTGCAATCCTTTCGAACATTTGAGAGCGATGAAACACGTTAATGTCATTGTGAGAACCAGTCATGCCGAAAAAAGTGTCATATCCAAAGATCTTGTGAAGCCCCTGCTTCTAGTATGACAGTGCAACCTTTCACATGCCCCTTGTATTGCCCATGCCAAGGAAATGAACAGTTCTTCCACTTCCAGTGCATACAATCTATGTTGCCAAGCATTCCTCGAAAGCCTCTATCTGCATTGATCACCAACAACTAGGTTGTATCTGCAACATTTGATTCTCTTAGGTAGTCAGGGCCAAACACTTCCACCATGCCCTTGCAGAACCTATACATTGATGTGAGACATGTGGACTCAATCATGTGGACATACTCATCCAGAAGATCATCGGGAATTCCGTATGCCAGCATACGAATAGCCGCATTGCATTTCTGATAAGAGGAGAAGCCAACATTGCCAAGGGCATCCTACTTGCACTCAAAGTAATTATCATATGCCACTACTCCCCCTCCCCTGAATACGACTGAAGACATGCCTTGCAATCTGGAAAGCGGCGCCAAAAAATATGGGGTTTGAAGAGCGGGAAATTCTCAAAGTAATCGACGTACATTAGGGCATGACCGCTCTCTCTATTGTGGTTCAACGCTGGAGCATGGTCTGGGATTGATCCTCTGAACCTAAGCCGCTGCCTAGCAATGTGGTCATTGATGACCAATGAAGCAACCAAAAGCTCTTTGTCGTCCAACGACGAATCATTTGATGAACAAATGAAGTTGTTGAAAAAATACTAGTCCCCACTATTCATGGTACCTTTGCGGTCGTGGTGGAGACGCGGCCGGTGAAGAGCGCCTCGGCCTCCCTGTACATGCAGCTATCCTGTAGAAACTGAGACGAGGTCGGTAGGCGGCCTTGCAGCGTGAGGCAGACGGTGTTAGGGCCGATGGGCCTCGCGGGCGGCTATTGTTTCTCTATTACCGAAGGCGGCGAAGAAAGCCCACAAATGCCGACAAGAAATCATCCGAAAGCAGGCAGGCATCAAGGAGGTTTGTGTGGATGTGATGGGGCTTTTGGGAGGCCGGCCTGGATGACAGAGCGGCCGAAAAATGGCCGGCGGCGGCTATGGCGGGGTGGGGGAGAGGTGCAGACCATGTAAGCAAGGGGGGATGAGCATGTTTCACCGACAGGCTGGCCAGGGGAAGGACACAGAGAGCGCCTGCGTGCGTCCGTGCATTTTTTGTTTCGACGCAAACGTGACCTAGATTTGGATCACGCGTTGAGCACTGATTTGTGTCCATTTCGATCAAAATTAACGCGTACGGACTAAATGGGTCCTGAATTGGAGTTGTCCTTACTATGGCACAGACGGACGGACGGGAGGGACGAGTTGGATGTGAAGGGGCGAGAAAACTACATGTTTCATGCCTCAACTCGTTGACACAAGACATGATTGCCCCTTGGGAACACTTCAATATGATTTTTACATACGGAATACTTAGCATCTTACAACATCTACAGCCGGGCGTCTCAAACCCTCCTCAAACGTTGATCACTGTCCGGTCATTTTTTTGACCCAGTTGGACGCCTTAAACGAGCCTCAAACGTCCGAACTGACCGGCACCCCCCATATCCACCCCAGATATGGGGCGGATATGGGTGGCCCAGGCACGTCCGGATGCGTCCGCTTGACAAGCCCGACCCACCACCGACCCCACAAATGTCCCACAAAAAAACCATCAAGCTCATCGCTCCGAAATCCTAGCTCCTCACTCTCCTCTCTCGCTCCATCCTCTCCTCTCCCCACACCGATTCCGATCGAATCTGGCGCAATGTCGTGCTCTGGAGCCGCTCCAATGACGAGCTAGATCCGGAGTATGAGCTTGCCCTCTGCATTACCTTGGAGCGGTCAAAGGTGTAGACCTGGGGCAGCTTCAGATCTCCAACCTCGCCGCAACCGCAGCTTCCCTGTCGGTGCAGCGGACGCCAGCGCTGGCCCCTCCCGGCCCAAGGGCAGCCCCGTCAGGTGGCCTGCGCAATCCGCGCCTACCCTACATCGTACCTTGGCCCCGCCGGCTGCTGCACCCCATCATTGGCAGCGGTGGGTGCTTGTGCCCGCCCCACCGGCCCGGACGCGTGATACGTCCATTTTGCATCATGCTTTTATATCGATATTTATTGCATTATGGGCTGTTATTACACATTATGTCACAATACTTATGCCTATTCTCTCTTATTTTACAAGGTTTACATGAAGAGGGAGAATGCCAACAGCTGGGATTCTGGGCTGGAAAATGAGCAAATATTAGAGACCTATTCTGCACAGCTCCAAAAATCCCGAAACTTCACAAAAGACGTTTTCAGAATATATAAAAAATACTCAGCGGAAGAGATTCACCAGGGAGGGCACACCCTACCCACGAGGGTGGGGGGCGCGCCCTACCCCCTGGGGCGCCCCCTACCTCGTGGGCCCCCTAGTAGCCCTCCGGTGGCCATCTTCTGCTATATGAAGTCTTTCAATGGGAAAAAATAATAAGCCATCTTCTCGGACGACACTCCGCCGCCACGAGGCGGAACCTTGGCAGAACCAATCTAGGGCTCTGGCGGAGCTGTTCTGCCGGGGAAACTTCCCTCCAAGAGGGGGAAATCATCACCATCGTCATCACCAACGCTCCTCTCATCGGGAGAGGGCAATCTCCATCAACATCTTCATCAGCACCATCTCCTCTCAAACCCTAGTTCATCTCTTGTATCCAATTCTTGTCTCCAAGTCCGGGATTGGTGCTAGTAGGTTGCTAGTAGTGTTAATTACTCCTTATAGTTGATGCTAGTTGGTTTAAATTGGTGGAAGATCATATGTTCAGATCCTATATGCATATTAATACCCCTCTGATTATGAACATGTTTATGCTTTGTGAGTAGTTACGTTTGTTCCTGAGGACATGGGAGAAGTTTTGCTATTAGTAGTCATGTGAATTTGGTATTCGTTCGATATTTTGATGAGATGTATGTTGTCTCTCCTCTAGTGGTGTTATGTGAACGTCGACTACATGACACCTCACCATTATTTGGGCCTAGAGGAAGGCATTGGGAAGTAACAAGTAGATGATGGGTTGCTAGAGTGACAAAATCTTAAACCCTAGTTTATGCGTTGCTTCGTAAGGGGCTGATTTGGATCCATATGTTTCATGCTATGGTTAGGTTTACCTTAATACTTTTGTTGTAGTTGCGGATGCTTGCAATAGAGGTTAATCATAAGTGGAATGCTTGTCCAAGTAAGGACAACACCCAAGCACCGGTCCACCCACATACCAAATTATCAAAGTACCGAACGCGAATCATATGAACGTGATGAAAACTAGCTTGATGATATTCCCATGTGTCCTCGGGAGCGCTTTTCTCTATATAAGAGTTTGTCCAGGCTTGTCCTTTGCTACAAAAAGGATTGGCCCACCTTGCTGCACCTTATTTACTTTTGTTACTTGTTGCTCGTTACAAATTATCTTATCACAAAACTATCTGTTACCACTTGTTTCAGTACTTGCAGAGAATACCTTGCTGGAAACCGCTTATCATTTACTTCTACTCCTCGTTGGGTTCAACACTCTTACTTATCGAAAGGACTATGATAGATCCCCTATACGTGTGGGTAGTCAAGACTCTTTTCTGGCGCCGTTGCCAGGGAGTGAAGCGCCTTTGGTAGGTGGAATTTGGTAAGGAAAAATTTATATAGTGTGCTGAAATTTACTGTCACTTGTTACTATGGAAAGTAATCCTCTGAGGGGCTTGTTCGGGGTATCTTCACCCCGACCAGTAGAGCAAAGAGTTGCTCCTCAACCTACTGAACCTACTGAAAATGAAAATGTCTGCTTTGAAATTCCTTCGGGTATGATAGAAAAACTGCTAGCTAATCCCTTTTTAGGAGATGGAAGAAAACATCATGATGAGCATCTAATATATGTGGATGAAGTTTGTGGATTATTTAAGCTTGCAGGTGTACCCGAAGATGTTGTTAAGAAGAAGGTCTTCCCTTTATCTTTGAAGGGAGATGCATCGACATGGTATAGGCTATGTGATGATATGGGGTGTTGGAATTACAAACAATTAAAATTGGAATTTCATCAGAAGTTTTATCCTATGCATCTTGTTCATCGTGATCGCAATTATATATATATATATATATTGGCCTTGCAAAGGAGAAATCATCGCTCAAGCTTGGGGGAGGATTAAATCAATGTTATATTCATGCCCCAATCATGAGCTCTCAAGAGAAATGATTATTCAAAATTTTTATGTTCGGCTTTATGATAACAATCGCACCATGCTTGATACTTCTTGTGCTGGCTCTTTTATGATGAAGACTATTGAATTCAAATGGGATTTATTGGAAAGAATTAAACGCAACTCTGAAGATTGGGACCTCGACAAAGGTAAGAAGTCAGGTATTACACCTAGTTTTGATTGTGTTAAATCTTTTATGGATACCGATGTTTTCCGTAAATTTAGCACTAAATATGGACTTGACTCTGAGATAGTAGCTTCTTTCTGTGAATCTTTTGCTACTTATGTTGATCTGCCCAAGGAGAAGTGGTTTAAATATCATCCTCCCATAGAAGTAAAAGTAGCTGCACCTATTAAAGTTGTAGAAAAGATTGTCACTTATAATGATCCTATTGTTCCTACTTCTTATGTTAAGAAACCACCTTTTCCTGTTAGGATAAAGGATCATGCTAAAGCTTCAACTGTGTTTTGTAAAAGCAATATTAAAACTTATACACCTCATGAGAAAATTAAAGTTGAACCTGATATTGCTATTGTTAAAGATCTCTTGTCTGATAATATTGACGGGCATGTTATTCATTTCCTTGATGAGACTGCTAGAATTGCTAAACCTTGCGCTAAAGATAAAAACAGACCGGTGGTAGGCATGCCTGTTATTTCTGTTAAAATAGGAGATCATTGTTATCATGGCTTATGTGATATGGGTGCTAGTGCTAGTGTAATACCTTATTCCTTATACAAAGAAATTATACATGATATTGCACCTGCTGAGATAGAAGATATTGATGTCACAATTAAACTTGCCAATAGAAACACTATTTCACCAATGGGAATTGTTAGAGATGTTGAAGTCTTGTGTGGGAAAACTAAATATCCTGCTGATTTTCTTGTTCTTGGTTCCCCACAAGATAGCTTTTGTCCCATTATATTTGGTAGATCCTTCCTGAACACTGTTAATGCTACCATAGATTGCAAAAGGGATGTTGTTACTATCGGTTTAGATGATATGACTCATGAATTTAATTTCTCTAAATTTAGTAGACAACACTGTGAAGAAGAATTACCTAGTAAGGATGAAATTATTGGTATTGTTTCTATTGCCGTACCTCCTAGTGATCCTTTAGAACAATATTTGCTAGACCATGAAAATAACATGTTTATGAATGAAAGAAGGGAAATAGATGAACTATTCTTTAAACAGGAACCTATTCTGAAACACAATTTTCCTGTTGAAATCCTAGGGGATCCTCCTCCACCCAAGGGTGATCCCGTGTTTGAGCTCAAACCGTTACCTGATACTCTTAAATATGCTTATCTTGATGAGAAAAAGATATATCCTGTTATTATTAGTGCTAACCTTTCAGAGCATGAGGAAGATAGATTATTGAAAACTCTGAAGAAGCACCGTGCTGCTATTGGGTATACTCTTGATGATCTTAGGGGCATTAGTCCCACTCTATGTCAAAATAAAATTAATTTGGAAGAAGATGCTAAACCAGTTCGTGATCATCAACGACGGCTGAATCCTAAAATGAAAGAAGTGGTAAGAAAGGAAATACTAAAGCTCCTTGAGGCAGATATAATCTATCCCGTTGCTGATAGTCAGTGGGTAAGTCCTGTCTATTGTGTCCCTAAGAAGGGAGGTATTACTGTCGTTCCTAATGATAAAGATGAATTGATTCCTCAAAGAATTATTACAGGTAATAGGATGGTAATTGATTTCCGCAAATTAAATAAGGCAACTAAAAAGGATCATTACCCCTTACCTTTTATCGATCAAATGCTAGAAAGACTATCCAAACATACACATTTTTGCTTTCTAGATGGTTATTCTGGTTTCTCTCAAATACCCGTGTCAGCCAAAGATCAATCAAAGACTACTTTTACTTGCCCTTTTGGTACTTTTGCTTATAGACATAAGCCTTTTGGTCTATGTAATGCACCTGCTACCTTTCAAAGATGCATGATGGCTATATTCTCTGACTTTTGTGAAAAGATTTGTGAGGTTTTCATGGACGATTTCTCCGTCTATGGGTCTTCTTTTGATGATTGCTTGAGCAACCTTGATCGAGTTTTGCAGACATGTGAAGAAACTAATCTTGTCTTGAATTGGGAAAAGTGCCACTTTATGGTTAATGAAGGTATTGTCTTGGGGCACAAAGTTTCTAAAAGAGGTATTGAGGTTGATAAAGCCAAGGTTGATGCTATTGAGAAGATGCCATGTCCCAAGGACATCAAAGGTATAATAAGTTTCCTTGGTCATGCCGGATTTTATAGGAGGTTCATTAAGGACTTCTCAAAAATTTCTCGGCCTCTGACTAATTTATTACAAAAAGATATACCATTTGTTTTTGATGATGATTGTGTAGAAGCATTTGAAATACTTAAGAAAGCATTGATCTCTGCACCTATCGTTCAGCTACCTGATTGGAATTTACCCTTTGAAATTATGTGTGATGCTAGTGATTATGCTGTAGGTGCTGTTCTAGGGCAAAGAGTTGATAAGAAATTAGATGTTATTCAATATGCTAGTAAAATCCTAGACAATTCTCAAAGAAATTATGCTACTACTGAAAAAGAATTCTTAGCAGTTGTATTTGCTTATGATAGGTTCAGACCTTATATTGTTGATTCTAAAGTAACTATTCACACTGATCATGCTGCTATTAAATATCTTATGGAAAAGAAAGATGCTAAACCTAGACTTATTAGATGGGTTCTCTTGCTACAAGGATTTGACTTACATATTGTTGATAGAAAGGGAGCTGAGAACCCCGTTGCAGAAAACTTGTCTAGGTTAGAAAATGTGCTTGATGACCCACTTCCTATTGATGATAGCTTTCTCGATGAGCAATTAAATGTCATAAATGCTTCTAATACTGCTCCATGGTATGCTGATTATGCTAATTACATTGTTGCTAAGTTTATACCACCTAGTTTCACATACCAGCAAAAGAAAAAGTTCTTCTATGATTTGAGGCATTACTGCTGGGATGACCCACATTTTTATAAAGAAGGAGTAGATGGTCTTATTAGACATTGTGTACCTGAGCATGCACAGGAACAGATCCTATGCAAGTGTCACTCCGAAGCTTATGGAGGACACCATGCTGGAGATAGAATTGCACATAAGGTATTGCAATCTGGTTTTTATTGGCCTACTCTCTTCAAGGATGCCCGTAAGTTTGTCTTATCTTGTGATGAATGTCAAAGAATTGGTAATATTAGTAGATGTCAAGAAATGCCTATGAATTATTCACTCGTTATTGAACCATTTGATGTTTGGGGCTTTGACTATATGGGATCCTTTCCTTCCTCTAATGGATATACACATATTTTAGTTGCTGTTGATTACGTTACTAAGTGGGTAGAAGCTATTCCAACTAGTAGTGCTGATCATAACACCTCTATTAAAATGCTTAAAGAAGTTATTTTTCCAAGATTTGGAGTCCCTATATATTTAATGACTGATGGTGGTTCACATTTTATTCGTGGTGCTTTCCGTAAAATGCTTGCTAAATATGATGTTAATCATAGAATTGCATCTCCTTATCACCCACAGTCTAGTGGTCAAGTAGAATTGAGTAATAGAGAGCTCAAATTAATTTTGCAAAAGACTGTTAATAGATCTAGAAAAAATTGGTCCAAGAAACTAGATGATGCATTATGGGCCTATAGAACTGCATATAAAAATCCTATGGGTATGTCTCCGTATAAAATGGTTTATGGAAAAGCATGTCACTTACCTCTCGAACTAGAACACAAGGCATATTGGGCTATTAAAGAACTCAATTATGATTTCAAACTTGCCGGTGAGAAGAGGTTATTTGATATTAGCTCACTTGATGAATGGAGAACCCAAGCCTATTAAAATGCCAAGTTGTTTAAAGAAAAGGTTAAAAAAGATGGCATGACAAAAGGATACAAAAGCGTGAGTTTAATGTAGGTGACTATGTATTGCTATACAACTCTCGTTTAAGATTTTTTGCAGGAAAACTTCTCTCTAAATGGGAAGGTCCTTACGTTATCGAGGAGGTCTATCATTCCGGTGCCATAAAAATCAACAACTTCGAAGGCACAAATCCGAAGGTGGTGAATGGTCAAAGAATCAAACATTATATCTCAGGTAATCCCATAAATGTTGAAACCAATGTTATTGAAACCATAACCCCGGAGGAATACATAAGGGACACTTTTCGGAACGTTTCAGACTCCGAAAAGGAATAGGTATGTGGTACGGTAAGTAAACCAACTCCGAAACAGTTTTTAAGGCAATATTTCTCCGTTTTGGAATATTTAGAAAAATAGAAAAATAAGAAGCAGTCCGGGAAGGACACGAGGGCTCCACGAGGGTGGAGGGCGCGCCCTACCCCCATGGGCGCGCCCCCTACCTCATGGGCACTGATAACCCACAAGTATAGGGGATCGCAACAGTTTTCGAGGGTAAAGTATTCAACCCAAATTTATTGATTCGACACAAGGGGAGCCAAAGAATACTCTCAAGTATTAGCAGCTGAGTTGTCAATTCAACCACACCTGGAAACTTAATATCTGCAGCAAAGTGTTTAGTAGCAAAGTAATATGATAGTAGTGATAACGGTAACAAAAGGTAACGGTAGTAAAAGCAATGTTTTTGGTATCTTGTGGTGATGATAGCAATAACAATGGGAAAGTAAATAAGCGAAGAACAATATATGGAAAGCTCGTAGGCAATGGATCGGTGATGGAGAATTATGCCGGATGCGGTTCATCATGTAACTGTCATAACCTAGGGTGACACAGAACTAGCTCTAGTTCATTGATATAATGTAGGCATGTATTCCGAATATAGTCATACGTGCTTATGGAAAAGAACTTGCATGGCATATTTTGTCCTACCCTCCCGTGGCAGCGGGGTCCTTACGGAAACTAAGGGATATTAAGGCCTCCTTTTAATAGAGAACCGGAACAAAGCATTAACACATGGTGGATACATGAACTCATCAAACTATGGTCATCACCGGTAAGTATCCCGATTATTGTCACTTTAGGGTTAACGGATCATAACACATAATAGGTGACTATAGACTTGCAAGATAGGATCAAGAACACTCATATATTGATGAAAACATAATAGGTTCAGATCTGAAATCATGGCACTCGGGCCCTAGTGACAAGCATTAAGCATAGCAAAGTCATAGCAACATCAATCTCAGAACATAGTGGACACTAGGGATCAAACCCTAACAAAACTAACTCGATTACATGATAGATCCCATCCAACCCATCACCGTCCAGCAAGCCTACGATGGAATTACTCACGCACGGCGGTGAGCATCATGAAATTGGTGATGGAGGATGGTTGATGATGACGATGGCGATGAATTCCCCTCTCTGGAGTCCCGAACGGACTCCAGATCAGCCCTCCCGAGAGGTTTTAGGGCTTGGCGGCGGCTCCATGTCGTAAAACGCGATGATTTCTTCTCTTTGATTTTTTTTCTCCCCGAAACTCAATATATGGAGGTGGAGTTGGAGTCGGAGAGGCAACAAGGGGCCCACGAGGTAGGGGGCGCACCCTACGGGTGCAGGCGCGCCCCCACCCTCATGGCAAGGTGGTGGCCCCCCTGGCCTTCATCTTTGGCAGGTATTTTTCTTATTTTCTGAAAAGTGTCTCCGTGAAGTTTCAGGTCATTCCGAGAACATTTGCTCCTACACATAAATAACACCATGGTAGTTCTGCTGAAAACAACGTCAGTCTAGGTTAGTTCCATTCAAATCATGCAAGTTAGAGTCCAAAACAAGGGCAAAAGTGTTTGGAAAAGTAGATACGTTGGAGACGTATCAACTCCCCCAATCTTAACTCTTTGCTTGTCCTCAAGCAATTTAGTTGACAAACTGAAAGTGATAAAGAAAAACTTTTACAAACTCTGTTTGCTCTTGTTGTTGTAAATATGTAAAGCCAGCATTCAAGTTTTCAGCAAAGATTATAACTAACCACATTCGCAATAACGCATAGGTCTCAAGTTTACTCATATTAATAGCATAATCAACTAGCGAGCCATAATAATAAAACTCGGATGACAACACTTTCTCAAAACAATCGTAATATGATATAACAGGATGGTATCTCGCTAGCCCTTTCTGAGACCGCAAAACATAAATGCAGAGCACCTTTAAAGACCAAGGACTGACTAGACATTGTAATTCATGGTAAAAGATATCCAGTCAAGTCATACTCAATGTAAACTAACATTAATGAATGCAAATGACAGCCGTGCTCTCCAACTGGTGATTTTTAATAAGAGGATGATGACTCAGCATAAAAGTAAATAGATAGGCCCTTCGCAGAGGGAAGCAGGGATTTGTAGAGGTGCCAGAGCTCGGTTTTGAAACAGAGGTGAATAATATTTTGAGCGGTATAATTTCATTGTCAACATAACAACCAAGAGATGGCGATATCTTCCATGCTACACACATTATAGGCGGTTCCCAAACAGAATGGTAAAGTTTATACTCCCCCTTCCACCACAAGCATCAATCCATGGCTTGCTCGAAACAACGAGTGCCTCCAACTAACAAGAGTCCCAGGGGGAGTTTTGTTTGCAATTATTTTGATTTAGTTTGCATAAAGCATGGGACTGGGCATCCCGGTGACCAGCCATTTATCTCGTGAGTGAGGAGCGGATTCCACTCCTCTTGAGAATAACCCGCCTAACATGGAAGATACAGACAACCCTAGTTGATACATGAGCTATTCGAGCATACAAAACATGATATTCATTCGAAGGTTTAGAGTTTGGCACATACAAATTTACTTGGAACGGCAGGTAGATACCGTATATAGGTAAGTATAGTGGACTCATGTGGAATAACTTTGGGGTTTAAGGGATTGGATGCACAAGCAGTATTCCCGCTTAGTACAGGTGAAGGCTAGCAAAAGACTGGGAAGCGACTAGCTAGAGAGCGACAACAGTCATGAACATGCATTAAAATTAATCAACATCGAATGCAAGCATGAGTAGGATATAATCCACCATGAACATAAATATCGTGAAGGCTATGTTGATTTTGTTTCAACTACATGCGTGAACATGTGCCAACTCAAGTCACTTAAATCATTCAGAGGAGGATACCACCCTATCATACCACATCATAACCATCTCAAGAGCATGTTGGCACGCAAGGTAAACCATTATAACTCATAGCTAATCAAGCATGACACAAGAAATTATGATATCTAGTTGTCATTGCAAACATGTTTATTCATAATAGGCCGAATCGGGAACGATGAAATAATCATATTTACAAAAACAAAAGAGGTCGAGTTCATACCAGCTTTTCTCATCTCAGCCAGTCCATCATATATCATCATAATTGCCCTTCACTTGCACGACCGAACGATGTGAATAATAATAATAGTGCACATGCATTGGACTAAGCTGGAATCCGCAAGCATTCAGTAAACAGGAGAAGACAAGGAAATATGGCCTCTTTTGTCAGATCAACAATAATGCATATAAGAGCCACTTCAACAATTTCATCATGGTCTTCTCCTATCGACCCCCAAAGAAAAGAAAAGAAATAAAACTATTTACATGGGAAAGCTCCCAACAAGCAAAAGAAGAACAGGGAATCTTTTTGGGTTTTCTTTTTAATTATTACTACAAGCATGGAAAGTAAACTAATTAAAATCTACAACTAATTTTTTTTGGTTTTTCCTAAGGTTTATTAAACACACAAGAAGAAAGAATAAAAAGGAAATTAAACTAGCATGGATGATACAATGAAAAAGTATGAGCGCCGACATTTAGCAGTGAGTGTATGAACATAAATGTAATGTCGGTGAGAAATACATACTCCCCCAAGCTTAGGCTTTAGGCCTAAGTTGGTCTATGGCCACGGCTGGCCTGGCTGATATCCATAATAATAGTTGTTGGGGTCGTACTGTGATGCAGTAGCTATCGCCTGCTGAGCTACAGCGTGGCGACGAGCAGCCTCCTCTCTCCTCTCATACTCATCTGCCTCCTCTATGGTAATAGTATATCCTCCTCTTGCCTGATAATCAAAGAAAGCAGGAGCAGGGAGAGTAATATGGACAGCACGACGTCTGTCAAAGATTAGTCGATATTGGAGAGGTGATTCGTTCCTCTCGACAAACTGGTGGTGAACCATAGCATTAAAATCTAGATAGGCAGGAGGTAATTCAATATCATCTTCGCACACATCTATACCAAGAAAATTAGCTACGCGGGTTGCATGAATTCCACCAAAGAAATCTCCATTAAGTCTATTCAGATGCAACCTACGTGCAACAATGGCTCCCAAATTATATGATTTGTCTCCTAACACAACACTCCTAAGAATACTGAGGTTAGGGACACACACGTGACATGCCTCATCTTTACCATTTATGCATCTAACTATGAAGAGAGCAAAATAATGTATAGCAGGAAAGTGAATGCTCCCTATGGTAGCTTGTGTAATATCTCTAGATTCTCCCACAGTTATATTAGCAAGAAAATCTCTAAATTCAGATTTGCGAGGATCTCTTATACTACCCCATTGTGGAAGTTTGCATGCAGTGGTAAAATCCTCTAAGTCCATGGTATAATATTTATCATAAAGATCAAACAGGACAGTTGGAGAATTACGTGAAGTTGAAAATTCAAACCTCCTCACAAAGGAGCTAGTGAGCTCATGATACTGACTGCACTTCTCTTCCTCGAAGCTCATGAGATCAGCGTTACGCAAATATGCGTTGAATTCTTCTTTTATTCCCGCTCGATCCATAAAATTTTCAGAAGGCCACTCACAAGGACACACTGGAGCATCTCTTGGTGGCTCTTCATCAGCATCACGCATTGCAAGCCTGGGTCCTTGCTTCTTGGAAGAGCCACCTTGGAACATTTTCCTAAGCATTTTTCCACCTCTGAAAAATTCTGAAATTTTTTAGTAACTTCAAAATAAAAGTAAACCAAACTCAATAATATTGATAGCAACTACTCCTACAAATGCCTAGGGCCTATATCATGCATCAAAACTGCTTTTGACCATATAAATTTGACATGCAAGCTCAAGAACAGGGTCACCTAAGCAGCAAAAATTTGCAATGAATAAAGCACTAGAACAAAAACTAATTGGACCAATGGAGGAGTCACATACCAAGGAACAATCTCCCCAAGCAGTTTTGTGAGAGGTGCTTTGAGCAAGGAGATCGAAAATGGCAGCAAAACGAGCTTGGACTCGGGTTTGAATTGGTTATTCGTGTTTGGGGGAGGAAGATGAAGTGTATGGGTGAAAGGATAAGTGGAGGAGGGCCACCGTGGGCCCACGAGGCAGGGGGCGCACCCTAAGGGGGTGGGCGCGGCCTCCACCCTCGTGGGCAGGTGGTTGACCCCCCTAGTGTGTTCTCAGTTCCATAAATCCTCAAATATTCTAGAAAAAAATCATATTTAATTTTCAGGGCATTTGGAGAACTTTTATTTTTGAGGTATTTTTATATTGCACGGATAATCAGATAACAGACAGAAAAATATTTATTTTTATTTTATTTAATATAAATAACAGAAAGTAAAAGTGGGGTACAGAAGGTTGTGCCTTCTAGTTTCATCCATCTCATGATCATCAAAAGGAATCCACTAACAAGGTTGATCAAGTCTTGTTAACGAACTCATTCCGAATAACATGGAACTGGAGAAATTTCGAATAACACTATGGTACCTCAACGGGGATATGCACATCCCCAATAATAAGAATATCATATTTCTTCTTGACAGTAGGAAGAGGAAATTTAAAACCTCCAAGTATAATTGATGGAATTTTTCCAATAGAGTTGATACTATGAACTTGAGGTTGTTTCCTCGGAAAGTGTACCGTATGCTCATTACCATTAACATGAAAAGTGACATTGCCTTTAGTGCAATCAATAACAGCCGCTGCAGTATTCAAAAAGGGTCTTCCAAGAATAATAGACATACTATCGTCCTCGGGAATATCATGAATAACAAAGTCCGTTAAAATAGTAACGTTTGCAACTACAACAGGCAAATCCTCACAAATACCGACAGGTATAGCAGTTGATTTATCAGCCATTTGCAAAGATATTTCAGTAGGTGTCAACTTATTCAAATCAAGTCTACGATATAAAGAGAGAGGCATAACACTAACACCGGCTCCAAGATCACATAAAGCAGTTTTAACATAGTTTCTTTTAATGGAGCATGGTATAGTGGGTACTCCTGGATCTCCAAGTTTCTTTGGTATTCCACCCTTAAAAGTATAATTAGCAAGCATGGTGGAAATTTTAGCTTCCGGTATCTTTCTCTTATTTGTAATAATATCTTTCATGTACTTAGCATAAGGATTGGTTTTGAGCATATCAGTTAATCGCATACGTAAAAAGATAGGTCTAATCATTTTAGCAAAGTGCTCAAAATCCTCATCATCCTTTTTATTGGATGGTTTAGGAGGTAAGGGCATGGGTTTCTGAACCCATGGCTCTCTTTCTTTACCGTGTTTCCTAGCAAAAAAATCTTTCTTATCATAACATTGATTCTTTGATTGTGGGTTATCAAGATCAACAGCAGGTTCAATTTCTATATCATTATCATTACTAGGTTGAGTATCATTATGAATGTTATCATTAACATTATCACTAGTTTCAGGTTCATTACCAGATTGTGTTTCAGCGTCAGAAATAGAAATATCATTTGGATTCTCAGGTGTTTCAACAATAGGATCACTAGGAGCATGCAAAGTCCTATCATTTTTCTTTTTCTTCTTTTTAGAAGAGCTAGGTGCATCTATATTATTTCTCTGAGAATCTTGCTCAATTATCTTAGGATGGCCTTCAGGATACAAAGGTTCCTGAGTCATTCTACCAGTTCTAGTAGCCACTCTAACATCATTATCATTATCTTTACTATTCAATTCATTGAGCAAATCATTCTGAGCTTTAAGTACTTGTTCTACTTGAGTGGTAACCATAGAAGCATGTTTACTAATAAGTTTAAGTTCACCTTTAACATTAGCCATATAATCACCCAAGTGTCCAAGCATATTTGAATTGTATTTCAGTTGTCTACCAAAATAAGCATTAAAATCTTCTTGCTTAGCCATAAATTTATCAAACTCATCTAAGCATGGGCTAGCAATTTTAGTAAATGGGATTACAACTTTATCATATCTATAGAGAGAATTTACCTTTACTACCTGTGTCGGGTTATCAAGACCATGAGTTTCTTCAATAGGTAAAGGATTAAGATTATATGTTTCTTCAACAGGCGGTAAATTAAGACCATGCATTTCTTCAATAGGAGGTAAATTCTTAACATCTTCAGCTTTAATACCCTTTTCTTTCATAGATTTCTTTGCCTCTTGCATATCTTCAGGACTGAGAAATAGAATACCCCTCTTCTTTAGAGTTAGTTTAGGAATAGGCTCAGGAATTGGCTCCGGAGGTGTCCAATTATTTTCATTTGTCAACATATTATTCAATAGAATTTCAGCTTCATCCAGTGTTCTCTCCCTGAAAACAGAACCAACACAACTATCCAGGTAATCTCTGGAGGCATCGGTTAGTCCATTATAAAAGATATCAAGTATTTCATTTTTCTTAAGAGGATGATCAGGCAAAGCATTAAGTAATTGGAGAAGCCTCCCCCAAGCTTGTGGGAGACTCTCTTCTTCAATTTGCACAAAATTATATATATATATATATATCCCTTAAAGCAGCTTGTTTCTTATGAGGAGGGAAATATTTAGCAGAGAAGTAATAAATCATATCCTGGGGATTACACACACAACCAGGATCAAGAGAATTAAACCATATCTTAGCATCACCCTTTAGTGAGAACGGAAATATTTTAAGAATGTAAAAGTAGCGAGTTTTCTCATCTTTAGTGAACAGGGTAGCTATATCATTCAGTTTAGTAAGATGTGCCACAACAGTTTCAGATTCATAACCATGAAAAGGATCAGATTCAACCAAAGTAATTATATCAGGATCAACAGAGAATTCATAATCCTTATCAGTAACAAAGATAGGTGAAGTAGCAAAAGCAGGGTCAGGTTTCGTTCTAGCATTTAGAGATTGCTTACTCCATTTAGCTAATAATCTTTTAAGTTCAATTCTATTTCTTCAAGGTAAAATGGCTAAAGAAGCATCTTGATCAAATACATAACCCTTAGGAATAGCAAGTGGTTCTTCATCATCACTTTCATCAGTATCATCAGATTCAATATTTTCAATCTCTCTAGCCCTAGCAAGTTGTTCATCAAGAAAATCACTAAGTGGCATAGTAGTATCAGGCATAGAGGTAGTTTCATCATAAGTATCATGCATAGCAGAAGTGACATCATTAATAACATGCAACATATCAGAACGAATAGCAGAAGCAGGTGTAGGTGTCGCAAACTTACTCATAACAGAAGGTGAATCAAGTGCAGAGCAAGATGGCAGTTCCTTACCTCCCCTCATAGTTGAGGGATAGATCTTGGTTTTTGGATCTCTCAAATTCTTCATAATGATAAGATATATATCCCAAGTGACTCAAAGAATAGAGCTATGCTCCCCGGCAACGGCGCCAGTAAATGGTCTTGATAACCCACAAGTATAGGGGATTGCAACAATTTTCGAGGGTAAAGTATTCAACCCAAATTTATTGATTCGACACAAGGGGAGCCAAAGAATACTCTCAAGTATTAGCAGCTGAGTTGTCAATTCAACCACACCTGGAAACTTAATATCTGCAGCAAAGTGTTTAGTAGCAAAGTAATATGATAGTAGTGATAACGGTAACAAAAGGTAACAATAGTAAAAGCAATGTTTTTGGTATTTTGTAGTGATGATAGCAATAGCAACGGGAAAGTAAATAAGCGAAGAACAATATATGGAAAGCTCGTAGGCAATGGATCGGTGATGGAGAATTATGCCGGATGCGGTTCATCATGTAACAGTTATAACTTAGGGTGACACAGAACTAGCTCCAGTTCATTGATATAATGTAGGCATGTATTCCGAATATAGTCATACGTGCTTATGGAAAAGAACTTGCATGACATCTTTTGTCCTACCCTCCCGTGGCAGCGGGGTCCTTACGGAAACTAAGGGATATTAAGGCCTCCTTTTAATAGAGAACCAAAACAAAGCATTAACACATGGTGAATACATGAACTCCTCGAACTACAGTCATCACCGGTAAGTATCTCGATTATTGTCACTTCGGGGTTAACGGATCATAACACATAATAGGTGACTATAGAATTGCAAGATAGGATCAAGAACACTCATATATTGATGAAAACATAATAGGTTCAGATCTGAAATCATGGCACTCGGGCCCTAGTGACAAGCATTAAGCATAGCAAAGTCATAGAAACATCAATCTCAGAACATAGTGGACACTAGGGATCAAACCCTAACAAAACTAACTCGATTACATGATAGAACCCATCCAACCCATCACCGTCCAGCAAGCCTACGATGGAATTACTCACGCACGGCGGTGAGCATCATGAAATTGGTGATGGAGGATGGTTGATGATGACGATGGCGACGGATTCCCCTCTCCGGAGCCCCGAACGGACTCCAGATGAACCCTCCTGAGAGGTTTTAGGGCTTCGCGGCGGCTCCGTATCGTAAAACGCGATGATTTCTTCTCTCTGATTTTTTTCTCCTCGAAACTCAATATATGGAGGTGGAGTTGGAGTTGGAGTCGGAGAGGCAACAGGGGGCCCACGAGGTAGGGGGTGCGCCCCCACCCTCGTGGCAAGGTGGTGGCCCCCCTGGCCTTTATCTTTGGCAGGTATTTTTCTTATTTTCTGAAAAGTGTCTCCGTGAAGTTTTAGGTCATTCCGAGAACGTTTGCTCCTGCACATAAATAACACCATGGTAGTTCTACTGAAAACAACGTCAGTCCGGGTTAGTTCCATTCAAATCATGCAAGTTAGAGTCCAAAACAGGGGCAAAAGTGTTTGGAAAAGTAGATACGTTGGAGACGTATCAGGCACCTCATGTGCTCTCCGGACTCCGTTTTCGTTCACGACACGTATTTTGGTTGGCAAAAATTCATTATATAATCTCCCGGGGGTTTTGACTCCTGTACCACACAATTATCTTCTGTTTGTGTTTCGAGCTGTTTCTGTTGCAGATTAGAGCAAGATGTCTTCGCAAGAGTCAGTCGGGGAGAATCGGGTGTCTCATCCGGCACCGAGATCAATGACAAACAACAATGTTGACCCCTTTGGGCCGGCAACAGAGGAAGAGATGGAGGCTGAATTGAAGAGGATAGATGCCATGGAAGAGGATCAAGAAGTCACTTCTCGCTTCCGAGCTGGATTCACAATGGGAGAACTTCAGAGCTCGGCTATTCCAAATTCGGTTATCCCTTCCAATGTTAGATTTCTTTCTTATGAGAATATGAAAAGGAGTGTCACTGGTTCTCCCACAGCTATGCAGCACCCTTGGGTGCAGGGAGCTTTGGCTGTTACAGGAAAACTCCAAAAGGAAATAATGGACCTCAAGCAGCAAGTCAATAAGCTCGAGGAGGAGAATCGTATCCTGAGGGACATCATCGCCAAGAATATCACATCACCATCACCGAAAAGAGAAACATAATCACATGGGTATGGGCACTCCCCTTGGCAACTGCCAAGCTTGGGGGAGTGCCCCGGTATCGTATCACCATCACTTCTATTTTTACTGTTTTTTCTTAGTTCGATCCTTTTGGTAATATCTTGATCTAGTAGAATAAAAGTCTTAGTATGATCTAGTTGTGAGTTTTGCTTTATAATCCTTCTATGTAATCGAGTCTGTGAGCTATATAATAAAGACTAGTGTTGAGTCAAGGGCTTGATTATTTTGCCATGATCCTAAGGGAACAAAAGAAAAGAGAAAGAAATAAAAAGAAACAAAGAGATCATGTGAGTCTTATGGAGAGTAATGAGCTCACATAGAAAAGTATGATGAATAAAAGTTGTTGAGAGTTGACAAACATAGTTTTGGTCATCGTTGCAATTAATAGGAAGTAATAAAGAAAGAGAGGTCTTCACATATAAATATACTATCTTGGACATCTTTTATGATTGTAAGCACTCATTAAAATATGACATGCTAAAGAGTTGATGTTGGACAAGGAAGACAACGTAATAGGTTATGTTTTCTTACATCTAAGATATATTATATTGTCATGGAACATCCAACATGGTTGAGCTTGCCTTTCCCTCTCATGCTAGCCAAATTCATCGCACCAAGTAGAGATACTACTTGTGCTTCCAAATACCCTTAAACCAGTTTTGCCATGAGAGTCCACTATACCTAACTATGGATTGAGTAAGATCTTCCAAGTAAATTGTCATCGGTGCAAGCAATAAAAATTGCTCTCTAAATATGTATGACTTATTAGTGTGGGAGAAAATAAGCTTTATACGATCGCGTGATATGGAAGAAATAAAAGCGACAGACTACATAATAAAGGTCCATATCACAAGTGGCAATATAAAGTGACGTTCTCTTGCATTAATATTTTGTGCATCCAACCATAAAAGCACAGGACAACCTCTGCTTCCCTCTGCGAAGGTGTTGAGAAATTAAGCAATTGTTCGATTAATTTAATCCAATAATAAATCATGAACATGACATAGGCAGTGCTAATGACATCTGAATTTTGATGATGTACGCACGTACTAGGCAGATAGTAGAAACATCTATGCAAACCACCAGTACTGCACACATCAAAGTAAACAGGAGCGGTGTAAATGTGTTATACCCTCCAGTAGGCCAGTCGGCCGTAGTAGCAGCGGAGGCGTCGGCCTCGTCTGCGATCCTCTTGTCCGCAGCAGCCTTCTCAGCAGCCGCACGATCGGAGTCAGTGCTCATGGTGAAGACAAAGGTGACCCAGAAGTAGTCAACGTAGATGAAGTAGTTGAACCAAGGCGAGCAGTCGTGTAGGAGACACTCCCCAAAAACCTAACCGCCTCTCTCCCATACAGGATCTGGAGAAGCGCTGTTTCGGAGGCCTGCTCTCCCGTCAGCCGTGTACGCGATAGACGGGATGGGATCACCGAGGGCAGCAGCAGTGAAAGGAATGACCAGGGAGCAGTGGAGGTGTGAAGCACATGGAGCTGAGTTGCGATGCCTCATATTTATAGCCAGTCGGGTAGGAGAATGGTCTAGCAATAAAACCATTTAATTACAGACGTTTCATCTCCATAAAAACGTGTTTAATTACAGACGTTTCCATCTCCACAATAAAACGTATTTATTATGGACGTTTTAATTTCCACAATGAATATGACGTCTCACATTCATTTTGTGTCTGTAATGGACTCTCCAATTTTGACCGGCAAAACATTGCATTGGCTCGGCTCATTCCAGCAACCGCGACGCGCGTCGTGACGAGGCGTGGCGAGGCGGGTGGCGGAGGAGGAGCGAGCGTGTGGAACACCTCTCCATTGCTGAATATTAGTTGGACTACAGGCCCACTTAACAATTTCAGAAAAATCCCTAAGGGCCCGTGCTGTCAATTGAGTGGTGGGAAGTTTAGTCCCACATGGCAAGTTGAGAGAGATGTACATCAACTTATAAGGTGAGCTCTTCTCCCACTAGTATGAGTTAGTGTGAAGGAAGGAGAGGTGTTCCACACAGCCGCTCCTGCTCCGCCGCCCGCCTCGCCACGCCGCGCCGCGCCGCGCCGCGAGTTGCGGGAATGAGCCGAGCCGATGCAATGTTTTGCCGGTCAAAATTGGAGAGTCCATTACAGACACAAAATGAATGTGAGACATCATATTCATTGCGGAAATTAAAACGTCCATAATAAATATGTTTTTATTGTGGAGATGGAAACGTCTGTAATTAAATGCGTTTTTATGGAGATGAAACGTCTGTAATTAAATGGTTTTATTGCTGGACCGTTCTCCTATCCGACTGGCTATATATATGAGGCATCGCAGCTCAGCTCCATGCGCTTCACACCTCCACTATTCCCTGGTCGTTCCTTTCACTGTTGCTGCCCTCGGTGATCCCATCCCGTCTACCGCGTACACGGCTGACGGGAGAGCAGGCCTCCAAAACCCCGCTTCTCCAGATCCTGTACGGGAGAGAGGCGATTAGGTTTTTGGGGAGCGTCTCCTACGCAACTGCTCACCTTGGTTCAACTACTTCATCTACGTCGACTACTTCTGCGTCACCTTCATCTTCACCATGAGCATTGACTCCGATCATGCGGCTGCCGAGAAGGCTGCTGCGGACAAGAGGATCACAGACGAGACCGGCGCCTCCGCTGCTGCTACCGCCGACTGGCCTACTGGAGGGTATTGTTGGAAATATGCTCTAGAGGCAATAATAAATTAGTTATTATTATATTATATTTCATTGTTCATGATAATTGTTTATTATCCATGCTAGAATTGTATTGATAGGAAACTCAGATACATGTGTGGATACATAGACAACACCATGTCCCTAGTAAGCCTCTAGTTGACTAGCTCGTTGATCAATAGATGGTTACGGTTTCCTGACCATGGACATTGGATGTCGTTGATAATGGGATCACATCATTAGGAGAATGATGTGATGGACAAGACCCAATCCTAAGCCTAGCACAAAGATCGTGTAGTTCGTATGCTAAAGCTTTTCTAATGTCAAGTATCATTTCCTTAGACCATGAGATTGTGCAACTCCCGGATACCGTAGGAGTGCTTTGGGTGTACCAAACGTCACAATGTAACTGGGTGTCTATAAAGGTTCACTCCAGGTATCTCCGAAAGTGTCTGTTGGGTTGGCACGAATCGAGACTGGGATTTGTCACTCCGTGTAACGGAGAGGTATCTCTGGGCCCACTCGGTAGGACATCATCATAATGTGCACAATGTGAACAAGGAGTTGATCACGGGATGATGTGTTACGGAACGAGTAAAGAGCCTTGCCGGTAACGAGATTGAACAAGGTATCGGGATACCGATGATCAAATCTCGGGCAAGTACAATACCGCTGGACAAAGGGAATTGAATACAGGACTGATTGAATCCTCAACATCGTGGTTCATCCGATGAGATCATCGTGGAACATGTGGGAGCCAACATGGGTATCCAAATCCCGCTCTTGGTTATTGGCCGGAGAGTTGTCTTGGTCATGTCTGCAAGGTTCCCGAACCCGTAGGGTCTACACACTTAAGGTTCGATGGCGCTAGGGTTATTAGGAAGACTTGTATGTGATTACCGAATGTTGTTCGGAGTCCCGGATGAGATCCCGGACGTCACGAGGAGTTCCGGAATGGTCCGGAGGTGAAGATTTATATATGGAAAGTTGTTCGGGTTCCGGGAAAAGTTCGGTTTTTTCCGGTATTGTACCGGGAATCTTCCGGAAGGTTCCGGAGGATTTCGGAGGGGTCCGGAGGTCCGGAAAATGTTCCACCACATCCAATACAGCAGCATGGGCTGTAAGGGGGGGCGCCCTAACCTTAATGGGCCAAGCGCACCAGCCCCCCCAAGGCCCATGCGCATGGGGGAGGGGAAACCCTAAGGGGGAGGGCCTCCACTTGACGGCGAACCCTATTTGACGCCCGCGTGCGTCCATCTGCTCCGCTTCCGCTGAAGCGCACGAGCGAGCAGTGCAAACGGGCCGGCCCATTTCGTGCGTTGAAGCAGGGCCAGGCAAACGGTTTTGGGAACCTTCTAGAGGGTTCCCTGGACCGATTTACTTCATGTTTTTTTCTTTTACTGGTTTCTGTTTTTCTTGTTTTCTTCTGTTTCTGTTTTCTATTTATTTTATTTTTGCTTTCCTTTTCTTTTATGTTTTTTTGTTTTTATTTTCATTCTATGTTTTAAGAAATGTTCGAAATTCCAAATTTTGTTCATGATTTCAAAACTTGTCCACAATAGTAAAAAAGGTTTTTACAAAAAAAAACACAATTGTTCACCGTATATTACAAAAATGTACAATGTATATATAAAAATTGTTCAACATATATCACAAAAATGTTCAATTTCTATTTCAATATTGTTCGGCTTATATCACAAAAGTGTTCAATGTGTAGTTAAAAAATGTTCAGTGTATATTTACAAAAAATATTTTATGTATATTTAACAAATTATTCAGCGTATATCACAAAAATATTCAATGTGTATTTCAAAATTGTTCAGCATGTATCCAAAAATGTTCTTTATCTATTTAAAAATTGAACGTTGTATATTTACAAAAATGTTCAATGGTTGAATTTTTTTTGTATTTTTTCTGGATATGTCACGGCATTGAGTTTAAATAAAATTGCGCGATCAACTAACCAGAAATGCTTAGTAGTTCAACTGGTGAAGAACGGTTACACCTGGTTGCCAGGTTTCCAGTTCGATTCCTCGGTATGGCATTTTTTGTTCTTTTATATTTAAGTAGCCTCTCGCTACAATGCAATCGAATGTGCCGGCCCATTCAGTTCGCACCTGCGCGAAAGCTCGTCCTTTTCACGCTAACGAGCGTCAGCTAGGGACTCCCCCACTTGACTTGGGAGGCACTCCTCCCCCCTTTGGCCGCCGCCCCAACCCTAGATGGGATCTAGGGGGGCCGGCCCCCTCTCTCCCCACCTATAAATAGTGGAGGGGTGGGAGGGCGGCCACACCCTTGAACCTGGCGCAGCCCCTCCCCTCCAATATCTCTCCTCCTCCGCGTGAGCTTGGCGAAGCCCTGCTGGAGAACTGCCACTCCATCACCACCACGCCGTCGTGCTGCTGTTGGACTCTCTTCCTCAACCTCTCCTTCCTCCTTGCTGGATCAAGGCGTGGGAGACTTCTCCGTTCCGTATGTGTGTTGAACGCGGAGGTGCCGTCCGTTCGGCACTAGGATCATCGGTGATTTGGATCACGACGAGTACGACTCCATCAACCCCGTTCACTTGAACGCTTCCGCTTAGCGATCTACAAGGGTATGTAGATGCACTCTCCTTCCCCTCGTTGCTAGATTACTCCATAGATTGATCTTGGTGATGCGTAGAAAATTTTAAATTTCTGCTACGATCCCCAACAGTGGCATCATGAGCTCGGTCTATGCGTAGTTTCTATGCACGAGTAGAACACAAAGCAGTTGTGGGCGTCGATATTGTCAATTTACTTGCTGTTACTAGTCTTATCTTGATTCGGCGGCATCGTGGGATGAAGCGGCCCGGACCGACCTTACACGTACGCTTACGTGAGACTGGTTCCACCGACTGACATGCACTAGTTGCATAAGGTGGCTAGTGGGTGTCTGTCTCTCCCACTTTAGTCGGATCGGATTCGATGAAAAGGGTCCTTATGAAGGGTAAATAGAAAATGGCATATCACATTGTGGTTTTCGTGTAGGTAAGAAACGTTCTTGCTAGGAACCTATAGCAGCCACATAAAAACTTGCAACAACAATTAGAGGACGTCTAACTTGTTTTTGCAGCATATGCCTTGTGATGTGATATGGCCAAAAGGATGTGATGAATGATATATGTGATGTATGAGATTGATCATGTTCTTGTAATAGGAATCACGACTTGCATGTCGATGAGTTTGACAACCGGCAGGAGCCATAGGAGTTGTCTTAATTTATTTATGACTTGCGTGTCAACATAAACGTCATGTAATTACTTTACTTTATCGCTAAAGTGTTAGCCATAGTAGTAGAAGTAATAGTTGACGAGACAACTTCAAGAAGACACGATGATGGAGATCATGATGATGGAGATCATGGTGTCATGCCGGTGACAACGATGATCATGGAGCCCCGAAGATGGAGATCAAAAGGAGCAAAATGATATTGGCCATATCATGTCACTATTTGATTGCATGTGATGTTTATCATGTTTTACATCTTATTTTCTTAGAACGACGGTAGCTTAAATAACATGATCCCTCTCTAAAATTTCAGGAAAAGTGTTCCCCCCTAATTGTGCACCGTTGCGAAGGTTCGTTGTTTCGAAGCACCACGTGATGATCGGGTGTGATAGATTCTAACGTTCGAATACAACGGGTGTTGACGAGCCTAGCATGTACAGACATGGCCTCGGGACACATGCGAAACACTTAGGTTCACTTGACGAGCCTAGAATGTACAGACATGGCCTCGGAACACGGAAGACCGAAAGGTCGAACATGAGTCGTATAGAAGATACGATCAACATGAGATGTTCATCGTTGATGACTAGTCCATCTCACGTGATGATCAGACACGGCCTAGTCGATTCAGATCATGTTTCACTTAGATGACTAGAGGGATGTCTATCTGAGTGGGAGTTCATTAAATAATTTGATTAGATGAACTCAATTATCATGAACATAGTCTAAATTGTCTTTGCAAATATGTTGTAGATAAATAGCTCACGTTGTAGCTCCCTGTTTCAATACGTTCCTAGAGAAATATTAAGTTGAAAGATATTGTAAGCAATGATGCGGACTAGGTCCATAGTCCGAGGAGTGTCCTCACTGCTACACAGAAGGCTTACGTCTTTGATGCACCGCTCGATGTGCAAACCCCTACAACGTCGTCTGTGGATGTTGTGAACACCTGACAGACACATCCTGATGACTACTTGATAGTTTAGTGCACCATACTTTACGGCTTAGAATCGGGATTCCAATGACGTTTTGAACGCCATAGAACATATGAGATGTTCCAAGAGTTGAAATTGGGATTTCAGGCTCATGCCCGTGTTGAGAGGTGTGAGACCTCTGACAAGTTCTTTTGCCAACAACATGGAGGAGAATAGCTCAGCTAGTGAGCATGTGCTCAGAATGTCTGGGTGCTACAATCACTTAAATCAAGTGGGAGTTAAACTTCCAGATAAGATAGTGATTGATAGAGTTCTCTAGCCACTATCACTAAGCTACTAGATCTTCGTGATGAACTATGACATGCAAGGGATGGAGTTGATCCTGGAGCTGTTCGCGATGCTTAAGACCGCAAAAGGTAGAAATCAAGAAGGAGCATAAAGTGTTGATGGTTTAACAAGACCACTGGTTTCAAGAAGGGAAAGGGCTAGAAGGGAAACTTCATGGATGGCAAACCAGTTGCTGCTCCAGTGAAGGAACCCAAGGTTGAACCCAAACCCGAGACCAAGTGCTTCTATTGTAAGGGGAACGGTCACTGGTAGCGGAATTACCCCAAATGCATGGTAGATAAGAAGGCTGGCAACTTCAACAAAGTATATATGTGTTATTAATGTGTACCTCACTAGTACTCCTGGTAGCACCTGGGTATTGGATACCGGTTCAGTTACTATTATTGGTGACTTGAAGCAAAAGCTACGGACTAAACGGAGACTGGCTAAGGGCGAGGTGACGATGTGTGTTGGAAGTGTTTCCAAAGTTGATGAGATCACCATCGCACGCTCCATCTGCCTTCGGGATTAGTATTGAACCTAGATAAATGTTATCAGGTGTCTACGTTGAGCATGAATATGATTAGATCATGTTCATTGCAATACGGTTATTCATTTAAGTTAGAGAATAATGGTTATTCTGTTTACATGAATAATACCTTTCATGGTCATGCACCCTATGTGAATGGTTCATTGAATCTCGGTCGTGGTAATACACATGTTCACGCCAAAAGATGTAGAGTTAATACTGATAGTACCACTTTGTTGTGGCACTGGCGCTTAGGTCATATTGGCGTAAGATGCATGAAGAAACTCCATTTCGATGGATGTTTGGAGTCACTTGATTTTGAATCGCTTGACACATGCGAGCCATGCCTCATGGGCAGGATGACTAAGACCCCGTTTTCAGGTGCAATGAAATGGGCAAGTGACTTGTTGGAAATCATACATGCAGATGCGTGTGATCCAATGAGAATTGAAGCGTGCGGTGGATATCACTATTTTCTCATCTTCACTGACGATTTGAGTAGATATAGGTATATTTACTTAATGAAGCACAAGTCTGAAACGTTTGAAAAGTTCAAGCGATTTTAGAGTGAAGTTAAGAATCATCATAACAAGAAGATCAAATTCCTACGATCTGATCAATGAGAATTTCTGAGTTATGAGTTTGGCAAACACTTAAGACATTGTGGAATTGTTTCACAGTTGAAGCCACCTGGAACACCACAGGGTAATGGTGTGTCCTGACGTCGTAATCGAACCTTATGAGATATGGTGCGATCTATGATGTCTCTTACCGATGTACCGCTATTATTTTGAGGTTATGCATTAGAGATAGCTGCATTCACTTTAGATAGGACACCATATAAGTCCGTTGAGACGACGCCGTATGAACATTGCACTACTAGGAAAAGGCCTACTAATGGCGCACCAGTTTTGCCTACTAATGGCGCATCACTGGTGTGCCATTAGTATCAGCCACTATTATTTATTACTAATGGCGCACCACTGGTGCGCCATTAGTATCTGGTATACTAATGGCGCACCACCTAGTGCACCATTAGTATATAACACCATGCGCCATTAGTATGCCTCCCAGGGGCCATATTTAACCATGTGCTTTGGCACACTAATAGCGCACTGCGGATGGATGTGCCATTAGTATACTTGGCATACTAATGGCGCACTGTTTTGTGATGCGCCATTAGTATACTTTGGCATACTAATGGCGCACTCTGTAGTGATGCGCCATTAGTATGAATATTAGGTTTTTTTTTACTTTTCTGATTTTTGCACAGGTTACACAATATATTATTTGACAGAATATAGACAGTAGCACACAGCAACAGCAGATTCATCGAATACAATAGAATATTAGTCTCCGAATACAATTCATCATATTAGTCTCCGAATTCAAAAGACTGAACAAAGATAAAACATTACAAGTCTGGAGACCATGATTATCGAGTTTGTCTTCACATTACAAGTCGATATCGATCATCTAAACTACCATCACATAGAAGAGAGCTGCGGTCATCACGATGAGCATCATCGCGATGAAACTGGTCTTCATACGGTTCCTCCAACGCTCCCTCCTCTCTCCCGCTAGATAGCGGGCGTATCTAGATTCCGCCTCCGCCCTAGTGGTGTACCCTTTGTAACTGTTACCGCTGAAACGGTGAACCTATCTCTGACACTCCTCCCAGTCGTCGTAGACTCCGGGAACCTTACCCTTGTACACGACATACGACGGCATCTCTATGCACAAGCCAAACAACAGACAATACATACATAAGCAATATATAAGTATGCAACAAAAGGATCGGAAGAGAAAAGCAAGACATTAATAGCACGATTCGTGGTCCTACTAATAAATAGCATCGATTACATCAAAGTTGAACGACTGTCCAAACCAAAGATACATACAATTCATTAAAGTTTAATTACAACATGAGCCAATCAATGTTTCAGAGCTACACATCACTACTTTCGACTCGATTCATGGACAGGAGCGTGGATGAAGCCGCCGTCTGTCGTGATGGTCATGAAATCGCGGGCGTTGTCAGCCTGCATTTGTAGCATTCCGTCTATCTCAATGTTGGACGGTTGATATATGAGGAAGAACTGCCCTGAGGTATGAAGGACATCTTGATGGATGATGTCCGCAAACTCCGACTGGATGTGAAAGAATTCTTGTCTGATGTCCGCGTCCTGGATTGCCGACAAGCTCGCGGCCCAATCTTTGAGATTATTTGGTAGCAGAAGGTGATGATGGTCCCTTACGATCGCCCGCATGTGATGGAGGGCGTAGTAGGCATCCTTCTGACCGCCAGGCGGCTGCTTGACGCAGCAGAACGTCGTATTGTGGGCGAACACGTGCTTGCCGTACTTACGAACTGCCCTGGTGAAGGTGCCTCCAGATTTGGCGTAGCCGGGGAGAACATCACCAAGAACTTTCTTGATATTTGTGTAGTCTATCTTGGAGTTATGGTTCGGGTCAAAATACGTGGCCATGGAATATTTCGGGCTTAAGAGGATGAGTGTGCAATGTGTGTCACTGCACAGAACACAGAATGTTAGAAAAAAAGAACGATCGAAATCTAAGAAATCATATGTTACGGGGCGGTTAAGGGATGACTTACTCGGGAAAGTAAGCCACAAGGAAGTTATCCTTATCTGGGTTTGCCAGAATGACGTCTTCAAGGTGTGAACTCGCGACCTGGCAGTCCCCAGCGCTGCTCAAGAGCTTGGCACGCATGTAGAAGGGGTCGACGATCACGATGTCCGGGGTCTTGTCTCTAATGATCCGCATCTCCATACTCAGCGAAAACAGCCGAACGAAGGTGTAGTGCAGCGGATGAAGGTTAAACATAGCAAAGATGTCATCAAACCGCATGACGATCGTACCCCCGATGTCGCCATCCACAAAGCCCTTGCCCTCTGGCACCTTGGCCATGAAAACCGGGTATGCCACATCATTCTCTCTAAGACGCTGCTTCTCCAAAGAAAGAACACTGTTGTGCAGACTCCGCATAGCACCGGTTGCAGCATTGAGCATATTTGTCGGTAGCATCACCCTACCCGCCACATGCACCCTCCTTGAGATATCCTTAGGTGAAGGTGGCCCGCCCCGAGCACGGATCGTACTCGGTGCCGGCTGGCTCACACCGGCGCCCTTTTTAGTCTGCCGTTTCCGGCCCTTCTTCTTGATCTGCTATAATGGGACCGAGTTCTGCTCATAGACCGCCTTCTTGAGCGTGTTGGGGCTGATAATATTTGGCACCTCCGCTATCTGAGGCTCGGTGAAGGCGGCAGCTGGAGGCGTCTCCTGAGAACTGAACGCCAGACGACGCCTGTTGCAATTGGGTTTCTCCACCGTACCAGCTTGATCGCGATCGTCTTGTTTGAGTTCTTGAGAAGGAGGCCCGCAGAACTCGTCACCGTACCCATGTTCGGCAAAGTACTTATCGACGTTGGTAAATGTACCATCGTCGTTGTCGTCGTTCGGATCCTGTGCCATATGCATGTCCGGATCCTGTGCCATAGGGATGTCCGGCATGTCCGGTAGCGTTGCGGCGTTCTTGCCATGGCTTGGCGCCGGCACGACTGGCGGTCTTGTCTGTGGGGTGGTGTCCCCCGCCCCCAAACGAATCTGGCTCTTTGGCCAAAGCAGGGGCCAGCTTACACAGGCGCTGAGGGTCATCTCATCTTCTTCGTCGGCCCCAGCGGGTCGAATTGGAGGTAACAGCTCGTCGCAGCCTGGCAGCACCCGAACCACTTCAACCCTATACATTGTGGGTGACATCGGATTACCATGGAACACGGGGTTGCCCGGTTGAATGATTCTGCCCTTGGCGGCATCGACCAACTCGCCGCCCACGAAGTGCAGGAGAGTGCAAGGAACGTCGGCGGCGCCCTGCGAAAACATGTAGGGCGTCAGGGATGCCCAGTCAAAGGCAAGGAGAGGAAGTCCTCGGCCGAGAGGCTTAGTTACCGTGATGCCGTCGAGCTCGGCTAATGTCGAGGCACCGCCAACGGCGGGCGTGCAACTGACGGAGGGGCCTCTTGCTGGCGAGGTGCCAGCCGGCGTACACCCGGGTGCATTAAGCTCCAATGCCGGCGTCGGAGACACCAATACCGCCACCGCCGGAGACACCAATGGCGCCACCGCCGTAGACACCAATACCGCCGCCGCCGGAGACACCAATGGCGCCGCCTGCGCATTGTGCGAGTTGCTGGCCGTGAGGCTGGGAATCGGGGGCGGCCCCTGTTGGCCACCCGCAATCCACGTCGTTATCCCATGAATCAAGGTACGCATAATGCCGGTGAGCGTCTATCCCATTTGTTGTTGCACTTGCTCTTGGACCATCTCCGGAATCCACGCCACTTGCGCCTTGAGTGCTTCAACCTCGCGCAACTGGCTTTCCGAGCTGGTCTTTTTCTCCTTTCGCCCACCAGCGGCATAGTATGAAGACCATTTTGTGGACAAGCCTTTGTCGGCCACACGACCAGCTGACGTCGGCTTATTGAGCTTATCCCTGTTTTTCATTACGTTCAACGCCCTATTCAAAGGGGTGTCGAAAGGGGAGCTCTGAGACGACCCCACGCTACTGCTTTCTTTGTCCTGCGAAAGGAACGTGAACCATTTAGAAATATTGGGGATTAATTAGAATGCAACCATATGGAGCTAATTACACGGGGGTGTATTCCTTACCAGAACAAGCTCAAGCTCCTTGGTCTTCGGATCTGTGGTAAGCTCCTTTGTTACCGGGTCCTCCTTGTACCGGGCCCTGAGAAAGTTCCTGGTCTGCTTTTCACTGTATTTCTCGAAGCGGGGCGGTAGGCCTTGCTCGGCACGCTCTGCGTCCTCCTTGTCCCATATAGGCTCCGCCACTACGTAACCGCCGGGACAGAGTTGGTGGACCCCTATGTTCAACTGCCGCATTTCTTTCCCCCACTGACTTGATTCGGAGGTTGCGGGGCTCTTGCACTTGATCTTGAACTCCTTGTAGTCATCTTCGCTAATCAAAGGTATTTTGCCTTGATCTTCTCATAACTATCACCTTTGTCAATCATTGCCTTCACCGTGCTTTTCCAAGTAGACAGGGCCGTGCTCATCATCGTGAGGGCGGCACCGTTCACTTTATTACCCGAGAGGCGCGTGTTTGCGAACTCAGCGGGGAACTTGTATCGTTCATGCAGCTTCGTGAAGAGGAGGCTGCGCAAATTCCCTCGGTCCTTATGCCTTAGGTTCTCGGTGTTGATCGAGGCGGTGTGTAACACCCTCGATGCGACTATAGCTCCCACGTGTCGAGGCACGACTAAGAGATATAATCGCATTGAAGGCATATGTCGCAAGTTAGGAAATCTTCACAACATCCCATGTAATAAGATAAAAAGGGAGATAACATAGTTGGCTTACACTAGCCACGTCAATCAAGAACATAAATAATATTACATCATCCAAACACTCATGGCCCGACTACGGCGCCAAAATAAAAGAGAACCCAACATGCGACATGGTCCCAATCACCCCCAACTGGGCACCACTACTGATCATCGGGAAAGGAAACATAGTAACGCTGAGAGTCTTCGTCGAACTCCCACTTGAGCTCATACGCATCTCCTGGAGCGGAATCATCAGGCCCTGCATCTGGTGTAATAGTAATCTGTGAGCCACAGGGACTCAGCAATCTCGCACCCTCGCGATCAAGACTATTTGAGCTTATAGGTATGGCAAGGTATTATATGAGTGGAGCCGCAGCAAGCGACTAGCAAGTATGGTGGCTAACTTATTCGCAAAAGAGGGTGAGAAGAGGAGGCAAGCGCGAGCGAGAAGCTAGAGAGCAACCTGCGCAAACATTACTCCAACACCGTGTCCACTTCCCGGACTCCGCCGAGAACAGGCCATCACGGTAACACACTCAGTTGATTCATTTTAAATTAATTAAGGTTCAAGTTATCTACAACCGGACATTAACAAATTCCCATCTGCCCATAACCGCGGGCACGGCTTTCGAAAGTTCAATCCCTGCAGGGGAGTCCCAACTTAGTCCATGACAAGCTCTCACGGTCAACGAAGGAATAGACCTCCTCCCAAGACGTTCCGATCAGACTCGGTATCTCGGTAACTCAAGACACTTCGACAGGTTAAAACAAGACCAGCAACACCGCCCGAATGTGCTGAAAAATCCCGATAGGAGCTGCACATATCTCTTTCTCAGGGCACACTCAGATTGTCTTAGGTACGGGTAGGCCAGCCCAGAGTTGCCCCTGGTGGCCACCGGTAGCTGACAGGTGGACCAACACTCAGAGGAGCACTGGCCCGGGGGGGTTAAAATAAGATGACCCTTGAGTCTGCAGAACCCAAGGGAAAGAAAAGGCTAGGTGGAAAATGGTAAAACCAAGGTTGGGCATTGCTGGAAAAGCTTTAATCAAGGCGAACTATCAAGGGGTTCCCATTATAACCCAACCGCGTAAGGAACGCAAAATCCAGGAACATAACACCAATATGACGGAAACTAGGGCGGCAAGAGTGGAACAAAACACTAGGCGAGAGGCCGAGCCTTCCACCCTTTACCAAGTATATAGATGCATTAAGATAACATAGCAATATAATGATATCCCAACAAGTAAATAAAAGATGTTCCAACAAGGAACGGCCTCCAATCTTCACCTGCAACTAGCAACGCTATAAGAGGGGCTGAGCAAAGCGGTAACATAGCCAATCAACGGTTTGCTAGGACAATGGTGTGTTAGAGGTTTGACATGGCAATTTGGGAGGCTTGCAAGCAAGTGGTAGGCATCGTAGCAATGGCATAGCAAAAGAGCGAGCAAACTAGCATAGCAAAGATAGTAGTGATTTCGAGGGTAGGATCATCTTGCCTGCACAGTTGTTAGAGTTGACTGGATCCTCACAAGCAAACTCAACGGGCTCCTCGTTAGCGAACTCGTCTCCCGGCTCTACCCAAACAAGACAAACAAGCAACAAGGATACAATCAACCACGTGCAAGACCAATCAATATGATGAAATGATGATATGCTATGCGGGATGCGATGCGGGATGCAAAATGCAAGATATGACAGGAAATGCATGAACCTGGCCTCAACTTGGAATTCCAAGGGTTCCACTGGAAAGATGAGATGAAATCTCTTGAAAACGATATAAAGAACGCCGGAATCGGAGTTACGGTTTGGAAATGGCAAGCGATTCAAAAATGACACCGGTCTGCGATTTACAGCAAGTAGGCATCTAAATGCAACGAAATGAACATGCTACAGCATCCAAACATGACAACCAAAATACATGGCAGGGATGCACACAAGATGATTAACAAAAGTCTAGCACTGAGCCACGGCCAATTCATCCATTAGGAGGTTCAAACAAGCATGGCAAAAACGCAAATGGTAAAACAGATCTCAGACTTAGTGAAATTAACACTTGTCTGGAATTTCAGATCATATAGCCCTCTTCCGAGCAACAAAACAACATGCTACAGGACATGAACATGACAAACAAAGACATGGCATGGAGCTACTCAACAAGCTTAACAAAAGTCCCTTAGTGACCTTGAGCCAAAAGGGATCACAAAATATACTAACAACCACACGAACATAGCAAAAACATAATCAGTTTTCAGACTTAGTGAAAACTGGGACATGCTGAAACATAACTCACGAAGGCATGTTTACGAGCTCGATGCACTCACCACGGTGCAAGTCATGGCAAGACAAGCACACATCCCTTAATAGGGCACAAAATACAAGCTATACATGGCAAGAACAATGGCATTTCATGCACGGATCAACTACAATAACATCGGCAAAATCGCAAACAAGTTGACGATCTGCCCAGATTCGCAACGAAGCAAAAGTAGAGCTCGATTGACTCAAGATAGGGTGCTCCATAATTGCAAACAAAGACATGGATGGATATAGCATAACAAGAATAACAAAACTCCTTTACTGATCATCCTCAAAAGAGGCACGGATCACTAGGAAATAGCATGAACATATGGCATCGTGAACTAAACAATCCCAGGACTTAGTGAAATTACTAAGTCCCTGAAAACAGAATTAGCAAGTGCACCACTTTGCAAGCTTGCACAAGTCACCACACACATCCTAAAAATACATGGGTTTCACCTCTGGATAGATGACAAAACCCTTAACAAAACATATGAAGAACTCACGGGCATATCATGCACACATTAATCATGGCAAAAATGACAAAAGTGCTAAACGGAGTAACAGATCTGACAATTAACTCACGAAGGCCTCTTCTAACAGCATTTCGGGCATCAAGATGAACTCAAATGAAAATGATGCAATGGAATGAAATGATGTACTCATCGAGACAAACATTTTGATATGCTATATGCCCAAATCGGAGCTACGGAAGCAGAGATACAGCAGGTCAAAGTAGGCATAAAAATTAGGGTTCGGATAGAAAAAGTCAACCCTAAACCGATCCGGATCTGGATCTGCGCGCAACCCGAGGTTCACCGGACTTCGAGCTCCTGTTCACCGAAGTAGAGGAGGAGGCCGGCCGGGGAGAGGAAGGGGCCGGGGTGGCGCCGGTGGAGCTCGCCGGAGCGGGGCGATGGCGGCGCGGCCTTGCCGGGGCGGTGGCGGAGGCGGCTGGCGCCGGCCGGCGTCGGGACGGCGTCGGGAAGAGGAGGCGGTGGCTGCGGCGATGGAGGCGGCGGTGCGGTGGCCTGGCGCGAGGAAGGAGGCGGGGCTGTTGCGAGGCGGCGGCGGGCGGCGATGCGGGCCGCGGGGGCCGGCCTCGGGCTCCCGGGCCGCGGCGGCAGCGGGGACAGGCGAGCGCCACGTGGCGGGCGGCGGTAGGCGGCGGCAGATGCGGACGTTGTCCGGCGCGGGTCGGACACGTCCGGCGGCGGCGGAGATCTATTTTTTTAGGGTTTCGAGAGGGGATCCGCGAATTTTTGGAGGGGGGTGTATATATAGGCATAGGTGGAGCTAGGAGAGTCCAAATGAGGTGCGGTTTTCGGCCACGCGATCGTGATCGAACGCTCTAGGACATGGAGCAGAGTTTGGTGGGTTTTGGGCCAAATTGGAGGGGTGTTGGGCTGCATCACACACGAGGCCTTTTCGGTCCCTCGGTTAACCATTGGAGTATCAAACGAAGTCCAAATGGTACGAAACTTGACATGCGGTCTACCGGTAGTAAACCAAGGCCGCATGACAAGTCTCGGTCCAATCCGGAAATGGTTAATCCCCACACACGAAAGAAAGCTAGAATTGACCACCGGAGGAGAACGAAGCGCCGGAATGCAAAACGGACAACGGGGGAAATACTCGAACGCATGAGACGAACACGTATGCAAATGCAATGCACATGATGACATGATATGAGATGCATGACAACGACAACAACACAAGGAGACAAAAACCCGAACCCGAGGAAATAAATATAACTTAACGCCGGAAACGGCAAGAGTTGGAGTACAAATAGGGAAAGTTACATCCGGGGTGTTACAACACTCCACCACTACGAAAGGATCTCGTCCCGAGATCTAGGACTGAAAGAACACCGGGTACTCAGAACGGAGGTGATCCTCGCGTTCCCAGGTAGCTTCACGGTCGGAATGGTGTGACCACTTGACTTTGAGAAATTTGATTGACTTGTTGCGAGTCTTGCGTTCAGTCTCTTCAAGAATAGCAACTGGGTGCTCACTATAAGAGAGGTCTTCTTGGAGCTCAATGTCCTTGAAGTTGACGGTGCGGTCAGGAGTCTTGAAGCACTTTCGAAGCTGAGAGACATGGAACACATCATGAACATTTGCAAAGTTTGAAGGAAGCTCGAGTTGATAGGCGAGGTCGCCTCTCTTGCTGACAATCTTGAAAGGTCCCACGTATCTAGGGGCAAGCTTCCCTTTGATACCGAAGCGACGAGTACCTTTCATAGGAGAGACGCGGAGGTAAACATGATCTCCGATCTCGAAAGCCAAATCACGGTGCTTACTATCATAGTAGCTCTTCTGGCAGGATTGGGCTGCTTTGAGGTTATCACGAATGACTTTGCACATTTCTTCTGCCTCTGTGATTAAGTCATTACCCAGCAGCTGACGTTCACTGGTTTCAGACCAGTTGAGAGGGTACGACACTTCCTGCCATACAGAATTTCAAATGGGGCCTTGCCCAAATTGCTTGAAAACTGTTGTTGTAGGAGAATTCAGCATAAGGAAGACAATCCTCCCACTTCATGCCGAAGGAGATCACACAAGCCCTGAGCATATCTTCAAGAATCTGGTTGACACGCTCGACTTGACCGCTTGTTTGAGGATGGAAAGCTGTGCTGAAGCGGATGTTGGTGCCCATGGCCTTCTGGAAAGAATCCCAAAGCTTCGAGGTAAAGATGCTGCCACGGTCTGAAGAGATCACTTGAGGAATACCGTGTAGAGAGACAATGCGAGAGGTATAGAGTTCCGCCAATTGAGCTGCAGTGATCGACTCTTTGATAGGCAGAAAATGAGCCACTTTGGTGAGTTTGTCGATGACAACGAATATAGCATCATTGCCACGCTTGGACTTAGGAAACCCAGTCACGAAGTCCATTTCAATGTGGTCAAACTTCCATTCTGGAATGGCAAGAGGTTGGAGGAGACCTGCTGGCCTTTGGTGTTCTGCCTTCACTCTTCTGCAGACATCACATTCATTCACGAATTGAGCGATCTCGCGCTTCATTCGAGTCCACCAATAAGCTTGCTTAAGGTCCTGATACATCTTCGTGCTCCCAGGGTGGATGGAGAGGAGAGAATTGTGAGCCTCGTTCATGATCACTTTACGGAGGTCACCTTTGGGAACAACAATACGATCCTCGAAGAAGAAGAGAGTGTCCTTGTCATCAAGGCGGTAGCACTTGTACTTGGACTGACTCTTGGCAATCCCAATCTTCACCTTTTTCACCACAGCATCAAGATGCTGGGCTTGGCGAATCTGGTCTTCTAAGGTAGGAGAGACTTGAAGGTTGGCGAGGAAACCTTGAGGAACAACTTGCAGATTAAGTTTGCGGAAAGATTCACAAAGCTCGGGTTGATAAGGCTTGAGAATCAGACTGTTGCAGTAAGCCTTTCTGCTCAAAGCGTCAGCAATCACATTAGCCTTGCCTGGAGTGTACTCAATACTCGGATTATACTCTTGAATCATTTCGACCCATCGAGTTTACCTGAGGTTGAGATTAGGCTGAGTGAAGATGTACTTGAGACTCTTGTGATCAGTGAAAATGTCCACTTTTCTTCCCAAGAGAAGATGTCTCCAAGTCAAAAGAGCATGCACAACTGCCGCCAACTCGAGATCATGAGTGGGGTAGTTCTTCTCATTAGGCTTCAACTGGCGAGATGTATAAGCAACAACTTTCTTCTCTTTCAAAGTGTTGAAAGCAATATCACACTCCGGAGACCAAACGTACTTGACGTGCTTCTGGAGAATATTAGAGAGAGGCTTCGCGATCTTAGAAAAGTTTTCAACGAATCTTCGGCAATAGCTTGCGAGACCGAGGAAGCTGCGGAGTTGCTTCACGTTCTGAGGAGGTTTCCAATTCACAATTGCAGACACCTTCTCAGGATTCACGGCAATGCCCTTGGCAGAGATGATATGACCAAGATAAAGAACCTCATCAAGCCAAAATTCACACTTGAAGAACTTGGCATAGAACTGATGTTCCCTGAGCTTATCAAGAACCAAACGCAAATGCTTGGCATGATCTTCCTTGTTCTTGGAGAAGACCAGAATGTCGTCGAGATAGACCAAAACGAAGTCATTGGTGTAGGCGTTGAAGATGAAGTTCATCATGCGAGAGAACGTCGGAGGAGCGTTGGCGAGGCCAAAAGACATGACAGTGTATTCATATGAACCAAAGCTTGTTCTGAATGCTGTCTTGGGAATATCTTCTACACGAATGCAAATCTGGTGATAACCCATACGGAGATCAAGCTTGGAGAATACTTGGGCACCTTTGAGTTGTTCGAACAGCTCATTGATGTTGGGAAGTGGGTATTTGTTCTTGATGGTCTTCTTGTTCACTGGACGGTAATCAACACAAAGTCGGTCCGTTCCATCCTTCTTCTTCACAAAAAGAACACCACAACCCCATGGAGAAGAACTAGGCCGGATGAGACCCATTTTCTCTTGCTCATCGAGTTGCTTCTTCAGCTCCTTCAACTCTTCAGGTCCGAGCTTGTAAGGACGTTTGCACACAGGTTCCGTGCCAGGCTCAAGATCAATAACGAATTCAGCTGGCCGGTGCGGAGGCATTCCTGGGAGCTCTTCTAGAAATACGTTTTGGTATTCGCAAACGACTGGAATTTGAGAGATGGCATCCAATTCACCCTTCTCATTGAGAGAAAACAGACGGATAGTATTATCCCGAGCGGCAAAGACAATTACATCCTCAGACGAATGAGTCAATTGAATCTGCCTGGTTGCACAATCAAGCTGAGCCTTGTGCTTAGAAAGCCAATCCATTCCGAGAATAAGATCAATATCCGAGTCACCGAGAACCGTTGGAGAAGATAGAAACTTGTAGTCACCCAAAGTGATAGAAACATCCAGAACGATGGAGTTAGCCTGCATGCGCTTACCGGGAGAAACAACTGCTAAAGGACTAGGCAAAATTTGCAAAGGCAAACCATGCTTAGATGAAAACGGTCTCGAGATGAAACAATGCGATGCACCCGTGTCAAAAAGAACTTTAGCTGGAATATCATTATCAGGAAGGTTACCCATGATCACATCTGACGAGTCCTCTGCCTGAGCTGCATTCATCAAATTGACCTTGACATGCTTAGGGTTATGCTTGACCACAGCTGTACTTGCCAATCTGACAGGAGGAGGAGGAGGAATACGCCTCTGGTTGAAACACTTGTTGGCATAGTGACCCTTCTGTTGGCACTTGTTGCACGTGACCTCTGAAAGCGGACGGTGATACGGAGCACTCGATCTTGGAGCTTGAGACGAAGACTTGTTCTAAAAGCCAGGGTTGGGTGGGTGGGAAGAACCACTTCCACCTTTGCTCTTTTGCTGATACGGCTGACGGAACGGAGGAGGAGGAAGCCAAAACTTCCGCTGCTTGGCCACTTGAGTAGAGGAAGAAGGAGTAACATCTCTGACTCGCTTCTTGGAAGCATCACACCTCAACTGAGCAGCCTCTTGCTTCAGTGCCATGTTGTAGAACTCATCGTATCTCAAGGGCTCGAAGAGAACAAGAGCGAGCTGAATATCTTCTCTGAGACCACCCCTGAACTGATAAATCATGCTCTTCTCATTAGGGACGTCCTGCTTGGCAAAGCGGGCGAGCTTCTGGAACAACTTGTTGTAGTCATAGACAGACAAAGAACCTTACTTCAAATTGCGGAATTCCTCACGCTTGCTTTCACCCACGCTCTGCGGAATGTGATGAGCTCGGAAATCTCGACGGAAATCATCCCAAGTGATAACACGTCCACCTTTGGAGTCCTTGTACTGCTGGAACCATTCTGCAGCTTGATCTTTGAGTTGGAAGGAAGCGAACTTGACGAAGTCCTCAGGCCTGACGTTACTGCACTCGAAATGCTTACACAGATCCACAAGCCAATCGTCAGCATCGGTTGCCTCAACACAATTGCTGAAAGTCTTTGGCCCGTTAGCAAGGAACTGGTTGAGTGTAGCAAAGTGACTCTGATTGTTGCCTTGATTCCCATGACTGCCTTGATTGCGCTCTTGGAGAATTTGCATGATCAGCTGTGTGTTTGCATTGGTTGCGGCCATCACAGCTTGCCACGCCTCTGGAGGAGGTGGAGGTGGTGGCGGATCAGGATTCGGAGTCGTGTGCGTTGGAGGAGCCATCCTGAAGAGGGTGACCACCATTAGCACATAGACAGATAAATATTGAAGCTGAATCCAACGGAATGAAAATTGCAACATATAGTCTTCACATCCGAACAAAATGAACGAATGCATTCCTCTTGAAATGGTCACATATCCATAAATTGAGAAGCCACGTAGAATTAAGGTAGAGAAATAAATCAACAAGGTACGGATCAAGAACGAATAATCGGTAAGAAATCCCAATCTCAAACCAATATCCGTGGAAGAAGAACTAGAGCTATTAGAATTCCCACCTATGAAACTCCCGAACCTTTCCGGTTATGCAATCAGGTGTTGGGGATACAGGGGAAGCATAATATCTCACCCAAACTAGCAAATCCTACATCCAGCTGTATCCATCCTTCAACACATAACCAAGAAAAACTTTGGAAACCATCTATCTCAACCTTCGAAAAGCATCCGTTATACAAGTTATGGCGATACTCCCGAACTCCCGCCCCAGTACTGGGTGGCGTCGAGGTTATCTCACCAACGAACTGTATAAAAGAGATTTTCGATGTCGGCGTACTAAACTCAGGTATTCCAGAATTGCAACGATAAAATTATGATGACAACACCTTAGAGCTCAACTCCCCGGGACACTTCCACTAAACCCCTGACAGGAGGCACCAAGTCAATGTTCTCATCATAAAACCATCGGAACGATTCCAAGATACCCGCGTGATCCTAAAATTTTTTTAGTGAAATTTGAGAAGAGAAGAGTCAAAACTCTACGTCAGGATGCCTTACCAGAGCGATGAGGAGACTGGGAAGTAAAAAGAATTCCTAAACTCTCCGATATATAATTCCTAAAGACTCAAAACATTTTTCTAGACACAACCCGGCCACTAAAAACGATCAAGCAATGGGGCTCCTAAGGTCGGGGAAGACTCTGATACCAACTTGTAATACCCTCGATGTGACTATAGCTCCCACGTGTCGAGGCACGACTTAGAGATATAATCGCATTGAAGGCATATGTTGCAAGTTAGGAAATCTTCACAACATCCCATGTAATAAGATAAAAAGGGAGATAACATAGTTGGCTTACAGTCGCCACGTCAATCAAGAACATAAATAACATTACATCATCCAAACACTCATGGCCCGACTATGGCGCCAAAATAAAAGAGAACCCAACATGCGACACGGTCCCAATCATCCCCAACTGGGCACCACTACTGATCATCAGGAAAGGAAACATAGTAACGCTGAGAGTCTTTATCGAACTCCCACTTGAGCTCATACGCGTCTCCTGGAGCGGAATCATCAGGCCCTGCATCTGGTGTAATAGTAATCTGTGAGCCACAGGGACTCAGCAATCTCGCACCCTCGCGATCAAGACTATTTGAGCTTATAGGTATGGCCAGGTATTATATGAGTGGAGCTGCAGCAAGCGACTAGCAAGTATGGTGGCTAACTTATTCGCAAAAGAGGGTGAGAAGAAGAGGCAAGCACGAGCGAGAAGCTAGAGAGCAACCTGCGCAAACATTACTCCAACACCGTGTCCACTTCCCGGACTCCGCCGAGAAGAGGCCATCACGGTAACACACTCAGTTGATTCATTTTAAATTAATTAAGGTTCAAGTTATCTACAACCGGACATTAACAAATTCCCATCTGCCCATAACCGCGGGCACAGCTTTCGAAAGTTCAATCCCTGCAGGGGAGTCCCAACTTAGCCCATGACCATGACAAGCTCTCACGGTCAACGAAGGAATAGACCTCCTCCCAAGACGTTCCGATCAGACTCGGTATCTCGGTAACTCAAGACACTTCGACAGGTTAAAACAAGACCAGCAACACCGCCCGAATGTGCCGACAAATCCCGATAGGAGCTGCACATATCTCTTTTCTCAGGGCACACTCAGATGACCAGACGTACAACTAGGCCAGCCCAGAGTTCCCCTGTGGCCACGGGAGCTGCTGGTTGGACCAACACTCAGAGGAGCACTGGCCCGGGGGGGGTTAAAATAAGATGACCCTTGAGTCTGCAGAACCCAAGGGAAAGAAAAGGCTAGGTGGCAAATGGTAAGACCAATGTTGGGCATTGCTGGAAAAGCTTTAATCAAGGCGAACTATCAAGGGGTTCCCATTATAACCCAACCGCGTAAGGAACGCAAAATCCGGGAACATAACACCGATATGACGGAAACTAGGGCGGCAAGAGTGGAACAAAACACTAGGCGAGAGGCCGAGCCTTCCACCCTTTACCAAGTATATAGATGCATTAAGATAACATAGCAATATAATGATATCCCAACAAGTAAATAAATGTTCCAACAAGGAACGGCCTCCAATCTTCACCTGCAACTAGCAACGCTATAAGAGGGGCTGAGCAAAGCGGTAACATAGCCAATCAACGGTTTGCTAGGACAATGGTGGGTTAGAGGTTTGACATGGCAATTTGGGAGGCTTGCAAGCAAGTGGTAGGCATCGTAGCATTGGCATAGCAAAAGAGCGAGCAAACTAGCATAGCAAAGATAGTAGTGATTTCGAGGGTATGATCATCTTGCCTGCACAGTTGTCAGAGTTGACTGGATCCTCACAAGCAAACTCAACGGGCTCCTCGTAGCGAACTCGTCTCCCGGCTCTACCCAACAAGACAAACAAGCAACAAGGATACAATCAACCACGTGCAAGACCAAGCAATATGATGAAATGATGATATGCTATGCGGGATGCGATGCGGGATGCAAAATGCAAGATATGACAGGAAATGCATGAACCTGGCCTCAACTTGGAATTCCAAGGGTGCCACTGGAAAGATGAGATGAAATCGCTTGAAAACGATATAAAGAACGCCGGAATCGGAGTTACGGTTTGGAAATGGCAAGCGATTCAAAAATGACACCGGTCTGCGATTTACAGCAAGTAGGCATCTAAATGCAATGAAATGAACATGCTACAGCACCCAAACATGACAACAAAATACATGGCAGGGATGCACACAAGATGCTTAACAAAAGTCTAGCACTGAGCTACGGCCAATTCATCCATTAGGAGGTTCAAACAAGCATGGCAAAAACGCAAATGGTAAAACAGATCTCAGACTTAGTGAAATTAACACTTGTCTGGAATTTCAGATCATATAGCCCTCTTCGGAGCAACAAAACAACATGCTACAGGACCTGAACATGACAAAGAAAGACATGGCATGGAGCTACTCAACAAGCTTAACAAAAGTCCCTTAGTGACCTTGAGCCAAAAGGGATCACAAAATATACTAACAAGCACACGAACATAGCAAAAACATAATCAGTTTTCAGACTTAGTGAAAACTGGGACATGCTGAAACATAACTCACGAAGGCATGTTTACGAGCTCGATGCACTCACCACGGTGCAAGTCATGGCAAGACAAGCATACATCCATTAAGAAGGCACAAAATACAAGCTATACATGGCAAGAACAATGGCATAGCATGCACGGATCAACTACAATAACATCGGCAAAATCGCAAACAAGTTGACGATCTGCCCAGATTCGCAACAAAAGCAAAAGTAGAGCTCGATTGACTCAAGGCTAGGGTGCTCCATAATTGCAAACAAAGACATGGATGGATAGAGCATAACAAGATTAACAAAACTCCTTTACTGATCATCCTCAAAAGAGGCACGGATCACTAGGAAATAGCATGAACATATGGCATCATGAACTAAACAATCCCAGGACTTAGTGAAACTAAGTCCCTGAAAACAGAATTAGCAAGTGCACCACTTTGCAAGCTTGCACAAGTCACCACACACATCCTAAAAATACATGGGTTGCACCTCTGGATAGATGACAAAACCCTTAACAAAACATATGAAGAACTCACGGGCATATCATGCACACATTAAATCATGGCAAAAATGACAAAAGTGCTAAACGGAGTAGAGTAACAGATCTGACAATTAACTCATGAAGGCCTCTTCTAACAGCATTTTGGGCATCAAGATTAACTCAAATGAAAATGATGCAATGGAATGAAATTATGTACTCATCGAGACGAACATTTTGATATGCTATATGCCCAAATCGGAGCTACGGATGCGGAGATACAGCAGGTCAAAGTAGGCATAAAAATTAGGGTTCGAAGGGAAAAAGTCGACCCTAAACCGATCCGGATCTGGATCTGCGCGCAACCCGAGGTTCGCCGGACTTCGAGCTCCTATTCGCCGGAGTAGAGGAGGAGGCCGGCCGGGGAGAGGAAGGGGCCGGGGCGGCGCCGGTGGAGCTCGCCGGAGCGGGGCGGTGGCGGCGCGGCCTTGCCGGCGCGGTGGCGGAGGCGGCTGGCGCCGGCCGGCGTCGGGACGGCGTCGGGAAGACGAGGCGGTGGCCGGCGGCGATGGAGGCGGCGGTGCGGTGGCCCGGCGACGAGGAAGGAGGCGGGGTTGTTGCGAGGCGGCGGCGGGCGGCGATGCGGGCCGCGGGGGCCGGCCTCGGGCTCCCGGGCCACGGCGGCGGCGGGGACAGGCGAGCGCCACGTGGCGGGCGGCGGTAGGCGGCGGAGGATCCGGACGTTGTCCGGCGCGGGTCGGACACGTCCGGTGGCGGCGGAGATCTATTTTTTTTAGGGTTTCGAGAGGGGATCCGCGAATTTTTGGAGGGGGTGTATATATAGGCATAGGTGGAGCTAGGAGAGTCCAACTGAGGTGCGGTTTTCGGCCACGCGATCATGATCGAACGCTCTAGGACATGGAGCAGAGTTTGGTGGGTTTTGGGCAAAATTGGAGGGGTGTTGGGCTGCATCACACACGAGGCTTTTTCGGTCCCTCGGTTAACCGTTGGAGTATCAAACGAAGTCCAAATGGTACGAAACTTGACAGGCGGTCTACCGGTAGTAAACCAAGGCCGCATGACAAGTCTCGGTCCAATACGGAAATGTTTAATCCCCACACACGAAAGAAAGCTAGAATTGACCACCGGAGGAGAACGAAGCGCCGGAATGCAAAACGGACAACGGGGAAAATGCTCGAACGCATGAGACGAACACGTATGCAAATGCAATGCACATGATGACATGATATGAGATGCATGAAAACGACAACAACAGCGGAGACAAAAACCCGAACCCGAGGAAATAAATATAACTTAATGCCGAAAATGGCAAGAGTTGGAGTACAAATAGGGAAAGTTACATCCGGGGTGTTACACGGTGCTGCGGAGAATGCACCCGAGCTGAATCGAGTACCCCTTGACTACGTGTTTGGGCGCCATCGGATGCCCGTCGGAGTTCACTTCAGTAAATTCCTCCCTGACGGTGCCGAGCACGTTCAGGCGCCGGTCCTTCCGTTGCCTCTTCGGTTGGCTGCCATCTGTGCGTGCGCCGCCATCATCAGTGGTGGCATCCGCGGCGCCATCATCAGTGGTGTCATCCCCGACGCCACTAGGGGTTGTGTAGTCAGGATCGGTGTCTTCCGCGGCGTCCTCATAGCGGTGAGGTTCTTCCTCCAACTCCTGGGACAGCTCCCAGAATTGCTTGCCGCCCGAACCGCCGGCCTCATCGCTGTGGGCCATGTTTCGCTCTAAATAGGAAAAAAGTTTGGTCAAAAAGTTGGTTATTGTCAAGGAACAAGATCATGGTCTCATCATTTAGGGTTTGTCGACACCGAGGCATCCTAAAAGCTAAGCTTTTATCATTTAGGGTTTGTCAACGCCGAGGCACCCTAAAAGCCTAAGCGTACATCATTTAGGTTCTCATCGACACCGAGGCACCCTATAGAAGCCAAGTTAAGTTTTCATCATTTAGGGTTTATCTATGCCGAGGCACCCTAGGTTGGGCCTAATCACTTGGTTCTATTGCCACCTATGTTGGGTTTATCATCTAGGGTTTATCGATGCTAAGGAGAATTCTAAGTTGGGCCTAATCACTTGGCTCTATTGCCACCTATGGTTTAATGCAGCAAGAATGGCGGGGCAGTTGATCCTACTTAACTAAGTACTAAGATACCCCGGCCCATGCATTAGTCGCAAGTACCCCATATGTCCTATTTTTAGCAAAGTCATGCTAAAATTCACGGAAAATTTCAGCATGACCTTTGCTGAAAATAGGACATATGGAGTACCCGAATTTGCCGGAACGGAAGTTAATCGACATTCCGGCAAACTCAAGGGCCTCTCGGGGTACCAGCAATTTCATGATAAACTGCCAACAAAAACACATGGAGTACTTGACACAGTACTTGCCATAGTAATAGTCAATGTGCCTCTGTATGTATGTGTGTGGTGTCTAGATGCCAGCCACAGGTCAATGGCCTTGCCACTACACTGCTCCATGTCACTTCTTCTACTGCCAAGCATGGCATGGCCATCTTTGATTCTGTTTCTGATGGAGCTTTGTGCCACTAGGTGGCCTGTTTGAAGTGAAATAATCAGCATGGGCAACTGGTATTGGATTCACAATGTAAATGATGGATGAAAAGGTATTGTGCCCAAGTACAACATTTAACAATGCAATGTAGATAATCATTTTTTTCTCATAGTACTTTTCCCAAGTAATAATAAACTAAATAACTGAGTAATCCAAATGAGGAAACAGAAAATAGCTGGCTCCAACAACATAGCAAGCCTTCACTTACACAAGAATTCATTTCAAGCATCATTTATTATCTGAAACAGATCATGCTAAAGACACATGATACATCATTTCAGGCATCATTTAATATCAGTACAACTAACTAGCAGTACTTAAACAAGTTAAGCTACTGACTACAGTACTGGCAGTAAAACAGTTAGACCACTAGCAATTGGGAGTACACAACTGGGGCTAGGTTTGTGCTCTAGCTAGGCAGTAAAACAGAGCATATAGAGGCATTGCCTGCCTCTGCTGCAAGTGGGGATGTGAGCAGGATTATCACAATTAGATCACTAGCAAGACTCACAGTTAGGGATTTCACAAAGAAACTCTGTAAAGTGCCAGAGCCTAACATCTTGCATCACAGAGCAAAGCATTAACCGGGCCAACTCCACAAGTCACTAACCTGGCGCACAAATTGAGTGTTTGCGAGAAGGAAGAGGGGAGAGGTGGCGGAGCTCACCGGGGAGGCGCAAGGAGGCCCTGCGACAGCTTAGTAGCAACAGAGGTGGCCGGAGTTGAGGAAGACAGCGGCGACCTGAGGAAGAAGAGGTGGAGGGAGGGTGGAGGGGTCGAGCGCCGTCACGCCCTGGTTCCGCGGCTCGCCGGCCCGGTGTTGAAGCAGATTCTGCCTGCCGCCTTGCCTGTCGCCTCGCACGGTGGAGCTCGAGCGGAGAAGGCACGGTGGAGCATCATGGGTTTCTAGGGTTTCGAGGGCTGGGAAGGCGAGGGAGGGGGTGGGTGGGTGCGGTGAAGGCGAGGGAGGGGGTGGATTGGGAGCGGACGGCGATGGGGGGCAGGGCAGGGGCTGACTGGGGGCAGCGACGGAGACGGAGGCGCGAGGGCGGCGGCGGCGTGGGTCGGGGCAGCGGGGGGAATTAGCTAGGGGGCGAGGGAGAGGGACGAAGGGGATCTGGCGAGAGAGAGGGAATTAGCTAGGGGGAATCTTACTAATGGCGCACCCGCGGTCGGTGCGCCATTAGTAATCTTTTTTTACATAGCAATGGCGCACCAGGCAGAGGTGCGCCATTAGTAATCTTTTTTTTACATAGCAATGGCGCACCAGGCAGAGGTGCGCCATTAGTAATATTTTTTTTATATATAGCAATGGCGCACCAGCCAGAGGTGCGCCATAAGTAATTTATTTTTATTTTTTGTTGCATGTAATAATTTTTTAGAAAATGAATATGAATATGAAACAGTAATTTTTTTTATAAAATAGTAATAATTGTTGTTTAACAACAATTGTAGTCTACACTTTTTTACTATTATTTTTTAAAAAATGAAGAGGGGAGAGGAGGCGGAGCTCACCGGGGAGCGGGGGAGGGTGCGGGGTGTGCTCGTCGGCGGTGGTGGAGCAGGGGAGGGTGCGGGGGGTGCTCGTCGGCGGTGGTGGAGCGGGGGAGGGTGCGGTGGGTCGTCAGCGGCGGTGGAGCTAGCGGGGGAGGGTGCGGGTGGGATCGAGATCGAGATGGAGGGGGATCGAGATCGAGTGTCCTCATGAATATTCAATATTTTATCATATTGAATATGAAAAAATATCATCAAATTTGAAAAAATATTCATGAATTCAAAAAGTGCCCATGAAATTTAAAAATATTCATGATATCAAAAAGTGCCCATGAAATACAACCGAGAAATGAAGACTACGATTTAAATACAGTCGATCTTAGCTAGCTATCTGTTCATAATCTTCTTGCCCTTCTTTTTCGCAAATGGAGTTCTTCTGTGGAACGGACGTCCTTTAGGTAGGGTGGTCCTGCTTCTTCTTGTGGTGTATGCTGCTACTTCATCGTCATCGTCATGTTCGATCTTCGGGTCGCCGTACTTGTCGAAGTCTTGCTCATTGGCTACTCCATCCATTCCGATGATCTTCCTTTTGCCTCTCCTCACGACAACACGACTGGGCTTTGAAGGGTTGGTAATGAAGAAGCATTGGTCCACTTGGGAAGCCAGTACCCATGGCTCATTTTTCGCGGTGACGTTTGCGCCTGCGGTCTTGGATTTGGCTTCGGGTATAACCATGGTGGTGAAATACCGGTCTTCTTGGCATTTTTGCCTTTGCGACAACTTTCTGTGTCCTGCTTCGCCTCATCATCATCATCATTAGCGTGAAGCTCCTGCCTGATGCCCATTGATTTCAAGTCTGCCCTTGCTTTCGGCCCATCTTTGGTCTTCTCTGGCATGTTGAGCAGGGTACCAAGCAGACTCTCGCACACGTTCTTCGTGATATGCATGGCATCAAGGCTGTGAGGCACACGGTGGATCTTCCAGTACGACAAGTCCCAGAAAAAAGACCTTGTTTTCCATACCTTCAGCAGCAGCTCTGGCGCCTTTCGCTTCTTTCTCGGCTCTGGCGCCTTTTGCTTCTTTCCCGGCAGTGGGCAATCTTTCCAATTTTTCAACAGCCCGTCTATTTCCTCGCCGCTCCTCGTACGCGGGCGTCTTCGGAGTTCGGTTTCACCATCGAACAGATCCTTGCGTTTCCTCCACAGGTCATCGTCGCGAAGCGACCTTCGATGTCCCATGAACAAGATTTTCGAAGACCCGGCATCTCTATCTAGCTGGCGATACGTTGTGTCATCCATGCACCTGACGCATCCAGAAAATCCGTGGACCACCTTCCCCGCGAGATATCCGTAACCGAGATAGTCGTGCACCGTCGTGAGCAGTGCAGCTCTCATAGGGAAATATTCGTTCTCTGCGGCGTCCCACGTATTGGTTGGCGTTTTCCACAGCGTGTCTAGCTCCTCTTTCAGCAGCCCCAGATACAGATTGATGTCGTTCCCTGGTTGTTTTGGCCCTTCAATTAGCATACTCATGTGAATGTACTTCCTCTTCATGCACAACCAGGGGGAAGGTTGTACATCCACACAAACACAGGCCAGGTGCTATGTGTGCTTCTCTGGCTGCCAAACGGATTGACTCCATCGGTGCTCGCGCCCAGCATGATGTTCCTTGGATCCTTCCCAAATTCTGGGTGTTCGAAGTTCAACGCTTGCCACTTGCTCCCATCCTTAGGGTGACTCAGCATCTTGTCTTTTTTTATTTATCTCCGGATCATTTGCGTCATCTTCTCGCTTCTTCTCCTCCCTATCCGCATGCCAACGCAGGAGCTTTGCTACCTTAGGGTCCGTGAAATACCGCCGCGGATGAGGAGTGATCGGAAAGTACCACACCACTTTTCGAGGAGCTTTCTTCCTCTTGTATCGAGTGACGCCGCACACCGGACATATGGTAGACTCCGCGTGCTCGCACCGATAAATGACGCAATTGTTCATGCACACATGGTATTTCACGTGCGGTAAATCCAGAGGACACACGACTTTCTTTGCCTCATCAAAACTGGTCGAGCACTTGTTCCCCTTGGGAAGACGTTCGTGCCAGAATGACATGTTCTCGTCGAAGCATGCGTCGGTCATTTTGTGTTTTACCTTCATCTCCAAAGCCATGAGCATTACTTTCAGGCGGGTATCCTCGGGTCTGCATCCTCCATACAATGGAGTAACCGCGTCTATCTCCAGTTGATCCAGCTTGGCTTTCTCTCGGGCGGCAGCTCTTGCGTTATCCATCTGCTTGAGAAGCAGCTCTTGAATATGAGGGTTCTGCACCCAGCCCATCGATGGTCCATCATTGTCTGCTCCTCCGGCATCTAGATCTTCATGATCATGCCCTTCGTCTGCTCCGGCATCTTCCTCATCATCATGTCCGGCATCTTCTACATGATGACTGTGTACAGCAGCACCATCGTGATCATGTCCTGGAGATTCTTCGTCTTCTCGCCCGCCCGAGCCGCGGTGGTTGTCTTGTTGCCCTTCCTCATTTCTTGCCCGGCCCCCATGGACGACTTCATAGTCATCTTCATCACCTTGCCACCGATAGTCATCCATGAAACCACGCAAGAGCAGGTGGTCCCGCACCTGCCCAGAATCCGGGTCCGCAATAAGGCTCTTCAGCTTGCATCTTCGACACGGACATCTTATCTCCATCTCGTTCTTTTGAAGCATCTCGGCCTTCGCGGAGCTCAAAAACCTATTCACAATGCCTTCGGTCATCGTGCGGACCATGGTCGCCTGCGGGGTAGAGCAAAACGATATTTTAGAACCAAGAAAAAATTTGGCATGACTTTCCCTCAAAATAGGACCAAAAAGAATGCATAGCGCCAAAATTCTCGCTGAAACGGAAATGAATCAACATTCCGGCAAAATATTGGCAACTATCGCATTTCAAATACCGGTACCTGCAAACACAAACATATATGCAACACCACAAACATATGCAACACCACAAACATACATAGATCTAGCTAGGCCACAAAAAGTGCATGTGCACGTTGTTGGAGCGAGCTAGGGAGAAAAAAAGTAGATCTACAACATGAAGATAGCTTTCCCCTTACTTACGTATCAAAAAAAGGTAATTTCAACACTTAATTTTGATGAATCTATGGTGCAAATGAGGTGAGGAGGAGGAGGCAGCCGACAAGCTTAGAGAAGGAGGTGGGGGGAATGAAGTGGGGAAAGTGAGTGTGTAGGTGTGGCTGTCCAAAAATATCTAGCTGGTCCCAGGTTACTAAAGGCGCACCACACAGAAATGCGCCATTAGTAACCCAACATACTAATGGCGCACCACACAGACATGCGCCATTAGTAGTTTTGCAAAAAAGTAAAAAAAAATTATACTAATGGCGCACCGTGGCATAGTGCGCCGTGGCATAGTGCGCCATTACTAGTTTAAACTAGTAATGGCGCACTATGCAACGGTGCGCCATTAGTAGTTTTGCAAAAAAGTAAAAAAAATAGTAGTGATGCACAGTACGGCTGGTGCGCCATTAGTAGTTCTAACTACTAATGGCGCACTCTGCCCGGATGCGCCATTAGTATGTTTGAAAAAATGAAAAAAAACATTTTGTTACTAGTGGCGCACCGTGTGCCTGGTGCGCCATTAGTATATAGTAGTGGCGCACCACTTCTCTGGTGCGCCATTAGTGGCAATTCCATCTTTAGCCCTTTTCCTAGTAGTGTTGGTTTGGCAAGAAACCAAAGTTGTCGTTTCTTAATGTTTGGGGCTGTGATGCTTAAGGCTTCGGCCGGAGAAGCTCGAACCCAAAGCGGACAAACACATCTTCATAGGATACCCAAAGGTGACAGTTGGGTATACCTTCTATCTCAAATCTGAGGGCAAATTGTTTGTCGCTAAGAACGGGTCCTTTCTCGAGATGGAGTTTTTCTTGAAAGAATTGAGTCGGAGGAAGATAGAACTTGATGAGGTTGTCGAACCTTTACTTCAACCAGAGAGTAATGCAACATAGAAAGATGTTTTCTGTGGAGCCTACGTCTATTGAATAGGAAGTTAATGAGACTGATCATGAAACTTCGGATCAAGTTGCTATCGAACCTCGTAGGTCGACAAGGATATGTACTACTCCTGAGTGGTACGGTAATCCTGTCTTAGATATCATGTTGTTAGACAACAATGAACCTACGAGCTATGGAGAAGCGATGGTGGGCCTGTATTCTGACAAATGGTTAGAAGCCATGAAATCCGAGATAGGATCCATATATCAGAACAAAGTATGGACTTTGGTGGACTTGCCCGATGATCGACAAGCCATTGAGATAAATGAATCTTTAAGAAGAAGACGGACGTGGGCGGTAATGTGGGAAAGAGTTTTTTTCACAAGTTCAAGGAGTTGACTACGATGAGAATTTCTCACCCGTAGCGATGCTTAAGTCCGTCGGAATCATGTTAGCATTAGTTGTATTTTTCGATTATGAAATCTTACAGATGGATGTCAAAACAAGTTTTCTTACCAGTTTTCATAAGAAAAGTTGTATGTGATACAATAGAAGGTTTTGTCGATCCTAAGGATGCTAAAAGGTATGCTGGCTCCAGCAATCCTTCTATGGACTAGAGCAAGCATCTCGGAATCGGAATATATGTTTTGATGGAGTGATCAAAGCTTTTAGGTTTATACAATGTTTGCTAGAAACTTGTATTTACAAGAAAGTGAGTGGGAGCACTACAACATTTTTGATAAGTATATGTGGATGACATATTGTTGATCCGAAATAATGTAGAATTTCTGGAAAGCATAAACGGTTGTTTGAAGAGTGTTTTTCAAAGGAAGACCTGGATAAAGCTGCTTACATATTGGGCATCAAGATCTATAGAGATAGATCAAGACGCCTGATGATACTTTCAAAGAACGCACACCTTGACATGTTTTTGAAGGAGTTCAAAATAGATCAGTCAAAGAAGGGGTTCTTACCTGAGTTGTAAGGTGTGAAGTTGAGTAAGACTCAAAGATTGACCATGGCAGAAGAAAGAGGAAGGACGAAGGTCGTCCCCTATGCTTTTGTCATAGGCTCTATACGGTATGCCATGCTGAGTACCGCACCTGATGTGTGCCTTGCCACATGTGTGGCAAGAGGGTACAAAGGTGATCTAGGAGTGGATCACCAGATAGCAGTCAAAATTATCCTTAGAGGAATAAGGAAATGTTTCTCGGATATGGAGGTGATGAAGAGTTCGACGTAAAGAGTTATGTCGATGCAAGCGTAACACCTATCTGGATAGCTCTGAGTAGAGATACCGGATACGTATAATGGAGCAACAATTTGGAATAGCTCCAAGTGGAACGTGGTAGCAGCATCTACGATATAAAGTTTTGCGAAATACATAGGGATCTGAATATGGCAAGACCCGTTGACTACAACCTCTCTCACAAGCATAACATGATCAAACCCAGAACTCTTTGAGTGTTTATTACATAGTGATGTGAACTAGATCATTGAGTCTAGTAGACTCTTGGATGTTGGTCACATGGCGATGTGACCTGTGAGTGTTAATCACATGGCGATGTGAACTAGAATATTGACTCTAGTGCAAGTGGGATACTGTTGGAAATATGCTCTAGAGGCAATAATAAATTAGTTATTATTATATTATATTTCATTGTTCATGATAATCGTTTATTATCCATGCTAGAATTGTATTGATAGGAAACTCAGATACATGTGTGGATACATAGACAACACCATGTCCCTACTAAGCCTCTAGTTGACTAGCTCGTTGATCAATGGATGGTTATGGTTTCCTGACCATGGACATTGGATGTCGTTGATAACGGGATCACATCATTAGGAGAATGATGTGATGGACAAGACCCAATCCTAAGCCTAGCACAAAGTTCGTGTAGTTCGTATGCTAAAGCTTTTCTAATGTCAAGTATCATTTCCTTAGACCATGAGATTGTGCAACTCCCGGATACCGTAGGAGTGCTTTGGGTGTACCAAACGTCACAACGTAACTGGGTGGCTATAAAGGTTCACTGCAGGTATCTCCGAAAGTGTCTGTTGGGTTGGCACGAATCGAGACTGGGATTTGTCACTCCGTGCAACGGAGATGTATCTTTGGGCCCACTCGGTAGGACATCATCATAATGTGCACAATGTGACCAAGGAGTTGATCACGGGATGATGTGTTACGGAACGAGTAAAGAGACTTGCCGGTAACGAGATTGAACAAGGTATCGGGATACCGACGATCGAATCTCGGGCAAGTACAATACCGCTGGACAAAGGGAATTGAATACGGGATTGATTGAATCCTCGACATCGTGGTTCATCCGATGAGATCATCGTGGAACATGTGGGAGCCAACATGGGTATCCAGATCCCGCTGTTGGTTATTGGCCGGAGAGTTGTCTCGGTCATGTCTGCATGGTTCCCGAACCCGTAGGGTCTACACACTTAAGGTTCGATGACGCTAGGGTTATTAGGAAGACTTGTATGTGATTACCGAATGTTGTTTGGAGTCCCGGATGAGATCCCGGACATCACGAGGAGTTCCGGAATGGTCCAGAGGTGAAGATTTATGTATGGAAGGTTGTTGTTCGGGTTCCGGGAAAAGTTTGGTTTTTTCCGGTATTGTACCAGGAAGCTTCCGGAAGGTTCCGGAGGATTCTGGAGGGGTCCGGAGGTCCATAAAATGTTCCACCATGTCCAATACAGCAGCATGGGCTATAAGGGGCGCCCTAACCTTAATGGGCCAAGGGGGGCCGGCCCCCTCTCTCCCCACCTATAAATAGTGGAGGGGTGGGAGGGCGGCCACACCCTTGAACCTGGCGCAGCCCCTCCCCTCCAATACCTCTCCTCCTCCGCGTGAGCTTGGCGAAGCCCTGCCGGAGAACTGCCACTCCATCACCACCACGCCATCGTGCTGCTATTGGACTCTCTTCCTCAACCTCTCCTTCCTCCTTGCTGGATCAAGGCGTGGGAGACGTCTCCGTTCCGTATGTGTGTTGAACGCGGAGGTGCCGTCCGTTCGGCGCTAGGATCATTGGTGATTTGGATCACGACGAGTACAACTCCATCAACCCCGTTCACTTGAACGCTTCCGCTTAGCGATCTACAAGGGTATGTAGATGCACTCTCCTTCCCCTCGTTGCTAGATTACTCCATAGATTGATCTTGGTGATGCGTAGAAAATTTTAAATTTCTGCTACGATCCCCAACAGGTATAACACATTTACACCGCTCATGTTTACTTTCATGTGTGCAGTACTAGTGGTTTGCATAGATGTTTCTACTATCTGCCTAGTACGTGCATACATCATCAAAATTCAGTATGTCATTAGCACTGCCTATGTCATGTTCATGATTTATTATTGGATTAAATTAATCGAACAATTTCTTAATTTCTCAACAATCCAAAAACGTAATATGTGTAGGCAATTTTTGATCCATGGTTTTGCTGCTGCACTAAAACCAGCCCCATTTACGGGGACGTACTTTAAGCGTTGGCAGACTAAAACCATCTTATGGCTCATGGCCATGAACGTGTTCTGGGTTGGTGGTGTTACTCCCACGGGAACGATCGCTCCTGAATAGGAGAAGGCGTTCAGGGAGGCCACCGTCGTCTTTGTTGGATGCATTCTGAGCGTGATCAGAGATAAGCTGGTTGATGCATACTTACATATGCGGGTTGCCAAGAACTTGTGGGAGGCGCTCGAATCTAAATTCGGTGCAATAGATGCTGGAAGTGAGATGTATATTATGGAGCAGTTCCACGATTACAAAATGGTCAAAAACCATTCAGTATTGGAACAGGCTCATGAGATACAGTGCATTGCTAAGGAGCTTGAGCTTCTCAAGTGTGTGCTACCGGGAAAATTTGTTGCGGGTTGCATTATCACTAAGTTACCCAATTCCTGGAGGAACTTTGCCACTACTCTAAAACATCAGAGGCGTGAATTCTCAGTTGAGGATGTCATTGGCCATCTGAGTGTGGAGCAGAATTCGAGGGCAAAGGACTCACACGGAAAAGGGACCGAAGGAACCTCTGTCGCCAACATGGTGCAGAAGAACTTCCACCCCCACAAGCCCAGGGGGAAGACTGGTGTCCAACAGAATACTGAGTTTAAGAAGAAGGGCAAGAAGACCTTCAAGAAAGATAAGAAGAAGAGTGGCTGTTTCACTTGCGGTTCATATGAACATTGGGCTGCCAAGTGCCCAAACAAGTTTAAGAAGCCAGGACAGGACTCCAAGACTGTCAACATGATTGTGAGCAACGATGAGAGTGGGCCATCTGGATACGGTAATTTGTTTACTGTATTTTCAGTTTGTCAGTCTACCGATTGGTGGATTGACACAAGTGCAAATATTCATGTGTGTGCTGACATTTCATTGTTTTCTTCTTATCAGGCCATAGGGAACGGGTCCGTACTGATGGGGAACGGCGCGAGTGCTTCTGTTCATGGTGTTGGCACGGTCGATCTGAAGTTTAGTTCGGGAAGGATCGTGCAACTGAAGAACGTGCAGCATGTCCCCGCCATCAAGAAGAATCTTGTTAGTGGTTCCCTTCTATGTAGAGAAGGGTTTAAATCGGTATTCGAGTCTAATAAATTAGTTGTTATGAAATATGGACTATTCGTTGGAAAACGTTATGAATGCGGAGGTTTGTTCCATTTTCCCCTCGCTGATTTTTGTAATAAAGTCGTGAACAATATTCATTCGAGTGTTAATGAAACAGAAGTTTGGCATTCACGTCTTTGTCACATTGGTTTCGGTAGTATGACGCGGTTAGCAAAATTGGAATTAATCCCAAGTTTCACTTTAGCCAAAGGTTCTAAGTGCCATTCGTGTGTGCAAGCAAAGCAACCTCGCAAGCCCCATAAGGCTGCGGAGGAGAGACATTTGGCACCGTTAGAACTCATACATTCTGATCTTTGTGAGATGAATGGTGTATTGACTAAAGGTGGAAAAAGATACTTCATGACATTGATAGATGATTCTACTAGATATTGCTATGTATATCTTTTAAACACTAAAGATGAGGCTCTACACTACTTTAAAATCTATAAGGCGGAAGTTGAGAATCAACTTGAAAAGAAAATAAAACGAGTTCGGTCAGATTGTGGTGGAGAGTATTTCTCTAATGAGTTTGATTCTGTCTATGCGGAACATGAAATTATTCATGAGAGGACGCCTCACTATTCACCTCAGTCAAATGGGGTTGTCGAGTGGAAAAAACGTACTCTAACTAATTTGGTTAACACCATGTTAGATACATCGGGTTTATCTAAGGCATGGTGGGGGAGGCTATATTGACGGCATGTCATGTCCTGAATAAAGTTCCGACAAAGGATAATGAGATCACTCCCTATGAGAAATGGGCGAAGAGAAGGACAAAACTTTCGTACTTGCGTACTTGGGGCTGTTTGGCGAAAGTCAATGTGCCGATCCCCAAAAAGCGCAAGCTTGCACCCAAGACTGTGGACTGCGTTAATTTGGGCTACGCTAAGAACAGCGTTGGCTATAAATTTCTAGTAGTGAAGTCCGAGGTACCTGACCAGAAGGTTGGTACAATTATGGAGTCTAAGGATGCTACATTTTTTGAGGATATTTTTCCTATGAGAGATATGCAAAGCACTTCTAGACAGGAATCTGAGGAGACTCCTGAGCCTGCCATTCCTATGGATTATTATGAACAAACACATGATGAAAATCCTGAGGAGGATGACAAGGAAACCCTTGGTAGGGGTAAGAGACAAAGGACTGCAAAGACCTTTGGTGATGATTTCATCGTGTACCTCGTGGGTGATACTCCCACTTCTATTTCAGAAGCGTATGCCTCTCCAGGTGCTGACTATTGGAAGGATGCGGTCCGTAGCGAGATGGATTCCATCATGGCTAACGGGACATGGGATATCACTGAGCGTCCCTTTGGTTGCAAACCATTAGGATGTAAGTGCGCGTTCAAAAAGAAGCTTAGGCCCGATGGTATGATTGAAAAATACAAGGCTATGCTTGTGGCCAAGGGCTATGACCAGAAAGAAGAAGAAGATTTTTTTCAACACTTATTCACCTATGGCTAGACTGACCACCATTCGAGTATTACTCTCGTTGGCGGCCCCGCATGGTCTTCTCGTCCACCAGATGGATGTTAAGACGGCTTTTCTAAATGGAGAGCTAAACGAGGAAATCTACATGCAACAGCCAGATGGTTTTGTGATAGATGGTCAGGAAAGAAAGGTGTGTAGGTTGCTGAAATCTTTTTATGGCCTGAAGCAAGCACCTAAGCAATGACATTATAAGTTTAATACAACTCTGACATCTGTTGGTTTCGTTGTTAATGAGGCTGACAAATGTGTATACTATCACCATGGTGGGGGCGAAGGAGTTATACTATGCTTGTATGTTGATGGCATACTGATATTCGGAACCAACCTCAAAGTCATTGAGGAGGTCAAGTCGTTTCTGTCTCAGAACTTTGAGATGAAAGACCTTGGTGTGGCCGATGTTATCTTGAACATCAAGCAACTGAGAGATAAGGAGGGTGGGATTACACTTCTGCAATCCCACTATGTTGAGAAGGTGTTGAGTCGTTTTGGATATTTCGGACTGCACACCATATGATCCTAGCGTGTTGATTCGAAAGTCCAAAGGCACGGCTATAGATCAATTGAGATACTCTCAAATCATTGGTTCACTAATGTACCTAGCGAGCGCAACGAGGCCTGACATCGCGTTTGCTGTGAGCAAACTGAGCCGGTTTGTTTCCAAACTGGGTGATGTACATTGGCATGCTGTTGAAAGAGTTATGCACTATCTGAAGGGTACTATGGACTATGGACTTCACTATATCGGATACCCGTCGGTACTTGAAGGGTATAGTGACGTGAATTGCATCTCTGATGCTGATGAGATGAAGGCCACAACTGGGTATATGTTTACTCTTGGAGGTAGCGCAATTTCCTAGAAGTCTTGCAAGCAAACGATCTTAACGAGATCGACAATGGAAGCAGAATTAACAGCATTAGACACATCTGGTGTCGAAGCAGGATGGCTTTGAGATCTTTTGATGGACTTGCCAGTGGTTGATAAACCGGTTCCGGCTATCCTTATGAACTGTGACAATAGGACTGTCATCACTAAGGTGAAGAGTTCAAAGGATAACATGAAGTCCAACAAACACATAAGAATGAGATTAAAAGCTGTTAGAAAATTAAGAAATTCCGGAGTGATGGCGTTGGAATATGTTCAAACGGCTAAGAATCTGACAGATCCCTTTACAAAAGGGCTATCCCGTGTGGTGATATATAATGCATCGAGGGAGATGGGTATGAGACCCACATGAGTTGTCATGGCAGTAACCCAACCTATGTGATCGGAGATCCCGTGAAGTAGGACCTTGGAAAACAAGCTAGTGGTTAACTAAGGAGAGTATTTTAGCTAACCCACTCCGTTGGAGATGCACAACTCTCGGTAACTGTATGGCAGGTTGAATTTTGTCTTAATGTGTTCCAAGGCTTGTAAAAGCAAGATGCTATTCTATAGAGCAATCTTTGGAGGAACACACCTATATGAGCCTGACTACTGGTCATAGTCTATGAGATTAGGCTGATCTCTAGTAAGTTCATGAATAGGCCAGGAGTGACCAATATGCTCCACCCAAGGGGTCAGCCTTCGGCAGTCTAGTACTGGTAAGACACCTGGTGAAACTTCTTCACGCCAAATTGACAATTCAAGGCCTAGTCCATTGTTCAGTTGTGGAGGAGTGTAGCTATTTGTTCTAGGTGGATGTTCAACCTTAACGGGTCTCCACTGAAAATACTGGTATATCAAAACAGAGTTTGGAACAGAGGAAAACACCATGGGCCTTTGGGATCTGGTGGGGGATTGCTGAATATTAGTTGGGCTACAGGCCCACTTAACAATTTCAGAAAAATCCCTAAGGGCCCATGCTGTCAATTGAGTGGTGGGAAGTTTAGTCCCACATGGCAAGTTGAGAGAGATGTACATCAACTTATAAGGTGAGCTCTTCTCCCACTAGTATGAGTTGGTGTGAAGGAAGGAGAGGTGTTCCACACAGCCGCTCCTCCTCCGCCGCCCGCCTCGCCACGCCTCGTCACGCCGCGCCGCGCCACGCCGCGGGTTGCGGGAATGAGCCGAGCCGATGCAATGTTTTGCCATTCAAAATTGGAGAGTCCATTACAGACACAAAATGAATGTGAGACGTCATATTCATTGCGGAAATTAAAACGTCCATAATAAATACATTTTTATTGTGGACATGGAAACGTCTGTAATTAAATGCATTTTTATGGAGATGAAACGTCTGTAATTAAATGGTTTTATTGCTGGACCGTTCTCCTACCCGACTGGCTATATATATGAGGCATCGCATCTCAGCTCCATGCGCTTCACACCTCCATTGCTCCCTGGTCGTTCCTTTCACTGCTGCTGCCCTCGGTGATCCCATCCCGTCTACCGCGTACACGGCTAACGGGAGAGCAGGCCTCCGAAACCCCGCTTCTCCAGATCCTGTACGGGAGAGAGGCGATTAGGTTTTTGGGGAGCGTCTCCTACGCGACTGCTCGCCTTGGTTCAACTACTTCATCTACGTCGACTACTTCTGCGTCACCTTCGTCTTCACCATGAGCATTGACTCCGATCATGCGGCTGCCGAGAAGGCTGCTGCAGGCAAGAGGATCACAGACGAGACCGATGCCTCCGCTGCTGCTACGGCCGACTGGCCTACTAGAGGGTATAACACATTTACACCGCTCCTGTTTACTTTCATGTGTGCAGTACTAGTGGTTTGCATAGATGTTTCTACTATCTTCCTAGTACGTGCATACATCATCAAAATTCAGTATGTCATTAGCACTGCCTATGTCATGTTCATGATTTATTATTGGATTAAATTAATCGAACAATTGCTTAATTTCTCAACAATCCAAAAACCTAATATGTGTAGGCAATTTTTGATCCATGGTTTTGCTGCTACACTGAAACCAGCCCCATTTACGGGGACGTACTTTGAGCGTTGGCAGACTAAAACCATCTTATGGCTCACGGCCATGAACGTGTTCTGGGTTGGCGGTGTTACTCCCACGGGAACGGTCGCTCCTGAACAGGAGAAGGTGTTCAGGGAGGCCACTGTCGTCTTTGTTGGATGCATTCTGAGCATGGTCGGAGATAAGCTGGTTGATGCATACTTACATATGCGGGTTGCCAAGGACTTGTGGGAGGCGCTCGAATCTAAATTCGGCGCAACAGATGCTGGAAGTGAGATGTATATTATGGAGCAGTTCCACGATTACAAAATGGTCGAAACCCGTTCTGTATTGGAACAGGCTCATGAGATACAGTGCATTGCTAAGGAGCTTGAGCTTCTCAAGTGTGTGCTGCCGGGCAAATTTGTCGCGGGTTGCATTATCACTAAGTTACCCAATTCCTGGAGGAACTTTGCCACTACTCTAAAACATCAGAGGCGTGAATTATCAGTTGAGGATGTCATTGGCCATCTGAGTGTGGAGCAGAATTCGAGGGCAAAGGACTCACACGGAAAAGGGACCAAAGGAACCTCTGTCGCCAACATGGTGCAGAAGAACTTCCACCCCCACAAGCCCAGGGGGAAGACTGGTGTCCAACAGAATACGAGTTTAAGAAGAAGGGCAAGAAGACCTTCAAGAAAGATAAGAAGAAGAGTGGCTGTTTCACTTGTGGTTCATATGAACATTGGGCTGCCAAGTGCCCAAACAAGTTTAAGAAGCCAGGATAGGACTCCAAGACTGTCAACATGATTGTGCGCAACGATGAGAGTGGGCCATCTGGGTACGGTAATTTGTTTACTGTATTTTCAGTTTGTCAGTCTACCGATTGGTGGATTGACACAGGTGCAAATATTCATGTGTGTGCTGACATTTCATTGTTTTCTTCTTATCAGGCCATAGGGAACGGGTCCGTACTGATGGGGAACGGCGCGAGTGCTTCTGTTCATGGTGTTGGCACGGTCGATCTGAAGTTTAGTTCGGGAAGGATCGTGCAACTGAAGAACGTGCAGCATGTCCCCGCCATCAAGAAGAATCTTGTTAGTGGTTCCCTTCTATGTAGAGAAGGGTTTAAATCGGTATTCGAGTCTAATAAATTAGTTGTTATGAAATATGGACTATTCGTTGGAAAACGTTATGAATGCGGAGGTTTGTTCCATTTTCCCCTCGCTGATTTTTGTAATAAAGTCGTGAACAATATTCATTCGAGTGTTAATGAAATAGAAGTTTGGCATTCACGTCTTTGTCACATTGGTTTTGGTAGTATGACGCGGTTAGCAAAATTGAATTTAATCCCAAGTTTCACTTTAGCCAAAAGTTCTAAGTGCCATTCGTGTGTGCAAGCAAAGCAACCTCACAAGCCCCATAAGGCTGCGGAGGAGAGACATTTGGCGCCGTTAGAACTCATACATTCTGATCTTTGTGTCATGAATGGTGTATTGAGTAAAGGTGGAAAAAGATACTTCATGACACTGATAGATGATTCTACTAGATATTGATGTGTATACCTTTTAAACACTAAAGATGAGGCTCTACACAACTTTAAAATCTATAAGGCGGAAGTTGAGAATCAACTTGAAAAGAAAACAAAACGAGTTCGGTCAGATCGTGGTGGGGAGTATTTCTCTAATGAGTTTGATTCTTTCTGTGCGGAACACGGAATTATTCATGAGAGGACACCTCCCTATTCACCTCAGTCAAATGGGGTTGCCGAGCAGAAAAACCGTACTCTAACTAATTTGGTTAACGCCATGTTAGATACATCGGGTTTATCCAAGGCATGGTGGGGGGAGGCTATATTGACGGCATGTCATGTCCTGAATAAAGTTCCGACAAAGGATAATGAGATCACTCCCTATGAGAAATGGGCGAAGAGAAGGAGAACACTTTCGTACTTGGGGCTGTTTGGCGAAAGTCAATGTGCCGATCCCAAAAATCCGTAAGCTTGGACCCAAGACTGTGGACTGCGTTAATTTGGGCTACGCTAAGAACAGTGTTGGCTATAGATTTCTTGTAGTGAAATCTGAGGTACCTGACCAGATGGTTGGTACAATTATGGAGTCTAAGGATGCTACATTCTTTGAGGATATTTTTCCTATGAGAGATATGCAAAGCACTTCTAGACAGGAATCTGAGGAGACTCCTGAGCCTGCCATTCCTATGGATTATTATGAACAAACACATGATGAAAATCCTGAGGAGGATGACGAGGAAACCCTTGGTAGGGGCAAGAGACAAAAGACTGCAAAGACCTTTGGTAATGATTTCATCGTGTACCTCGTGGATGATACTCCCACTTCTATTTCAGAAGCGTATGCCTCTCCAGAAGCTGACTACTGGAAGGATGCGGTCCGTAGCAAGATGGATTCCATCATGGCTAACGGGACATGGGAGATCACTGAGCATCCCTATGGTTGCAAACCATTAGGATGTAAGTGGGTGTTCAAAAAGAAGCTTACACTACAAAAAATACACTTCCGTGATGATACGTGTTTGTCACAGTAGGTCGCTTTTTTTGTCATTCATGTACATCCATGACAAACTTATGACAGAATCAAGATAGTCATACCTGTGCTGTCGTAGAAGTGTTCCATGACATTACCAAAATTATCATCACGGAAGTGTCCACTTCCATGAAGATAAATCGCGCGTCACAGAAGTGCTTTCGTCAAGGTTGACCGACACGTGGCATCCACCATAACGGAACGCCGTTAAGCTATCGGGTCAGGTTTTGCATCCGATAACCTGTTAACAGCCCCGACCAATGGGGATTTTCCACGTGTAAAATCATCATTGGCTAGAGGAAACACGTGTCGGCTCATCGTCGGGACATATGTCATCCACTCACTGGACAGAAGGCGCTTATGATACGTCGACACGTGGCACGGCCCAACAAGTTTACATGGGTCGGCCCAACTAAAGGCCCACAAGATTTTGCGGACCATAATGGGCTGGCCCAGCTAAAGGCCCATGAGATTTTGCAGACCATAATGGGCTGGCCCAGCTAAAGGCCCACAAGATTTCGCGGGCCATAATGGGCCGGCCCAGGTAAAGGCCCACAAGATTTTTGTGTGCCATAATAGGCCGGCCCAGTTAAAGGCCCACAAAATTCTTGCGGATCATAATGGGCCGGCCCAGCTAAAGGCCCACGAGATTTCGCCGACATTAATGGGCCGGCCCAGCTGTAGGCCCACAAGATTTTGAGGACCCTAGTAGGCCGGCCCGTTAACTGGCTGCCATGTTTTGGGCCAAATGCCGACCCATATTTGATACGGTCTATTAATGGCCTGCCATGCTCCGGGCCTAATAGTGGCCCATATGAGGTCCAGCCCGTTAAAAGCCTACCACGTTCTGGGCCAAATTAAGGCCCAGATCAGCTCCGGCCCTTTAAGAGGTTGTGGGCCTAATTATGGCCCATATCAGATTCGGCCCGTCAACTGGACACTATGCTTTTGGGCCCACTTGCTAAAGGCCCACTTAGTAATTCAGCCTGATATTAGTTTTGGCCTGTTAAGGGCCCATTTACCATTTTGGCCCTATATTAATTTCAGCCTGTTAAAAGCCCGTCATATAGTTGGGCCTAACTATGGCCCGGTTTGCATCCGGCCTGCTCGTAGCCGATATCTGATTGGGCTAAACAAGGACCGAGACAATTTTTCGGCCTGTTAAAAGCCCGTGATTTGATTCGCACAATCATGGGTCGGGGTTCATTTCGAGCTGCTGCCAGCCCGTGAGCTGATCGACACATTTCAGGCCCAACCTACATCGTGATTGCATGACAGCCCAATTATTTACCGTAATTTTACGGTTTGGCCGGTTTACTACGAAGACAGGATATATATACAGTAAAATAACTATAGCATCGTGAATAAGAAAAAACCTATACTATACAATAAAGAAATTACGGCATATTACATCCACTGGGCATCAAAGTTCGCCACTATGATAATAAAGCACAAGCAGACAGCAGATTACATACACTGGGCATCAAAGATCGCCACCAGTGCAAATAAACACGCCGACAAAATAATATACAAAACTGACAGCACTTCAACAGAGTTCAAGAAAGGTTAGCCCTGCTGGGGAGCTGCAGCGCAAGCAGCTGAGCAAGATGATGAGACTGCACTTGTTCAACACTTATATCTTCCTCACTCTGAAAGATAAACAAGCAGACAGATCACAGGTTTTGCACATAAAAGTATCAGTGCTGACAATTCATCACATCTCTTACTGACGAATAAGTGACACAGTTTAAATTTGCATTAACACAATATGGTATTGTTCAGGTCAAGACATGACATGAAATGACATTGTGAAGGAGTTGGCAGCTTCACGACACCATTGGATTACAGATCAAGAACTCATAAGTATCAATGGTTAGTGTGCTGTCAATTTATACCATTTCAGATTGGCAAATAAAGAGATGGTTTAAATAATAGTAGAATGATATGACATTTTTCATAGTTAAGACATTGCAGATTATGACATTGTGCTGTAGTGGGTAGGTTCACCACACCACTGGATTACAGATGAAGAACGGAAGCATACATGCAGTGCAAAAGAAGATCACTTGCTCTGTATAGTTTAATTTACATGGTATGAAGAAGGAACTTGGTTGTACAACTGAAAACTTAAATTGAGAAAGGACGAACTTTTGTTTATGAACTACATATAATAAACTTTAAACAAGCAATTTGATGCAAACACCAAAAATAAACAGCTGTTGCAGTCATGCCTAACCAAATATATACAACAAAGTTTGAAGGCTTGAGATGGACAAACTTACATTATTGGTGAAGACAGGCTCTATAAAGGCCTTGTCCATACTGATGGGGGGGGGGGGGAATTCAAGAAGTTTACCACAGAATCTTCTTCAAAAGCATTGCCTTTATTCTACATTTTGTTAAGAGTAAATATAGATGTGATAATATACGAAAAAATGGAAAATATTTAAGATAAGATGAAGAGTGATGCTACATAACCAAGTAGCTATAAATGTAAGTGCAGCGATACAGGCAAAAAGTACAGCCAAGAGCAATGCACAGCTAAACTTCTTCAGTACCAACCTTATGGTAAGAGTAAATATAGATCTGATGTGTAGAAAATGGAGGGCAAAGGAAAATAAGCTGTAGAGTGATGGTACATGAACAACTACCTGTCATTATAAGTACACTGATAAAGGACAGCATGTACTTACAAGAACAATGCAGAGCTAAAAAAACATTGGCATTGGATATATTCTACACTAATGTAACCATTCATACAGATTAGATAATTTGGAGCGAACAATTGATAAGCAAGCTATCATGCATACTGCTGTCACATAATGAACAGGTATGTATGCAAGTACAGTGATACAGGACAACAGGTACTACCAAGAGCAAAGCAGCGGGCAGCATATTTGTGATATCATGTCGTTCTTGTCAAACCGGAATTCTTCTTTGAGCAGATTTCCTGCAAAAAAGATCCGTAAGGCACATGCAGAAAAGTAGAAGTTCAAATTGTCATGTGATTTCATAGACAGTACCTCATCCTGGGAATGAGACCAGTGCATAACAAGGTTTTTCCATTCAATGTCTTCTAAATTTAGCACAGGAGACTTCACCGGAAATTCGTTTATAGACTTGCCATCAAAGTGTGATTTCCTCAGGTAACACCGATACTGCTGCAATGCTTCCTTGAAAAGCACAAGCAAGCTTTGCTCGTCATGACTATCCAGATTGACCCTTGCCTAGTTACAACAATGTAATGTAAATCATTGATGTGTTCAATCAGCAGAAAACAGGAAAATAATAGCCATGAATAATAGCACTTATACGTAAGTTGGACAGGAAGATGTGAAAATGGTGTTTGTCTTCACAATAATCTTCCCATGATGGAAATATATGCACGTAGTCCCTAACAACATTGAAAGCATTGTCTTTTAAACTAGGAATAAATGGAATGGGGTTCCAATCTGCAGGAATTGGCCGTCTCTGCACTTGGGATAGGTCTTCGGCCGGTGGACTTGCTGTACTTTTTGCTGGAGTGGGATTTTTCTGTGGTACAGCTGGTGCTATGGCAAATGAAATCGGTATACCTTTTGTTGGAGTGCAGGTCCTATGTGGTGGGGCTAGTGGTGTGTCCAGTGAAGTATGGGTACAGTCTGCTGGAGTCGGTCCTACGTTTTGTGTCACTGGTTGTACAGCCAATATAAGTGGGGTGCTGTCTGATTTCTCCGGCACCACCACGTTTTTCAAGGACTTTGCTGGTGCTCCTTCAGGTTCGGCAATCACCCTCTTCCTTTTTGATGTCTGATGCACAAGAACATCATTTGAGTGAAAAAACATGGTATGATGACAGATGGAATATGTATTGATAATGGATGGGCATGGCATCTCAACATATATGATGAGTCAACTAAGCAGATGGCGGTGCAACAAAGTAGAAGAAATGCAAGACAACATATGCAAGATACCCGCAATCAATAAAACATTGCCAAATTAGAACAGGCACCTTGATGGGTGAACAGGACATGCCATCTGCCTTTGACTCCTCGAGGTTAGAATAGTCATTAGGATCATATTCTGAACAAGAATCAACAGGTGGGGAGCGTATGAGTTTCATTGCATCCAGAATGGCACTCAATGCCTTGGTGCTAATTTTGTAAGTCATTGCAGTGTTTAGCTTCAAGAGTGGACTGCTGCTAGTGCGACACAAAGGAGCTACACAGATCATAGTATAGATATAACGGGAAAACCTTAAGCATCAGAGTAAAATCAGCAAAGTGGAACTTGCTGGAATATATGTGCTAGTATTGCCGGTACGGCTAGAAAGGCTTCGGATACCAGCTCTCTTCAAGTGAAGGTGCGGTACTATTAATATCAATGTAACTCTCAAAGGCGACACAGCTCCCCGCATTTCCTTGCTATTCTTATAGGATTCAAGTGGACAGGCCACTACAAATCCTATTCCTATGTTTACAAGATCTTACGAATCAAAGAGGCTCAAAGTGTCCATCACAACCGACCTATAGACCTCTACACTACAAATGTCCCTGCTCATCTTCAGTACAAGGAACATACTGTACTACTATCATACTCCCTCCGTTCCAAAATATAAGTCTTGGTAGAGATTTCCACTATGGATCACATACAGATGTATCCAGGTACATTTTAGAGTGTAGATTCACTCATTTTGCTCCATATGTAGTCCATGGTGGAATCTATACAAAGACTTGTATTTAGGAACGGAGAGAGTACATATTAAAGAAGAACGGAAGAGGAACATGGTAAAGTAGAGCAAGCAGATTTTGGATAATAAAATGTTGGTTGCGCAGTGCCCACACATGATGAACCAGAGCGCATTAAGAATGCAACTCCTAGCTGTCTCTCGACCATTTCAGGCGGTTGGATGAAGATCCTACGTCTCCTAACCCTTCTTCTTCCTCGTCTCTGATTCTTCCCATACAGAACACCGCACGGGCCGCGGCCCGACCACCGGCCCCCACCGCCTGTGTTCCTCCGCCACCCGCACCCCCACCCCCACCCAACCCCCACCCGCATCGAGTTTTATTCGTTTGGCGAGGCCCCACAACCACCCGAGCCCCTTCGATCGCACCGGCGAACTCTGGCGAGCTCTGAAAAATCGACTGACCCAATTTTGAAATTTAGTCTACTGTGATTTAACTAGTGTGGAATATAAAAGGGGAAAACCATAAGCATTGCGAGTATGGTGTTGAGCGTGCCATGGCGGATCTGAAGGTGCAAACCAGACAAAGGCAACTTCGCAACCAAGACAAGAAATCAGAGTAAAGCAGTGGCGATCTATTTTCTTACTGCGATAAATAAGTTGAGCAGATATGAAAGAGTACCACCTCTGGTGGGGCGCCGTGTATGCATCTGCTGAGAATTTGACGGTGCTGCGGTAGCGATGGTTGTCGGCGGTGTGGAAGCAGATCTAGGAGGGTAGACGGTGGCGGCAGGGCGCGGTGGACGAGACGGTCATAGGATCGGCGCCGGCAAGGTGGACGACGGCGGGGATGAAGCGAGAGGACGGGATGCAATGATCCCGGTCCGAAGCCGTGGATGAGAGAGGTCGATCTCTTGTAATGGACGGCGGCGTTGGGGTATCAGCTCCGGCATGGTGGAGGAGGACGGCGGTGGATGGGGTGGCGGACGGCGGCGGACGGGGGAGGGTGGGGTGGAGAGGGTGTTTTGGCGCCCACGGAGTACGAATGGGGAAAAGGTGTTGGAGAACGCAGTAATTTCAAAAAAATTCCTACGCACACGCAAGATCATGGTGATGCATAGCAACGAGAGGGGAGAGTATGATCTACGTACCCTTGTAGATCGACAACGGAAGTGTTTGGTTGATGTAGTCGTACGTCTCCACGGCCCGACCGATCAAGCACCGAAACTACGGCACCTCCGAGTTCTAGCACACGTTCAGCTCGATGACGATCCCCGGACTCCGATCCAGCAAAGTGTCGGGGAAGAGTTCCGTCAGCACGACGGCGTGGTGACGATCTTGATGTACTACCGTCGCAGGGCTTCGCCTAAGCACCGCTACAATATTATCGAGGACTATGGTGGAAGGGGGCACCGCACACGGCTAAGAATATGATCACGTGGATCAACTTGTCTCTAGGGGTGCCCCCTGCCCCCATATATAAAGGAGCAAGGGGAGGAGGCCGGCCAGCCCCTATAGGCGCGCCAGGAGGAGTCCTCCTCCTAGTAGGAGTAGGACTCCTACTAGGAGGGGGAAAGAAGTAGGGAGGGAGAGGGAAAGGGGGGGCGTCGCCCCCCTCTCCTAGTCCAATTCGGACCAGGGGGGAGGAGGCGCGCAGCCCACCTCTGGCTGCCCCTCTCTCTCTCCACTAAGGCCCATATGGCCCATTACTTCTCCCGGGGGGTTCCGGTAACCCTCCGGCTCTCCGGTTTTCTCCGAAATCACCCGGAACACTTCCGGTGTCCGAATATAGCCGTCCAATATATCAATCTTTATGTCTCGACCATTTCGAGACTCCTCGTCATGTCCGTGATCACATCCGGGACTCCAAACTAACTTCGATACATCAAAACTCATAAACTCATAATATAACTGTCATCGAAACCTTAAGCGTGCGGACCCTACGGGTTCGAGAACAATGTAGACATGACCGAGACACGTCTCCGGTCACTAACCAATAGCGGAACCTGGATCCTCATATTGGCTCCTACATATTCTACGAAGATCTTTATCGGTCAGACTGCATAACAACATACGTTGTTCCCTTTGTCATCGGTATGTTACTTGCCCGAGATTCGATCGTCGGTATCCTATACCTAGTTCAATCTCGTTACCGGCAAGTCTCTTTACTTGTTCCGTAATCCATCATCCCGCAACTAACTCATTAGTCGCAATGCTTGCAAGGCTTATGTGATGTGCATTACCAAGAGGGCCCAGAGATACCTCTCCGACAATCGGAGTGACAAATCCTAATCTCGAAATACGCCAACCCAACATGTACCTTTGGAGACACCTTTAGAGCTCCTTTATAATCACCCAGTTACGTTATGATGTTTGGTAGAACACAAAGTGTTCCTCCGGCAAATGGGAGTTGCATAATCTCATAGTCATAGGAACATGTATAAGTCATGAAGAAAGCAATAGCAACATACTAAACGATCGGGTGCTAAGCTAATGGAATGGGTCATGTCAATCAAATCATTGAACTAATGATGTGATCCTGTTAATCAAATGACAACTCTTTGTCCATGGTTATGAAACATAACCATCTTTGATTAACAAGCTAGTCTAGTAGAGGCATACTAGTGACACTCTGTTTGTCTATGTATTCACACATGTATTATGTTTCTGGTTAATACAATTCTAGCATGAATAATAAACTTTTATCATGATATATAAGGAAATAAATAATAACTTTATTATTGCCTCTAGGGCATATTTCCTTTAGTCTCCCACTTGCACTAGAGTCAATAATCTAGATTACACAGTAATGATTCTAACACCCATGCAGCCTTGGTGCTGATCATGTTTTGCTCGTGGAAGAGGCTTAGTCAACGGGTCTGCTACATTCAGATCCGTATGTATCTTGCAAATCTCTATGTCTCCCACCTGGACTAGATCCCGGATGGAATTGAAGCGTCTCCTGATGTGCTTGGTTCTCTTGTGAAATCTGGATTCCTTTGCCAAGGCAATTGCGCCAGTATTGTCACAAAAGATTTTCATTGGACCCGATGCACTAGGTATGACACCTAGATCGGATATGAACTCCTTCATCCAGACTCCTTCATTCGCTGCTTCCGAAGCAGCTATGTATTCCGCTTCACACGTAGATCCCGCCACGACGCTCTGTTTAGAACCGCACCAACTGACAGCTCCACCGTTTAATGTAAACATGTATCCGGTTTGCGATTTAGAATCGTCCGGATCAGTGTCAAAGTTTGCATCAACGTAACCGTTTACGATGAGCTCTTTGTCACCTCCATACACGAGAAACATATCCTTAGTTCTTTTCAGGTACTTTAGGATGTTCTTGACCGCTGTCCAGTGATCCACTCCTGGATTACTTTGGTACCTCCCTGCTAGACTTATAGCAAGGCACACATCAGGTCTGGTACACAGCATTGCATACATGATAGAGCCTATGGCCGAAGCATAGGGAACATCTTTCATTTTCTCTCTATCTTCTGCAGTGGTCGGGCATTGAGTCTGACTCAACTTCACACCTTGTAACATAGGCAAGAACCCTTTCTTTGCTTGATCCATTTTGAACTTTTTAAAAATCTTGTCAAGGTATGTGCTTTGTGAAAGTCCAATTAAGCGTCTTGATCTATCTCTATAGATCTTTATGCCTAATATGTAAGCAGCTTCACCGAGGTCTTTCATTGAAAAACTCTTATTCAAGTATCCCTTTATGCTATCCAGAAATTCTATATCATTTCCAATCAGTAATATGTCATCCACATATAATATCAGAAATGCTACAGAGCTCCCACTCATTTTCTTGTAAATACAGGCTTCTCCAAAGGTCTGTATAAAACCAAATGCTTTGATCACACTATCAAAGCGTTTATTCCAACTCCGAGAAGCTTGCACCAGTCCATAAATGGATCGCTGGAGCTTGCACACTTTGTTAGCTCCCTTTGGATCGACAAAACCTTCCGGTTGCATCATATACAACTCTTCTTCCAGAAATCCATTCAGGAATGCAGTTTTGACATCCATCTGCCAAATTTCATAATCATAAAATGCGGCAATTGCTAACATGATTCGGACAGACTTTAAGCATCGCTATGGGTGAGAAGATCTCATCGTAGTCAACCCCTTGAACTTGTCGAAAACCTTTTGCGACAAGTCGAGCTTTGTAGACAGTAATATTACCGTCAGCGTCAGTCTTCTTCTTGAAGATCCATTTATTCTCAATTGCTTGCCGATCATCGGGCAAGTCAACCAAAGTCCATACTTTGTTCTCATACATGGATCCCATCTCAGATTTCATGGCTTCAAGCCATTTTTCGGAATCTGGGCTCACCATTGCTTCTTCATAGTTCGTAGGTTCATCATGATCTAGTAGCATGACTTCTAGAACAGGATTACCGTACCACTCTGGCGCGGATCTTACTCTGGTTGATCTACGAGGTTCAGTAGTATCTTGTTCTGAAGTTTCATGATCATTATCATTAGCTTCCTCACTAATTGGTGTAGGTGTCGCAGAAACAGGTTTCTGTGATGTACCACTTTCCAATAAGGGAGCAGGTACAGTTACCTCGTCAAGTTCTACTTTCCTCCCACTCACTTCTTTCGAGAGAAACTCCTTCTCTAGAAAGGATCCATTCTTAGCAACGAATGTCTTGCCTTCGGATCTATGATAGAAGGTGTACCCAACAGTCTCCTTTGGGTATCCTATGAAGACACATTTCTCCGATTTGGGTTCGAGCTTATCAGGTTGAAGCTTTTTCACATAAGCATCGCAGCCCCAAACTTTAAGAAACGACAACTTTGGTTTCTTGCCAAACCATAGTTCATAACGTGTCGTCTCAACGGATTTTGATGGTGCCCTATTTAACGTGAATGCGGTCGTCTCTAAAGCATAACCCCAAAATGATAGTGGTAAATTTGTAAGAGACATCATAGATCACACCATATCAAGTAAAGTACGATTACGACGTTCGGACACACCATTACGCTGAGGTGTTCTGGGTGGCGTGAGTTGCGAAACTATTCCGCATTGTTTCAGATGTAGACCAAACTCGTAACTCAAATATTCTCCTCCACGATCAGATCGCAGAAACTTTATTTTCTTGTTACGATGATTTTCAACTTCACTCTGAAATTCTTTGAACTTTTCAAATCTTTCAGACTTATGCTTCATTAAGTAGATATACCCATATCTGCTTAAATCATCTGTGAAGGTGAGAAAATAACGATATCCGCCACGAGCCTCAACATTCATCGGACCACATACATCTGTATGTATGATTTCCAACAAATCTGTTGCTCTCTCCATTGTACCGGAGAATGGTGTTTTAGTCATCTTTCCCATGAGGCACGGTTCGCAAGTACCAAGTGATTCATAATCAAGAGGTTCCAAAAGTCCATCGCTATGGAGTTTCTTCATGCGCTTTACACCGATATGACCTAAACGGCAGTGCCACAAATAAGTTGCACTATCACTATCAACTCTGCATCTTTTGGCTTCAACATTATGAATATGTGTGTTACTACTATCGAGATTCATCAAAAATAGACCACTCTTCAAAGGTGCATGACCATAAAAGATATTACTCATATAAATAGAACAACCATTATTCTCTGATTTAAATGAATAACCGTCTCGCATTAAACAAGATCCAGATATAATGTTCATGCTCAACGCTGGCACCAAATAACAATTATTTAGGTCTAATATTAATCCTGAAGGTAGATGTAGAGGTAGCGTGCCGACCGCGATCACATCGACTTTAGAACCATTTCCCACGCGCATCGTCACCTCGTCCTTTGCCAGTGTTCGCTTAATCCATAGTCCCTGTTTCAAGTTGCAAATATTAGCAACAGAACCAGTATCAAATACCCAGGTGCTACTGCGAGCTCTATTAAGGTACACATCAATAACATGTATATCACATATACCTTTGTTCACCTTGCCATCCTTCTTATCCGCCAAATACTTGGGGCAGTTCCGCTTCCAGTGACCAGTCTGCTTGCAGTAGAAGCACTCAGTTTCAGGCTTAGGTCCAGACTTGGGTTTCTTCTCCTGATCAGCAACTTGCTTGCTTTTCTTCTTGAAGTTCCCCTTCTTCTTCCCTTTGCCCTTTTTCTTGAAACTAGTGGTCTTGTTGACCATCAACACTTGATGCTCCTTCTTGATTTCTACCTCCGCAGCTTTCAGCATTGCGAAGAGCTCGGGAATAGTCTTATTCATCCCTTGCATATTATAGTTCATCACAAAGCTCTTGTAGCTTGGTGGCAGTGATTGGAGAATTCTGTCAATGACGCAATCATCTGGAAGATTAACTCCCATCTGAATCAAGTGATTATTATACCCAGACATTTTGAGTATATGCTCACTGACAGAACTGTTCTCCTCCATCTTGCAGCTATAGAACTTATTGGAGACTTCATATCTCTCAATCCGGGCATTTGCTTGAAATATTAACTTCAACTCCTGGAACATCTCATATGCTCCATGACGTTCAAAACGTCGTTGAAGTCCCGATTCTAAGCCGTAAAGCATGGCACACTGAACTATCGAGTAGTCATCAGCTTTGCTCTGCTAGACGTTCATAACATCTGGTGTTGCTCCAGCAGCAGGCCTGGCACCCAGCGGTGCTTCCAGGACGTAATTCTTCTGTGCAGCAATGAGGATAATCCTCAAGTTACGGACCCAGTCCGTGTAATTGCTACCATCATCTTTCAACTTTGCTTTCTCAAGGAACGCATTAAAATTTAACGGAACAACAGCACGGGCCATTTATCTACAATTAACATAAACAAGCAAGATACTATCAGGGACTAAGTTCATGATAAAATTAAGTTCAATTTAATCATATCACTCAAGAACTCCCACTTAGATAGACATCCCTCTAATCATCTAAGTGATCACGTGATCCAAATCAACTAAACCATAACCGATCATCACGTGAAATGGAGTAGTTTTCAATGGTGAACATCGCTATGTTGATCATATCTACTATATGATTCACGCTCGATCTTTCGATCTCAGTGTACCGAGGCCATATCTGCATATGCTAGGCTCGTCAAGTTTAACCTGAGTATTCTGCGTGTGCAAAACTGGCTTGCACCCGTTGTAGATGGACGTAGAGCTTATCACACCCGATCATCACGTGGTGTCTGGGCACGACGAACTTTGGCAAGGGTGCATACTCAGGGAGAACATTTTATCTTGAAATTTAGTGAGAGATCATCTTATAATGCTACCGTCAAACAAAGCAAGATAAGATGCATAAAAGATAAACATCACATGCAATCAATATAAGTGATATGATATGGCCATCAACATCTTGTGCTTGTGATCTCCATCCTCGAAGCACCGTCGTGATCACCATCGTCACCAGCGCGACACCTTGATCTCCATCGTAGCATCGTTGTCGTCTCGCCAATCTTATGCTTCTACGACTATCGCTACCGCTTAGTGATAAAGTAAAGCATTACAGGGCGATTGCATTGCATACAATAAAGCGACAACCATATGGCTCCTGCCAGTTGCCGATAACTCGGTTACAAAACATGATAATCTCATACAATAAAATTTAGCATCATGTCTTGACCATATCACATCACAACATGCCCTGCAAAAACAAGTTAGACGTCCTCTACTTTGTTGTTGCAAGTTTTACGTGGCTGCTACGGGGTTAAGCAAGAACCAATCTTACCTACGCATCAAAACCACAACGATAGTTTGTCAAGTTGGTGCTGTTTTAACCTTCGCAAGGACCGGGCGTAGCCACACTTGGTTCAACTAAAGTTGGAGAAACTGTCACCCGCAAGCCACCTATGTGCAAAGCACGTCGGGAGAACCGGTCTCGCGTAAGCGTACGCGTAATGTCGGTCCGGGCCGCTTCGTCCAACAATACACCGAACCAAAGTATGACATGCTGGTAAGCAGTATGAATTATATCGCCCACAACTCACTTGTGTTCTACTCGTGCATATAACATCAACATATAAATCCTAGGCTCGGATGCCACTGTTGGGGAACGCGGTAATTTTAAAAAATTTCGTACGCACACGCAAGATCATGGTGATGCATAGCAACGAGAGGGGAGAGTATGATCTACGTACCCTTGTAGATCGACAACGTAAGCGTTTGGTTGATGTAGTCGTACGTCTCTACGGCCCGACCGATCAAGCACTGAAACTACGGCACCTCCGAGTTCTAGCACACGTTCAGCTCGATGATGATCCCCGGACTCCGATCCAGCAAAGTGTCGGGGAAGAGTTCCGTCAGCACAACGGCGTGGTGACGATCTTGATGTACTACCGTCGCAGGGCTTCGCCTAAGCACCGCTACAATATTATCGAGGACTATGGTGGAAGGGGGCACCGCACACGGCTAAGAATATGATCACGTGGATCAACTTGTCTCTAGGGGTGCCCCCTGCCCACGTATATAAAGGAGCAAGGGGAGGAGGCCGGCCGGCCCCTATAGGCGCGCGAGGAGGAGTCCTCCTCCTAGTAGGAGTAGGACTCCTACAAGGAGGGGGAAAGAAGTTGGGAGGGAGAGGGAAAGGGGGGGCGCCGCCCCCCTCTCCTAGTCCAATTAGGACCAGGGGGAGGAGGCGCGCAGCCCACCTCTGGCTGCCCCTCTCTCTCTCCACTAAGGCCCATATGGCCCATTACTTCTCCCGGGGGGGTTCCGGTAACCCTCCAGCTCTCCGGTTTTCTCTGAAATCACCCGGAACACTTCCGGTGTCCGAATATAGCCGTCCAATATATCAATCTTTATGTCTCGACCATTTCGAGACTCCTCGTCATGTCCGTGATCACATCCGGGACTCCGAACTAACTTCGGTACATCAAAACTCATAAACTCCTAATATAACTGTCATCGAAACCTTAAGCGTGCGGACCCTACGGGTTCGAGAACAATGTAGACATGACCGAGACACGTCTCCGGTCAATAACCAATAGCGGAACCTGGATGCTCATATTGGCTCCTACATATTCTACGAAGATCTTTATCTGTCAGACCGCATAACAACATGCGTTGTTCCCTTTGTCATCGGTATGTTACTTGCCCGAGATTCGATCGTCGGTATCCTATACCTAGTTCAATCTCGTTACCGGCAAGTCTCTTTACTTGTTCCGTAATCCATCATCCCGCAACTAACTCATTAGTCGCAATGCTTGCAAGGCTTATGTGATGTGCATTACCAAGAGGGCCCAGAGATACCTCTCCGACAATCGGAGTGACAAATCCTAATCTTGAAATACGCCAACCCAACATGTACCTTTGGGGACACCTGTAGAGCTCCTTTATAATCACCCAGTTACGTTGTGACGTTTGGTAGCACACAAAGTGTTCCTCCGACAAACGGGAGTTGCATAATCTCATAGTCATAGGAACATGTATAAGTCATGAAGAAAGCAATAGCAACATACTAAACGATCGGGTGCTAAGCTAATGGAATGGGTCATGTCAATCAGATCATTCAACTAATGATGTGATCCTGTTAATCAAATGACAACTCTTTGTCCATGGTTAGGAAACATAACCATCTTTGATTAACAAGCTAGTCTAGTAGAGGCATACTAGTGACACTCTGTTTGTCTATGTATTCACACATGTATTATGTTTCCGGTTAATACAATTCTAGCATGAATAATAAACTTTTATCATGATATATAAGGAAATAAATAATAACTTTATTATTGCCTCTAGGGCATATTTCCTTCAAAAGGGAGGTAGAGAGGAAGGGGGAACCATGTATTCAGGGCGCGCTTGTCTCAAATGCGAGGAAATTTACAAACTTAGCCCCCGTTTCAAATTTCTACTACATCACAGCAACACTAGTCGGTTGGGGATAGGACGGTAATCTCGCATACACCGAATATTTGCCGACGAGAGTTTGTTTTTGGCGCCCATCGTGTATGAATATGAATCGGGGAGGGAGTTGATTTCGGCCGAGGACACACTGTGTTTTGGCGCCCACCGTGTATGAATCCGGTGAGAGGCGGTTACATCATGTTTGGGTGAAATTACAAACCTGCCCCTATCGAAACCTATAGAAATCCAACATATAGGCTTTGTGTGGCAAGGATAGGCAGCAGTGATTTCCATCTCGCTGATTTTGGTTTCGGGCTGTTACTGCGACTTTCCCCGCTTTGTTCAAATTTTGCAGAGTGCATGTTTACCGTGCCAACTCAATTCGAATCCCGCTTGTATTCTATTTGTTTTGGGCGGGATCCATTTTCAATTGGAATTACATTCTAAATACATCATTTTATATATATATATACTTTCAAAAGCACAAAAAGAATTCTGCTCCTTTATATGTATAATATTATCTACAAATACAACGATCTCGAAATCTTAAGGTTGAATTCGAAAAAATTTAACCAAATTATGTTCTACTAAAATGTATGGATCAGTAATATCTACATATTAAATAACATAGATGTGCGTGAATTCATATGAGTATGCATGTTTGATAGATCATTTTTAGTTCGAGTATGGATTACATGTATCATCATCTCGAATTCAAATATTTGAATCCTTTTTTTGTTCACTCCTTTCACGCCCATCTCTCTCGCATGCATGCTCCTTCAGGTAGCTATCATTCTCTTTTCTCCAGCTCACCCGCACGCTCACTTCATGTTGCTCCTATCCTCGCAAACATGGTCTCTCGACGTCTCCCTTGAGAAGTGTCACACTCTCCCTATCATTATAAATTACACAGTTTTCATTATCTCTCACGTCTCTACTATTCTCTGGTATCACTTGGTACCTAAGCTTTCTTTTTCACCGCCAAACACACAGTCTCCACTCGTCTTTCACTTTTTCTTTCTCTCTGTGGGATTATCTCACACACCCTATATGTCTCTACATATGACTCATACCACTAAAATTACTCTCTCTATCTCTCCTGTAGACACAACATTTGTTGCGGTCTCCTTTTCGTCTCCATCCCAGACCGGCGTTATTCATTTATTTACTGATCAGACAACCCCGACTACCGTCTCCTCTCTCTCTCTCACAGACACACACGCACAACTCCTACCACTAAAATTTGAATGGAAAACGAGATTTTGTTATACCCAAACAAAAGGACTGGAGGGAGTGATTGCTCTGACACGGACGCGACCTCTCATAGAGCAGGCATTGAACCGGCGCGCCGGCCAAGAGGGCTGCACTCGCTGCAGGCCTGGCTGAGCACGCCTCCTCGCCGCGTGCAACCAGCTTAAGACTGCCCCGCCTGCCTTCATTGAATCCGTGTGTGTGCCGACAACACGTCCTTCCATGAGCCGGCAGGCATTTTAGAACACAAAAATGACTAAAATATAATTAATTTAGGCATAGTCTTGACTTGTTGTGCTCGCACTGGTAGCAGGAACTAGTAGAGGATTTTCTTTATTTATAACTCTCCTCACATTTTTTTGGCTTTGAAGTGAATCATGGTTGTGGACATTATGTATGAATGTGCAGATATCTGTGAACATGAGTTTGATGTGGAAGTTGAACTTGGAATGTCGGGCTTGCGCGTGAACTATACCATGTCCAATGCTTCGTCTGTTATTGTTTGGAAAGTAATTGTTGTTATTACATGACCCGAAAAAAACATTTTGTGCCACATCAGTAGATGCACGGACATCACAATAGGCATGCTGACTGGATAAACATTTGAACCTAGCTATTATGAAGGAAATTTTGTATTGACAACAGTTTTAGATAGCAGGAGACGCCTAGCCTGCTCTGCCTCTGCTAGCTTATTTCTGGCTTCTTCCATCTCTTCTTTGGCTTGGGTGAAGAGAGCATCTGATTGCTCTTTTCGCTTCTTCAGGAACTCAGCTACATTCTCAAGGGCTGCTGCACGCTTTCTTTCAGCCTTTACTAATGCCACGAGGACACGAACAGCTGACAACTCCACCTGGCTTGTGTGTAATCCAGCATCATCTGGGAATTTGCACCTTGTGTCTAATCCAGCATCATTAGGGAACTGGCACCTTGTGTGTAATCCAGCCTCATTTTGGAAACATGATCTCGAGGTTGACCATACTTCCCTCCTCGCAGGAACTGCATCCTGACATGAAGTTACTTCTTTTTTAGATCAGTACTCAGAGCAACCTAGATCCATTTAGTAGAAGCCAGATAAACAGAACTCGGAGAAGTGAATTCAAAAGGAAAAATAAATAAAAACAGACTACAAGGTGAGAACACCCACTTCCTACATCAAGCTAAAAATGAAAGCATTAGGACGATTAAGACTCTTCTTATTACACATCGAAGAACACCACGCTTAAGAGAAACAGAAACTACAACATATACACATTGAAGAACACGAGGCTACATGAAAGTAATTGAAAGGGTGTTACTTACCAAAGCTCGTTTTACAGGTTCGGTGCAGCTCCTCTTTAACTTGCCACGCTCCTTGAAGATGTCCCGAATATCCCGTGTTTGATCTTCATTTCTCCTCTGCATGTTCACACTCGTGGTTTTAAAATCTCATCATGGCAAGAAAAATATACTACTAGTAATACTCGCGCATCTTGTGGGCAACATTAAAGCACTCGTCTTCCATGTTAGAGCATCTCCAACAAGATAACCTACTCATACAAATGCATCTTGATGCGTGCAACGCATGGGCATTTTGCTAGTTCTAAAAACCTTTCCATCATTTGCCACGCTACTAGTTGCAGATGAAAAACCTACCCAAGCACAACGCGATACAGGAGCGACGCACAATTACAAGCTGATATTCTGTTGGACAATGGAGGCTATAACCAATTACTTTTACAGGAACAATAGCACCCAGGAAATTTGAAGGGTAGGTATGAACAAAATAGGAACTGCACATGTACTGCTAAGTGATTCAATACACACATTACCAATCGAGGAGGAGAACGATGGTCGCGGCGGCCTCTGTGAGTCATGGTCGGCAATGGGAGTCAGTTCATTGTCCACAACGGTGGTACTTCTGCGCTTGGCGTCGGCTTCCGGGAAGCAGATACGAGACCGTGGAAGACGATGCTGGGGAAGAGGCTCCGTGTACGACGACGGCGGTGGACCGGCTCCAGTGCGGCGTACGAGGGCGTCGATCAGGCAGATGCGCTGCAGTGGACGAGTGCGCCGATGTAAAGGGGAGGAGCACAAAGGCTGTGATGCCGTGGAGAAGTCTATTTTGCGGTGCGGATAGAAATTGGGGATTATTCAGGTGTACTACCCTAGGTGCCAGGGTGGGGTTGGCTGGGTAGGGTGAACCTGAAGTTATGAAAACAGCCCCCTACCAAGCGTCATTCGTAGGCCTGTTCCGAAGGCTATGATGGTAACTTCCCACTGCTCGAATCAGGGTCGTGGGAGATTTTCCCGCCGACCTCAAAATTTTGTGACACTGGACTCCCCGTGTGGCGTGTTGAGTGATTCGGCTAAGCAACTAGCGAGTAGTAGTAGTAAACTCTGCATATTAGGTTTGACCGAAGTCAAACTTCCTAAAGTTTGACCAAGTTTATAGAAAAATATAAACATTTACCATAACAAATATGTATGATGTGAAAGTACATTCAATAATGAATCTAATGGTATTTATTTGTTATTGTATATGTTAATATTTTTTGTTATAAGCTTTCTGAGAGTTTACAAAACTTGACTTTGACCAATGCTAATACGCGGACTTAAATAAAAACGGAGGGAGTACACATTTGTTTTCTTAGTTTGTAGTGAACTAATCATTTGTTGAAATTGTGAAATAAATATATTAGGCTATTGACTTCGAATGTAATGGTATATACAATTCAATAGTTACAATCATTGTCGAATCCCAAGATGTATACAAGGTCTATAGTACTTCACAACATGCTCAAACTCACATAATCCCAGTCAGATGAGAATCTAAATGCATTTCATAGTTATTACTTTGTAGGATGCAACAAGAACAACCATAACTCTACATCAACCATTATAGAAGCAACATTTTGACATATCCCAATATGTGAATGAAACGTGTAGAGAGAGCTTTTGAAGATGGAGCAGATAGGGCGAGAAAGATTGTATGTATGTGGACGAGAGAGTAGGAGACAGACCTAACGAGACAAAGAGAGAGAGAGAGAGAGAGAGAGAGAAAGAGATAGGAAGAAGTTAGGTCTGTGAGAAAGATGCATACATGTAATATACATGAGATGCGTCTGCATCTGGATTCTATATACGTGGAAGGAGAAGAGACAACATTTTTGATGAGAGAGTAGGAAAAACATGGACGAGAGGGGAAGGATCTCATGGGTTGAGGGATTGACAATTTTGTGCGGGGGAGAGAGGGATTGGTAATTTTGTGCAATAGAGAGAGAGGGTGGGGGAGGAGTCAGTCAGCCGTCGTCACATAACCCTGCTTCCAAATGACCCCGCATTCTCTAGCGCGGTGTGGTCGCCGTCTTCGATCTGCTCATTGCCCTCTTTGAAGATTGAGGTGTTGTGCATGTTGGGGTGCAAAGAAGCACAAGCGAGAGTGGTCGCCGTATAACCTTGGATGGGGATGAATTGTGTGCTCGGGGGGGGGGGGGTGTGTGTGTTGTGCTGCGTGTCTCTCTCTCTCTCTCTGTCTGTGTGTGTGTGTGCAGGGGCCGGGTGAGGGTGTCAAAATGTGTGCGTTGATGCATGTGTTGCATGCGACCGTGCGAGGGACGGAGAAATCAAGAGAGATGGTTGTTGTGTTACGGATGCTCCTCTCTCTGTCTCTCTCTCTCTCTCCCTCTCTCTCTCACACACACACACAAGTAAACTAGAAGACCGTTCTCTCATGTATACACAACATATCGGCATCTGTCTATGTCTCACTCATACACGATCATTTGCACATTCACACCTCTCTATGTCTGTATCACACGCACACCGTCTCCACATTGCCCTTCCGCCACAACACACATATGGACACATACACACGTTCTCTCTCAGTCACACACACAAAATCAGTATTAAAAAAAACTAGGGCGCACCTAAAACGTCCAAATCCAAATAAACACGAACTGGAGCTAAATTCAAATATATGGAAATATTGCAGCGTCAAGAAATTTCACAGGAAAAAAAAGTGGAGTAATATTCGAGGATTGTTTTCACACACACAAAAAGGTTCGGTGGATGTCCTTCGAGCATGACACGCTGACGCACCGTTCGATCGACCACGCGGCCATAGTTCATGCCCTTGCACAGGATTCCGTATCATGGCCGTGGTACTAAGGCTGGTCACAATGGGCAAGAACATAAGCTAGTAACTAATAAAAGCGTTGCCTAAGTCTAATGTTTACGTGTACTAGTACGGTTTTCTTTTAAGTTTGACCAACCTTATATATAAAACTAAAGTAAGCTCCCACACGCGCACTCATCAATATGCCGCCGCCGTTGCGCATGCCGGCGCCCGCCTGCTCCGGCCAACAATTTCTCGCCCATCACCGTCGTGTCGCCGCCATCCCTGTGCCATGAAGCCGAGGACTCGCCCGCTCACGTCATCTGCAGTCCCTCCTCGTGATGCCGTCGTGCTGCCAAGCAGGCGAGCAGCTGGTGGAGCCGCGTCTATGCACGCAGCGTACGAAGAGGAGGACGAGCGCGTGCTCCAGCACGCCGGCGAGGAGGAACTAGCGTGTCATTGTCGTCTCCGCCCGTGCGGAGGAGGTGCGCATGGTGGCTGTCGCGGCGGAAGCCGGTCGCGCGCGCGTGGAGCCCGCAAACCGGGTGCGGACGCGGAATCTACCTTCGAGACCTTGAATGCCACGTGGATCCTGCAATCTGAAGGAGCAATTTGGGTCAGTCGACTCATGTGAGCCGTTTGATGCAACATGGATGGCTAGAAGGGCTTCTTCCACCTCTTCTGCCGTCTTCTTCCTTCGCTTCATCGAACTTCTTTCACAGATCGACTGACCTAAATTATACTGCTAGTACGAACGTATTAAGTACAGTAGGAACATGAAGATACAAGCAGTAGTACCAACTGCAAGAAGAACAGTAGTAAGACATAGTACTAGTACTACTGTACGTACTAAAGAGTTCAAATAACGAGAAAGAACATAAACATAGTTCTGCTGGGGCCTTAGCACAACACACCCTTAAATATAAACTAATAAGCAACTAGTCTGCTTGACACTGCAGTAGAACCAGCATGAGCGACGGCACTGCCACCTACTTGGAGTCTGAGTCCACGTCCTCAACTTTGTCCTCGTCCCTCTTCCTCTTCCTCTTCGCCGATGCTTCTTTGCTTGAACCGGACACTGGGCTCTGCTTCTTCATCTAACCCTTGTAGATATTTAAACAAAGGTAGGAATCCATTGCTGCGTATAGGATGTGATCTTCATCTAATGTCTTCCACTCCCATGCATGATGAAACTCGTGATGAGGTTTCTTCAGTTTAGCGTACGAAGGATCAATCATGGGTGCTGCCAGGGTCAGCATTAAAGGTTGAGAGGAGGACACCAGGCTTGCCTTCTGGAGATCGAAGGGCTGGCCTACAACGAGACCTATCCGACGCAGGACGTCACTGTCGTTCTTAAAGCCTACAGTAACGAATTTCACTCTTTTGTCCTTGAGGAAGTTCTTAAAATCCTGGCACTCAACGTCGGCATGGTATATGTGGTAGACCAAGCAAACGTTATGTACACAAACCTGGATCACGGCGGGCTTCTTCCTCTCTTCGTCCTTTAGATCCTTCTCTCGTCCCAGGACTATAGTGTACTCAACATCTAGCCCAGCGACCCACTCATCCGTTGAACTGTTGAACATGCGTAGGAAGCGAGCAAGCCATGCTTTCACCGTCTCAGATCCATGTGTGTAGATGACGATGAACTGATCGCCGGTGATGGCTCTAACCTGGTACTCACGGCGACCATGGAGATTTGGGAGGCCATGGATTTTGGAGGAGGGTTAGGAGAAGTTGAACTGTTGTACCCCGCAAAAAAACTGGGAGCGAACTAATGTGAAAGGACGGGACGACTGGGAGCGAACTGTTGTAAGGTAGAAGACGGGGATGAGTAGGGTGTGCGAACGGCGTGGGGTTGTTGGCTTGCGAGGTGGATAAATGGCTGCAAGCCCCCAAAGAGTTCTCGAGAACTATGCGGGATCCACTAGATGTCATGTCTACTAGACCCATATCGTAGGCCTGACGGTATAGCTTCTGCCTGTTCACACGCCATGCCGGCGCGTGGATGTAACTTCACTTAATTCCGTCAAACGTCGTGCCTCCCACGACCTTCACCTCCCTCGCGTGGTCGCGCCCTTTGAGACTTCGACCGGCTATAGATGAGCAATTTTTTGCCTTTTTTTAGACAAGCAATTTTTTTGCCTACTCCGCATGCATGATACTCCCTCTGGTCCTTTTTACTCCCGTCAACCGTTTGCAAATTGTTTGACCAAATTTATACTTTTTTTGAACACCACCTTATATTAATTAACCAGCCACACCAGTACACTCATTCGATACAATATTCACCACACAGGCCGGTACGTTATTTACAAGAATATCATCTAATCTATTGTCAAAGTTATACTTAGCGATTAAGTGTGCCACCTTATTGGCCGAACGGCTAATCTTTGACAATTGAAGATTGTTGATCAACTTCGAGATGCTCAACGCTTTCATCTTCAGGTCGCGCATAGCAGACCTGTCAACGCTTTGACAAGCATCAATGAAATCCCATGACCAAATTTATACTAAAAAAAATCAATATCTACAATACTCCCAAAACATTTAGGCACGATGCATTAACTTCTACCTCGTTTCTTGTTTCTTGACATAACAACCAAGAGGAGATGTGGGTGTGCATGCTTTTAATGACTTGAGACTACCAAACACGACATGCAGTGGTTAGTTCATTGCATACAATGCTATTAATTAGCAAATAAACATTAAGATCTGTCGTTTTCCCCTCCTCCTTGGTCACAGTGCACAATCTAAGATGACTTGCTCGCCTAGACGGACAGAGTACTGATTATAATGAGTACTCCCTCGTTCCATCTATATAGGGCCTAATGCATTTTTCAAGACCGCCTTTGACTATTGATAAAATTAATACTACATGACATGCATAATGTGAAAATTATATCATTGAAAGCTCCTTTCACATACGAATTTGATGATGTGCTTTGTGTAAGTTGCATGTCATATATTATTGCTCTAACATTTGGTCAAAGTTAGCCTCGAAAAACGCATTAGGCCATATATAGATGGAAGGAGGGAGTATAAGAACTACGTTTTATAATGAGTGTAAAAATATTGATTTGACATTGTGAATGTTGACACATTGTGGAATAGTGTTTGAAGTCTGCAAAAGTACTCAACTAGTGCTGTCGTTCTCCACAAAAAAATGTGTTCACCAATGCATGCATGAACTCTAGTTACTCTAACCCCCCTCTCTTCTTTAATTTTTTTCCACATCAGCATGTTTGCTATTCCCGTGTGCATGATACCAGCTAAGATACCACCATTATGGCCAGCCTTAATCATCGCATGCAATAATTTAGTGCACCTTGAAATATGAACATGTGTGGGGCGTGTTTGTTTTTAATGACTTGAGACTATACCTAGACCGGCATGCAAGATGACTTATTATGCACCATTCCCCATACCTGCAGGAAGCCCGTTCGTCTCCATTTTTTTTCCTCTCCATGTGTGGAAACAATATGCCTGCCAAACTCTCCTTCTCCCTCCGGCGGTCCCACCACTCCACCCCGTGTGAAAAAATCTGCATGCATGACTCTCCTCCCCCCACGCTCATCCAATCCGTTGTGACCAGCAATATTTCCACCCCTTCGCTCCCCCGCAATTTACTCCAACAAATATGCCCACGTAGCTGTTACTTAACTGCAGGTGCATTCGGTCACTGACATATGGGCCCAACAGGGGTCTGCCCACATGTCAGTGACGCAACTGGACCAGCAGTTAAGTCAGTGCAGCTCAGTCCATATCTTACATAGGTGTGCCATTGCTCGCTATAAATACTGCGCCTCCCATGACATCGCTATCTCCTCCCACTCACGTTCACGTTCATCGCTATCTCCTCCCCCTCCCTCTCACGTCCACCACCATGGCATCACCCTCCCAAGCCCTAGGAGCCCCTCGCTGCACCGCGCGGATGGTCACGTGCCGCCGTTTCGTTCCTCGCCGCCACTAGTCGAGGAGGACGCATCGGTGTTCCGCTCCTCGCCGCCACTAGTCGAGGAGGACGCGTCGGCGTTCCACTCCTCGCCGCGACGCGTCGAGGTGGACGCATCGGCGTTCCCAATCTTGCCAGCACGCGCGCCGGAGGACGCGTCGGCTCCCCGCTACGAGGAGAACGCCACACCGCCCGCCGAGCCCCCCGGCCTTGAGGAGCTTTGGAAAGAAATGGATGTCGCCTTGTGAGAGGCTTTGCCTCTAGCAGAGCGTGCCAAAATAGAGGCGGAGAAGAAGGCCGAGGAAGAGAAGCGCACCGCAGAACAAGCTGCCTGGGAGGCCTATGTCGCATCCGAGAAAGTCAGGCAATTGGCTCTTTGGCAGAAGGCTCGTGCGAGGGCCGTGAGGGTGGCGGAGGACGCCCATGCCGACGCCCTGAGTGCAGTCGGGCCCAAGCGCCTCATCTACGCTTGGCGGTACGTGGACCGGGTGCACGCTTCCAGCGAGGAGGAGTACCTGTTGGCGCCGGATCACCACAACGGTGAGATCGCGCTCGCCCGCCGGCAAGCCGCCAATCAGCACCTCACGAGTTGCGAGGCTGAGGAAGAGGCGTTGTGTCGGCGTGCTGGGAAATGGCCGCGCACCAGGGAACTCGTGGCGCGCCGCAAGCGCTCCTGCGAGCGCCGTGGCTTTTAGGAGGAGTATATTTTTTGTTTTGTAAGGCGATCTCATTAGTTTTGGGACGCAAATGATAAATCCTGAACGTTCAGGAATTCTTAGCGTCCTTAATTAAGTATGTAAAAGGGAAAGTTTGGAAACCTTGTGTATTCATACGCATTTTGCAAGTACATGCATATAGCACAAACTTTACTATATACTATCACAGGAAAAGAATTCTATGAGAGATTAGATGCTTTGTGATTTGTGAATGCCACGTGTCATCCATCAGGACGGGTCTCACCTGCTAACCGTGAGACCTGGTCTCATATTTTTTTCCCACTATCGCACTACACGTCTCTCTCAATATATGCTTGCAGACTGTGCTACTCCCTCCGTCCAGGTCAATAAGTCATCTTTGGTTGTGTACCATGACCAAGAAGGAGGGAAGACTTATACACCTAGATGGAGGGAGTACTACTATTACTTATGTACTCCCTCCATCCGAAAATACTTGTCATCAAAAAGAACAAAAAGGGATGTATCTAGACGTATTTTAGTTCTAGATACATCCCTTTTTATCCATTTTGATGACAAGTATTTTTGGACGGAGGGAGTACGTGCAAATGCACGTTTTAACATTACGATGCGGTTTTTGTAAAAGTAGAAAAACAGCACTAGTCAAGCTTGTGAAACGATTCAATGCAAAACAAATGCAAAAATTCTCGTTTGATTGTTTACTTTTAGCTTCCTTCTCTGTGGTTATTTCTCTGTCGTACTTTGTACGGAGTATCTCACTGGTTGGAAAGGCATGCAAATTCACAAACCGCTTCCTACACCCTGTATATCACTGGTTGCCGGCGTTGACGTTGTCGCCCATGTCGTCGAGGATGAGGTTGCCGAGGTCGGGGAAGAAGTCGTCATTCGCAACTAATCATGTGGACTAGCATAGTAGTAGGATACAGAGTAGAAACATGAATTTTACCATGATTTCGAACAGGAAGGACAGAAACACATACGGTGCAACGGGAGCAGCACCATTGGCGTTGAGGTTGTCGCCCATGTCCAAATACCACGTAGACATGGTCTTTGAGCACGGTTCGTAGTCGTTCCATGCTCGAGCATTGAAGTTTGTAACTATCTCTACTCTTATAAAAGATCGAGTTGGTGATGATGGTGTGCTTGCCATCGTGTAATATAGACCGTCCGATCTATATATGATGGGTAGAAAGTAAACCATGGCAATTTTGCAAAAAGATACATGCACCTCTCTCCACACTTGCAGATAAGGACTTTCCTTGTTCATCATTTTCTCTCACAAGATAAACTATTCATACAAATGCATCTTGGTGTTCTGTGCAACGCACGGGCATCTTGCTAGTTTTAGATTAGAATATACTACTCCTTCGGTGCTAGTAGTAGAGCAGAATCCTACTCTACTACTCTACTCAAGCAAGTTAGGGCATAGCATTGTAGGGAGTACCAGTACTGTGATCACTCAAGCAAGTTGTCTGGCATCGACATGACCCTACGCTGCTGGTATGTGTCTCGTAAGTCAAGCGGCATGCTGTAGTCATCATCACATGTCCACTTCCCGCAGCACATATTTGCTTCTCCATCTTTGTCCACACATAATCTCGTCCAATCTTCCATCCCCGCTAAGGCGCCTCCCCCCCTCGTCCAAAACCCAAGCACTAACAATGGCAGAACCGAGCAGCGTCCACCGAAAGAGTGGCTGGAATTCGCTCCCCACAGAGGTAATCAAGCTCGTTGTTTCGCGTGTGGACAATCTCAGTACCATGCCGCTCGTCGCGTGCTCGTCGGGGCTGTACCGTTTACTCAAAGCCCTCAGGCCAGAGCTTTTTAAGCCAGCTCCTTGCTTGCTGATGCCGCCTGATCTTCAGAAACGGCGTGTCACGCAGCATAACGATCGTAGGGTGGTGAGCATCAACCCCCTTGACTGTGATCCGATCCCCGTCAGCCTCAACTACATTAAAGGTATGTACTGGGTCGGCATGAACACATCTTGGATGGTGCTCGTCGACGGTCGCTGCAGCTGGATGCTCGTGGAGGTCTACACCCGGCGATTGATCCCCCTTCCTTCGATTAACACTGCACTGCTTTGGCACCGCGGCCCAGAATACTCGGAATCTTACAGTAGCCAACATGATACCAAGTTTGATTTGCTCAAGGTTGTAATCTGCCAAGTGCCCACAAGATCTGCGAATTATAAAGACTTCAGGCTAATTGTGTTCTTCAACGTCATACATCCTCAATGGTTCTCTGATGCCATTGAACACAAGGGCTTCATTTACGCTGTCGACTCCTTCTATGGCTGGACGTATTGCTGGCCTACTCCAGTCATCGCTACAAACAGCTGTTACAGTAGTATGTTACTTTCCTATGATATCATGATGGCTTGCTTATATTACTGTCAACATTTGCTGAAAAATGTCCATGCTCATAACATGTTGTTCTTAAGATTAACTAAACCAAGAGCCCTTTTTTTATTTGACTCCAACTTGATATGATGTTGTAGGCCGCCTGGTGTCCCTAGCCTTCCTAATCCCAGAACCTTTCAAAGAAAAGCGGCATGGCGGTTGCAGGTGGTTCCTGGCTCGATCAGACAACGACGAAAGATTGATGATCGTTCGCATGTACCGGACGTGTTGTTTCGCGGAATACAGTCACAGTCATTGCAAGGTCTTTGAGCAGGATCCCACCTTCTCTGGGCCTTCAGGAATTTTTGACTGGAGGCTGGTAAGTAGCCTTGGTACACGCTCTCTGTTTGTCGGACTGAATTATCCGATTAACCAGGAGATAACCGACGGCAAGGATCATGATGGCAGCGCGGTTTCGTTCATCAGGCAAAACTGTGTGTACACAGCGTACCATGCGTCTCTACATGGACCATACCCTGATATGTGCCGCCACGCTCTGCAGCCCAAACTAGGAGAGAGGGTCGCAAGTATCAGACTTCGACCTGCTGGCTGGAGTTTCCCCCGTCATGCACCCATCTGGTTCAAGCCGTCAACCAATCTCCACAGCTTAATTAATAGTAACGTCTAACTAAGCCAGTTAGTTAGATGCGTACACTTGGTGTAGTAGGATCTTTATTTAGTTTGATGCATACACTTGTTCTTTTTTTGGAAGCCCTTTTGTAATGATGGCTGATGTTTGGTTTGGAAGAGAGAGCTGCTCTTCACTCTTTTGGCCTGCTTACTGCTTCTGTTGCACCCCCGGCCCTAGTTGCTGCTGGTGCTGTTTTCAATGTACAATCAGTAGTATATTTCGTCTGTTGGTTGAATAAATGTGTTGTTAGAACGACAAACACAATGTTTTGGAAGTCATTGCACGGTTCGATCCTTTAGTGCCCCGTACTGTACGTAGCGCATACTATTTATCGTACGGAACACATTTTTTTTTGAAACTTGGAACACATTTTCCACTTGTTGATAACATGCAGCCCACTGATGAAGGCCCAATAGAGAAGCCCATAATTAACTGGAAGGGAGGCTCTCACATGAATCCGGCCCAGGTACTGCTCATGGTCCCCTAAACATAAATAAGTAAATAAATAAATAAATAAATAAAGCTAAATGCTCATGCACCAGTTCTTTGGGAAAATAGGTAGCCCGGTATTTCTTTTTGAAGAATACCCAAGCTAGGCCTATTTGTTTTCTCCGAATTACTGGGCTGCAAATCTTTCAAGAGGAGGAGGGATGCATTCCAGCCTGGCTTAAGAGTATGGTCAATGTCTGTTAAAAGTAATATCAAAAGGGGTTGAAAATTCCAAAAAATTTATAGCAAATGGGATATAAGTTTCTTTTTTTGTTTTTGTTCTTCACTGATATCTTATACGTATTTCATTGGATTTAACATGACATAGTACTAATTTATTTTTAAATTTGTTTTAGTATGGCTATTAATTTTTGGATTAAGAATATTTCGTTCCCCAGCAAAAATTTGTGAATTTTCAAAATTTCTCACATATTTAGTTAATTTTTTGACCTGGTACTGACCAGAAAATAGCCAGCAATTATAAAAATGGAAAACAGGCTGCAATAAATTCCATATGAATTATAAAATGAGTAAAGATTATAAAAATAATAGCAAATGGGCTGTACACACCACAGATTTCGAGGCTGACTTGTTTACGCAAGTCTTTGTCAGTGAACACACGATTCTAGCAGCAGTTAGTGTTGGATGTCCATCCAACGACCGACGTGCTTCTTCAATCTCTAATCTTCCTGCTCCAGCCGCCTAAACTAGCGCCGGTGGGACTGCCTGCTCCCTCCTCTTGTGGCCCGTTGTGATGCCGCGCAGGCTTCCCCGGCCCACCCTACTCCCTCCGCTGGCCTGGCCGCACGCAATCAACTGCCTCCTTATTACGCGAAAAAAAATGATTCCTCCCACTGACATCTGGGGCGCACCGGTTGGGAGGCTGACCTGTGGGCCTACTAAGTTGACGCGTACGCAGGGCTTGTCAACTTAGTCAACAAACGATTCTAGCAGCAGTAACCGTTGGATTTGAATCGAACGGTCCTGCTGCTTCTTCAATCGTTGCTCTTCTTGCACCAGCCGCCCAAACCAGCACTGGGGAGACCGCCTGCTCCTGCCTCCACTGGGCGGCTGTGCTGCCGATGAGGCCTCATCGCCCCCTACTACTCCCACCGCTAGCCAGGCCCTGCGGCGATGGCAGCCTCACAACGCAGCCGAACCAGTGAACCCTCGTACTCCTCTCCGCGTGGGCATCCACTGCCGCGTCTTCGTCGGCTCCGTGTCTTCCCCTTCCTAGGCCTCGTCGTCGTCCACCGCATTGGTGCTCTCGGCGCGACATGGTCAACGACATTCCATCGGAAGAGTACTGTACGTGGAGAGGCTGACAGCTGGGTCCACAGCCACAGCCCAGTTTTTTGTGATTTGCCAAGTAAGTCGCTTTGTCAAGCCTGTTCGGCTGCAAATCTTTCAAGACGAGGAGAGCTTTCATTCGACTGGCCGAGAAAATGGCCCATCAGTAATGATAACAAAAAGAATATGGGCTCCAAAAAAACCTTAATAATTAGCAAATGGGCTGTAAATTATTAGAAATAATGGCAGATGGGTTGTATGCTGTTTTCCACAGATTTGAGGCTTTCCTAAAAAAAGGTTGACGCACAAGCAGTGACTGTTGGATGGCCATCCAACGGCCGTCGTGCTTCTTCAATCTCTGCTCTTCCTGCTCCAGCCGCTCAAACAGGCGCCGGCGGGACTGCCTGCTCCCTCCTCCCCGCGGCCGGCTCTGCTGCCGCGCAGGCCTCACCGCCCCACCGTACTCCCATCGCTAGCCTAGCCATCCCTCTACTCACCCACACCTGCTGTTATTCTCCGGCGATGGAAGACGAACCAGTAAACCCTCGTACAGTCGTACTCCCCTCCGCGTGGGAAACAACTGCCAAGTCTTCCCTGCCTCCGTGTCGTTCCCTTCCTAGGCCTCGCCGTCGTCCACCGCCGTGGTGCTCTCGGCGCGGCCTGGTCAACATGGTCAACGACCAACATGCATCTGAAGTGGACTTTACGTGGTGAGGCCGACAGCTGGGTCCACGGCCGCACGTAAGGAAATGCCTCCTTATTACGCGCAAAATAATGATTCCTCCACCTGACATCAGGGACCCACCGAAAGGGCCTCTGTATTTCGTGAAAAAAATGTTACCGCTGTTGACAGCTCGGACCCACCAGCTATATCTTTGCACGCAAGGAAGTGCCTCCTTATTACGCACAAAAAAAGAATACTCCCCCTGTTAGCTGGGACCCGGTATAGTGGCAGGCTGACTTGTGGGTCTACTAAGTTGACGGGGACGGAGGGCTTTGTCAACTTAGTCAATATGCACGATTCTAGCTCCAGTGACCGTACGATGTCCATCCAACGGCCATAGTGCTTCTTCAACCTCTGTTCTTCTTGCTCCAGCCGCCCAAACCAGCGTCGGTCGTGCCTCGTGCTCCTGCCTCCCGTGGCCGGCTGCGATGCGGTGGAGGCCTCACCGCCCCATACTACTCCCACCGCTGGCCAGGCCATCCCTCTACTCACCCACACCCCATGTTATTCTGCGGTGACGGCAGCCTCACACCGCAGCGAACCAGTGAACCCTCGTACTCCTCTATGCGTGGGCATCCACTGCCGCGTCTTCCCCGGCTCCGCGTCGTCCCCTTCCTAGGCCTCGCCGTCGTCCACCGCCCTGGTGCTCTTGGCGCTGCGTGGTCAACGTGGTCAAGGAACGGCTTCCATCGAACATGGACTGTACGTGGAGAGGCTGACAGTTGGGTCCACGGCCGCAGCAAGGAAGTGCCTCCTTATTACGTGCAAAATAATTATTCCTCCACCTGACAGCGGGACCCACCGGACGGGCCACCGTATTTCGCGAAAAAAATGTTTCCCCCTGACTGCTAGGACCCACCAGCTACATCTTCGCACGCAAGGAAGTGCGTCCAGGCAAAAAAAAGATTCGCCCCCTGACTACTGGGACCGACCAGCTACATCTTCGCAGGCAAGGAAGTGCCTGACAGTCGGGACCCACCTGGTCGAAGCGTACGTAGCGTTGTCATTCTGGTCGCGAACGTGTACGCACATACTGGTCGATGTAGAGGCGCGCACGTGTCGTAGTAGAGGCGCGCACGTGTCGTAGTAGAGGCGTGCACGTAGCATTTACACGTACGTACAGCGGCCAGGGTGCAAGAAAGAAAATACGGCCATGTATGTGTACATACGGGCGGGGTCTCGAACGCCTACTCGCGCATACGTACGGCCAGGGCTCGTGTACATGGCTGGGTCGGAACGGAGAAACAGCGTCGTCGTCGTGTTCATGGGGAGGCAACGGAATGCGTCGTGTCATGGGGAGGCAATGGAATGCGTCGTGTTCATCGGGAGGGCTTGGACGGAACAGGTGATGGGAACGAGGCCTGGTGTACCGCAGAACGGAGGAAACAGCCTTGTGTTGGACCGGCCACATTCAAAACGGGATCCTGTTCATCGGAAGGGGTCTGGCGTATCGCAAAACGAAGGAAACGGACCTCCTACGGTCGAAACGGGGTCCTGTTGATCGGGAGGGGTGTGGCGTACCACAAAACGGAGGAAACGGACTTGTGTTGGAGCGCTACGGTCGAAACGGGGGTCCTGTTCATCGGGAGGGGTGTGGTGTACCGCAAAACGGGACTCCACGGGATACTGTTCATCTCCACCGTCGACCTCCTCCAGCCTCCACGGGCTCCTGTTCATCCAGCCTCCACCACGCGCTACTCCACCGGCTACTGTTCAACCACCCCTCCACCGTCTACTGTTCATCCAGCCCTCCACACCACAGGGTCCTGTTCAACCACCCCTCCACGGGCACCCCTCCACCGTCTACTGTTCATCCAGCCCTCCACACCACGGGGTCTTGTTCAACCACCCCTCCACCGTCTACTGTTCATCCAGCCCTCCACACCACGGGGTCCTGTTCATCCACCCCTCCACAGGCACCCCTCCACCGTCTACTGTTCATACAGCCCTCCACCACACCACGGGGTCATGTTCATCCAGAGGCAATGCCACCGCTCACTGTTCATCCAACCCCCCCGGCAACGCTCACTGTTCATCCCATCGATCGGCTTCAGTTAGCAGTAGTAGCGAAGGAATCGCTCGATTGGGTTCAGTTAACAGCCATCGATCGATCACTCGGGTTCAGTAACGCATAGCCTGCAGTGCAATTGCTCGGGTTCAGTTAGAGCCCAACGCCTCGCTCGGGTTCAGTTAGAGCCAACGCCTCGCACACACGCACGTACGTGTACGAGAGAAACGCGCATCGCTCGGCCCCCGACCTCCCACCGTAACCGGGAACTCCCCGAAATTTTCCTCCCCCTTGCTTCTACCACGGTTTTTTCCGTCATGGACGGCCCAAAGAATGTCATGCAGCTGCGTCTCCAGCCCGCCCAGGATGAAAGTTCATTTTCTGTCATGATTTTTTGTCATAGAAGTAGGAGCCCACCACATCTATGATGATACCGGGTTTTGTCACAATTATCGTCATAGAAGTGTCATATGTATGACAAAAAAAAATTCGTTCGGGCCAAAATGTCACGGATGTGTCTTTTTTTTGTAGTGTTAGGCCCGATGGTACGATTGAAAAATACAAGGCTAGGCTTGTGGCCAAGGGCTATGACCAGAAAGAAGAGGAAGATTTTTTCGACACTTATTCACATGTGGCTAGACTGACCACCATTCGAGTATTACTCTCGTTGGTAGCCTCGCATGGTCTTCTTGTCCACCAGATGGATGTTAAGAAGGCTTTTCTAAATGGAGAGCTAAACGAGGAAATCTACATGCAACAGCCAGATGGCTTTGTGATAGATGGTCAGGAAAGAAAGGTGTGTAGGTTGCTGAAATCTTTTTATGGCCTGAAGCAAGCACCTAAGCAATGGCATGATAAGTTTAATACAACTCTGACATCTGTTGGTTTCGTTGTTAATGAGGCTGACAAATGTGTATACTATCGCCATGGTGGGGGCGAAGGAGTTATACTGTGCTTGTATGTTGATGACATACTGATATTCGGAACCAACCTCAAAGTCATTGAGGAGGTCAAGTCGTTTCTGTCTTAGAACTTTGAGATGAAAGACCTTGGTGTGGCTGTTGTTATCTTGAACATCAAGCTACTGAGAGATAATGAGGGTGGGATTACACTTCTGCAATCCCACTATGTTGAGAAGGTGTTGAGTCATTTTGGATATTTGGACTGCACACCATCTCAAACACCATATGATCCTAGCGTGTTGATTCGAAAATCCAAAGGCACGGCTATAGATCAATTGAGATACTCTCAAATCATTGGTTCACTGATGTACCTAGCGAGTGCAACAAGGCCTGACATCACGTTTGCTGTGAGAAAACTGAGCCGGTTTGTTTCCAAACCGGGTGATGTACATTGGCATGCTGTTGAAAGAGTTATGCGCTATCTGAAGGGTACTATGAACTATGGACTTCACTATATCGGATACTCGTCGGTACTTGAAGGGTATAGTGACGCGAATTGGATCTCTGATGCTGATGAGATGAAGGCCACAACTGGGTATATGTTTACTCTTGGAGGTGGCGTTGTTTCTTGGAAGTCTTGCAAGCAAATGATCTTAATGAGATCGACAATGGAAGCAGAATTAACAGCATTAGAGACATCTGGTGTCGAAGCAGGATGGCTTCGAGATCTTTTGATGGACTTGCCAGTGGTTGATAAACCGGTTCCGACTATCCTTATGAACTGTGACAATCAGACTATCATCACTAAGGTGAAGAGTTCAAAGGACAACATGAAGTCCAACAAACACATAAGAATGAGATTAAAAGCTGTCAGAAAATTAAGAAACTCCGGAGTGATAGCGTTGGAATATGTCCAAACGGCTAAGAATCTGGCAGATCCCTTTACAAAAGGGCTATCCCGTGTGGTGATAGATAATGCATCGAGGGAGATGGGTATGAGACCCACATGAGTTGCCATGGTAGTAACCCAACCTATGTGATCGGAGATCCCGTGAAGTAGGACCTAGGAAAACAAGCTAGTGGTTAACTGAGGAGAGTATTTTAGCTAACCCACTCCGTTGAAGATGCACAACTCTCGGTAACTGTATGATAGGTTGACTTTTGTCTTAATGTGTTCCAAGGCTTGTAAAAGCAAGATGCTATCCTATAGAGCAATCTTTGGAGGAACACACATATATGAGCCTGACTACTGGTCATAGTTTATGAGATTAGGGTGATCTCTAGTAAGTTCAAGAACATGCCAGGAGTGACCAATATGCTCCACCCGAGGGGTCAGCCTTCGGCAGCCTAGTACTGGTAAGACACTTGGTGAAACTTCTTCACACCAAGTTGACAATTCAAGGCCTAGTCCATTGTTCAGTTGTGGAGGAGTGTAGCTATTTGTTCTGGGTGGATGTTCAACCTTAACGGGTCTCCACTGAAAATACTGGTATATCAAAACAGAGTTTGAAACAGAGGACAACACCATGGGCCTTTGGGATCTGGTGGGGGATTGCTGAATATTAGTTGGGCTACAGGCCCACTTAACAATTTCAGAAAAATCCCTAAGGGCCCATGCTGTCAATTGAATGGTGGGAAGTTTAGTCCCACATGGCTAGTTGAGAGAGATGTACACCAACTTATAAGGTGAGCTCTTCTTCCACTATTATGAGTTGGTGCGAAGGAAGGAGAGGTGTTCCACACGCGCGCTCCTCCTCCGCCGCCCGCCTCGCCACGCCTCGTCACGACGCGCGCCGCGGGTTGCGGGAATGAGCCGAGCCAATGCAATGTTTTGCTAGTCAAAATTGGAGAGTCCATTACATACACAAAATGAATGTGAGATGTCATATTCATTGCGGAAATTAAAACGTCCATAATAAATATGTTTTATTGTGGAGATGGAAACGTCTGTAATTAAACGTGTTTTTATGGAGATGAAACGTCTGTAATTAAATGGTTTTATTGTTGGACCGTTCTCCTACCCGACTGGCTATATATATGAGGCATCGCAACTCAGCTCCATGCGCTTCACACCTCCACTGCTCCCTGGTCGTTCCTTTCACTGCTGCTGCCCTCGGTGATCCCATCCTGTCTACCGCGTACACGGCTGACGGGAGAGCAGGCCTCCAAAACCCCAGTTCTCCAGATCCTGTACGGGAGAGAGATGATTAGGTTTTTGGGGAGCGTCTCCTACGCGACTGCTCGCCTTGGTTCAACTACTTCATCTACGTCGACTACTTCTGCGTCACCTTCGTCTTCACCATGAGCACTGACTTCGATCGTGCGGCTGCCTAGAAGGCTGCTGCGGACAAGAGGATCGAAGACGAGGCCGACGCCTCCGCTGCTACTACGGCCGACTGGCCTACTGGAGGGTATAACACATTTACACCGCTCCTGTTTACTTTGATGTGTGGAGTACTAGTGGTTTACATAGATGTTTCTACTATCTGCCTAGTACGTGCGTACATCATCAAAATTCAGTATGTCATTAGCACTGCCTATGTCATGTTCATGATTTATTATTGGATTAAATTAATCAAACAGTTGCTTAATTTCTCAATAGAAGGGCCTATCTTTTACTGTTATCTCCTACCTTGCATAAGAGTCATGGTGATCTTCACCGTTCCTTTTTACATTTTATCCTTTGGCAAGCACAGTATCTTGGAAAGATCCTGGTATATATGGCTAATTGGATGTGAGTTTTCATGAAATATTATTGTTGACATTACCCTTGAGGTAAAACGTTGGGAGGCAAAACTATAAGCCCCTATCTTTCTCTGTGTCCGATTAAAATTCCATACCCATAAGTATTGCGTGAGTGTCAGCAATTGTGAAAGACTATGATAGTTGAGTATGTGGACTTGCTGAAAAGCTCTTATATATTGACTCTTTCCTATGTTATGATAAATTGCAATTGCTCCAATGACTGAGATTATAGTTTGTTAGTTTTCAATAAAGTTTACGATTCATACTTGAAATTGTGATTGAATTATTACTCTAGCATAAGAAATCATATGACAAAAATTATGTAAGTTGTTGTTCTAAGAATGATCATGATGCCCTCATGTCCGTATTTTATTTTTATCGACACCTCTATCTCTAAACATGTGGACATATTTTTCGATTTCGGCTTTTCGCTTGAGGACAAGCGAGGTCTAAGCTTGGGGGAGTTGATACGTCCATTTTGCATCATGCTTTTATATCGATATTTATTGCATTATGGGCTGTTATTACACATTATGTCACAATACTTATGCCTATTCTCTCTTATTTTACAAGGTCTACATGAAGAGGGAGAATGACGGCAGCTGGGATTCTGGGCTGGAAAAGGAGCAAATATTAGACACCTATTCTGCATAGCTCCAAAAGTCCTGAAACTTCACGGAATACGTTTTCAGAATATATAAAAAATACTCAGCGGAAGAGATTCACCAGGGGGGCCACACCCTGCCCACGAGGGTGGGGGGCGCAACCCCCTACCTCGTGGGCCCCCTGCTGGCCCTCCAGTGGCCATCTTCTGCTATATGAAGTCTTTTGATGGGGAAAAAATAAGAAGCCATCTTCTCGGACGAAACTCCGCCGCCACGAGGCGGAATCTTGGCGGAACCAATCTAGGGCTCTGGCGGAGCTGTTCTGCCGGGGAAACTTCCCTCCGGGAGGGGGAAATCATCACCATCGTCATCACCAACGCTCCTCTCAGCGGGAGAGGGCAATCTCCATCAACATCTTCATCAGCACCATCTCCTCTCAAAACCCTAGTTCATATCTTGTATCCAATTCTTGTCTCCAAGTTCGGGATTGGTGCTAGTAGGTTGCTAGTAGTGTTAATTACTCCTTGTAGTTGATGCTAGTTGGTTTAAATTGGTGGAAGATCATATGTTCAGATCCTATATGCATATTAATACCCCTCTGATTATGAACATGTTTATGCTTTGTGAGTAGTTACGTTTGTTCCTGAGGACATGGGAGAAGTTTTGCTATTAGTAGTCATGTGAATTTGGTATTCGTTCGATATTTTGATGAGATGTATGTTGTCTCTCCTCTAGTGGTGTTATGTGAACGTCGACTACATAACACTTCACCATTATTTGGGCCTAGAGGAAGGCATTGGGAAGTAATAAGCAGATGATGGGTTTCTAGAGTGACAGAAGCTTAAACCCTAGTTTATGCGTTGCTTCGTAAGGGGCTGATTTGGATCCATATGTTTCATGTTATGGTTAGGTTTACCTTAATACTTTTGTTGTAGTTGTGGATGCTTGCAATAGAGGTTAATCATAAGTGGGATGCTTGTCCAAGTAAGGACAGCACCCAAGCACCGGTCCACCCACATACCAAATTATCAAAGTACCGAACGTGAATCATATGAACATGATGAAAACTAGCTTGACGATATTCCCATGTGTCCTCGGGAGCGCTTTTCTCTATATAAGAGTTTGTCTAGGCTTGTCCTTTGCTACAAAAAGGATTGGGCCACCTTGCTGCAACTTATTTACTTTTGTTACTTGTTGCTCGTTACAAATTATCCTATCACAAAACTATCTGTTACCACTTGTTTCAGTACTTGCAGAGAATACCTTGCTGGAAACCGCTTATCATTTCCTTCTACTCCTCGTTGGGTTCAACACTCTTACTTATTGAAAGTACTACGATAGATTTCCTATACTTGTGGGTCATCAACGCGCATGTTGGAGTCAGAGGCGAGCGCCACCCGCTGAGGGAGTCCTGGACTAAGGGGTCCTCGGGCGTCCGTCCTGTTATCCATGGGCCGGACTGATGGGTTGTGAAGACATGAAGGCCGAGGACTATACCCGTATCCGGATTGGACTCTCCTTGGCGTGGAAGGCAATCTTGGCGACCGAAGATGAAGATCCCTTCTTATGTAACCGACTCTATGTAAACCCTAGATCCCCCCCGGTGTCTATATAAACCGGAGGGGTTAGTCCGGAAAGGATATATTCATTACCATAGTCATACAGGCTAGGCTTCTAGGGTTTAGCCATTACAATCTCGTGGTAGATCAACTCTTGTAACACTCATATTCATCAAGATCAATCAAGCAGGACATAGGGTATTACCTCCATTGAGAGGGCCCGAATCTGGGTAAACATCGCGTCCCCCGTCTCCTGTTACCTTCGATCCTAGACGCACAATTCGGGACCCCTACCCGAGATCCGACAGTTTTGACACCGACATTGTTGCTTTCATTGAGAGTTCCACTGTGCGTCAACGAAAGGTTCGATGGCCCCTTCAATCGTCTATAGTGACACTGTCCAAGGAGAAACCTTCCTCCCCCAGACAGATTTTTGTGTTCGGCGGCTTCGTACTGCGGGCCAACTCGCTTGGCCATCTGGATCAGATCGATAGCTACGCCCCTGGCCACCAGGTCAGATTTGGAAGCTTGAACTACATCGCGGATATCCGTGGAGACTTGATCTTCAATGGATTTGAGACCGTAGCGATCGCTCCCACTCGCCCCGATGAACATGACTTAAATCTGTCATCGGATCACATCCAAGAGATGGTCTGTCGGTGTCAAAACCGGCGGATCTCGGGTAGGGGGTCCCGAACTGTGCGTCTAGGCCGGATGGTAATATGAGGCAAGGGACATGAAGTTTTACCCAGGTTCGGGCCCTCTTGATGGAGGTAAAACCCTACGTCCTGCTTGATTAATATTGATGATATGGGTGTTACAAGAGTATATCTAGCACGAGATCAGAGAGGCTAGCTTGCCTTCCACGCCAAGTAGAGTCCCATCCGGACACGAGACGAAGTCTTCAATCTTGTATCTTCATAGTCTAACAGTCCGGCCAATGGAGATAGTCTGGCTGTCCGGATACCCCCTAATCCAGGACTCCCTCAGTAGCCCCTGAACCAGGCTTCAATGACGATGAGTCCGGCGCGCAGTTGTCTTCGGCATTGCAAGGCGGGTTCCTTCTCCGAATACATCATAGAAGAATTTGAATACGAGGATAGTTTCCGACCCTGCAAAATAAGTTCCACATTCCACCGTAGAGAGAATAATGTTTTTGCAGATCTAATTCGCTAGCTTGTTTTGGCAACACGACGTTACGTCATGGCCCGGTGATTATTCGAATCATTTCTCTTAACCAGCCCCGCACATAACGCGAGGCAGTTTTTTGACACATCTTGTCAAAGCAGAGATCGTGTCCCCTTATTACGGGATTCTCATCAATACGGCCATGGGTAACCCAACCGCGCCATAAATTACGGTGCTTGGGGGATAAGCCAGTTTTACCAGGCAAGTGGGGACGCTTAGTTTTGTCCGCCCATATAAAGGGATAAGGATTCACCTTTCTATCCACGCCTTCTTCCTCCTCTGCTCATCCGCTCCCGCACACTCGAGCTCTAGCGCCCAAGTCCTCACTTCCATCTCAACCTTCTCCAACCATGTCCGGAGCGGGAGGCAAGTGGATGGTCTCCACCGTCATGGAGGGAGACATCAAGAAACTGAGGAGAGCCGGATAACTGCCCGACAACATCGCACACCGTCTCCCAGATGAGGGGCAACTCATCCCCACCCCCAGGCCCCATGAGAGGGTTGTATTCCTCACCCATTTCTTCCGCGGACTGGGATTCCCTCTTCATCCCTTCGTCCAGGGGCTCATGTTCTATTACGTCCTGGATTTCCACGATCTGGCCCTGAACTTCATCCTCAACATCTCGGCGTTTATCATCGTGTGCGAGGCCTTTCTCCGCATCAAGCCCCACTTCGGCCTATGGCTGAAGACCTTCAACGTCAAGCCAAAGGTGGTGGGCGGCCGCCAGGCGGAGTGCGGAGGTGCCATGGTGGGCAAGATGCCCAACATAACATGGCTCGAGGGCTCCTTTGTGGAAACCATAAAGGGATGGCAATCGGGGTGGTTCTATATCACCGAGCCGCGCGACCCCGCATGGGTAGCGACCCCCGAGTTCCGATCTGGCACCCCCATGCGGCTCACCTCCTGGAAGGAGAAGGGCCTGTCCTTGGGTAATTCAAAAGGGCTGACCGGACTCTAGACATGTATTCAAAACATGGTGGACAAGAAGCTCAAGCTTGTCAACATAGTCCAGGTCATGCTCATCTGCCGGATACTCCCGTGCCAACAATGGGAGTTCACCTTGTGGGAGTTCAATCCGGCGCAGCACCGAACTCTGAACAGGCTCTTCGACACGACTCATGAAGATGCCTGGAGGGTGCTGTTCAAGAGCGCCGAGGTCCCTCCCCCCATTACCGAGGATCGCGGATTCAGCGTGAAGCGCCAAGCCAGCGCGGTAAGTTGTTTTACCTTTCACATGATACTTATTTTTATATAGATTGACTCTATGCGGGATCTAAACTCCCGTGCCGTTAACAGGACTGGCAGAAGATGGCCGGACAAATCGACTGTCCGGCTCCCTTGCCCGAAGGCCCCGCAGATGCCCTTCTGGCGAAGATGTTGACTCCGGCCCCTTATAAGGTGCCGGAGAAGACCAAGAAGGCCAAGGGAGCTCGAAAGAGTTCCCGACGCCAAGCGCCGTCGGACTCACCGTCCGATGACTCTACGGCGCACTCTTCCCATGAAGACGAGGAAGAGGAAGAAGAGGCTCCCCCACCGACTGGGGGAGACAAGAGAAGGAAGGCCGCCCCGACTGGGGAGGCCGGAGGGTCCAAGAAGGGAAGGACTCTCCTTCCGGACAGCTCCACCGCCACCGACGAAAGTGAAGACGAGTGGTTACCCAGGGCCAAGCCCCAGGGGAGATCGTAAGTATTCAGATACCAAAGTAACCCATAGGATTCCTTTGTCGCATTGCTTTCCCTAATCGCCGAACATAATTACGTAGGCCGCCACGAGCCAATATCGAGGTATCATCGGACGGCTCCCTGGGTTCGTCGGACATGGATAGCGATCCAGTCCCGACTGCCACCTCCCCTCATCCTGCCGACGACGCCGAGGTGTTGTCTCAAGAGGCACCGGATCGAGGGGGGACAGTCCCGGAGGCGCCTCAAGGCGACCTTCCGGACTCCAGGAGCAGAGGGGATGGGGCCCCTGAGAGCTCCGAGTTCGGCCCTCAACCGAACACCGCGCCGAAACCTCCAGCGGTTCCGGGCTCGGGCAGGCTATCTCCTTCTAAGAGGGGTGAGACACCTATGCCGGTGACCTCTGTCCATCCAGAGGTGCCGGACAATCTATTGGAAGCGCTTCACAGCGCTTCCATCGAGGAGGAGCGCCGCACTATCATGACTGCGGTGATCCAGAAGGTTCAGTCCGCCAAGAGCGGATTGACTGAATCCTGTACTAGCCTTCTAACAGGCTTCGAGGTAAGTGTTTTAAAATGTAGTAGAAGTATTACCGCATAGACAGTAGCCCCTGATGCTTTGTTCGGTGTTCGCAAAGAAAAGCCGAACAGAGGATCAAATAATATCGCAGGAGTCTAATATAAGTATGTCAATATGCATATGCAGGATTCTCTGCTGGCGTCCGCCGCACTAACTGCGGAGGTCGCCGTACTGATGCAGGACCTCGATGGGTCCAAGAAAGAGCTCGGCCTTGTCAAGAGGCAACTCGAGGAGAACGAGGGTAAGTAATACCCCGTCTATAGATATATGTATATATAAGAAAGGACGCGATTGCAGAATGACAGGATCATTGTATGTTTTGCCAGGGGCCACGGCCGAGGTGGCGACCCTGAAGCAAGCGCTGACCAAGGCCGAAGAGACAGTGGCCAAGGAGCACACTGAGCGAGAGAGGCACGAGGCTCGGGTGGGCGAGGTGCAGCAAGAGCTCCAGGCTCTCGTGACGAAGCACGAGGCGTTGGAGCTTGACTTGAAGATGCGAGAGTCTGAGCTTGCCGCGGCCCGTGAGAGCGCGAAGAGTGCCAAGGCCGAGCCCAGAAGGCCCTTCAGTAGATCGACGTGATGAAAAAGATAGCGGCGGGTAAGGCTTTCTATATGCAAAGCAAGCATGTAAAAGTAAATTATCGATTACTTACCCGGATCCGGAGCTCTTCAGGAGCATTCGCAGATTTGCCCCGCAGTGTGTCCGATGCCGCACAATTTTACCAGGCCGAGGATGGGAGCTCGACGGAGAAGCTGTTCTAGTCTCAGTATGCCGAGGCCGAACATCTGGTGCCAATGAGAGACCAGCTGAAGCAGATGGTCGAGCTACATAAGGCGGCCGATCAGGCCATGAAGGGCTTCGTAGTCCGGTTGTGGCCTGGCGACGCCCTTCCGAACAGCTTCTTCGGCCTGGTGAGGCGGCTTGTGGATGCCTGCCCACGGCTGGAGGTCGTCAAACGATCCGTCTGCATTGAAGGTGCAAGCCGGGCTTTCGCCCGTGTAAAAATGCAGTGGGTCAAGCTAGACGCCGTGAAGCTGATCAAGGAGGGGCCACCGGAGGGCAAGGAGCACCGCCACCCCGAGATGTACTATGAGGGTGTTCTGCCGGGCGCCCGTCTTATCGCGGATGAGTGTTGACAAAATGTAATATTTGAATGAGACTTGCTCGTTTTGTCCTGTATGTATGAAAACTTGTATCGTATTCGCTATGCAACGCGTGTGTGAATTTAAAATATTACCTTCTGTTTGGCTGTTTATCCAATCTAAGAGATGGCTAGTCCTCGGCTTCTGCCCCCATGCCACGAGTGCTGGGGTGTTCGAGATAAACCTGAGCACTATTGTTCCCATGTTTGGGTCCTTCGAGGGAGGTGCTCAGCACAACGAACAAGGCAACCGGACTAATAATGCTTTATCACTCTCACTTAGCCATAGAATTCTATAATTTTAAATTTCAGTGAAGCCCCTGGTATTTGGAAGGCCGAATTTGGGGCGCGATACACGCCTGTAAGCCGGACAGAGCCGGCCCCTCGCCCTAAGCGGCATAAGTCTTTAGGGACTCGAAAAACCTCGCCGAACAGCGACCAGTCTCTCGCCTTATCATGACAATCAGTTTTAGCTTTCTCTACTGAGGTGCTCAGCCCGGCAGAATCGGGGCACAATCGTAGTAGTTCTCCTAGCGCTACCTTAGCCGGTAGAGCGGAACGTAAGGTACCAAAACATAGGAGCCGGGCAAACCCAACATTTGACCAAAGACATGATTCGGAGTTGATGCATATAATGCTATAAGTTCGGGGTGCCGCACTTGTGAAAGTGTTCGGACTTTTCACACCATATTGTGGGTACGTAAGCCCCTGGTGCATTGGCCGTAACAGAGTGTACAGTTGCAAGGCGTCATTAATGAACACATAGATATATATATATATAACAAAAATGCAATAATAGTCGTACTGTCATGCATTGTTTATTAAAAAATTGCAATAAAGCAGAGTGATACAGATAGTGCAATAAGAAAAAGAGTAGGACTATGTCCCTTCCAAGGGCGTGCTGAGGAATGACATGAAATCTGTAATCAACCTGGGAATTCCGTTGTATAACGTAGTTGTTTGCCTCCTTGGTTGCTGTATCATGTGTTCGGCAATAGAGCTGCCAGACAGCGTTTCCAGAGATTAAAGTCCTGAAAGAAAAAGAAAAATAACCAAGCGGGAAGCCCCTAGTGCGGTTTAGGCCGCGTTTTGGGGCGTGCCGCAGTTGTGCCCCCCTCCCCACCTGTGCCCATGGTATTTTTAATGCGTAATTATGTACGCGTGGCACGAATATTGCCATTGGGCTGGGATTGGGGTGGCCGCCGTATTGCTACGCGAGCTCAGATCGCGCCAGGCGGTCTATTTGCCGATTGCCCCGAGCGCGCTTGAAGGTGTCCGGGCTTTGAAATGCCGAACTGGTAGGTTGCCTTGAGAGGCTGCTTTGCGCTTCTGCTGCAAGGGCCGCGGTGTGCTCCTCTGTTCGGAGAGAGCGCTCTGTGTTTCCATTGACTGTAATAACTCCGCGAGGTCCTGGCATCTTGAGCTTGAGGTATGCATAATGTGGTACCGCATTGAATCTAGCAAATGCGGTTCGTCCGAGCAGCGCGTGATAACCACTGCGGAACGAGACTATATCGAAGATTAACTCTTCGCTTCGGAAGTTATCCGAGGATCCGAAGACCACTTCCAGTGTAATTGAGCCTGTGCAGTGGGCCTCTACGCCTGGAATGACGCCCTTAAAGGTCATTTTTGTGGGTTTGATCCTTGAGGGGTCTATACCCATTTTGCGCACTGTGTCCTGATAAAGCAGGTTCAGGCTGCTGCCGCCGTCCATAAGGACTCGAGTGAGGTGAAATCCGTCGATGATTGGGTCTAGGACCAGTGCGGCGAATCTGCCATGACGGATACTAGTGGGGTGGTCCCTGCGATCGAAGGTGATCGGACAGGAGGACCAAGGGTTGAACTTTGGGGCGACTGGCTCCAACGCATATACGTCCCTGAGCGCACGCTTCCGCTCCCTCTTGGGGATGTGGGTTGCGTATATCATGTTCACCGTCCGCACTTGCGGGGGAAACCTCTTCTGTCCTCCAGTGTACGGCTGCCGGGGTTCTTCCTCATCCTTGTTATGCGGCCCCTTGTCCTTGTTTTCGGCAATTAACTTGCCGGCCTACTTGAACACCCAACAATCCCTGTTGGTGTGATTGGCTGGCTTGTCTGGGGTGCCGTGTATTTGACACGAGCGATCGAGTATACGGTCCAAGCTGGACGGACCTAGCGTACTTTGTTTGAATGGCTTTTTCCCCTGACCGGGTTTAGAGCCTTTGAATCCGGCATTGACTGCCGTATGCTCAGTACTTTCGCTGTTAATGCGGCGCTTATGCTTGTTGCGACGTGACCTGCTATTGCCATCCTTGGTATCTAAGGTACCATGGTTCTTTGATATGTTATTACTGCGAGCCAGCCAGCTGTCTTCTCCCGCACAAAAGTGGGTCATGAGCGTCGTGAGGGCTGCCATAGATTTCGGCTTTTCCTAACCAAGGTGCCGGGCTAGCCACTCATCTCGGATGTTGTGCTTGAAAGCTGCTAAGGCCTCCGCATCCGGACAGTCGACGATTTGATTTTTCTTTGTAAGGAACCGAGTCCAGAATTGCCTGGCCGACTCTTCTGGCTGCTGAATTATGTGGCTCAAGTCATCGGCGTCTGGTGGTCGCACATAAGTGCCCTGAAAGTTATCGAGGAATGCGGCTTCCAGATCTTCCCAACAGCTAATGGAGTCCGCTGGCAAGCTTAAGCTAATGCCGCGCTGGTCCTTTGAGCTTTAGTGGGAGGTATTTGATGGCGTATAAGTCATCACTGCGGGCCATGTGGATGTGGAGGAGGAAATCCTCAATCCATACCGCGGGATCTGTTGTGCCGCCGTATGATTCAATGTTTACAGGTTTGAAACCTTTTGGGAATTGATGTTCCATTACTTCGTCTATGAAGCATAAGGGGTGTGCGGCGCCTCTGTATTGGGCTATATCGCGACGCAGCTCGAATGGGTCCTGCCCGCTGTCTTCGGTCCGGCCAGATTTGGTTTTACTGTATCCAGCGTGACATTTACCGTCTCGTAGAGTGGTGCACCCTCGTGATCCGTAGATCGATCTTGAATGCTTTGCTTTGTCCTCCAATATGTCTCGCGGGTCTGGCGTATCTCCCCATGCCTTTTTATTTGGATGGCGTTGGGGTGGAGGCTGAGCTTTTGGCTGGAATGCCTCTCTATTGCGGCCACGAGGAGGGCGATCAGCCGTATCATACGCTTCTTCCTCCAGTCGGGGTAGTAACCTGCGCCTTGGGTAACTCTTGGAGGGACGCTCGAGTTTATATTCCTCGGCCGCAAGGACTTCAGTCCATTTGTCAGCTAGCAGATCTTGATCAGCTTGAAGCTGCTGCTGCTTTTTCTTCAGGCTATTTGCCATGGCCATAAGCCTGCGCTTGAAGCGCTCTTGTTCGATGGGATCCTCTGGTACGGCAAATTCATCGTCGCTGAGGCTTGCCTTGTCTTCGGAGGGGGGCATGTAATTGTCATCCTCCTCCTCTCCGCCAGCCACTCTCTCAGGAGAGCTGGCTCCTTCATCCTCCTGCTCTAAATATTGCTTGAGGGGATTGTTGTTGTCTTTGGCGCTATCCAGAGTGTTATTATCTCCTGTGCCGGTATCACCACTTTTGCTTTGGCGGGACTTTGAGCGGCACCGCTGACGTCGGCGCTTGGGTTGCTTCTTGGAGGGGTCATCCTCCGCTATCTCGTCGCCATTGCCTTCATTGGGTGTATCCACCATGTATATGTCATACGACGAGGTGGCTTTCAGTGCCCTATAGGTGCTGGTTCATGTTCATATCCTACATCGTCGTCCATACCGTCGATGTCTTCGGAGTCAAAGTCGAGCATGTCGGTTAAATCATCGACAGTGGCTACAAAGTGGGTGGTGGGTGGGCGTCGAATTTCTTCGTCGTCCGCGTCCCAATCCTGTTGGCCATAATCCGGCCAGGGCTCTCCTGACAAAGAGAGAGACCTTAGTGAATTCAGAATGTCGCCGAAGGGCGAGTGTTGAAAGATATCCGTGGCGGTGAATTCCATGATCAGCGCCCAATCGGATTCGATTGGCAGGGCGCGGATCGTTCGGGGTCCGGAAGAGAGTCCGGCACCTTGGAGTCACGGGCTGCGCAGAGGATTATGCTGGTGTTTGGCTCGATCTCCGTCGACACTGCTGCCCCTGAGGCGGTGTCTAGCCACCCGTCCTCGATTGGCGCAGTTGGGTCCGATCTAAGGGTCGGAGCTGATGCGGGCGCGGCCTCTGGGGTACCGTCCGGTGGCAGAGCTAGGTCATACCCATCGCGACAGTGCGGCGTGCCCGGCTGTGGCTCGAATCCGTCGAAGATCAAGTCCCCGCGGATGTTGGCCGTGTAATTCAAACTTCCAAATATGACCTGATGGCCAGGGGCGTAGCTTTCAATCTGCTCCAGATGGCCAAGCGAATTAGCCCGCAGTGCAAAGCCGCCGAATATGAAGATCTGTCCGGGGAGAAAAGTCTCACCCTGGACCGCATCGCTATCGATGATAGTAGGAGCCATCAAGCCTAACGGTGATGACACAGAGGAACTCTCAATGAAAGCACCAATGTCGGTGTCAAAACCGGCGGATCTCGGGTAGGGGTCCCGAACTGTGCATCTAGGCTGGATGGTAACAGGAGGCAAGGGGCACGAAGTTTTACCCAGGTTCGGGCCCTCTTGATGGAGGTAAAACCCTACGTCCTGCTTGATTAATATTGATGATATTGGTGTTACAAGAGTAGATCTACCACAAGATCAGAGAGGCTAAACCCTAGAATCTAGCCTATGGTATGATTGTATGTTGTGATTGTTGTCCTACAGACTAAAACCCTTCGGTTTATATAGACACCGGAGAGGGTTAGGGTTACACAAGGTCGGTTACAAAGGAGGAGATATCCATATACGTATTGCCTAGCTTGCCTTCCACGCCAAGTAGAGTCCCATCCGGACACGAGACGAAGTCTTCAATCTTGTATCTTCATAGTCTAACAGTCCGGCCAATGGAGATAGTCCGGCTGTCCGGAGACCCCCTAATCCAAGACTCCCTCCTGGTCCCTGTTGCTGCAATGGCCTTAGAACCAGAGCAGATCGTGCCATCCGAGGCCACAGAGTCCGCGGCTTTGGAGCCACACACGGACCCAGCACCTCGCAATATTTGCGCCAATGGAACTCCGGACTCGTCTCCAGCTATAAGTCCCGGACCGGGTACGCCTGCGGACACCGAGCTGGATCAGTTATCGATTCTCGAATTTAGCGCCGCAGACATCTTCCAGCACTCACCTTTGGGTGATGTGCTAAACTCTTTAAAGAACTTGTCCTTGGAGAAGGACTCACAACCGAACTATGTTCGGTTCGAGCCAGAGGCTGATGATGGGAAATTTCGCTTCCCACCCGCCACCCACTTCATAGCCACTATCGATGACTTAACCGACGTGCTTGATTACGGCTCTGAAGACATCGACGGTATGGACGACGATGCCGACATGGAGCAAGGCCAAGACCCGCCGTTTACTGGACGCTGGACGGCCACCTCTTCGTACAATGTGTACATGGTCGACACACCTAAAAAAGCTAGCGACGATGACAAAGGAGATCTAGTTGCGAATAAACCTTCTGAGACACAGTCCAAGCGTCGGCGCCCTAAATGCCGCTCTAAGCCTCGTCGCTCAAACGATGACAACACTGGCACCGGAGAAAATAGTACTCCGGGCGACGCCGAAAACAATGAAGACCCTGTCGGGGCTGCATCCGAACAGGAGGAACAAGACAACGGGCAAGATAACCCTGATAAACAGGCCATGCCCAATGACCCAGACGATGATAGTTATCGTCCAGTCTCCGAGGATGACGAGAGCCTCGGCAATGAGGACTTCATCGTGCCTGAGGCACCCCTCGAGCAGGAGCGCTTCAAACGCCAGCTAATAGCCACTGCAAGAAGCCTGAAGAAGAAGCATCAGCAGCTCCAAGCTGATCAAGACCTGCTCATTGACAGGTGGACTGATGTCCTCGCAGCCGAGAAATACAGCCTCGAGCGCCCAGCCAAGAGTTACCCAAAGCGCAGACTGCTACCTCAGTTCGATGAGGAGGCACCAGATCCCATACCTCCCTCACGCAATGCGGACCGGCCACCATGTGGTCGGGATAGTGCGGCGGACCGACCACCCCGTGGTCGGGATAAAACGGCAACTCATGCCGAACAACAGCCCGCCCCACCGCCTCGCAAAAACAGGGACAGAACAGCTTGGGACCATACATACGACCTTCAGCATGAGCTAGACAGTAGAGCAGGACACACCAGATCAATCTACGGATTGCGAGGACGCCTCCCGACTCGGGATGACGACTACCTATTCAGACGTGACAAACCTAGTCACACCCGGACCGATAACCGCAGATGGACTTCATCGGAGGTGCGCCATGATGCGGCCCAATATAGAGGCGCCGCACACCCTCTCTGCTTCACAGATGAGGTACTGGATCACAAATTCCCCGAGGGATTCAAGCCCGTCAATATTGAATCATACGACGGAACAACCGATCCCGCAGTATGGATTGAGGACTTTATTCTCCACATCCACATGGCCCGCGGAGACGACCTCCACGCCGTCAAATACCTCCCACTAAAATTCAAAGGGCCAGGTCAACACTGACTAAACAGCCTGCCCGAGAATTCCATCGGCAGCTGGGAGGACTTGGAAGAGGCCTTCCTTGACAACTTCCAAGGTACATATGTCCGGCCACCCGATGCCGATGACTTAAGCCACATAGTTCAACAACCTGGAGAATCGGCCAGAAAATTCTGGACTAGGTTCCTAACCAAAAAGAACCAGACCGTTGAATGTCCGGATGCCGAAGCCCTAGCGGCCTTTAAACACAACATCCGGGACGAATGGCTAGCACGCCACCTTGGCCAAGAAAAGCCGAAGTCCATGGCAGCCCTTACGGCACTCATGACCCGCTTTTGCGCGGGTGAGGACGGCTGGTTGGCTCGCAGTAAAAACACAACCAGTGAGACATGCCCTTCCGAGGCCAGGAACAGCTCCGGCAAGCTCCGGCACAATAGACACAAACGCCGAAGCAATGGCTACAACACCGATGACACCACCGTTAACGCTGGATTCATCGGCTCCAAGTCCGACTAGCGAAAGAAGCCCTACAAAAGGAACAGTGAGGGACCATCCATCTTGGACCGCATACTCGATCTTCTGTGCCAGATACATGGTACCCTAGATAAACAAGCCAATCACACCAATAGAGACTGTTGGGTTTTCAAACAGGCTGGCAAGTTAAATGCCGAAAACAAAGAAAAGGGATCACAAAGTGAGGACGAGGACGAAGAGCCCCGGCAGCCGAACACTGGGGGGCAGAAGAAATTTCCCCCTCAAGTCAAAACGATGAACATGATATACGCTACACACATCCCCAAAAGGGTGAAGGAAATATGCCCTAGAGGCAATAATAAAGTTATTATTTTTTTGAAATTACTACGAAACCCAACAAAGGGAGCGTAAGCGAGCACTCAGGGACGTCTACACGGTAGAGCCAGTCGCCCCAAAATTCAATCCATGGTCGTCATTTCCGATCACCTTCGATCGTCGAGATCACCCAACTAGTATCTGGCATGGTGGTTCAGCCGCATTGGTCCTCGACCCAATCATCGACGGATTTCACCTAACACGAGTCCTAATGGACGGTGGTAGCAGCCTCAACCTGATCTATCTAGATACAGTGCGGAAGATGGGCATTAATCCCTCACGAATCAAACCCACAAAGACTACCTTTAAAGGAGTCATACCAGGCGTTGAGGCCCGCTGCATGGGTTCAATCACGCTGGAGGTGGTCTTCGGTTCTCCGGACAATTTCTGAAGCGAGGAGTTAATCTTCGATATCGTCCCCTTCCGCAGCAGCTACCACGCACTGCTCGGACGAACCGCGTTTGCTAGATTCAACGCGGTGCCACACTATGCTTATCTCGAGCTGAAGATGCCCGATTCGTGCGGCGTCATAACAGTCAACGGAAACACAGAATGCTCCCACCGGACAGAGGAGCACACCGCCGCCCTAGCAGCAGAGGTACAAAGCGGCCTTCTCAAGCAGCATCATAGTCTGGCTGGCGAGCCCCTGGACATCATTAAGAGGGTCCGGACTACACTACAACAGGATAGTGCGGCTTGTCAAGAGCTTGATTAGCAATTCGGCCTCCGCCCTAATCCTGATGAGGTTTCTCCTATGGGGTCCTGTTTCGACGGACTGATTAACGATCCCGTCAAAGGACAAACACACCGGATTGACATGGAGCAAAAGTGTACATGGGAAGCCCTAGAGGCTAACCGTTTTCAGGACCCACGCGCAGTCTGCCTTCGGGTATGGCATGTCAAATAGCCGGTTGCTTATTGCATTATTTTGTACCAATGCGCTTGGATGCATTAACCCAACTATAATGGAAACAGTTCATGATCCAAGTTCAAGGGCTCCAGATCCTACCTCTGTGCTCCCTCTGTTTTCCTTTATATTACTTATTTCCCAGCAACCGTACACTCTGGTATGTTTCATATTTGCCAGGGGCTCCCCATCGCCCCACGATATGGCAACAAAGTCTGAACAATCCTTAAAGATAAGTTCGGCACCCCGAATTTAGCATTATATGCATTGGCTACGAATCATGTGTCTGGTCAATAGTTGGGTTGCCCGGCTCCTATGCTTGCTACCCTACGTTCCGCTAAATCGGCTAGGGTAGTAAAGGGAGAACTACTGCGATTGTGCCCTGGCCTTGACCAGATGAACACCTCAGTAGAGAAAGCCGAAAACTGACTGTCATGATATGGAGAGAGCCAGTCAACTTTTCGAGGGTTACAAATCGTTGGAGATTTTTTCCGCATTATGCGAAAGATCGGCACTTCCCGATCACATGCTGATAGCACCCTGACTTGAACCAGGGGCTGCGCCCATGCTTTATTATAAAACTCCTATGGCTAAGTGAGGGCGTTTAAGCCGTATAGTCTAATTTCCTTGTTCGTTGCGCTAAACAACTCCTTCAAGGACCATATAATTAGATCAAGATTGTTTAGATTCCATTCCGAACACCTCCGTAATACCTACGTGAGGGCAGAAGCCGACGACTGGCCAACCCTCAGATTACATACAACATGGCCGCACAGGAGGAAACAATTAAAGCATTACAAAATTACATCACAAAATAGGCTTTGTTTTTTATAATACAAGGCAAAGGCAACGTGAATACATTTATTCAAATACAACATCCTACGAACATTGTGCTGCCGCAAGGCGAGACCCCTCCAGGACATCCGCAAAATACCGTTCGGGTGTGCGGTGCTCCTTGCCCTCCGGTGGCCCTCTGGTCACTTCGACGGTGTCCATCTTCACCCACCACATCTTGCAACGGGCGAAGGCCATGCGTGCACCTTCAATATAGGCCGAGCGCTTGACGACGTCCAGCCGAGGACAGGCATTCACCATTCGCATCACGAGTCCGAAGTAGCTGCTTGGCATAACTTCGGCTGGCCATAGCCGGATTATCAAATCCTTCATGGCTAGTTCGGCCACCCTATGCAGCTCCACCAGCTTTTTCATCTGATCGGTGAAGGACATGGGATGCTCTAGCGTCGCATACTGCGACCAGAATAGCTTCTCCGTAGAACCCCCTCCTTTGGCTCAATAGAACTCCACGGCGTTTGATACATTGCGTGGTAAATCCACAAAAGCTCCTGGGGAACTCCGAACCCGGGTTAGTAAAAGGTACTGCTTCTCCGCATACTTGCTTTGCATCTTAAATGCCTTACCCACCGTGATATTCTTGGCCTCCTAGATCTCCTGGAGGGCGGCCTGGGCCTCATTCCGTGCGCTCTCCGTGCTCTGACGAGCCTTGGCGAGTTCGGCCCCTTGAACCGACACATCATGCTCCAAGGCCTCACATTTTTTCATCGCATCCTGGAGCTCCTGCTGGACTTCTTTCACCCGGGCCTTGGACTTCTTGCGGGCGGCTTGCTGCTGGACAGCCTTCTCCTCGACCTCGCCCAGGGCCTTCTTCAGGGCCTCGACCTCGGTCGCGGCTCCTACACATATCACGACACTGCGGTCAATATGCAGCGCCTATCCTTTTCGAACACACAACAAGTCGTCACTCACCTTGCTTCTCCTGGACCCGAACCTTAACCTCGCCGAGCTTGTTCTCGGTTCGCTCCAGCCTCTGCCTCAGTTCAAGGACTTCGGCAGCATGCGAGGTTGCGGCCAATAGAGACGCCTGCTTATTCATACATATTACGTTAGTCTCCTACAAAACAAAGATTGATCCTTTGTCCGGTTATTCTTGCCGAACACCGGACAGTGTTTCAGGGGCTACTGTCTACACGAGGTTTTTTCTCTTTCTTACCTCGAAACCTGTCAATAGGTTGCTGCAGGCTTCATTCAGTCCACTCTTGGCACACTGAATCTTCTTAATCACCGCACCCATAAGTACACAGTGCTCGTCCACGACGGAGGCGCCTCGAAGTGCCTCCATCAGGTTATCCGGCGCCCCTGGATGGATAGGGGCCACCGGTGGAAGCAGCGCATCCCCCTCCTTCAAAGGGGGCTGAGGGAGTCCTGGATTAGGGGGTCTCCGGACAGCCGGACTATATCCTTTGGCCGGACTGTTGGACTATGAAGATACAAGATTGAAGACTTCGTCTCGTGTCCGGATGTGACTCTACTTGGCGTGGAAGGCAAGCTAGGTAATACGGATATGTATATATCCTCCTTTGTAACCGACCTTGTGTAACCCTAGCCCCCTCCGGTGTCTATATAAACCGAAGGGTTTTAGTCCGTAGGACAACATACAATCATACCATAGGCTAGCTTCTAGGGTTTAGCCTCTTCGATATCGTGGTAGATCAAATCTTGTAATACTCATATCATCAAGAATAAATCAAGCAGGACGTAGGGTTTTACCTCCATCAAGAGGGCCCGAACCTGGGTAAAACATCGTGTCCCCTGCCTCCTGTTACCATCCGCCTTAGACGCACAGTTCGGGGGGCCCTACCCGAGATCCGCCGGTTTTGACACCGACATTGGTGCTTTCATTGAGAGTTCCTATGTGTCGTCGCCGTTAGGCTTGATGGCTCCTACTATCATCGATAGCGATGCAGTCCAGGGTGAGACTTTTCTCCCCAGACAGATCTTTGTGTTCGGCGGCTTCGCACTGTGGGCCAACTCGCTTGGCCATCTGGAGCAGATCAAAAGTTACGCCCCTGGCCACCAGGTCAGGTTTGGAAGCTTAAACTAAACAGCCGATATCTGCGGAGACTTGATCTTCGACGGATTCGAGCCCCTGCCTTGTGTGCCACGCGGTCACGATGAGTACGATTTAGCTCTACCATCGGACCGTATTCAGGAGATCGCACCGGCAGCCGCTCCGAGCCTCAATTCAGAGCCAGTTGCGCCATCCATGAACGGGTGGATAGACCCCGTCACGGAGGCCGTATCCTCAGCGGATATCGGCCCGAATATCGACCTTACCCTTCACGAGAGCCACGTTGCCAAACTGCCGGATCCTTCTCCGGCCACGGGCTCCGAACCGCCTGCACCCGTTCCTGTCGAATCCGATTGGGCGCCGAGCATGGAGTTTACCTCCGCGGATATTTTTCAGCACTCGCCCTTTGGCGACATATTAAACTCATTAAGGTCTCTCTCCTTGTCAGGAGAGTCCTGGCCGAACTACGTCCGGCAGGATTGGGATGCGGATGACGAAGAAAGTCGCCGCCCACCCACCACCCACTTAGTAGCCACTGTCGATGACTTAACCGACATGCTCGACTTTGACTCCGAAGACATCGGCGGTATGGATGACGATGCGGGAGGCGAAGAGGAACCACTGCCCACAAGGCACTGGACGCCCACTTCATCACATGACGTATACATGGTGGACACACCCAAAGAAAATAACGACGAGGAACGGAAGGACGCAGCAAAGGGTGGTTCCCTCGAGCAGCAGTCAAAGTGGCGGCGTAAACGCCGCTCCAAATCCCACCTCGGCAGAAATAATGATCATATAGACCCAGCGTTAGAGCAGGGTGAACCATTGCCCGACCACGGCAACACAGAAAATCAAGCCGAACAACCCAACCACGTCGAATATAACAGTCCGGGCGACATCACACTGGACAGGCGCCAGGAGCAACATAATGCCCACCAAAGGCTTGTTGCCATGGCGAGGAGTCTGAAAAAACAGAAGCAAAGGCTCAAGGCTGCACAAGACATACTCAAAATCAAATGGAGTGAAGTACTCAACACTGCAGCGAAATACGGTAGTAATCGCCACACCAAGAGCTATCCGAAGCGAAAGTTGCTACCTGAATTCGATGAGGAGGCCTTAGATCCTCCACAATTAAAAAATAAAACGACCATCCGGTCAGATAGACGACCTCATAGCCAACATGAAGTGGCAAACGACGCCGCACATAAACCAGTACGCGATCCGTGCAAGGGCTCACATCAAAAGGACGGCGCAACCAGATCCATCTATGGACCACGCAGGAGCGCTCCAACATACAATGCAACACAACAAACATCCAAACACCACGGTACGCCCAAATACGGGGGTGCCGCACACCCTCTATGTTTCACCGACGAGGTGCTGGACCATGAATTTCCAGAGGGATTCAAACCCGTAAACATCGAGGCGTATGACGGAACAACAGACCCTGGGGTCTGGATTGAGGACTACATCCTCCACATCCATATGGCTCGAGGAGATGATCTCCATGCCATCAAGTACTTACCCCTCAAGCTCAAAGGGCCAGCTCGGCACTAGCTTAAAAGCCTCCCCGAAAACTCCATCGGAAGCTGGGAAGAGCTCGAAGACGCCTTTCGGGCAAATTTTCAAGGGACATATGTCCGACCACTGGATACAGACGATTTAAGTCATATAACTCAACAGCCCGGTGAGTCAGCCCGAAAACTTTGGAATAGGTTCCTCACTAAAAAGAACCAAATAGTTGACTATTCGGACGCCGAAGCCTTAGCAGCTTTCAAGCATAGCGGTCGAGACAAATGGCTTGCCAGACACCTCGGTTAAGAAAAGCCAAGAACAATGGCAGCATTAACAAGCCTCATGACCCGTTTTTGCGCGGGTGAGGACAGCTGGTTAGCCCGATGCAGCACCAGCGACCCAAGTACATACGAAGTCAGGGATGGAAACGGGAAATCACGACGCAGTAAGAATAAGCGCTGGAATAAAGAAGACATCCCGAAGAGCATGGCGGTAAACGCCGAATTTAGAAGCTCTCGGCCAGGGCAGCAGAAGCCGCCCTCCAAAGGCAACAGAGACGAATTGTCCAGCCTAAACAAAATTCTGGACCAAATATGTCAGATCCATAGCACCCCTGATAAACCTGCAAATCATACCCACAGAGAATGTTGGGTCTTCAAACAGTCCGGCAAGCTCAACGCCGAACACAAGGGGCAGGATACACCAAGTGAAGACGAGGACGAGCCTCGCAAGCAAAGCACAGGGGAACAGAAGAAATTCCCACCAGAAGTCAAAACAGTCAACGTGTTACACGTGATAAAAGGGAGAAACAAAGCGGCATCTTTAGAGGAACATGCCCCAGGGCCTATCACCACGGAGCTCCGCCACTGGTCGTCCCAACCGATCACCTTCGACCATCGGGATTACTCGGCAAGTACCCGGCGTGCAGGATGGGCTGCCTTGGTATTAGATCCAATAATTGACTGATGGACGGCGGCAGCAGTTTAAATCTGATATATCAGGACATAGTTCGCAAAATGGGGATAGACCCAACAAAAATTCGCCGCGGCAATGCTACCTTTAAAGGAGTAACGCCAGGCCCGGAGGCTCACTACAGGGGCTCCCTGCTACTAGAGGCATTCGGCTTCCCCGATAACTTCCGCAGCGAAAATTTAACTTTCCACGTCGCTCCGTTCCAAAGTGGCTATCAAGCACTACTCGGACGCGAAGCTTTCGCTCGCTTTAACGCAATACCGCATTACGCTTCCTCAAGCTCAAGATGCCCGGTCCACACGACATCATTACAGTAAATGGAAATATTGAGCGCTCCTTGCGCGCCGAAGACGGTGCGGCCGCCTTGGCCGCCGCACACTAAACGGCCTCACCAACTCAAGCATTTGACAGGTCATTAAGACCACGGACACGGCTAGACGAGTCCGGCTCAGCTATATGTAATTAATACAGGTTTGATGGCTATACCCCTATTACAATACAAGGGGCTCAACGCGCGCGCAAAAGTGACAATAAGGCTCACCTTTACTCATTTTCAACTACATATTGTTTATTTAGTATACCTTAACTTTTGCACGGCAACTTTTCAATTAAGTTCCTCTCTTTTTCAGATGACCATCATGCTACACCCGTCCAGGATACAGCACAACGGAGACACAGGCACAGACGTGCAGCAGGGACCCGTTCCAAGGATTCTTTGTAGATTAAGACCCTGCGTAAACCTTTTTTACTATCTCTTGTTGATTTACATCCCTTGGATTCTCAGTACAACCGAGAAGGATGCTGACGTCTTGGCATGTGGCCACGCCAGAATAATGCGCGTACCTGGACACAAGGGGCTTATTACAAAGGGTACTGTTTAGACCCGGTTTACACCATAAAGACCGAATACCTTAGGGAGTGCTCGGCGTCGCGAGTTTGGCCTTATATGCATCAGCTCCGAATCATGTCTTTGGTAAAATGTTGGGTTTGCCCGGCTCCTGTGTTTTGCTGCCTTTCGTTCCGCTCTATCGGCTAAGGAGGCACCAGGAGAACTACTGCGATTGTGCCCTGGTTCATCCGGACGAGCACCTCAGTAGAGAAAGCCGAAAACTGACTGTCATGATATAGCGTGAGACTGGTCAACCACTCGATGACCTATTGGAATCTTCGGGATTCCTCCGCATTAACGAAGGGCCGTTTCCCGGCCAGGCATGTACGCACCCCGAATCCAGACGAGTGCGGAGCCACCAGGGGCTATATAGTAGCCCCACTGTCAAACTCCTATGGCTAAGTGAAAGTATTAAAGCATTATAGTCCGGTTGCCTAGTTCACTGCGCTATCACCTCCTTATTAGGACCAAGATGTTGGATTAAGTGTGAATACGCGTCTTCTGCGAACACCCCCGCATTATATGCGTGGGGGTTGAAGCCGACGACTGCAATCTTTCAGGTTATATACAGATATACATAAACGGCCGCACAGGAGGCATCACAATACTTTCGGGAAAAAGTATAAATACAGCCTCGATAAATTTAATAAAACTTTGTTTTTACAATGGGAATACATGTCATTCAAACATAACATTCTTCGAGCACTGGGCCTCTATCGAACGAGCGCCCTCAAGAACTTCTTCAAAATAGTGCTCGGCGGCCACTCGGCCTATGGCCGAACCCTGTGCCGCGACAGTGATGGCATCCATCTCCGCCCAGTATGTTTTGACATGGGCAAGGGCCATCCGCGAGCCTTCTATGCACGCCGACCTCTTCATCGCATTGATGTGTGGCACCGCACCAAGGAACTGCTGCACCAAGCTGAAATAGTTGTTCGGCTTCGGCCTTTCCGGCCATAGATGATCCACCACAGACCTCATGGCGAGTCCGGACAATCTATTGAGTTCGGCCCATTCGGCAAGCTGATCAGTCAATGGAAGTGGATGCTCTGGAACGTTGAATTGCGACCAGAACAGCTTGTCCACTTCATGATCTGTTTGATCTCGGAAGTATTCGGCCGCATCGACAGCGCTCGCCGACAAGTCCATATATGCGTCGGCCGAACTCCACAGCCGATCCAGAGGGGCATACCGCGGATCGCCGAACTTCCTCCGCAGCATAAAGGGCTTCCCAGCCACAATGTCCCCGGCTTCACGCAGATCCTCCTTCTTTGCTCTATTGCAGAGCGGGTGTCTTTGGTCGCCATTGTGGACTTTTCGAGGTCCGTAGCCTTCGCCCGGTTTTCTTCTTCAAGAAACTGGCAGCGGTCGGCAGTGTCTTTTAACTTCACAGCCATTTTGGCCATTTTCTCTTTGCTCTCACTATGCGCGGCCTTCTCGGCTCTCAACTCTTCGGCCGCCTTCAAAGCGGACGCATTACTACTTCTTGCTTGCTCCTTGGCTCGGGCAAGCTCTGCCCGCAGGGCCTCCACGGTGGCAGCTCCATCTGCAGTCTCAACATATTAAAGATACTGGCGTCGCGCTGCTCTTACTATGTGACATTCACTATAAATATCACCTACCCTGTGCCTCGTCAAGCCGCTTGTTAACAAGCTCGATGTCAGCATCCGCCGCATCCAGTTGCCGCTTTAGTTCGGCAACCCCATCAGTCCAGCTAGACACCGGAGCTTCAGACACCTGCACATAACGGCAGTCTGGTTATTACCTGGGACTATGATCCTCTGTTCGCCGCCGTTCTCGACGACAACCAGAGTCTCAGGGGCTACTATCTACACAGGGCGCACCTAAAATGCGCGGTACCATCACAAATGTATATCATTTCACGCACCTCAAAGCCCGTCAGTAGACTCATAAAGGCTTCATGCAACCCGTTTTCGGCGGACGAAATCCTTTCAATCACCGTACACATTAATGTACGGTGCTCTTCTGAGATAGTCGCTCACTCTAGCAGACCCTTCAATACGTCCGACCGCATACCAGATGGTGCCAGACTCTTTTGATTGCTCTCTTCAAGAGCCGGATACTGAGGGCTTCGGGTGACCATGGGATTACCTTCTGGCCTTGCCGGATCCGGAGAAACTCTCCGTGATGACACTTAAAGGTCGCCCGCTTAATGAGCCAGGGAGTCCGGGGGAGGCGTTTCGCTCTCCATCATCTCCGGAAGAAGATCCCCCGAAGACGAGCTCTGCTGACAAGGGCTCAGATCCGAACTGCAAGATAAATGCTTCGGTTATCTTCCTCAGAAGTAAGGTAGTATATCTTCACTATTAAGTACTTTTTGATTACTTACAACTCGTTAGAGGGCTGATCCTCGCACGGACTTTGTGCGGCAAGAGCACCCTCTGAGGCGGGACCCTCTGGTGGAGTTTTCTTCTCCCGTTTGGAAACCTTGGTTTCTGGATCATCAGAGGTAGTCCTCTTCCTCCCCCGGGGCGAGGGAATGTCAGATTCCTTCCCTCGGCTATCCTCCCTCACGGAGGCGCTCGTTCCCTCGGTTGGAATAGGTAGCGGTGGAGGCCCGCTTTCGCCCTCTTTATTCCCCCCTTCATCTTCCTTTGAGGGCACTGGGCAAGGTGCTGGCTCGAGCATCTTTTCCAGCACCGGATTGTCCAAGCCTTCAGGAAGGGGGGCCGAACACCAGATCAACTTCGCCTTTGTTATCCAGTCCTGGTCAAAAAGCGATTCTTTAGAATGACGTCATGATCGATAAAAGACAGTGTGTTCGGCTAGAGGGTTACTTACTTGGGCCGCGGTGCGGTTGCTGCTCAGGCCCACGTCCTCAAAAGTGCTCGGACACTCTATTTGGGGTCTGAAGAACGACTTGTACATCTCCTCGTGCGTCAGGCCGAGGAAATTCTGAATAGTGCGCGGTCCTTCTGGGTTGAATTCCCACAAGCGGAGAGGCCGGCGTTTGCAAGGCTGGACTTGACGAACCAGCATGACTTGCACTACCATAACCAAACTAAAATCTCCCTCGAAGAGATCCCGGATGTGACTCTGCAGTATGGGCACATCCTTGGCTGGACCCCAGCTCAGCCCCCTGCTGATCTATGACATCAGTTGTGGTGGAGGGCCCGAGCAAAAGGTGGGGGAAGCTACCCACTTGGCACTTCTAGGAGCGGTGATGTAGAACCACTCCCGTTGCCATAATCCAGACACCTCTGGAAAGGAACCTTTTGGCCACGGAGCTCCAGCAACCTTGCTTATTAATGCACCCCCGCACGTTGCATATTGCCCCTCGGCCGTCTTCGGCTTCACGTCAAAGGTCTTGAGCCACAGGACGAAGTGAGGGGTAATGTGGAGGAAGGCCTCACATATGACAATAAATGCTGAGATGTGGAGAAAGGAGTCCGGGGCTAGGTCGTGGAAATCAAGCCCGTGATTGAACATCAAACCCCTAACGAAGGGATCCAGAGTGAGGCCTAGTCCTCGGAGGAAGTGGGAGATGAACACGACGCCTTCATTGGGTTCAGGAGTAGGGATGACCTGCCCTCGGGGCAGCCGATGTGAGACTTCGGCGGTCCGGTATCTTGCCTCCCTCAACTTCTTGATATCCTCTTCCATGACGGAGGAGGGCATCCACCGGCCCTGGAGGCTGGATCCGGACATGATTGAAGATCCAAAGCACCTGACCTAGGCTTTGAGTGTTAGAACTCGTGGCGGGGGAAGGATTCGATTGAGCACGGGAGGAAAAAAGTAAAAGCCTTGACCCTTTATGAAGAGGGTGAATATCAAGCGTCCTCCTCGTGGCTGTTTGGGACTTGCCTAAAATATAGGAGTCCTAGGCGTGGTTGGGTTACCCACACCCGTATTGATGAGAATCCCGTAATAAGGGGGACACGATCTCTGCTTTGACAAGACGTGTCAAGAAACTGCCTCGCGTTATGTGCGGGGCTAGTTAAAGGAAACACGGTTCGAATAATCACCGAGCTATGGCATGATGTCATGTTGCCAAAACGTGTCAGTAGATTAGATTTGTGGAAATATTATTCTCTCTACGGTGGTATGTGGAATGTATTTTGCAGGGTCGGACACTATCCTTTTATTCAAACTCTTCTGTGGTGTATCCGGAGGAGCAACCCGACTTGCAATGCCGAAGACAACACTGCGCGCCGGATTCATCGTCATTGAAGCCTGGTTCAGGGGCTACTGAGGGAGTCCTGGATTAGGGGGTCTCTGGACAGCCGGACTATATCCTTTGGCCGGACTGTTGGACTATGAAGATACAAGATTGAAGACTTCGTCTCGTGTCCGGATGTGACTCTACTTGGCGTGGAAGGCAAGCTAGGCAATACGGATATGTATATCTCCTCCTTTGTAACCGACCTTGTGTAACCCTAGCCCCCTCCGGTGTCTATATAAACCGGAGGGTTTTAGTCCGTAGGATAACATACAATCATACCATAGGCTAGCTTCTAGGGTTTAGCCTCTCCGATCTCGTGGTAGATCAACTCTTGTAGTACTCATATCATCAAGAATAAATCAAGCAGGACGTAGGGTTTTACCTCCATCAAGAGGGCCCGAACCTGGGTAAAACATCGTGTCCCCTGCCTCCTGTTACCATCCGCCTTAGACGCATAGTTCGGGACCCCCTACCCGAGATCCGCCGGTTTTGACACCGACAGGGGCTGCTCGCCCGACTCCGGAGCCATATGGGCCTCCGGAATCGTATTTGGCTGAGGGTCGAACTAGATGTGGCCCTCGTCGCCAATCTCCATGGGGATCGGCTCCCCCATGTGTCCGGCAGTGGAGGTCTCGCCTTGTGGCGCCTTCCGGACAGCGTCCTGGGCTCCTCCCCAGTTCAGAGCGGTCCTCCGGGATAACACTTCGGTGTCGTCCCTGGCCCCGGGGGAATAAGCAGGCGGTGGCGACATGCTCATCATCTCCGACGGAGCCAACGAACCTCCAGATGAGGATCGCTGGATAAGGTCGACGGCCGGACTGCAATAGCACAATTAACTATGTCAAGATAATGAAGAGAAAGTGCCAGATGCGCGCATGAGCGAGCCGTGTCACTTACGATGTGGCCTAGGGCTTAGTGCGGGGGCGTCTTTCCAGACTGCTATCAACGTCCCACATGGTGTTGACCACTGGGACGCTCTTCCCCTTCTTGGGTGTTTCCGCCTCCGGATGCGCCGAAGCCACCCTCTTCTTCTTCCTCTCCTCAGGGGGAGGGTTGTTTTCCTCCTCCTCCTCTTCCTCACCATTGTCCTCAGGGACAGAGGAATGAGCTTCGTCGTCTTCAGACGTCACGTCTGAAGTGCCCTTGCGACGGGGGCCACTCTTGGCCCCCTTGGCCTTCTTCTCTGGCGCCTTATAAGGCACCGGCACCGGCACCAGCATCTTCACTAGACGCGGGATGACTGGTTCTTCAGGCAGCGGAGCCGGACACTAGATCTGCTTCGCCCTCTCCATTCAGTCCTGGAAATACAATGATAAGCTCAGACATCATCCTTGAAACGACTAAGTTGGTGATACATCGAAAAATAGCATACCTCGCTGGCGAGGTGTTTACAATCGTGACCACGGTCTGAATCCGTGGCCGGTGGTTTCTCGTTGCCCTTAAAGAGCAACTTCCATGCGCCTTCGTGAGTAGTCTCGAAGAGCCTCACCAAGGTCTGATGCTTCTTCGAGTTGAACTCCCACAGAGGACGGCTTCGGCGCTGGCACGGAAGGATCCGGCGAACCAGCATCACCTTGATCACATCAACGAGCTTGACTTTCTTGGTTGCCATGCTTTGAACGCGCGTCTGCAGCGCTATCACCTCGTCAGGGGAACCCCAGTCCGGACTCTTCTCGACCTAGGAGGTGAGTCGCATGGGAGCGCCGGAGTGGAATTCGGCAGCTGCGGCCCAGGTGGTGCCGCGAGGTTCTGTGATGTAGAACCACTGCTTCTGCCACTCCTTTACTGTGTCCACAAAAGTTCCTTTGGGCCAGGAGACGTTGGACAGCTTGCTCACCATAGCTCCTCCGCACTCCGCGTGCTGGCCATCCACCACCTTCGGCTTCACGTTAAAGACTTTGAGCCACAGCCCAAAGTGCGGTTGGATGCGGCGGAAGGCCTCACACACGACGATAAACGCCGAGATGTTGAGGAAGGAATTCGGGGACAGATCATGGAAATCTATCCCGTAATAATACATCAGCCCGTGGATGAAAGGGTGGAGTGGAAACCCTAGCCTGCGGAAGAAATTGGGGAGGAACACTACCCTCTCGGCGGGCTTCGGCGTGGGGACGACTTGTCCCTCGGTCGGCAGGCGGTGAGTGATCTCCTTCACCAAGTATCCGCCCGCCCGAAGCTCTGTAATGTTCTCCTCCTTGACGGAGGAGACCATCCACTTTCCTTGACCTCCGGATCTGGACATGGTTGTTTGAGTGGAAAGGAGATGAGAACTTGGGCGCTGGAGCTCAAGATTGGAAAGACGGAGACAGAGAGAAGGCGTGAGAGGGGAAGAGGGAATCTTTATCCCTTTATAAAGGCAACGGATATTAAACACCTCCTTACTCGCCTTAAGATTCGCCTATTCCCAAGGGCCATATAATCGGCACGGTTGGATTACCCACGCCCGTATTGATGAGAATCCCGTAATATGAGGACATTACCTCTGCTTCGACAAGACATGGCCATGGCAACCGCGTCTCGAAACGTGGAGCGGCAGACGGAAACGGTTCAAAATTATGACCAGACAGACGTGATGTCATATTGTAAAAGCTGTCAGCGGATTAAACTCGTGTAAAAATATATTCTCTCTACGATTATGTATGGTGTGTGTGACAGGTCCGGATACTATCATCGCATTCGAAGACTATCTTGAAGTTCGGATAGAAGGGAACCCGCCTTACAATGCCGAATACAATCTGCGCGCCGGACTCCTCGTCATTGAAGCCAGGTTCAGGGGCTACTGAGGGAGTCCTGGACTAAGGGGTCCTCGGGCATCCGGCCTGTTATCCATGGGTCGGACTGATGGGCTGTGAAGACATGAAGGCCGAAGACTGTACCCGTATCCGGGTTGGACTCTCCTTGGCGTGGAAGGCAAGCTTGGCGACCGAAGATGAAGATCCCTTCTTATGTAATCGACTCTATGTAAACCCTAGATCCCCCCGGTGTCTATATAAACCGGAGGGGTTAGTCCGGAAAGGATATATTCATTACCATAGTCATACAGGCTAGGCTTCTAGGGTTTAGCCATTACGATCTGTGGTAGATCAACTCTTTTAACACTCATATTCATCAAGATCAATCAAGCATGACGTAGGGTATTACCTCCATTGAGACGGCCCGAACCTGGGTAAACATCGTGTCCCCTGTCTCCTGTTATCTTCGATCCTAGACGCACAGTTCGAGACCCCCTACCCGAGATCCGCCGGTTTTGACACGGACACCCGCCGTGAGAGGCAGCCGACAAGGGAGAGGGACGCGGCAGAGAGCTCTGTCTGCCGCCGCCGTGCTTTACCAACGGAACCCGATGAGGACGAGCAGCTCCTCGCGTGGGTCTACCACCGGTCGCTTACGACGACGAAGACGGACGCTCGGCGGCTTCGCCGGAAGAACACGAAGGCTCTTCGGCTTGCCATCGAGCAGTCCGAGCAGGAGGTGAAGGAGAAGGCGACGATGGCGGCTTGGCTGGCCAAGCTCAGGTGCCAATAGGACCGGGCCATCTAGCGCCTTGAGTGCCTCGTGATCGTCTCATCCTCGTTTGACGACCACGGCTCTTTGTCCGATGAATCGGACGATCCTCCACCAGGTGCCGACGGCTATAGCTACGCCGGCGACCAGAAGCGAAAAGGGCCAGCCCGGAAGTGGTGAAGTTCAATTTCATTTCATGTTTTAGATGTAGTATAAAGTTGTCCATCTTTTATGTGAACTGTGGTGGACCTTTGAACATCCGTCGTGATATTTTGGTGAACTATTGTGCTATCCTATGTCTGATTCTATGCCCGGTCAGCTGACCTACGTAGTTTGATCGACATTGCATGATTTAGTATGGATATAGGGACTGGGATATGAGAGACACGGATGTGGACGACGCGATTTGAGAAGTGTCCGGCCAGTATCCGTGGACGCGCCTGAGCGTGTCCGCGGGTGTTTGAGGGGCCAAATTTGCCATGTCCGGCTATAGATGCTCTTATGGTCCACTTTATGGCCCTTGGACGTATGGAGCGCTATCGTTAACTTTTTGTATTTGATTTATTTGGGTTTTCCATGGTATTTGATTTATTCGGTTTAGGTAGTTCGGTTTATACGATTTTTTGGTTTATACGGTACTAATACTTTCATAAATACAGAATCAAGATACATTTAGGTTTTGGTATATACAAAATTATTTTCATATGATTTCAATGTATATGATAATAACCAAAGTTGACGCAAATTTGAAAGTGACATAATAAGAATTTACAAATTTGACTAAGCCTCTTCCACGAGCAAAACATGATCAGCACCAAGACTCCATGGGTGTTAGAATCATTACAATGTAATCTAAATTATTGACTCTAGTGCAAGTGGGAGACTGAAGAAATTATGCCCTAGAGGCAATAATAAAGTTGTTATTTATATTTCCTTATATCATGATAAATGTTTATTATTCATGCTAGAATTGTATTAACCGGAAACTTGATACATGTGTGAATACATAGACAAAACAAAGTGCCATGGTATGTCTCTACTAGACTAGCTCGTTAATCAAATATGGTTAAGTTTCCTGACCATAGACATGTGTTGTCATTTGATGAATGGGATCACATCATTAGGAGAATGATGTGATGGACAAGACCCATCTGTTAGCTTAGCATAATAATCGTTAAGTTTTATTGTTATTGTTTTCTACATGACTTATACATATTCCTCTGACTATGAGATTATGCAACTCTCGGATACCGGAGGAACACCTTGTGTGCTATCAAACGTCACAACGTAACTGGGTGGTCATAAAGATGCTCTACAGGTATCTCCGAAGGTGTTTGTTGGGTTGGCATAGATCAAGATTAGGATTTGTCACTCCGAGTATCGGAGAGGTATCTCTGGGCCCTCTCGGTAATGCACATCACTATAAGCCTTGCAAGCAATGTGACTAATGAGTTAGTTATGGGATGATGCATTATGGAACGAGTAAAGAGACTTGCCGGTAACGAGATTGAACTAAGTATGAGGATGCCGACGATCGAATCTCGGGCAAGTAACATACCGATGATAAAGGGAATGACGTATGTTGTTATTGCGGTTTGACCGATAAAGATCTTCGTAGAATATGTAGGAACCAATATGAGCATCCAAGTTCCGCTGTTGGTTATTGATCGGAGATATGTCTCGGTCATGTCTACATAGTTCTCGAACCTGTAGGGTCCGCACACTTAACGTTCGATGACGATTTGTATTATGAGTTATGTGTTTTGGTGACCGAAGGTTGTTCGGAGTCCCGGATGAGATCACAAACATGAAGAGGAGTCTCGAAATAGTCGAGAAGTAAAGATTGATATATTGGACGATAGTATTTGGACACCGGAATGGTTTCAGGATGTTTCGGATATTTATCAGAGTATCGAGGGGTTACCGGAACCCCCCGGGGAAAGTAATGGGCCTACATGGGCCATAGGGGAGAGGGGAGGCAGCCCACAAGGGGTGGCCACGCCCCCTTCCATAGGGAGTCTGAATTGGACTAGGGGAGGGGGCGCGCCCCCCTTTCCTTCTCCTCTTCCCTCTCCCTTCCCTCTTTCCCCCTCCATGAGAAGGAAAAAAGGGGGCCAAATCCTACTAGGACTGGAGTCCTAGTAGGACTCCCCTCTCCTTGGCGCGCCCCTGGTGGCTGGCCTCCTCCTCTCCTTCTTCATATACGGGGGCAGGAGGCACCCCAAAGCATAACAATTATTCTCTTAGCCGTGTGCGGTGCCCCCCTCCACAATTTACTCCTCTGGTCATAGCGTCGTAGTGCTTAGGCGAAGCCCTGTGCGGATCACATCACCATCACCGTCACCACGCCATCGTGCTGATGAAACTCTCCCTCGACCCTCTGCTGGATCAAGAGTTCGAGGGACGTCATCGAGCTGAACGTGTGCTGAACTCAGAGGTGCCGTACGTTCGGTACTTGATCGGTTGGATCGCGAAGACGTTCGACTATATCAACCGCGTTAACCTAACGCTTCCGCTTTCTATCTACGAGGGTATGTGGACACACTCTCCCCCTCTCGTTGCTATGCATCTCCTAGAGATATCTTGCATGGTTTTTTTTGAAATTACATACTACGTTCCCCAATAGTACTTGTACAACGTGTTGCAAGATCCGACTTGGGTGACCGATAGGTCAATCACCCTAGATGATACAGGAACTCGGTTGATGCGAATTACCGTTGCACGTGACAATATCTGAGCTAAAGGGAGCGTGTCACCTTATGACTCTGAGCGTCTCTCGCCAGAGGTAAGCTTCTAAATTTGCGGTTTGACTGCAGTTCTGGCGATTCTGTTTTGTTTGTCTGATTGGTTTCATTTGATTTAATGCGTCGGCTGATTGTCATTACAGGCCATCCAAGACTTGTATTCTTCGATCTCCGAAGTGAACAATGAGTCCACTAATGAGAAGTCCGATAGCAGTGCTGGTCACAGATCTCGGAGAACACAACACGTTCCTTTTCATTCGGAGCGGCTAACACTGGCTTTGTAGACACCATCTTCTTCAATTTTTCGAAGGCTACTTGAGCCTCATCTCCAACGACGTGCTTAATTCCGAGACGTTCTTAGTAGTATAACAAGAGTAGCGCCCATGTATAAACTGAACGCCGCTAGTAGTTGGCCAAGTTACCGACGATGTTCCAGTTTTGCCAAACGCCCGCTAGCTCTAAAATTCTATAATGGGTTCTGCACTAGTGTCGTCAGTTCATGACATGATCATATCTATTTGATAACATTGCTGAATAGGTGTAAAATCATTAATTGAATGTTTGTTAACTCATAAAATCGCCATGGTGTGAGGCAGAAAGGTAGGACTCATCTAGGGGCACATGTTTATTCCAGGAAAGAGAAGGGGGTTTTCTGCAAAATACAAGGTCACATTGCGGCATGACAACATTCCAACGTACAAAGATAAAATATTCTAAAATTCAAAAGGTATTCTCAAATTAACAAAAAAGGTCATGAATTTTAAAAAGATTCACTAATTTAAAAAATTCTCCGACCATCAAAAATAGTTTCAGAATTTTAAAAATTTACCCGATTTCAGAAAATATTCACGAATTTGAAAAAAAAATTGCATATATCTAGAGATCTTCAAGAATTTGAAACATGGGTGCAATTATTTCAATTTCTACGAAATATGAAAATTGGAAAAAATAAAATTAAAATTATGAAAGAAAATAAAAGTGAAAAAAATCTAAAAAAACGAAAATAAAAGAGAGAGGAGAGAAAAGAAAAAACTAGAACCTTCACAAAACCGGAACAGGGAGTCACCGAACATGCCTACTTGGGCCGGCCCATAGACAGGTGCAGCGACCTACGCGTTGAATAGAAATGGCCCTGCAGAGCATCCCTACCACCCCAAAGCCGCAAATTTATCTCAAAACAAAAAGGCGCAAATCAACCACCAAGCCATTTCCTATTTGGCGCCATAAGCGCGGGGAGTGATATATATCGCCCACTGCAACCCGTACACCTTGCGTCGCTCACACACATCGCTTGCCTCCTTGCTTTATCGCTTGCATTCTCGCGCCCTCGCGTGTCGTTGTCCTACATGACCCAACCCAGAGTGAGCGCATGAATGCACGACCATGTGTTAGTTCATTTTTTCTCAGATTTGTAAATGTGAGTGACGCAAGCTTCAACAAAAAATTGCAACCTCCGTCTTTATTACTAATTAAATAGAAAAAAAGAAACACATAATTAGTGACTGTGCATCTAGTTACCACAATCTTTTCCCATTTATAGACCAGATTTGAGGAAATTCAAAAATTCAACAAATATTAAAGAGTATGAAAAATATCTGAAATTAAAAATTCACAAAACTGGGAAAAAATTGTGAGACAAAGGACCGCAGAATTAGGAAAATATCCATGGATTAAAAAAAAGGACCGCAGAACTAGAAAAAGTTCGAGAATTCAGAAGATATGTGCAATTTAAAAAATGTTCATGATCTGTTGAAAAATATGTGAATTCAAATAAAGTTCACAGATTTGATTAAATTTTCTAGAATTAAAAAACAGTTCTCGAAATTAAAGAAAGTTCATGAATTCAAAAAAAAATCACGGAACTGAAAAAAATTCAAATTTGCAGAAAAAAATCACGGAATTGAAAAAGTTAATAAATTCAACAAATGTTCATGAATTTTAATAATGTTCATGAATTCAGACAAGTTTATGGATTTAAAAAATGTCCATCAATATGAAAATTTTCCTTGAATTGAAATAAAGTTCAAATATTTGAATAATTTTTTAAAATTGAAAAGGTCCATGAAATTCAAAAAGGTTCAAGACTTTAAAAAATTGCAAAATTAAAAGTTTGAATTTGAAAAAAATTGAAAATAAAAATAAGAATATATAGAAAAGAAAAGGATACGAAAAACTCGGATAAAACCAGTTAAAATTCAAAGAATAATGAGAAACCCCAAAACAAAGGGTTCCTAGAATCGGACGGAACGTTCTAGATTAGCAACCGGTCCTACGATATGTATCGATATGTATAGCTAGCGATATATATCATTTGAGCTTAAGTGCCGCTTACTGTGTGTAAATGGTACATGAGGGCCACCTGAATTTTGTATGGGTGAGTCCATTTATTCAGCTACTCGTTATTTTTGTTTCTCTCCGTTGGTTTTCTATTTATTTGTTAGGCCAGTTCTCTATTATGATTTTGGTTTTATTTTTTATGTTTATTGTTTTGTTGTTTTTTGAAATTGATGAAAAATTTCGCGGTGATTTTGAAAAAAGAAGTTCACGAGACTGAAAAAAGTCCTCAAATACAAAAAAAGTTCATGAACTAAAAAAATGTTCGTGGTGATTTTGAAAAAAGAAGTTCCAGATTTGAAATTTTTCATTGATTTTGAAAAAACTCACGGATCCAAGAAAGTTCATGGATTTTGAGAAAACCTTAAAAAAAAAGTAAAGACTTCCAAAAGCTTCCCAAAACCGGTTGGGAAGTTCCTGGATGCTTCCCAAAACCGGGAACTGCTCTCTCCGCTGCAACCTTATATAGTCAGAGTGTCAGACCATTAGTACTGAAGGAAGGGTGGAGGTGTGCGCCCATTTGCAGGATGGCCTATAACGGGCGCTTACGACACTGAATAGGCATTGGGTCCCTCTCATGCCAACGTGTGTGGTTGCCTCGATAGACCTCAAGTATGACAATTCCTATTTGCGTCTTTTTGCGGCAAATTACCACTGAATGAGGTAGGGAGCGCACAACATTAACTGGGCCGCCAGATTCTTGGTTTTGGGAACCTTCCAGACAGTCCCGACCTTGTTTTCTTAGGGTTTTTTAAACGTTTTTTTTTTTCAAGTTTAGCTTTCTTTTCCAGAATATGTTCTCACATTTTAAAAATGACCGCATTTTTTACCTTTTTGCCTTTTATCTCAAATTTAGGTATTTTTGAAAAAAATGTTTGGAAAATTCAAAAAATATTCACACTCTGAAGTGATGGTTGTGTTTCAAAAACATTTAGGACTTTAAGAAAATATTCGTATTTTAAAAATATTTGGAATTTCTAAATTGTTCCCATTTTCAATAATTATTCCTGTTTTCCAAAAAAATCGTGTTGCAGAACTTTTCAAAAATATTAAAATTGTTTCTCACAAAACTGGCCGAAAAGACGGTGATAGAGTACTTCCCGTATAGCTGCAGATTTCTGAGTCGTTCGCTAAAAGCAGCTCGGTGTCGATGGACTGCAACGAGCGACTGGGCTAGCCCAGTCGAGCGCCTCGTGGTGGGTTTCTCCGTCAATTTGGGAGAGCAACTAGTTAACGAGTGTTTTTTCGGTAGCCTCGCAACAATCAGCGTCACTTGGCGCGCTCTCAGCCATTCGCCACGTGTTGTGCTCTGGACATTTCTTTTGGATTTTTTTTTATTTTTTCGCACGCGTTTTCGGCTTTTTAAACGGGGTTTTTTGGATTTTTTTGACGTTTTGGTTTTCCCCCGGTCTTTCTTAACTTTTCGATCAAAAAAAATTTTGAATTTTTTTTTTGCGCGAACAAAACGCGTTTTCTTTTATTTTCCTTTCGCGAAAGTCACGGTTTTTCTTCCGCGAGAGGCATGGTTGTGCTTTAGCGAGAATCATGGCCGTGCCTTTCGGAAACGAAAAAAACGTGTTTTCTGTTTTTTTTTCGCGAGGGTCACGATTTTGCTTCCACGAGAGGTACGGTTGTGCCTTTGCGAGAGTCACGGCCGTGCCTCTCGAAAAATGGAAAAACAAAACATGTTTTCTGTTTTTTTTTCTTTCGTGAGAGTCACGGTTTTGCTTCCGCGAGAGGCACGGTTGTGCTTTCATGAAAGTCACGACCGTGCCTCTAGGAAAGGGAAAAACAAAACGCGTTTTCTATTTTTTTTTTCTTTCGTGAGAGTTACAGTTTTATTTCCGCGAGAGGCACGGTTGTGCTTTCGCGAAAGTCACGGCCGTGCCTCTAGGAAAGGGGAAAAAATACACATTTTCTGTCTTTTTTTCTTTCGCGAGAGTCACGGTTTTGCTTTCGCGACAGGCACGGTTGTGCTTTCGCGAGAGTCACGGCCGTGCCTCTCGGAAACGAAAAAAACGTGTTTTCTGTTTTTTTTCCACGAGAGTCACGGTTTTGCTTCCACAAGAGGCACGGTTGTGATTTCACGAGAGGCACGGGCGTGCCTCTTTCGGAAAGGGAAAAAAACCGTGCTTCCCGTTTGGTTTTTTCGTCCAGTTTTTTCGTGAAAAAAAGTTCGTCAAAACCTATCAACATGGGATCTAGTTTTGAAGATCTCGACGCGAGGAATCCAATAGTGAAAACGGTTCGAGATTTGAACGCACGGTTTAAGAGATAAAATGTTTTGAATAAACGAATCTACGAAAAAAGGGAAAACTCAAATGTTGCGATAAGTGGCGCGCTACATGTGCACCACTTGTCACGACCTGGGAAAGTGGAGTGTTCTTTGCAACGAGTACTTCTTAATTAGTGATTTCGTCAATTTGACGCAGACAACGCCATATAGGAGAACGCATATTTCTCTCTCTTAAAAAAGAAAAAGAGTTGGTTAGGTGAACAGTGGTATTCCCAACCCATCAGGGTTCAAGTCCTGGTGCTCGCATTATTCCTGGATTTATTTCAGGATTTCCGGCGATGCGCTTTCAGTGAGAGGAGACGTTCCCGTCGATGACGAGACGTCTACGGTGACTTCGTAAATCTCAAGATGATATGCCGGCTCAGTCTCTCGAAGATGCTCATAGGGGCAGGGTGTGCGTGTGTGCGTTCATAGGGGTGAGTGTATGCGCGTGTATATGAGCGCTTGTGTCTGTATTGATGCTAAAAAAAACAACTTCTCTAAAAATAAAATAAAAAGTAAACGCACCTGATCGTCACGCCCATCCGCGACCTCTGGAGAAGGCCACATGGGTGGATGCTGGCCAGAAGCACCAATAATTCATCGCACCCTCCTCGATCGATCAGGTCCGGATTGATCCGTTCCGGGGACCGGCGCACCTACTGTTGCCCGAAGTGACGAAACCATGTCGATCAGGTGGACGTGGATCCATCGGGCCGAATCACGCCGGCAGGCAGGCCCGAGTGCCAAGTGCGCCGCAACTTTTGTAAACCAGTTGTCTAACACACGTATGCGCTGCACCCGGATGCGCGAGATTTAGTAAAGAGCACATATTCTTCTTATTCTCTTCTTTCAATCCATTCATATGTCATTTGCTTTGCACAAAGAGGAAAGGCGTCCAGGTAAAAATCCCGTGCTTAAACTGGTCTCGAAGACATAACCCCTGTGTGTTCGACCCCGAATTTCACGTTTCAACCGGAGGACTGATTCTCAAAAAAAAAAAGGACTGGAACCAGGTCGAACATATTTGCACGCACATGCAGTACGCATGGATGATACTGTAGGCAGGCAAGGCATGGCCGCCCGTCACTCGTGCACATGAACGCTACAGTATTCAGGGACAAAAGGACACCGTAGCAATCGTATCCATACAACTGTAATCTCGCTCACTCATTGATGGGCCCGGTTTATCGGAGCCCTCGTGGGCAACGGGCCTACTGCACGGGAGCGGCGCATGGGCCGCTGATCCGCCATCCACCTGATCTCCTGATCTAGCTTTTTTTTAGTAGCGGATTGCTCTTCTCTCCTTGGCCGTCTCTCCTCCTGCTTTCCCGGAGGATGGATCGAGATAGTAGTATGACACTATATTTTTGGGTCCGCATAACGTTCATACGTGTGGTATACTAAATATCCGCTCATATACTGTGTGTAGCGTGAGCAGGAGGTAGCCCACACGAGCTATGTATGGGCGAAAATTAGAATTGCTCATACGTGTGGGCGCAGCTACTTCATGCCACACGTCCAACAAGTACTACTCACCCTCACCCCGCGCATGTGGTACGAAGCAAATATGCCCACACGTCCTGACACAGCTACGTTAGGTACCTACAGGATGATGATTTAGTTGCCATCCGAAATGGCAGATGTAGTTATCCGGGATGGCAAATGCAGTTGTAAAAGCATGACAACTCTCTCTGTTTTGGTTAACTATAGTGGTCATGTCCAATTTATAGTAGTTGCCGCGTCTAATCAAACCATAATTACCGTGTGTGATTGACTACTTGCCACATATGGTGAAACAATAGTTGCCATGTGTGCTTACCTAGTTACCACGTGTGGTCCAACCGTAGTGGCTATGTATGGTTAATTACAGTTGGCATGTGTGTTTATCCTGATTGCCACGTACGCGCAAATGCAATTATCGTCTAGCAACGAATCATAGTTGCCATGTGTGTTTACCTAGTTACCACGTATACGCAACTGCAGTTGCCATCCAACAACCTACAAGTGTCATGTGGGCAAAAAATAGTTCATCCACACGCGTATTAGCTAGGTGGTGGTTGTGTGTGCAGAAACTAGTTCGCGCACACAATGCAGCTGGCAAAACGCATGCCGCGGGGCGTGTGGGCGAACTCTCCAACGCTCGCACACACGATGATGCCCACGTGACACTCAGTCTCCTTTGGTTTAGAGAAATTTCGTAGGAATTTTAAAGGATAAGATTCTTATAGGATTTTTTTCTTTAAAGCCCTTTGGTTCATAGGAATGGATTCCTATTCCTACACAGGATTGGTTCCTATCCTCCATATTTCATAGGAAAATAAAAAAGAGCCTAGACTCAATGGAAAAATTCCTTTGGTGTCAACCAAATGACATCTTGTTTCCTATTCCTACTCATAGGATTTGAGATACATGTCATTTCATTTCCTACAAGATTTCTATTCCTATGATAATCCTATCCTATGAACCAAAAGAGGTCATTCTAACAGATTCCTTTAAGATTCGTGCAAAACATAATCAACGTGGATTAAGGTGTGTGGACGATGTGCAAACATGCCACACGCGTGGGCGTTATCATTATTTCCCTGAGTACAGGCATAAGAGGCGATTTTTTTTGAAGCCCCACCCGTAGAACAATAGTTCTACGGTATTTTCTATTAATAAAAATAAAGTACAATTTACAAAGGAGCGTTGATTGATTTCCCAAAAAGAAGAGACCTCGAGAAAGTTAGGCTGCTTGGTGCAGGGATAAGATGATCATGAGACTGGCCACATATATATCTTGCTCGTTCGGTTTCGTTTGGACTTCATTTTAAATGTTTTCTGAAGTTACAATTGCCATGCGTTCAGATTCTCATTCCTGATGAGCTCTAGTTTGTCCGGCTGAAAAGTTGCCGGTGTGTTTGCGAAGTAACTTTAGGCGGCTAAAGTAGTGGTCATGTCACCCGCAAAAATAAAGTATTGGCCATGTCTCATGTTTTTTTTGAGAAAAAGTGGCCATGTCTCATCATGTGCTAATGCATTTGTCCAATCACGTCAAGCCATCTTTGGTGATAAATAATTTGTTGCCATTGTTTTTACAAAAAGGAATTGCATATGTCTGTAGTGGCGCAGAGGCCAAAATTCTTGATCCCAATCTAGAATTCCCGCCAAAAGGTTAGCAGGATCACATATATTCCCTCTGTTCCCAAATATAAGTCTTTCTAAAAATTTCATCAAATGACTACATACGAAGCAAAATGAGTGAATCTACACTCTAAAATATGTTTACATGCATTATGTTGTATTTCATTTTAAATGTCTAAAAAACTTATATTTAGAAACAGAGGGAGTACATGCAAATATTATTTGCATGTGCCTGCAAGAAGACAAAGTTATTCGACCACTACTATAGCACATGCAAGTGCTAGCGTTTGCCACACAGCTAAAATTCAGACGAAGCTACCGGGTTTGTTCACAAGAGGAACAATCTTATCCGGAGGGAATCGCGGCTAAGCATTCTGCTTTTGTAAAGCGATCTGTTATAGAAACAGGAGAGGAAATTCGTTCTGGTCACGTTGGCCGATTAAGGTTTGTGTGTGCAGCAGCCCAGCAGGACGGATTAGATTTGGATTCCCGGCCGTTTGCCAAAGTTTTCCCTGGAAAGCATATGTACCTCTGGCCAATTGAGACACAGCTCCCCGTCCCCTCCCGTGTCGCTCTCGCGAGCGACCCGGGGGGCAACCCTAGCCGCCGCGACTCACCCTCCCCCTCCTCTGCTCTCCTCCCTCGCTGCCGCCCAGCGACGTCGTCGGGCGAAGCCCGGCCGGTGGGGGCGGCGGCGGGGCCTCTTCTTCCCTCCCCCCTCGTGCTCCGCGGCTGGTGCGAGACGGCCGGTCGAGTGGCGGCGCCGGGCTTTGGCGGGGCCGGCGGCGCGGCGGCGGGCTCGGAGTTCGGCGGCGGGGTTGCCTGATAGGGCCGCGACGTCGAGCGGCGGGCTCGCTTGTGGCGTGGCGGCCGCGGGGGTTCCCGGTCTGGGAGGTGGCGTGGATCCGGCCCGATCCTCCCGGATCCGGCTCCTGGATGGCGGCGGGCGGTGGCCGAGGTCGGTCTTGACCTCGGAGTGGGGTGGTCTGCAGCGGCGTTGCTGCGGCCTGGTGGTTGTCCGATCTGCTCGCGGCAACGGCGGCTCTCTCTGGCGGCGGTTCGTCTGCGTCGGACTCGGGTGAGCTCCTTCCCTCTTCTTTGGACTCAGCGACGGGCTCGTCAGGCCGGGGTGGCGCCATGGTGTGGTGGTGCGCGCGAGGCCTGCTGGTGGTGGCAGGGGACTTCGGGAAGGGGCAGGGTGCCCCCTCCGTTGCATCTGGCGGCTGCTGCGGGTGGCCGCCGGAGTTCCCCTGGCCCTGATCCGGTCGCCGAGGTCACCGATCGTGCCAAGGTGTCGACTTTGGGGTGGAAGGCGAGCTTCCGCTTCGTTCTAGTCAGCCGCGTCCGTTCAATGTGTCCTGGTTGAGGGTGGAGCTCGGATACCGCGGCGGCGGCCCGGTTGGTGGTAGCCGGGGTGCTCTTGGGCGAAGCATGCGGCTTGGGCGTTCTCCGGTTAGCATGGCCGTGTGGGCGGCGTGTTGACCGGGGTGGGTCGTTCATCCAATCCGATGACGATGAGTGTTGGCCGGGGTGAAAACCTGCTCTGCTCTGCCAGGCCGACGGCGGCGGCGTTCCAGCGTCGTCCCTTTCTTGAAGGCGCCGTCGCGGCATCTCATTTGTCGTCGGAGTGCTCCGGGGAAAACTCTAATCCTTGGATTGGGTGATGGCGACACGATGGTGTCGTTCCCTTGCTGAAGGCGTCGCTCTGGAGCTCATTGTTCATCCTACTCGGCTTCTCCTCTTCGCGGTGGCCCGCCCACGGTTGAGGGCCCCGACATCATCGTAGTAGTGCTTATTGTGTTCATCTGATGTTGGCTAGGATTTTGTTGGGGTAGTGTTGCTGTTATCAGCGTCCTTGTATCCAGCCTTGAGTGTGTGCGGTGTGTGTGTTTATATCGGCAGGATTCGGTTGTTCGGTGATGCTTTATCTATAAAGCGGGGGGAAACTCTTTTTCTCAAGCATATGTACCTAGAAATATATAGATCACAATCCAGAAACCTCACGTGCTTATACTTGGCCTGCAACCAACTAATAGAAAGGCGTACGTTGGTTCGTAGGGATCGAATATGTTTTTTTGGACCATCTAGCTGTATATCGAGTGGGTTTCCTGCCAAAGAAAAAGGCGCCAGCAGGGCTGGCAATTGCAAACGCCGGGGCTGGCAATTTATGTGGTCGGCATGGCATTTTACAAAACTGCCATGGTTGTTTGTTTAATTTACGCGGACTTTTTGATAAAAACCACCGCCATGCGATACAAACTGGATAGCTTTAGGGGTGCTCGCTGGAGTGAGAGGCGTTCGTTGGAATCTCACCCCAGCGAACGCCAGGTAGCTAGACAAAAAAGTTAAGTGGGTTGGTTAAGAATATATTAGACGCATCGAAGAAGAACACATACAACTTATTCGTGTAAGAGGTGTTTGAAGTTTGAACATGAATGTGGCCACTATCAAGCTGACAAGAAGTGCGGCTACTAGGGCATCTCCAAAGCTACTCCACACCTTGCACAAAGCGAGGGGAAGAGTAGGGGAGTCCTGGATATCTGCCACGTCGACCCAATAGGCCGTTCCCCTCTTTTTAACCGTTCGCTCTCTGCCTCTTCACTATCCACTCTCCACCGCCTATCCAAACAATAGTCGTCGCTGACCACCTTTTCCCCATTGTAGTCGTGCTATGATGGCTTGCAAGATAGCCGTGGAGGAGCGCGTGGGCTGTCAAGCTATGTGGTTACTCGGCGGGTACAAAACCGTTCAACTGACGTCCCGACATGAGGGCTCCTATCCGCGTTGCCGCTTGTCGTTGAGCCCCTTCTCCTTATCCATGTGGTTGTCGTGCTCCTACGCGCAGGCATCCTTGGTCAAGAAGAAGCTCCGCAACGGATCAGTGTCTGCCTAGTTACGTAGATTAGGCTAAGTTTAAATAAATTATATCTAGTTTGTTGTAATATACTCTAATCTAGTTTGAATCACATTTGAACCGTTTGAATAACAAAAGATACCGATGTGCAGGCTCTCACAGGGCATTCGTGGACCCATCCGAATCGTGTTTGCGGACAAATGAGTGTCTCTTTCTGGATTTTTCACTTGGAGATGCCTTGCCGACAATTTTAGTGTCGATCGATCTAGATCCTAGTGAAATTGTGCACGCAATAATTGTCGTATGTACACTGTCATCCTCCAGTGCCCACTTGATTACTTATAGATCGGCAACGAACAATGCTGACATGCAAATTGAAAAGTATGGAATCGCGAATGCACAGGAAGCTAGCATTTCTTGAAAGAAGAGCAGTCCATGTACACATATATGTTGAGGTTTTTTTTAAACTTATTTCACAAAAATAGTTTTTTTACTTGTCACTTATACCTTGCCGACAGCAAGGCAAATGAACAATATACTCCTCGCCCTCGGATCAGGTCTCTTTTTCTGCGAGGAATCTCTAAGAGCTTTACTCACGAATGCATTCGCCGAGCAGTCAGTCAAAAGGCTATTGATTAGGAAGCTAGGTTCTTCTATCCAGCTCTCGATCACATCAAGCGTACAAGCATGCTCTCGGTCACACAAGTCTCCATCTTAATGTTTACGTCCTGCACCTGTTATGTACTCCCTCCGTAAAGAATATAAGAGCGTTTAGATCACTATTTTGGAAGTACTCAAGTATAACCTATGTAAACTGCAAAAATGTTTTACGTTAAGTTACACACGGAGTACAACATAGTACCAGCCATTGCATGGAACGCACGGACCCGTCGATCATCGTCGTCGTCGTGGTATGAACGAGCCGCCGAGGAAGCGGTCAACCACAGCCGGGAACCTTCTATCGTTCTTCATCTGGTTTCGCTGTCGGACTGTACGTGTGGCCTCGCTCACGCACGCCTGCTTCTGCTCCGCGATCGATTGACGAGGGCATCGCCTCAAGTCATCGATGTTTACTGTTCATCAACGTGCCGTGAACAATTGTCATCTCGTCGACCTCGATCTCGATCTCTTTCGGCTGCGATCTCCCTGGCTAGCTTGCCGTGGATTCCAAAGGAAGATCTTCCCGGCGTCGTCGTTAGATCTTCCTCTTTGTTTTCTCGTAGTGGAATTATAATGATATAAGGCCCACTTGAGCTAGCTAGCGGCCAAGATGCGGATGATCAAGACCGTCCGTCCATTGCACCTCTCGCCCGGCTTCTTTCCGGAGTATGTAGTAGTACTCTCTCCAGTCCTTTTTAATTCACATATAAGACTTGTCTGAAGTCAAACCTCGTAAACTTTGACCAAATTTATAGGAAAAAATACCAACATTTAAAATGTGAAGTCAACAACAACAAATGCATCATGACTTTAGTTTTCATATTGTATAAATTTAGCATTATAGATGTTAATATTTTTTCATATAAATATGGTCAAACTTTATGAAGTTTGACTTCAGATATTTCTTATATGCAGAGTAAAAATGACCGAAGAGAGTACTACAGATCGATGCCGCCACTTTTGCATGATATCAGCCAGGAGCCCGTGATCTGAATCTTTGACTCCTGCGCACGCTGATCCGATCCGATCCGGTATCGTGCTGCCAAATGAAATCTGCACGTACGTTCGTCTTGCTCGATCGCTTGATCAACTGGGTGGGTCATGCGCGCGTGGGAAAATGGCGTCAGGGCTCACGACCAAAGCGGATTCGAGAAAAACTCAATCGGCCAATATAAAATAGCCAGGCACGCGTGCGCAACTTTCACCGGCCAGAGACTTGCGAGCAAAGCCAGCCAACAATTCTTCTCCTCGGCCAGCCGTACGTGCAGCCGCTCACGAGTAGTGGACGCACACGCGTGTACTACATGCCAATGTCGGCCGACGTATTTTGTGCGATCCGTTCGTGACGCGGACGCGGACGCGGCAAATTTGACAATTTTAACCTGTGAATGAAATCATTTCGTAAAGTAAACTGTTTTAAATTTTTTTCATTTAAATGATCTTTTTGAGTGACGTCCGACACGAAGACGCCACACTACATTCTGCAACGATTGAGAGTTAGGCGTCGCACTATACAGTGTAGCGCCTACCGGCGCTGAACGCTGGCAAGGCATGCAACGTTTGTCAGTTAAGTGTTGTACAATATAGTGTGACGCCTTCATGTCAGGCGTCACTCAAAAAGGTCATCTGAGTGATTATTTTTTAAAACAGTTTATTTTGTGAAATGATTTCATCTATAAGTGAAAATTGTCAAATTTGCCCGCGGACGCGGACACAGCGGCGTAGGCGACAAGCGCCCACTTGCGGCCGGCCATGCCTCTGCAAGACACCCCCATCATTCATGAACTGGCAGGCCAAACAGTAGAGCTACCTAGCAAAGAGATAAACCCATAAAGTCCGTTAAAATGCCTAAGAGCATTACTAGTAGAACCCTCAAACCCTCAAACCCTCACTAACGTTTTAAGGGTTCAAAAATAATTTTTTTTTGTGCACTTTTACGGGTTAAAAAATAGGGGTAAAGATTAGAACCCTCAAATCCAACCCTTATAATGGAATATTCCCCATGAACGACGTTGTCGTTACGCGCGGGAGGTCGACGGGGCGGCCGCCGGCGACGGGGGCGACTAGCAGCGGCGGTCGCGGGCGTGGGCGCGGGAGTTGGGAGGATTTTTTCCTCCCGCACGAGGATAACCGCTAAATGAGGGTTGGGGTAGGTTTTGCTCCCCAACTCTTACTTTTGAGGATTGGGAGAGGGTTTGAGGGTTGGACTTTTAAAATTTTTTAAGGGTTTAAGGGTTAAGGAGTTCTAGTCTACGCCTTTTTTCGATGAAAATTGTAAAAAAGCAGTTATTTTTAGGGGTTTGAGGGTTTGAGGGCTCTACTAGTAATGCTCTAAGCTTGATAGCCTAGCTAGATGGCGACGGCTCGACGGGAAGCTCGGAACGGAGCAGCTCTGAACTAGACCTGGCGTGAGCTAGCTGCTCTGTTCTTACGCTAGCTACCTAGCTAGCTCCAACTTTGAAGCTGGGTTTCATTTGATCCACATATCTGGGCGCAAGAAAACCCAACCAATCAGTTAATTCATTGAGTAATTGCATATATAATGACTAAGATAAGAGGTGGGGCATGTTGCGAAGAAAATTCCAAAGTGGTATATGCGGCCGCGATGCGCTTGCATGCACATATATGTGTCGCGTTTCTAGCCTGTTATAGGGATTCGTTTACAAGAAGGTGCAAGACCGTTTTTTAGACATGGATTATCTGCATCCGAGCTTGAAACCACCTTATGGACTATAAATTCTGAGAAAACTAGTAAAAGAAATCTGAAATTTTTCGTGGATAAGCATCAATAAATGTTTTAATATCCTTCAAATTTTGACCTTGAAAAGACATCCGTGGAGCCCTGTACAGAAAAAAAACAGGGCTAAAAAGATGCATTTTTGGAGCACCTTTTTTGTTTTGTTTTGGCACACACCTCTACGGATGCATTTGGTGGCAAAATTTTGCAGAATGTTAGAACACTTGTCGATGTTTATCCATAAAAACTCCCATTTTTTTACTTTTTACTTTAGGAATGTACTGTTCGTATGGGAGCATTATTTGTGATCGGGATTAGAGCAACACTTTATTTTTACATTTTTAGTAAGACATTTTTCTTGTTTTGTATTTGGTAGATGTATGCATCTTGCTATGCAAAGATCGAGCATTCACTTAGTAATGGTTTCATACTATTGCTTATCGTGCAAAATACCATATGCTAAAAACATGAGGCAACTATTCTATATTTAAATACATAGCCCCCACTAGTAAAAAATTTAACACGCATGCTTCCACATAATCTCATTACAGATCATGGTGAATGGAGTGCCCGGCAAACCTATCTACACTTGTCAAGGACTACGGCAAGGTGACCCCTGTTGCCTATGCTCTTCATCCTCATCATGGAGCCCCTTCAAAGAATGTTTGAGCTTGCTTCTGCACGTGGGATCTTATCACCTCTTGCAAGAAGAGGAATGTCACAAAGACTCTCCATGTTTGCCGATGATGTTATGATTTTTATCAAGCCTAATGACATGGATCTCTAAGCATGCGCATCCTTGCTTCAACTATTTGGAGAGGTCTCGGGTTTGCAAGTCAACATGTTGAAGAGCGCAACACTACCCATAAGATGCACTCCAGAGAATATGGAACGAGTTAGTGAGATACTTGGATGCCTGATCGGTAACTTCCCTTGCAAATACTTGGGTCTTCCACTCACGATCAGGAAACAAATGGCTGCCGAACTCTCGGGATTGGTCGACCAGCTTGCCGGATGCCTTCCAAACTGGAAGGCGGCAAATATGCCGAAAAGTGGGAGAATGATGTTGGTCCAGTCAATGATGTCCGCGATACTTATTCATGCAGTGATGACACTCAACATTCCACTCAAGACGATCATGGCCATGGTCAAGATATGTCGTGGATTCCTTTGGTGTGCCAAACCACACGCGAATGGAGGCCAGTGTGCGGTAGCCTGGAATTCAGTGTGGTCTCCAAAGTGGGCTAGTGTACTGGGTTTGCCAAACCTTAGGTGGCTCAACATTGCAATGCATGCCAGATGGGCATGGCTGCAATGCACATACACGTCTAGACATTGGGCAGAGTTTGAGATCACGGTGCCTGACGAATCTCTTCAATTGTTCTAGATGGAACTAGTATCCTATTCTGGAGGACCAGTGGCTGCATGGGCTAAGAGTTCAAGAGTTGGCGCCTAACATCTTTGCATGTATTGGGCTCAGTGCGAGATCGTCCAGAACGGTTGCACAAGCATTATCTGAAGGAACTTGGGCCATTGATATCGGGCTAGAGTTGATAGCCCAGGAGCTCCATGAATACTCCCACCTATGGACTCAAATAGCAATGGTGGAGCTACGCGCAGACATACCCGACTCCATCACAAGGGCTTGGGAGACGAACGGATGCTTCTCGACGTGTTCGGCCTATGCAACAAAATTCTGGGCTAGAGAGGCTATACCTATGGTCGAGTTCTCATGGAAATTTAGAGCACCACTGAGGTGCCACTTCTTTGCACGGCTTTCTCTGAAAAATAAATGTTGGACGTCAGACCGACTGGCAAGACGCGATCTTGATCATCAAGAAGCCTGCCCTTTTTGTGAGCAAGAGGAGGAAAGCATAGATCACATATTGCTGCAGTGTGTGCTGGCGAGGGAAGTATGGCCACGGGTCTGCAATTCTATGAGCAAACCAATGTGGATCCCAACAAGTGGCTCGAGGTTGACCGACTGGTGCACACAGAAGACGGCGACAACATTGGGTAAGAAGGACGTGTCAGCTCTCATACTGCTTGTGATGTTGGAACTGTGGAAGCACCATAACGCCGTTGTGTTTGATGGAGCGACTCCATCTTCACAACATGTGATGTGTATAACAGAAGTGGAAGGCAAAACGTGGAAGCAAGCGGGTATTCTCAAAGGAGAGTTGGACACCTTCTTTAGGGAGGTGTCGACGTGGGTGAGTGTGAGAAGTTAGCTTTTCTATTCTTTTGGGTGGAGCGGGTGGAGTTGGTGTTGCATAATTTGTAATTGCCAACGTGGACGGACTCTTTACCTCCTCTATCTCCTTTAATATATAGTAGTACACACACTCGTGTGTATTCGGAAAAACCCCAGATATCCATCCGATTGAAATTACATGACATCAAAAGTCATGCAAATACTCTTATGCAAACCATACCATCTCATTAAGTCATGTACCTAACTTATATCACGATGGTATGTGTTTTTTCAAGCGGAATCAAGTCATGCATGTCAGTCATAAATTATTTTTTTGCATTTTTTTTGATAACAAATGATATATGTGTTGAAAGCTGGGAGCAAAGAAATATAGTTCAAGCTTCACATATTTGTTAAAGGTTGGCGCCACGTTAAATTCAATTGAACCTTTTCTTTTTTATATTTGTCACATACTTCATAAATTTCATTGTTTTTAATTGTAAAGCAAGAATACTCTTGCATTTGTTTTCCATTAGTTTTTGTTGTTTTTAAGCACATGTTTTTGCATTTGTTTAATACGGTTTCCGGAGCAATGTGTGAAGCACTATTTAGTTTTTAGTATTGGTAGGCTAGCCAGCTAAGCTAAGCAACTTGCTCATGTCTACTAGTGCGAGAACTTAAGAAGTAGCTTGTTGCACTAGAATTTCAAAAAAGTCTGCTACCAAATACTTGCAACCGTTTGATGCTCCTTATCTCTACTTGTAAGAAAGTGCAAAGCAGGCTCTTTCCTGGACACTCATGCAGCTAATGCACAAGTTGTAGGGCGGGGATTTGCACAAACAACATGGATATGCCAAAAGTTGCACAGGAAGGAAAAAAAACACCCCAGCCGAGCTCTATATGTCAAATGTTGAACTTCCAAGACATGGTATCTGAATAAAGGACAACGGTGAAAAGGATACACATGTTGTATTTTTTTGGATTGCCACCAAAGTTTACACTATCAAGGTGCGACTTTCCCCGTCTCTCCGGTGCCTTGTTTTGGGTGGCTGATGCATGGAGACGGTGCTTGGTAGCGGGTAGCAGCAATCCATCGCGGCGGTGTGGTGTTGTGGACGTGGTGTGCGACGGCTATGCGGATGGACAAGCAATGGAGCCACATGCTCGACGGAGTTGGTAGTAGCCATGGTGATGAAGTCGTGAGTCGTGGTATGTTGTCTAGGGGCAGGTTGCAATGTCCAGATTTACCACTGACGTACACTAGTGATGCAGGCGTGATATCGCCGATGCGTTCCAAATGGGGGTTTTGGTGGTCCGTTTCCTCATCAGTGTAATCGCGATCATGCGTCGATGGATGCTATTGGCTCCAAAGACGCTCTCGGCGACCAGATTGTCTGCTTCATGTTTGCACGACTTTCAGTTAGCGTGGTTGTGTCCACGTCCAAATTGTGTACACTCAAACATCTTTGTCATGTCAACAACTGTTCGGCGTGGATCTTCGTTACTTTTTCTCCGTCTAGACAAAGCTTCGGTCTTGTATGACTTTACTTTTTTGTCGACGTAATACTTTGTCTGTGTGCATTACTATTGGCTATGTGCATCATAATAGTGCAAAGGTCGGATATTGGCTCATCGTGTCTTGTATCTTCTTGATGCTTCATTATGAGTGAATAAAAATGTTGTTTATAAGAAAATAATCATTTTTTGTACATGACCAAAACGTGATCCTTGTTTGGATGATACCAATTTTTTGGCATGCCAATGGCAACTCTACTTCGTGTTTTTAGCCACTGTTAGCAACTTGTGGTAATCAAAACCTCAACCGCAAATTTGGCCAGCTAATTTTTGGAATGGTAACTTGGCAACAGACCAAACACACTCCCATTCTACGGGAGGTATTTAAATCAAGTGCTCGTGATAGGTTTCCCGGTGATGCCACTAGTAGAAAAAGGGGGCTTTCGTTCGGGCCTGGTCAGGCCATTAGTCCTGGTTCTTCCACGAACCGGGACCAATGGATGCATTCGTCCCGGTTCATGAGCCCAAGGGGCCGGCCGGGGCCTCGTGGGCATTGGTCTCGGTTCGTATGGACCCGTTTATCCCGGTTCCAGGCACGAACCGGGACCAATGGGCCTCGCTCCTGGCCCACAAACATTGGTCCCGGTTCTTGGCTCGAACCGGGACAGAAGGCTGGGCTCTAGTCCTGGTTCCAGCCATGAACCGGGACAAATGAGTTGTCTATATATACTCCATTGATGCAGCAGAGCACTCCACAGTGCTCTGTTTTTTCTGGCCGGCGAGGAGAGAGCATTTGGGTGCTCTAGCTCACCTCCTATGCACACTAGGATGTTTCGATGAAATGTCCAAACCACGCTAGTTAAGCTATCTCCTCTCGAAGCTCGACCTCCAAACTTCATTTTCCCCGAGATTTATCTAGATTTAGCGATCCGTCACGTCCCGTCCCCGTCTTCACCGCCGTCGATCTCCCTCGCCGATCTCGTCGCCTGCACCACTGTGGTGAGCCTCTTATCTTCTTCTGAAAGAAAAAAATTCTTACTTTAGATAGATACTTGTCTAATTTTCTTACTTTTATTATTGCTTGTGCTTATATAGTGCGATGGTTTTGGTATCCGGCCCCGTCGGCCCTCGTCCTGGCTATGATTCAGATGTGGTATATATTATCTTTTATAACTATTTGGTTCATTTATTATTTATGACAATTATGCCCATCAAGTTGACATAGATTTTATTTATGTAGGAGGTAGTTGAACCAGAAATTCCAACCGACCCTATTGTCGAGAGGTTAAATTTAGTTGAAGAAGAAAACAATTACTTGAAGGAAAAAATAAAAAAATTGAGGAGGAGAAGATGATATTGGAGTTGCATGTTGCGGATGTCGTCGATGATCACAAGATCAAGATGGATGCAATGGGGTTGAAGATGAGAAAGATTAGAAAATATGCCATTCATACCGAGGCTTGGTATCATTATGCCGTTGGATCAATTTTTACCTTGGTTGTGATTATGATCACATTTATTGTTGCATTGAAAGGTTTCACATAGTTTCAATGTATGGTTTAACTAGATGCTCTGGAGAGCTATATGTTGTTCAATGAGAACTATGTATGTACTTTGTTTTAATTGTGATGATGAACTTCTATTGATTTGGTCACTTATCTATCCATGAGAGCTATATGTACTAAATTGATGATGTAGCTTTGAATAGTGCATTTTATACACGAAGTGCATCCAGTTTTTCCGTAAGCCTCTCTACTTTCTTGCACATGCTATGTGGGTGAAATGATGATACCATGCCAACTTTCAACCTTTTCAGAGTTCATTTGTAGTTTGTAGTGCTTTTCAATTTCAGGGTCTTATAGCTCAAAATAATCAGTAAATGCATGAAAAATAACAAATGAAGTCAGAAAGGGTTGAAAATTGATGATGTGACTTTGAATGGTGCATTTTGAACATAGTAAAAGTATGGAGTTCAAATAAGTTCAAAAAAATGAAAATCCCTTTGTAACAGACGAGTTTCCGTATGAAACCTGATACTTCGAAAGAGACTGTCCGTTTTGTACACGAAGTGCATCCAGTTTTTGCCGTAAGCCTCTCTACTTTTCTTGCACATGCTGTGGGTGAAATGATGATACATTCCAACTTTAAAACTTTAGAGTTCATTTGTAGTGCTTTTCATTTCAGGTCTATAACTCAAAATATCAGTAAAATGGCATGAAAAATAACAAATGAAGTCAAAAGGGTTGAAATTTGATGATGTGCTTTGAATGGTGCATTTTGAATAAAGAAAAAGTATGGAGTTCAAATAAGTTCAAAAAATGAAAATCCCTTTCTAACAGACGAGTTTCGTATAACCCGTGATACTTCGAAAGAGATGTGCATTTTGTACACGGAAGGTGCATCATTTTTGGCGTAAGCCCTCTCTTACTTTCTGCACATTCTATGTGGATGAAATGATGATACCATGGTCAACTTCAACCTTTCAGAGTTCATTTGTAGTGCTTTTCAATTCAGGGTCTTATAGCTCAAAAAATAATCAGTAAATGCATGAAAAATAATAAATAATGAATTTCAGGGTCTTTCAGTAAAATGAATTATCATAAAATAAATTAAATAAGTAATTTGAAACAAAATATTATAAAATTTAATAAAATATAAGTAGAAATAAAATAAAATAAAATAAAATTTAATAACATAAATAAAATTTATGAAACTAAAAATATCAAAGTATTTTCTGTTCAAAACATTATAAGCAACCTCTAAAATTTTTGAAACTAAAATTATATAAAATTGATGCAACTAAAATTATCAAAGTATTTTCTGTTCAAAATCATTAAAAGCAAAAAAAAAATTCATAAAGAACTTTTTTTGTTAGAAACTTTAATAGCAAAAATAATTATCATAAAATAAAATAAATAAGTAATTAGAAACAAAATAAAATAAAATAAATAAGTATTTTGTTGTAAGTAGAAACAAAACAAAAAAATAAAGCAAAAAAGAAAAAAATAAAAATTTTGCCACCTACTGGGCCACCACAGCATGGATACGACTAGAAACTCATCAATGGGCCAGGATTCAGGCCCGCAGAAGGCCCAATAGGTCCATCAGGCACAGCAGTCACAATTAGCCCCGTAATCCTGCAATGGAGAGGAGCTCGAGAGGGGTGCGGCAGTGGGGGCTTATAAACCACTGCGTGCCGCTCTCGACTAGCGAGGTGGGACTAAACTCCCACCACCACCCGGCTGTGCCAGGCCTTTGGTCCCGGTTCGTGGCACAAACCAGGACTAAAGGGGTGCATTGGTTCCGGTTCGTGGTCACCGCTTCCTGCCCTTTGGGCTGCTGAAAAGATACCTTTGGTCCCAGTTGGTGGCACCAACCGGGACTAAAGGGTGCATTGGTCCCGGTTTGTGCTATGAACCGGAACCAATGCTCTTAGTATATAAGAAGGACTTGTGAACATTTTCACTTCTCATCTCGCAGTTCCGCCTCGACGACGCCGACGACATCGACGCCGCCAGGCTGCCGCGCGCCCCCGTCCACCGTCTCCGTCATCGCCGTCGCCCTTGCCCCCGCCTCACCGCACCCCGCCCCGACGTCGACGCGCCCCGCCCCGACCTCGCCGTCGCCGAGCCCTGCCTTGACCTCGCTGCGCCTCGCCATCGCGCACGCCGCGCCCTGCCCCGACCTCGCCGCCGCTCGCGTGCACTGTGAGCGCCTCACCGCACGGTTCCGCCTCCTCCCCCCTTCTCCCCCGCGCCCAACGCCGCCGCGCGCCCGCCCCAACACCGCCGCCCGCCCCGACGCTGACGATGAAGCAGGCCCCCTATTCACACACACACACACGCACACACACACACACACACACACACATATATATATATATATATATGTTCATATTGTAGTAGTAGTAGATGATGATGATGATGTATGTATGTTCATAATATGCAAAAGATAGGATTTTTTCTGTTCATAGATTTTTTGGGGTGATATCATTGTAGAATATGCAAATGTTTGTATGTTCATATGCAAAGAATATGTCATTTTTTAATAAAAATTTTATGATTTTTTCTATTGTAATTTTGTTCATAGAATTTTTAGTTTATATATATGTTCGTATGCAAAAGTTAGGATTATTTTAGTTTACATATGTTTAGTTTAGGAAGAAGGAAAAGAAAAAGGAGAAGAAGAGGAGAAATAAATAAGAAGAGGAAAAAAGGAGAAAAAAAAGAGGAGAAGAAGAATTCTTCTTCTCCTCTTTTTTTTTCTTCTTATTTTTTTTCTTCTCCCTTTTCTTTTTTTTTCCATGTATTTATAATTTATGTCCCGATAATTTCAACACAAGGGGGGGGGGGTCGATATACCCCCTCCCCTATAACATTATTTTCCCATGTATGTATGTCGTCGTTGTTGATATAACTCCCTCCCGGATAACTTCGACATGAGGGGCGGTCGATATATATACCCCCTCTCGACCGTGATAACTTATACCATGGGTGCACCTCCCGGCCCTCTCGCTCGACCAAAACTCTCGAGGACACCCAAACCCTAGAAAAAACAATGTCGGTCTCCTACCCCCTCCCGCCGCGCCCCTACCCGATCGACAAACTCTCTTGAGACCACCCAAATTTACCAAGTTAAAAGAGCGTTGTCGTCGAGGCCACCCCAAACCCTAGAGAAGCGTCGAGGCCAGGCCACTAATATGATTCCTTATTGTGCTTAGCTAGCTAGTTCAACGTTTGCCACTAATATATCCATCTGTCATGTTTGAATAATAATTGTCATGTTGTAAATATTTGCAGAAACTATGGATCCGCACCCCCGAGACGAAGCATAAGAAGCGGTGTTGGGGGAGATAATCGATGCCGACTTGTCATTTCTCAACGACACATGCACCGATGGTCTGGAAAGACAGGATGAAGAAGCAGGCTACGACGACGATGATCAAACAATGGAGGAAGGACACCGTCATGACGGCTCCAGTGACCGAATGGAGGGGGAAGGACACCGTGATGACGGCTCCGGTGACCGAATGGAGGGGGAAGGACACCGTGATGACGGCTCCGGTGACCGAATGGAGGGGGAAGGACACCGTGATGACGGCTCCGGTGACCGAACGGAGTCCGGCCAGGTGTATATATTAATTAATTAAGCATGTGCCGACTATACCAAATTGATGCATTAATTGCTTTTGGTATGTACACATATTAACTATCTTCTTTTTCTTATTTTCTAGCCCTCCGGATCGAGCAACACTTCGATAACGAGACGAGGCCCGAAGAGAAAGTTGCGCTCGGATGAAAGGTACACGATCATCGAAATTGATCGCGCTGGCCAACCGATCAAACCCCTCCGGACCAAGCAAAAATTTAATGCTCAGTGCAGGGTTCTAGTTAGGGACATGATCCCGATTAGCATCGAGCAATGGTTGAAGCCTAAGGACAAAGACTCTCATGTGTCTTATGTCAGCGATGGGCAGAAAGCTGATCTTTGGACCGCGCTGCAGGAAAATTTCACCTTCCCGCCAGAGGAGGATCCGGAGAATCCAGTTAAAAGCCAATGATCAAGGCTTATGCTCTTAAGAAGATGTCTGAGCTATTCAGGAGGTGGAAGAATGAGCTGAAATCATCATTTGTCGACCAAGACAAGACTCCAGAATTCATCGGCCAATTTGAGAAGATCAAAGATCAGTGGCACGCATTTGTCACCAAAAAGAAATCTGAGAGAGCAGCGAAGATGTTAGCGACAAACAATAAAAATGCGGCAAAGAAGAAGCATCACCATCGCATGGGGTCAGGTGGCTACCTGAAAGCCCGGCCGTTGTGGGACAAGGCTGAGAATGACCTCATTGCTAAAGGGATCGAACCAGAGACGCGACGCTGGCCAGACTGTTGCAGGACTTGGTTCTTCGGGGTTGGGGGAAAATTGGACCCTGTAACAGGGAACTGCATTTGGACCAACGAGCAGCTGAACACACCCATCTAGAAGCTTCAGGAGTATATCGAAAAGGCGCAGCAAGGGACGTTCGTTCCGTACAGAGAGAACGACGAGCTCACAGAGGCCCTCAGAAATCCCGAGCACCCCGGACGGACATGAGTCACACCAGGCTCCCTTTCGTGGAAGGCTGGATTTCCCGACGCAGGCGGTTACAAACGCTGGGAGAGGAAGAAGAAAAAGGAGTTGACCCAACTACAGGCGCTGCACACAAGGGTACAAGCGCTAGAGGAATGAGACGAGGCCCGCAGCGCGTGACCTGCCGAAGCTGCGACACCCGAAGCTACCCCGCCATCTCAGCGGAGAAGCAGCGTGGCTTCCAAGGAGCCGCTTCAGGAGCCTGTCTTCACGGATCCTGCTAGCTACCCCGTGGATGCTATCACGGAGTCTCAGAATTGCCACCTTATGACGCAGTGGATAGAATTCAAGGTTGAAGGAAATATGCCCTAGAGGCAATAATAAAGTTATTATTTATTTCCTTATATCATGATAAATGTTTATTATTCATGCTAGAATTGTATTAACCGGAAACATAATACTTGTGTGAATACATAAACAAACAAAGTGTCACTAGTATGCCTCTACTTGACTAGCTCGTTAATCGAAGATGGTTATGTTTCTTAACCATAGACATGAGTTGTCATTTGATTAACGAGATCACATCATTAGGAAAATGATGTGATTGACATGACCCATTCCATTAGCTTAGCACCCGATCGTTTAGTATGTTGCTATTGTTTTCTTCATGACTTATACATGTTCCTATGACTATGAGATTATGCAACTCCCGTTTACCGGAGGAACACTTTGTGTGCTACCAAACGTCACAACGTAACTGGGTGATTATAAAGGTGCTCTACAGGTGTCTTCAAAGGTACATGTTGGGTTGGCGTATTTCGAGATTAGGATTTGTCACTCCGATTGTCGAAGAGGTATCTCTGGGCCCTCTCGGTAATGCACATCACTTAAGCCTTGCAAGCAATGCAACTAATAAGTTAGTTGCAAGATGATGTATTATAGAACGAGTAAAGAGACTTGCCGGTAACGAGATTGAACTAGGTATTGAGATACCGACGATCGAATCTCAGGCAAGTAACATACCGATGACAAAGGGAACAAACGTATGTTGTTATGCGGTCTGACCGATAAAGATCTTCATAGAATATGTAGGAGCCAATATGAGCATCCAGGTTCCGCTATTGGTTATTGACCGGAGACGTGTCTCGGTCATGTCTACATTGTTCTCGAACCCGTAGGGTCCGCACACTTAACGTTACGATGACAGTTTCATTATGAGTTTATATATATTTTGATGTACCGAAGGTTGTTCGGAGTCCCGGATGTGATCACGGACTTGACGAGGAGTCTCGAAATGGTCGAGACATAAATATCGATATATTGGACGACTATATTTGGACACCAGAAAGGTTCCGGGTGAGATTGGAACAATACTGGATCACCGGGAGGTTATCGGAACCCCCCGGGAGGTATATGGGCCTTATGGGGCCTTAGTGGAAAGGAGGGGAAAGGAGCAAGGGAGGGGGCGCGCCCCCCAAGCCCAATCCGAATTGGGAGGGGGGTCGGGCCCCCTTTCCTTCCTCCCTCCTTCCTCTTCCTTCCCTCTCCTACTCCTAATAGGAAAAAGGGGAGTCCTACTCCCTGTGGGAGTTGGACTCCCCCTTAGGGCGCGCCACCTTCCTTGGCCGGCCCCTCCTCCACTCCTTTATATACGGGGGCAGGGGGCACCCCAGAGACACAACAATTGATCATTGATCTCTTAGCCGTGTGCGGTGCCCCCCTCCACCATAATCCTCGATAATATTGTAGCGGTGCTTAGGCGAAGTCCTGCGACGGTAGAACATCAAGATCGTCACCACGCCATCGTGCTGACGGAACTCATCCCCGACACTTTGCTGGATCGGAGTCTGGGGATCGTCATCGAGCTGAACATGTGCTAGAACTCGTAGGTGCCGTAGTTTCGGTGCTTGATCGGTCGGGCCGTGAAGACGTACGACTACATCAACCGCGTTATGCTAACGCTTCCGCTTCCGGTCTATAAGGGTACGTAGACAACACTCTTCCCTCTCGTTGCTATGCATCACCATGATCTTGCGTGTGCGTAGGAATTTTTTTGAAATTACTACGTTCCCCAACAGTGGCATCAGAGCTTAGGTTTTATGCGTTGATGTTATGCACGAGTAGAACACAAGTGAGTTGTGGGCGATATAAGTCATACTGCTTACCAGCATGTCATACTTTGGTTCGGCGGTATTGTTGGATGAAGCGGCCCAGACCGACATTACGCGTACGCTTACGCGAGACTGGTTCTACCGACGTGCTTTGCACATAGGTGGCTGGCGGGTGTCAGTTTCTCCAACTTTAGTTGAACCGAGTGTGGCTACGCCCGGTCCTTGCGAAGGTTAAAACAACACCAACTTGAAAAACTATCGTTGTGGTTTTGATGCGTAGGTAAGAACGATTCTTGCTAAGCCCGTAGCAGCCACGTAAAACTTGCAACAACAAAGTAGAGGACGTCTAACTTGTTTTTGCAGGGCATGTTGTGATGTGATATGGTAAAGACATGATGCTAAATTTTATTGTATGAGATGATCATGTTTTTAACCGAGTTATCGGCTACTGGCAGGAGCCATATGGTTGTCGCTTTATTGTATGCAATGCAATCGCGCTTATTGGAAAGTAGTACATCACAGAAACCGGTTTCTGTGACACCTACACCAATTAGTGAGGAAGCTAATGATGATGATCATGAAACTTCAGAACAAGTTACTACTGAACCTCGTAGATCAACTAGAGTAAGATCCGTACCAGAGTGGTACGGTAATCCTGTTCTGGAAGTCATGCTACTAGATCATGATGAACCTACGAACTATGAAGAAGCGATGGTGAGCCCAGATTCCGCAAAATGGCTTGAAGCCATGAAATCTGAGATGGGATCCATGTATGAGAACAAAGTGTGGACTTTGGTTGACTTTCCCAATGATCGGCAAGCAATTGAGAATAAATGGATCTTCAAGAAGAAGACTGACGCTGACGGTAATGTTACTGTCTACAAAGTTTGACTTGTCACAAAAGGTTTCCGACAAGTTCAAGGGATTGACTACGATGAGACCTTCTCACCCGTAGCGATGCATAAATATCGATATATTGGACGACTATATTTGGACACCGGAAAGGTTCCGGGTGAGATTGGGACAATCCTGGATCACCGGGAGGTTATCGGAACCCCCCGGGAGGTATATGGTGTTGGGGAACGTAGCAGAATTTTAAAATTTTCTACGCATCACCAAGATCAATCTATGGAGTCATCTAGCAACGAGAGAGAGGAGTTCATCTACATACCCTTGTAGATCGCGAGCGGAAGCGTTCAAGAGAACGGGGTTGATGGAGTCGTACTCGTCGTGATCCAAATCACCGATGACCGAGCGCCGAACGGACGGCACCTCCGCGTTCAACACACGTACGGTTGGGGAAGACGTCTCCTCCTTCTTGATCCAGCAAGGGGGAAGGAGAGGTTGATGGAGATCCAGCAGCACGATGGCGTGGTGGTGGAAGCAGCGGGGATCTCGGCAGGGCTTCGCCAAGCTCAGCGAGAGGGAGAGGTGTTACGAGGGGAGAGGGAGGCGCCAGGGGCTAGGGTGCGGCTCCCATGCGCCTCCCCACTATATATAGGGGTGGAGGGGGCTGTTTTCTTGCCCTCCAAGTCCATTGGGGCGTTGGCAAAGGTGGGGGGAAAGAAATCCCATCATTTCCCTTCCCCACCGATTGTTATCCCCCCTTTTTAGGGATCTTGATCTTATCCCTTCGGGATATGATCTTATTCCTTCTAAGGGGGGATCTTGGTGCGCCTTGACCAGGGGAGTGGGGCCTTGCCCCCACTAACCACGTTCATGTGGGCCCCCCCATGCAGGTGGGCCCCACTCCGAAACCTTCTAGAACCTTCCCGGTACAATACCGAAAAATCCCGAACATTTTCCGGTGGCCAAAATAGGACTTCCCATATATAAATCTTTACCTCCGGACCATTACGGAACTCCTCGTGACATCCGGGATCTCATCCGGGACTCTGAACAACTTTCGGATTACCGCATACTAATATCTCTACAACCCTAGCGTCACCGAACCTTAAGTGTGTAGACCCTACGGGTTCGGGAGACATGCAGACATGACCGAGACGACTCTCCGGTCAATAACCAACAACGGGATCTGGATACCCATGTTGGATCCCACATGTTCCATGATGATCTCATCGGATGAACCACGATGTCGAGGATTCAATCAATCCCGTATTCAATTCCCTTTGTCCAGCGGTATTGTACTTGCCCGAGATTGGATCGTCGGTATCCGATACCTTGTTCAATCTCGTTACCGGCAAGTCTCTTTACTCGTTCCGTAACACATCATCCCGTGATCAACTCCTTGGTCACATTGTGCACATTATGATGATGTCCTATCGAGTGGGCCCAGAGATACCTCTCCGTCACACGGAGTGACAAATCCCAGTCTCGATTCGTGCCAACCCAACAGACACTTTCGGAGATACCCGTAGTGCACCTTTATAGCCACCCAGTTACGTTGTGACGTTTGGCACACCCAAAGCATTCCTACGGTATCCGGGAGTTACACAATCTCATGGTCTAAGGAAATGATACTTGACATTTAGAAAAGCTTTAGCATACGAACTACACGATCTTTGTGCTAGGCTTAGGATTGGGTCTTGTCCATCACATCATTCTCCTAATGATGTGATCCCGTTATCAACGACATCCAATGTCCATGGTTAGGAAACCGTAACCATCTATTGATCAACGAGCTAGTTAACTAGAGGCTTACTAGGGACATGGTGTTGTATATGTATCCACACATGTATCTGAGTTTCCTATCAATACAATTCTAGCATGGATAATAAACGATTATCATGAACAAGGAAATATAATAATAACCAATTTATTATTGCCTCTAGGGCATATTTCCAACAGTCTCCCACTTGCACTAGAGTCAATAATCTAGTTCACATCGCCATGTGATTAACACTCACAGGTCACATCGCCATGTGACCAACATCCAAAGAGTTTAATAGAGTCAATAATCTAGTTCACATCACTATGTGATGAACATTCAATGAGTTCTGGGTTTAATCATGTTATGCTTGTGAGAGAGGTTTTAGTCAACGGGTCTGCAACATTCAGATCCGTATGTACTTCGCAAATCTCTACGCTATATTTGGAGCCATTTCAAATAACTGTTCTACTTGGAGCTATTCTAAATTGTTGCTCCATTATACGTATCCGGTATCTCTACTCAGAGCTATCCGGATAGGTGTTAAGCTTGCATCGATGTAACTCTTTACGTCGAACTCTTTATCACCTCCATAACCAAGAAACATATCCTTATTCCTCTAAGGATAATTTTGACCGCTATCTGGTGATCTACTCCTAGATCACCTTTGTACCCTCTTGCCAGACATGTGGCAAGGCACACATCAGGTGTGGTACTCAGCATGACATACCGTATAGAGCCTATGACAAAGCATAGGGGACGACCTTCGTCCTTCCTCTTTCTCCTGAGGTGGTCGAGCTTTAACTTCATAACTTCATACCTTACAACTCAGGCAAGAACTCCTTCTTTGACTGATCCATCTTGAACACCTTCAAGATCATGTCAAGGTATGTGCTCATTTGAAAGTACCATTAAGCGTTTTGATCTATCCTTATAGATCTTGATGCTCAATGTTCAAGTAGCTTAATCCAGGTTTTCCATTGAAAAACACTTTTCAAATAACCCTATATGCTTTCCAGAAATTCTACATCATTTCTGATCAACAATATGTCAACAACATATACTCATCAGAAATTCTATAGTGCTCCCACTCACTTCTTTGGAAATACAAGTTTCTCATAAACTTTGTATAAACCCAAAAGCTTTGATCATCTCATCAAAGCGTACATTCCAACTCCGAGATGCTTACTCCAGTCCTTAGAAGGATTGCTGGAGCTTTGCATACTTGTTAGCATTTTTCAGGACAGACAAAACCTTCTGGTTGTATCACATACAACCTTTCCTCAAGAAAATCGTCAAGGAAACAATATTTTAACATCGTATCTGCAAGATTTCATAAACAATGCAGTAACTGCTAACATAATTCCAACAGACTCTTAGCATCGCTACGAGTGAGAAAGTCTCATCGTAGTCAACTCCTTGAACTTGTCGGAAAACATCTTAACGACAAGTCGAGCTTTCTTAATGGTGATACTTACCACCATTGTCCGTCTTTCTTTTAAAATCCATATGTACCCAACAGCCTTATGACCATCAAGAAGTTCTTCCAAAGTCTACACTTTGTTTTCATACATGGATCCTCTCTCGGATTTTATGGCCTCGAGCCAATTTTCAGAATCCGGGCCCACCATCGCTTCTCCATAGCTCGTAGGTTCATTGCTGTCTAGCAACATGACTTCCAAGACAGGATTACGTACCACTCTAAAGTAGTACGCATCCTTGTCGTCCTACGAGGTTTGGTAGTGACTTGATCCGAAGTTTCATGATCACTATCATAAGCTTCCACTTCAATTGGTGTAGGTGCCACAGGAACAACTCCCTGTGCCCTTCTATACACTGGTTAAAGTGACGGTTCAATAACCTCATCAAGTCTCCACCATCCTCCCACTCAATTCTTCGAGAGAAATTTTTCCTCGAGAAAGGACCCGATTCTAGAAACAATACCTATTGCTTTCGGATCTGAGACAGGAGGTATACCCAACTGTTTTGGGTACTCTATGAAGATGCATTTATCCGCTTTGGGTTCGAGCTTATCAACCTGAAACTTTTCACATAAGCGTTGCAGCCCCAAACTTTTAAGAAATGACAGCTTAGGTTTCTCTAAACCATAGTTCATACGGTGTCATCTCATCGGAATTATGTGGTGCCCTATTTAAAGTGAATGTGGTTGTATCTAATGCCTAACCCATAAACTATCGTGGTAATTCGATAAGAGACATCATGGTATGCATCATATCCAATAGGGTGCAGTTATGATGTTCGGACACACCATCACACTATGGTGTTCCAGGCTGTATTAGTTGTGAAACAATTTCCACAATGTCTTAATTCTGTGCCAAACTCGTAATTCAGATATTCATCTCTATGATCATATCATAGATATTTTATCCTCTTGTCACAACGATCTTCAACTTCACCCTGAAATTACTTGAACCTTTCAATAATCTAGACTCGTGATTCATCAAGTAAATATACTTAGCATCTACTCAAATCATTTGTGAAGTAAGAATATAACGATATCCACTACATGCCTCAGCACTCATTGGACTGCACACATCAAGATGTATTACTTCCAGCAAGTTGCTTTCTTGTTCCATCTTACTGAAAATGAGGCCTTTCAGTCATCTTGCTCATGTGGTATGATTTGCATGTCTCAAGTGATTCAAAATCAAGCGAGTCCAAAGATCCATCAACATGGAGCTTCTTCATGCGTTTTATACCATTGTGACTAAAATTGCAGTGCCACAAGTATGTGGTACTATCATTACTATCTTGTATCTTTTGGCATGAACATGTGTATCACTACGATCGGGATTCGATAAACCATTCATTTTAGGTGCAAGACCATTGAAGGTATTATTCAAATAAACAGAGTAACCATTATTCTCCTTAAATGAATAACCGTATTGCGATAAACATAATCCAATCATGTCTATGCTCAACGCAAACACCAAATAACAATTATTTAGGTTTAACGCCAATCCCGATGGTAAACGGAGCGTGCGATGCTTGATCACATCAACCTTGGAAACACTTCCAACACATATCATCGTCTCACCTTTGACTAGTCTCCGTTTATTCCATAGCCTTTCATTTCGAGTTACCAACACTTAGCAACCGAACCAGTATCTAATACCCTGCTGCTACTAGGAGTACTAGTAAAGTACACATTTAATATAATGTATGTCCAATACATACTTCTTTCAACCTTGCCAGCCTTCTCATCTACCACGTATCTAGGGTGGTTCTACTTCAGTGACCGTTCCCCTTGTTATAGAAGCACTTAGTCTCGGGCTTGGGTTCAACTTTGGGTTTCTTCACTAGAGCAGCAACTGATTTTTCGTTTCATGAAGTATCCCTTTCTTGCCCTTGCCCTTCTTGAAACTAGTGGTTTTACTAACCATCAACAATTGATGCTCCTATTTGATTTCTACTTTCGCGGTGTCGCGAATAGCTCAAGGATCATCATATCTATCCCTGATATGTTATAGTTCATCACGAAGCTCTAGTAGCTTGGTGGCAGTGACTTTGGAGAACCATCACTATCTCATCTAGAAGATCAACTCCCACTCGATTCAAGCGATTGTAGTACTCATACAATCTGAGCACATGCTCAACGATTGAGCTTTTCTCCTTAGTGTGCAGGCTTAAGAAACTTGTCAAAGGTCTCATACCTCTTAACGTGTGCACTAGCCTGAAATCCCAATTTCGGTCCTTGGAACATCTCATATGTTCTAAGATGTTTCAAAAACGTCTTTGGTGCCTCAATTCTAAACCATTTAGCATTACACACTGAACTATCATGTAGTCATCAAAACGTGTATGTCAGATGTTCGCAACATCCACAACCGACGTTCGAGGGTCAGCTCACTGAGCGGTGCATTAAGGACATAATCCTTCTACGCAGCAATGAGGACAATCCTCTATTTACGGACCCAGTCCGCATAATTGCTACTATCAACTTTCAACTAAATTTTCTCTAGGAACATATCTAAAACAGTAGAACTAAAGCGTAAGCTACGACATAATTTGCAAAGTCCTTTTGACTATGTTCATGATAATTAAGTTCATCTGATTATTTAATGAACTCCCACTTAGATAGACATCCCTCTAGTCATCTAAGTGATACATGATCCGAGTCAACTAGGCCGTGTCCGATCATCACGTGAGACGGACTAGTCATCATCGGTGAACATCTTCATGTTGATCGTATCTTCTATACGACTCATGTTCGACCTTTCGGTCTTCCGCGTTCCGAGGCCATGTCTATACATGCTAGGCTCGTCAAGTCAACCTAAGTGAATTGCGTGTGTAAATCTGGCTTACACCCGTTGTGTTCGAACGTTAGAGTCTATCACACCCGATCATCATGTGGTGCTTCGAAACAACGAACCTTCGCAACGGTGCACAGTTAGGGGGAACACTTTTCTTGAAATTATTGCGAGGGATCATCTTATTTTAGCTACCGTCGTTCTAAGCAAATAAGATGTAAAACATGATAAACATCACATGCAATCAAATAGTGACATGATATGGCCAATATCATTTTGCTCCTTTTGATCTCCATCTTCGGGGTGCCATGATCATCATCGTCACCGGCATGACACCATGATCTCCATCATCATGATCTCCATCATCGTGTCTTCATGAAGTTGTCTCGTCATCTATTACTTCTACTACTATGGCTAACGGTTTAGCAATAAAGTAAAGTAAATACATGACGTTTATGTTGACACGCAGGTCATAAATAAATTAAGACAACTCCTATGGCTCCTGCCGGTTGTCATACTCATCGACATGCAAGTCGTGATTCCTATTACAAGAACATGATCAATCTCATACATCACATCCTTTTGGCCATATCACATCACACGGCATATGCTGCAAAAACAAGTTAGACGTCCTCTAATTGTTGTTGCAAATTTTTACGTGGTTCCTATAGGTTTCTTAGCAAGAACGTTTCTTACCTACGCAAAAACCACAACGTGATATGCCAATTTCTATCTACCCTTCATAAGGACCCTTTTCATCGAATCCGATCCGACTAAAGTGGGAGAGACAGACACCCGCTAGCCACCTTATGCAACCAGTGCATGTCACTCGGTGGAACCTGTCTCACGTAAGTGTACGTGTAAGGTCGGTCCGGGCCGCTTCATCCCACGATGCCGCCGAATCAAGATAAGACTAGTAACGGCAAGTAAATTGACAAAATCGACGCCCACAACTAATTTGTGTTCTACTCGTGCATAGAAACTACGCATAGACCTAGCTCATGATGCCACTGTTGGGGAACGTAGCAGAATTTTAAAATTTTCTACGCATCACCAAGATCAATCTATGGAGTCATCTAGCAACGAGAGAGAGGAGTGCATCTACATACCCTTGTAGATCGCGAGTGGAAGCGTTCAAGAGAACGGGGTTGATGGAGTCGTACTCGTCGTGATCCAAATCACCGATGACCGAGTGCCGAACGGACGGCACCTCCGCGTTCAACACACGTACGGTTGGGGAAGACGTATCCTCCTTTTTGACCTAGAAAGGGGGAAGGAGAGGTTAATGGAGATCCAGCAGCACAACGCGTGGTGGTGGAAGCAGCGGGGATCTCGGCAGGGCTTCGCCAAGCTTAGCGAGAGGGAGAGGTGTTACGAGGGGAGAGGGAGGCGCCAGGGGCTAGGGTGCGCCTCCCATGCGCCTCCCCACTATATATAGGGGTGGAGGGGGCTGGTTTCTTGGCCTCCAAGTCCATTGGGGCGTTGGCAAAGGTGGGGGGAAAGAAATCCCATCATTTCCCTTCCCCACCGATTGTTACCCCCCCCCTTTTTAGGGATCTTGATCTTATCCCTTCGGGATATGATCTTATTCCTTCTAAGGGGGGATCTTGGTGCGCCTTGACCAGGGGTGTGGGGCCTTGCCCCCACTACCCACGTTCATGTGGGCCCCCCATGCAGGTGGGCCCCACTCCGGAACCTTCTAGAACCTTCCCGGTACAATACCGAAAAATCCCGAACATTTTCCGGTGGCCAAAATAGGACTTCCCATATATAAATCTTTACCTCCGGACCATTCCAGAACTCCTCATGACGTCCGGGATCTCATCCGGGACTCCGAACAACTTTCGGGTTACCGCATACTAATATCTCTACAACCCTAGCGTCACCGAACCTTAAGTGTGTAGACCCTACGGGTTCGGGAGACATGCAGACATGACCGAGACGACTCTCCGGTCAATAACCAACAGCGGGATCTAGATACCCATGTTGGCTCCCACATGTTCCACGATGATCTCATCGGATGAACCACGATGTCGAGGATTCAATCAATCCCGTATTCAATTCCCTTTGTCCAGCGGTATTGTACTTGCCCGAGATTCGATCGTCGGTATCCGATACCTTGTTCAATCTCGTTACCGGCAAGTATCTTTACTCGTTCCGTAACACATCATCCCGTGATCAACTCCTTGGTCACATTGTGCATATTATGATGATGTCCTACCGAGTGGGCCCAGAGATACCTCTCCGTCACACGGAGTGACAAATCCCAGTCTCGATTCGTGCCAACCCAACAGACACTTTCGGAGATACCTGTAGTGCACCTTTATAGCCACCCAGTTACGTTGTGACGTTTGGCACACCCAAAGCATTCCTACGGTATCCGGGAGTTGCACAATCTCATGGTCTAAGGAAATGATACTTGACATTTAGAAAAGCTTTAGCATACGAACTACACGATCTTTGTGCTAGGCTTAGGATTGGGTCTTGTCCATCACATCATTCTCCTAATGATGTGATCCCGTTATCAACGACATCCAGTGTCCATTGTCAGGAAACCGTAACCATCTATTGATCAACGAGCTAGTTAACTAGAGGCTTACTAGGGACATCGTGTTGTATATGTATCCACACATGTATCTGAGTTTCCTATCAATACAATTCTAGCATGGATAATAAACGATTATCATGAACAAGGAAATATAATAATAACCAATTTATTATTGCCTCTAGGGCATATTTCCAACATATGGGCCTTATTGGGCCGTAGTGGAAAGGAGGGGAAAGGAGCAAGGGAGGGGGTGCGCCCCCAAGCCCAATCCGAATTGGGAGGGGGGCCGGCCCCCCTTTCCTTCCTCCCTCTTCCTTCCCTCTCCTACTCCTAATAGGAAAAAGGGGAGTCCTACTCCCTGTGGGAGTTGGACTCCCCCTTAGGGCGCGCCACCCTCCTTGGTCGGCCCCTTCCTCCACTCCTTTATATACGGGGGCGGGGGCACCGCAGAGACACAACAATTGATCATTGATCTCTTAGCCGTGTGCGGTGCCCCCTCCACCATAATCCTCGATAATATTGTAGCGGTGCTTAGGCGAAGCCCTGCGACGGTAGAACATCAAGATCGTCACCACGCCGTCGTGCTGACGGAACTCATCCCCGACACTTTGCTGGATCGGAGTCCGGGGATCGTCATCGAGCTGAACGTGTGCTAGAACTCGGAGGTGCCATAGTTTCGGTGCTTGATCGGTCGGGCCGTGAAGACGTATGACTACATCAACCGCGTTGTTCTAACGCTTTCACTTCCGGTCTACAAGGGTACGTAGACAACACTCTTCCCTCTCGTTGCTATGCATCACCATGATCTTGCGTGTGCGTAGGAATTTTTTTGAAATTACTACGTTCCCCAACAAAAGTCAAGGCGGCTGTTGGCTCTATTGCACCTCCTGAACCTGGCGCAACTTTTCATTGCCGGCCGATTCCAGAAGGATATGCTAGGGTGATGGTGAATGAAATCACAGAAGGATTTGAGGACCTCTAGCTTGACCACCCTACGGGTGACGGGGAGACTCAGATGGGTTCTTGTCTGAAGACTCCATGCCTATGGCGGAAGGAGCTCATCAACCTTCCGAACTGGACGCCTCCGCCTCCTCCTCCTCCTCCTCCTCCGGCGAGTCAGGGCACTTCGCCTCCTCCACCGCCTCCTCCTCCGGCGAGTAATCAGGGCACTCAGCCTCCTTCTCCGGCATGTGGCAACACTCCGCCTCCTTCTCCGCCTGCGCCGGCGCGCCCGAGCATCCACCAGCCTCCTTCTCCGATGCGTGGCGGCACTCCGCCTTCTTCTCTGCCTGCGCCGGCGCGCCCGAGCAGCCACCAGCCTCCTCCTCCGCCTCGCCAGCAAGGGCGGAAGAGACCCGCCGCCGCCCCGGCTGCTCAGGCGCGTTGTAGTCCTTCTCCTCTGCCTCGTAAGCAAGCACGAAAGAAGACAGCCGCAGCCGCTTCGTCTGCTCCGGCGTCTAGCAGTACAGCCAGAGGCAGGCAATACAGATTCGGTCCACCTCTCAAGCCTCTAGAGAAGTTACCATACGAGAGGACCGTGGAAGAAAACACGAAGATCGTGGAAAAAGAAGTGAATGACTTCTTTGAAGGGGTGAAAGTAAAGAGACATCCACCTCCGGAGGAGAAGGTAGACCGGGTGAAAGCAAAGCGCACACTCGATGCCCTGAGGAAACCACCAAAGTCTCCGCCGGAAACCAACTATGAGCGCATTACTGCAAAGGTATATATCGAAGCGGAGCGGTCGGGAAATACTATCAGTGATCGAAGGTTAGCAGAACGACGAGTTGGGAAAAAATTGCCCAGCTCGGCGAACAAGCGGACCAATCGTGCCACCTCGCTCAAGGTGTCTAGCGATATCGTCGCTAATGATCCGGGGATGGTGCCCGGTTATAGCAATCTTGAAGATTACCTGCCCGACGATGTACATTATGATTTCTTGGAGGTGGAAGAACACCAATACCATTACGGGAAGCCTCTTGTCAAAGATGAAAAATCTCTAACAACGATGATGCGAAGATTCCATGATTGGTACATGAAAACCTGCAGAGAGTCTGGGGGACCAATACTTTGTATCTGAGAGTTAAAGAGGAGCACAACCTCATTGGAATTGATTTGTTGACTGTTTCATTTGAGGAGTTCTTCCAGTGGTTCAATCAAAAGTCCCTCGATAAATTTACGGTCACTTGCTACTGTCTGTAAGTACTACTTCTGTCATTAAGTCTCTATATGTAGCTCAGCTCTTTCATTGCATGTATATATGATTATCCTCACTATATTATGCAGATTGAAGATCGTCGAGTGCAGAAAAGCAGAAATGTATGATATTGAGTTCATTAACACAAATCTCATAGATAAATTTAAGGTTGAAAAGAACGCCGATGATGCTGAGACCAACTTGCTCAAATCATTGATAGTAAATCAAAACAAAGATAAAATACTCTTTCCTTACAACTTCGAGTGAGTGTTACTGTCTTGTGCATATTCGGTTTCCCTTATTAGTCGAGCGAGGTTATAGTAATGTAATTGATGAGTTATGCATGCGTGCGCAGCTTCCACTATATTCTCCTGAAGATTAAGCTTGAGCAGGGACTAGTAACCTTCTTAGACTTGAGGCGAAAATCTCCCGAGACCTATGTGGACATGACTAAAATGCTCGAGAAGTTAGTTCAATCGATCATTATCGCACCATATCGGCAACTTTTTGTTCATTTCCTGATATCAAGTAATTGTTTTCTTTGTCTCGCAGGGTTTGGAAAGTATTCACCGCACAAGCTCCGGGACTGCCGGAGGAGCTGCCATGGACATACCCGAAAGTAAGTAGTACTAGCTAGCTAGTTCCGCGCATCTCGATCCCGTTGATTCTAGCTACTTTCATCAATGCCATTTATAATGCTTCATTATTAGTTTGATTGACCTCTATTTCTCGTAAAGTGCTTGTGGCAGGAACAAGGGAATGCTTTCTGTGGATACTACGTGTGCGAGTTCACCCACAACGCGACTTGCAAAGATAAGCGGGGCTACTCTAAAAGACAATTTGATGTGCGTAAGCAATAATATTCATAATTTCATTTTATTACACCATCATTTCTGTTGAGTTTCATTCATATATATGTATTAACCCCCTTCTTCAAATTAGACGTGGGAGATGCGGAATGAACTCCTACCAGAAGATCGCATGAAAGCAATTCAAGAGGAATTAGTGGGATTCTTTCTTGACCACGTCATCAATAAAGCCGGAGAATACCATGTGAAACATGATTTCAGATGCTAGGGGATTGTAACAGATCTTACATATTGTATATGTATGTAGCCAGTAGCGTCGGATAGATAATACGAAAACGTGTTGTTCGACCAATCTCTCGGAGAAGGAGAGGTCGATCACTTCTCTCGGTATGCATGACGAACTTCTGTACTTAATGGTTTCCATCATTTTCTTACTAGCTAGCGTGTCGAGGGCCTCTCTATACGTATAGTACGTAGCGTCGACCAAGCACGGAGATAAGAGAGGACACTTCTCTCTATTAATTACTTAGCTACCTAACACAATATATGAAACACCTTAATTAACCATACAAAAACCCCAAATCCATCCCCTTTCAGAAAAAAAACAAAAACCCTAGCCCCTGAACAGCTGACGCGTGGATGCCTATTGGTCCCGGTTGGTGCCACCAACCGGGACTAAAGGCCCTTCTGCCTGGGCTCGCCACAGCGGCCACGTGGAGGCCCATTTGTCCCGGTTCGTATAAGAACCGAGACTAAAGGCCAAGGGCATTAGTAACGATCTTTTAGTTCCGGTTCCGCAACTGGGACAGATGGGCCTTATGAATCGGGACAGATGGCCCTTTTTCTACTAGTGTGCGTAGAAATTGATCCTTCCTTTACCCCCTCCCTCTACTGTTTATCTTTAGGGTGTAACTAGCTCACATCTAGATGAAATTGACTAGTCTCGTAACTCGTACAACATTTGATTTTACGTTGATAATCATGGAGTTTTTTTTCTTTCTTTTTTTTGTTTGGTTAGCTAAAGGATGTAGGAGTTAGATGGGACTTGGTCAATTCTCATCTAGATGAGAATTAGCAAATCCGTTTTTTTTAACCGCTGGAGCCAAGTTCTCGGACAATGTCATGGGTCCTAGTGACTCTAGAACAGAACTTTAACCCGGCCCCTTCCATGAGGGAAAAGGAGAAAGGAAAGGTTGCACGCACGGAGAAGCAAAAGTGATGGACACGCACACGCTGATGAGAGTAGAGATCAGGCCAGGGACGATGAAGGCGCTAGCTCGAGCTGTCCATCCATGCATGGGTGGATCTGGGACAGGGCCGGGGTCTGGTGGCGTGGGTCTGGTGTACTACGCCTAATCTCCAGCTGCGATGCACCATGCAGCTTGATGCGTACAGGAGTGCTGTGCTCCCATTCCCACTTTTAAGTCGACCGGCACACAGGAGTCTGGACAATAAGTGATCTACATGCCATTTAGCTACTGCTGCTGGCTGTCGCTGAGTAGGACAGACAGCGCCCATCCGGTAAACACCCGAAATTTTGCTAGCTCCAGCCACCCCATCCATGGATAGATCACGGTACGTGCCATGTTTCAGACACAGTCGACCGGTGTCCCCGGACAGCAGTAGTCAAGTGATCGATGTTGGAGTACTACAAATATATTTGTTGACAGCAAAACCCCACTATATGTGGTCTGGGTCAGGTGCACTACGCCTAATCTTGTCATTACCAACCTGTAAAGTAAAGTAAGAGACAACTCCATCCGTACGACGTAGAGTTCATCAATCAACACTACTTAGGTTAGGTTAGGTACATGAAATAGTGGCTAGCTAGCGTAGACTATCGGCCTATCAGTTAGTACTTATCATACTGCTCCGTCTCCATCAGAGCATATTGATTAGCAAGAAGCGATATTCTTGGAGACAACTTAGTTAGAGTATGTATGTCGATCAGGTAGGCTACACGAAGTTGCGGCGCGCACGCACGCTGATCCGCTTTGCTAACATCTCGGTTGCTTTCGTCCCCTGTTGTTTTGTATACGTCCAGACAGCTTTGTTCCCCGTTCCATATTGATTGACCAAAGTAGTAGTAGTAGTAATTAACTAATTAAGCTGTGTCGTAATCTCCTACGTCCCGGCTAGGTCATTGCGGTTAGGTGCCACCCGGCGGGGCCTTCTCTCGCGCGCGCCTATAAATTGGGCACTCCACACCGGCCTCAGAGCGCACTCAACACACTCTCTGCTTCAGCTAACATTAGCAGTCCAGCGCACACACATACAGATATCGAGAGTGTGTGTGTAAGAGAGACATTAGATCGAGAGCGATGGCAATTCCTGCTGATGCTGCTGTCTCGTTGAACTTCCCGGTGATCAACATGGAGAAGCTTGAGACCGGGGAGAGGGGCGCGGCCATGGAGGTCATCCGCGACGCCTGCGAGAACTGGGGATTCTTCGAGGTGCCACTGCCACTCACATACCACTATACAATTCTTGATATATGTGTGCATGTTTTCTAGAAAGCAGGCATAAGTACGATTCTTGACATGATTATCTGATTCTTGACATATATTGACTCTGACGGTGTATGTGTCCGCACAGCTGCTGAACCATGGCGTCTCGCACGAGCTGATGGACGAGGTGGAGCGGGTGAGCAAGGCGAACTACACGGCGTGCCGAGAGGGGCAGTTCAAGGAGTTTGCGGCGCGGACGCTGGAGGCCGGCGATAAGGGCGCCGACGTGAAGGACGTGGACTGGGAGAGCACCTTCTTCGTCCGCCACCTCCCCGCCTCCAACCTTGCCGACCTGCCCGACCTCGACCACCACTACAGGTACGCACGCACGCACGCCTGATTCCTTAGTAATTAACTACTGCTACTTGGTCACTAACTAACGAATGATAACATAAGAGACCAAGAGATAGCACCAGATTCGACAGAATAACTAGTAGTATTAGTCGCAAAAGTACAGAGACGATTCAAAGGCAGCCTATTGTTAGGCCTCCTGGCCGAACACTTTGTACTGTCAGAAAGTCATGCCAGCTGACACAGCAGCTCAAATAAATGCAGCAGATATAGTACTGCTACTAGGATATCAACAGGAGATAAGATTGCTTGCGCACATCAGAATCCTAAATTAAGCACAGTAGTGACCAACACGATTGGAATCACTTTTTTTAGCAAGTTATTCCTGATAACAAAAGCTGCCTTTTTCGTGTCGTCGTTGCAGGCAACTGATCAAGGAATTCGCGTCGGAGATCGAGAAGCTGGCAGAGAAGGTGCTGGACCTGCTGTGCGAGAACCTGGGTCTGGAGCAGGGCTACCTGAAGCGGGCGTTCGCCGGGTCCAGGGGCCCGACGTTCGGCACCAAGGTGAGCAGCTACCCACCGTGCCCACGCCCCGACCTGGTTGACGGCCTCCGCGCGCACACCGACGCCGGCGGCGTCATCCTGCTGTTCCAGGACGACCAGGTGAGCGGGCTGCAGCTCCTTAAGGACGGGGCCTGGGTTGAGGTGCCGCCCATGCGCCACGCCATCGTCGTCAATATCGGCGACCAGCTGGAGGTGATCACCAACGGGCGGTACAAGAGCGTGATGCACCGCGTGCTCACCCGCGCCGACGGCAACCGCATGTCCATCGCGTCATTCTACAACCCCGGGGCCGACGCCGTCATCTTCCCGGCCCCGGCGCTTGTGGCCGCTGCCGGCGCCACGGAGAAGAACGAGGGCGAGGAGGGCGGCGCAGTGTACCCGAAGTTCGTGTTCGAGGACTACATGAACCTGTACGTGCGCCACAAGTTCGAGGCCAAGGAGCCACGGTTCAAGGCCATGAAGGCAGACGCCGCGCCCATCGCCACCGCGTGATAACGCCGCGCCGATCGAGTACAAGAGTATTTTGAGACGTGTTTACTTTCTTTTGGGCGTGCCATGTATCCGGTTAGCTTTATGGGTAATGTATTTTCGAGTCCGACTCACAGATTCTTGTCCGGGCATTTCTATTTTGCTGATTATGGCATGCTGTTACGTGAAGTTAGGAGCATATGCATGGCGACGTTTGACACGTTTGAGTTTAATTTCTGTGTTGGTCATGTAATTCTGTTGCCCATGCGCTTGCGCAATACGGGTACCGTATGATTGAAGCCACTATGTTTTGGCTAGGTTCAAAACAACTTTTTGTTTCAGACATGGTTGCCAGCGAGTCGATCTACTGAGCGTTCTGGTTACTGAAATTTTATGTTTTAAAAAAAAGGGTAATGTTATTCAACGAAGTTCGCTGGCTGTCCATGGCAAAACGAACATTTTTCGTGGCAATTGATATATCGGCAGTATGACAACTACTTCAAGCGAACATGGCAATTTTTACAAGAAATCCATTGTCTGCCAGAATTTGCCATGTGGTTTTGAAGAAATTGTCATGTGTGTTTGAAGAACTTGCCATAAAAGACATCCACAAATTCCATGCTACCCAGAACATTCGCTGGCTATTGCGGTCCAAAATCATTACATCGTTTACGAGTAAATGAAGAACATAGGTATATAATATGAGTTATTAGTGAAATAGAAGCGAGTCAATCTACTGAGCGTTCTGGTTACTGAAATTTTATGTTTTCATGAAAAAAAACATGGGTTATGTTATTCAACGAACGTTTGCTGGCTGTCCATGCCAAGACAAATGTTTTTCGCGGCAATTGATATGTCGGCAGTATGACAACCACTTCAAGCTAATACGGCAATTTTCACAACAAATCCATTGTCTGCCAGAATTTGCCATGTGGTTTTGAAGAAATTGTCATGTGTGTTTGAAGAACTTGCCATAAAAGACATCCACAAATGCCATGCTACCCAGAACATTCGCTGGCTATTGCGGTCCAAAATCATTACATCGTTTACGAGTAAATGAAGAACATAGGTATATAATATGAGTTATTAGTGGAATAGAAGCGAGTCAATCTACTGAGCGTTCTGGTTACTGAAATTTTATGTTTTCATGAAAAAAACATGGGTTATGTTATTCAACGGACGTTCGCTGGCTGTCCATGCCAAGACAAATGTTTTTCGCGGCAATTGATATGTCGGCAGTATGACAACTACTTCAAGCTAACACGGCAATTTTCACAACAAATCCATTGTCTTGCCAGAATTTGCCATGTGATTTTGAAGAAATTGTCATGTGTGTTTAAAGAACTTGCCATAAAATGTTGGGGAACGTTGCAGAAAACAAAAAATTTCCTACGGTTTCACCAAGATCTATCTATGAGTTCATCTAGCAACGAGTGATCAGATTGTATCTACATACCTTTGTAGATCACGCGCGGAAGCGTTCAAAGAACGGGGATGAGGAAGTCGTACTCGACGTGATCCAAATCACCGGAGATCCTAGCGCCGAACGGACGGCACCTCCGTGTTCAACACACGTACGGTCAGCGTGACGTCTCCTCCTTCTTGATCCAGCAAGGGGGGAGGAGAGGTTGATGAAGATTCAGCAGCACGACGACATGGTGGTGGATGCAGGGGTCACCGCAGCAGGGCTTCGCCGTTCTACTACAAGAGGGAGAGGTGTAGCAGGGGAGAGGGAGGCGCCAAGACTCAAGGGTGCGGATGCCCCTCCCTCCCCCCTTTATATAGGCCCCCTAGGGGGTGCGCCGGCCCTAGGAGATGGGATCTCCTAGGGGGGGCGGCCAAGGGGTGGAGTGCCCCCCAAGCCAGGTGGGGCGCCCCCCCACCCTAGGGTTCCCAACCCTAGGTGCATGGGGTGAGCCAAGGGGGGCGCACCAGCCCACTATGGGCTGGTTCCCCTCCCCACTTTGGCTCATGGGGCCCTCTGGGATGGGTGGCCCCACCCGGTGGACCCCCGGGACCCTTCCGGTGGTCCCGGTACAATACCGGTGTCCCCCGAAACTCTCCCGATGGCCGAAACTCCACTTCCTATATATAATTCTTCACCTCCGGACCATTCCGGAACTCCTCGTGACGTCCGGGATCTTATCCGGGACTCCGAACAACTTTCGGGTTACTGCATATTATATCTCTACAACCCTAGCGTCACCGAACCTTAAGTGTGTAGACCCTACGGGTTCGGGAGACATGTAGACATGACCGAGATGGCTCTTCGGTCAATAACCAACAGCGGGATCTGGATACCCATGTTGGCTCCCACATGCTCCTCGATGATCTCATCGGATGAACCACGATGTCGAGGATTCAAACAACCCCGTATACAATTCCCTTTGTCAATCGGTATGTTACTTGCCCGAGATTCGATCGTCGGTATCCCAATACCTCGTTCAATCTCGTTACCGGCAAGTCACTTTACTCGTACCGTAATGCATGATCCCATGACCAGACACTTGGTCACTTTGAGCTCATTGTGATGATGCATTACCGAGTGGGCCCAGAGATACCTCTCCGTCATACGGAGTGACAAATCCCAGTCTTGATCCGTGTCAACCCAACAGACACTTTCGGAGATACCCGTAGTATACCTTTATAGTCACCCAGTTACGTTGTGACGTTTGGTACACCCAAAGCACTCCCACGGATCCGGGAGTTACACGATCTCATGGTCTAAGGAAAAGATACTTGACATTGGAAAAACTCTAGCAAACGAACTATACGATCTTGTGCTATGTTTAGGATTGGGTCTTGTCCATCACATCATTCTGCTAATGATGTGATCTCGTTATCAATGACATTCAATGTCCATAGTCAGGAAACCATGACTATCTGTTGATCAACGAGCTAGTCAACTAGAGGCTCACTAGGGACATGTTGGTGTCTATGTATTCACACATATATTACGATTTCCGGATAACACAATTATAGCATGAATAAAAGACAATTATCATGAATAAGGAAATATAATAATAATCCTTTTATTATTGCCTCTAGGGCATATTTCCAACAGTCTCCCACTTGCACTAGAGTCAATAATCTAGTTACATTGTGATGAATCGAACACCCATGGAATTCTGGTGTTGATCATGTTTTGCTCTAAGGAGAGGTTTAGTCAACGGATCTGCTATATTCAGGTCCGTATGTACTTTACAAATATCTATGTCTCCATCTTGAACATTTTCACGAATGGAGTTGAAGCAACGCTTGATGTGCCTGGTCTTCTTGTGAAACCTGGGCTCCTTGGCAAGTGCAATAGCTCCAGTGTTGTCACAGAAGAGTTTGATCGGCCCCGACGCATTGGGTATGACTCCTAGGTCGGTGATGAACTCCTTCACCCAAATTGCTTCATGTGCTGCCTCCGAGGCTGCCATGTACTCCGCTTCACATGTAGATCCCGCCACGACGCTCTGCTTGCAACTGCATCAGCTTACTGCCCCACCATTCAAAATATACACGTATCCGGTTTGTGATTTAGAGTCATCCAGATCTGTGTCGAAGCTAGCATCGATGTAACCCTTTACAACGAGCTCTTCGTCACCTTCATAAACGAGAAACATTTCCTTAGTCCTTTTCAGTTACTTCAGGATATTCTTGACCGCTGTCCAGTGTTCCTTGCCGGGATTACTTTGGTACCTACCTACCAAACTTACGGCAAGGTTTACATCAGGTCTGGTACACAGCATGGCATACATAATAGAACCTATGGCTGAGGCATAGGGGATGACACTCATCTCTTCTATATCTTCTGCCGTGGTCGGACATTGAGCTGAGCTCAATTTCACACCTTGCAACACAGGTAAGAACCCCTTCTTTGACTGATCCATATTGAACTTCTTCAATATCTTATCAAGGTATGTGCTTTGTGAAAGACCTATGAGGCGTCTTGATCTATCTCTATAGATCTTGATGCCTAATATATAAGGAGCTTCTCCAAGGTCCTTCATTGAAAAACTCTTATTCATGTAGGCCTTAATGCTGTCCAAAAGCTCTATATTATTTCCCATCAAAAGTATGTCATCTACATATAATATGAGAAATGCTACAGAGCTCCCACTCACTTTCTTGTAAACGCTGGCTTCTCCATAAGTCTGCATAAACCCAAACGCTTTGATCATCTCATCAAAGCGAATGTTCCAACTCCGAGATGCTTGCACCAGCCCATAAATCGAGCATTGGAGCTTGCACACCTTGTCAGCATTCTTAGGATCGACAAAACCTTCCGGCTGCATCATATACAATTCTTCCTTAAGGAAACCATTAAGGAATGTCGTTTTGACGTCCATTTGACATATCTCATAATCATAGAATGCGGCAATTGCTAACATGATTCGGACGGACTTCAGCTTCGCTACCGGTGAGAAAGCCTCATCGTAGTCAACCCCTTGAACTTGTCGATAACCCTTAGCGACAAGCCGAGCTTTATAGATGGTCACATTACCATCCGCGTCTGTCTTCTTCTTAAAGATCCATTTATTTTCTATGGCTCGCCGCTCAACGGGCAAGTCAGTCAAAATCCATACTTCGTTTTCATACATGGATCCTATCTCGGATTTCATGGCTTCCAGCCATTTGTCGGAATCCGGGCCCGCCATCGCTTCTTCATAGTTCGAAGGTTCACCGTTTTCTAACAACATGATTTCCAAGACAGGGTTGCCGTACCATTCTGGTACGGAACGTGTCCTTGTGGACCTTCGAATTTCAGTAGGAGCTTGATCAGAAGTATCTTGATCATCATCATTAACTTCCTCTCTAATTGGTGCAGGCACCACAGGAACATTTTCCTGAGTTGCGCCACTTTCCGGTTCAAGAGGTAATACTTCATCAAGTTCTACTTTCCTCCCACTTACTTCTTTCGAGAGAAACTCCTTCTCTAGAAAGGATCCATTCTTGGCAACAAAGATCTTGCCTTCGGATCTGAGGTAGAAGGTATACCCAATAGTTTCTTTAGGGTATCCTATGAAGACGCATTTTTCCGACTTGGGTTCGAACTTTTCAGGTTGAAGTTTCTGGACATAAGCATCGCATCCCCAAACTTTTAGAAACGACAGCTTAGGTTTCTTCCCAAACCATAATTCATACGGTGTCGTCTCAACGGATTTTGACGGAGCCCTATTTAAAGTGAATGCGGCAGTCTCTAAAGCATAGCCCCAAAAAGATAGTGGTAAATCGATAAGAGACATCATAGATCGCACCATATCTAATAGAATGCGATTACGACGTTCGGACACACCATTACGCTGAGGTGTTCCAGGCGGCGTGAGTTGTGAAACTATTCCACATTTTCTTAAGTGTGTGCCAAACTCGTGACTCAAGTATTCTCCTCCATGATCTGATCGCAAGAATTTGATTTTCCTGTCACGTTGATTCTCAACCTTACTCTGAAATTCCTTAAACTTTTCAAAGGTCTCATACTTGTGTTTCATTAAGTAGACATACCCATATCTACTCAAGTCATCAGTGAGGGTGAGAACATAACGATAACCACCGCGAGCCTCAACACTCATTGGACCGCATACATCAGTATGTATGATTTCCAATAAGTTGGTTGCTCGCTCCATTGTTCCTGAGAACGGAGTCTTGGTCATTTTATCCATGAGGCATGGTTCGCACGTGTCAAATGATTCGTAATCAAGAGACTCTAAAAGTCCATCTGCATGGAGCTTCTTCATGCGTTTGACACCTATGTGACCAAGGCGGCAGTGCCACAAGTATGTGGGACTATCATTATCAACCTTACATCTTTTGGTACTCACACTATGAATATGTGTAGCATTACGCTTGAGATTCATTAAGAATAAACCATTCACCATCGGAGCATGACCATAAAACATATCTCTCATATAAATAGAACAACCATTATTCTCGGATTTAAATGAGTAGCCATCTCGTATTAAACGAGATCCTGATACAATGTTCATGCTCAAACTTGGCACTAAATAACAATTATTGAGGTTCAAAACTAATCCCGTAGGTAAATGTAGAGGTAGCGTGCCGACGGCGATCACATCGACCTTGGAACCATTCCTGACGCGCATCATCACCTCGTCCTTCGCCAGTCTCCGCTTATTCCGCAGCTCCTGCTTTGAGTTACAAATGTGAGCAACTGCACCGGTATCAAATACCCAGGAGCTACTACGAGTACTGGTAAGGTACACATCAATTACATGTATATCACATATACCTTTCGTTTTGCCGGCCTTCTTGTCCGCTAAGTATTTGGGGCAGTTCCGCTTCCAGTGACCACTTTCCTTGCAATAAAAGCACTCTGTCTCGGGCTTGGGTCCATTCTTTGGCTTCTTCCCAGCAGCTTGCTTACCGGGCGCGGCAACTCCCTTGCCGTCCTTCTTGAAGTTCTTCTTACCCTTGCCCTTTTTGAACTTAGTGGTTTTATTCACCATCAACACTTGATGTTCCTTTTTGACTTCTACCTCTGCTGATTTCAGCATTGCAAATACTTCAGGAATGGTCTTTTCCATCCCCTGCATATTGAAGTTCATCACAAAGCTCTTGTAGCTCGGTGGAAGCGACTGAAGGATTCTGTCAATGACCGCGTCATCCGGGAGATTAACTCCCAGCTGAGTCAAGCGGTTATGTAACCCAGACATAGTGAGTATGTGCTCACTGACAGAACTGTTTTCCTCCATCTTACAGCTGAAGAACTTGTCGGAGACTTCATATATCTCGACCCGGGCATGAGCTTGAAAAACCATTTTCAGCTCTTCGAATATCTCATATGCTCCGTGTCTCTCAAAACGCTTTTGGAGCCCCGACTCTAAGCTGTAAAGCATGCCGCACTGAACGAGGGAGTAATCATCGGTACGTGTCTGCCAAGCGTTCATAACGTCTTGTTCTGCAGGGAGAATAGGTGCTTCACCTAGCGGTGCTTGTAGGACATAATCTTTCTTGGTAGCTATGAGGATGATCCTCAGGTTCCGGACCCAGTCCGTATAGTTGCTGCCATCGTCTTTCAGCTTGGTTTTCTCTAGGAACGCGTTGAAGTTGAGGACAACGTTGGCCATTTTATCTACAATACATGTTGTAAAGATTTTAGACTAAATTCATGATAATTAAGTTCATCTAAATCAAATTATTCAATGAACTCCCACTTAGATAGACATCCCTCCAGTCATCTAAGTATAACATGATCCGAGTTAACTAGACCGTGTCTGATCATCACGTGAGACGGACTAGTCAATATCGGTGAACATCTTCATGTTGGTCGTATCTTCTATACGACTCATGCTCGACCTTTCGGTCTTCTGTGTTCCGAGGCCATGTCTGTACATGCTAGGCTCGTCAAGTCAACCTAAGTGTTTGCATGTGTAAATCTGTCTTACACCCGTTGTATGTGAACGTTGGAATCTATTACACCCGATCATCACGTGGTGCTTCGAAACAACGAACTGTCGCAACGGTGCACAATTAGGGGGAACACTTTCTTGAAATTATTATGAGGGATCATCTTATTTACTACCGTCTTTCTGAGTAAACAAGATGCAAAAACATGATAAACATCACATGCAATCAAATAATAATAGTGACATGATATGGCCAATATCACATAGCTCCTTTGATCTCCATCTTGGGGCTCCATGATCATCTTGTCACCGGCATGACACCATGATCTCCATCATCATGATCTCCATCATCGTATCTCCATGAAATTGCTCGCCAACTATTACTTCTACTACTATGGCTAACACGTTTAGCAATAAAGTAAAGTAATTTACATGGCGTTTCTCAATGACACGCAGGTCATACAAAAAATAAAGACAACTCCTATGGCTCCTGTCGGTTTTCATACTCATCGACATGCAAGTCGTGATTCCTATACAATAGCATGAACATCTCATACATCACATATATATCATTCATCATTCATCACAACTTTGGCCATATCACATCACAAAACACTTGCTGCAAAAACAAGTTAGACGTTCTCTAATTGTTGTTGCAAGTTTTACGTGGCTACAATAGGGTTCTAGCAAGAACGTTTTCTTACCTACGTGAAAGCCACAACGTGATTTGTCAACTTCTATTTACCCTTCATAAGGACCCTTTTCATCGAATCCGCTCCAAATGAAGTGGGAGAGACAGCCACCCGCCAGCCACCTTATGCAACTAGTGCATGTCAGTCGGTGGAACCGGTCTCACATAAGCGTACGTGTAAGGTTGGTCCGGGCCACTTCATCCCACAATACTGCTGAAGCAAAATAAGACTAGTAGCGGCAAGAAAGTTGACAACATCTACGCCCACAACAAATTGTGTTCTACTCGTGCAAAGAGAACTACGCATAGACCTAGCTCATGATGCCACTGTTGGGGAACGTTGCAGAAAACAAAAATTTTCCTACGGTTTCACCAAGATCCATCTATGAGTTCATCTAGCAACGAGTGATCGGATTGCATCTACATACCTTTGTAGATCACGCGCGGAAGCGTTCAAAGAACGGGGATGAGGAAGTCGTACTCGATGTGATCCAAATCACCGGAGATCCTAGCGCCGAACGGACGGCACCTCCGTGTTCAACACACGTACGGTCAGCGTGACGTCTCCTCCTTCTTGATCCAGCAAGGGGGGAGGAGAGGTTGATGAAGATCCAGCAGCACGACGGCATGGTAGTGGATGCAGGGGTCACCGCAGCAGGGCTTCGCCGTTCTACTACGAGAGGGAGAGGTGTAGCAGGGGAGAGGGAGGCGCCAAGACTCAAGGGTGCGGCTGCCCCTCCCTCCCCCCCTTTATATAGGCCCCCGAGGGGGTGCGCCGGCCCTAGGAGATGGGATCTCCTAGGGGGGCGGCCAAGGGGTGGAGTGCCCCCCAAGCCAGGTGGGGCGCCCCCCCACCCTAGGGTTCCCAACCCTAGGCGCATGGGGTGGGACAAGGGGGGCGCACCAGCCCACTATGGGCTGGTTCCCCTCCCCACTTTGGCCCATGGGGCCCTCCGGGATGGGTGGCCCCACCCGGTGGACCCCCGGAACCCTTCCGGTGGTCCCGGTACAATACCGATGACCCCCCGAAACACTCCCGATGGCCGAAACTGCACTTCCTATATATAATTCTTCACCTCCGGACCATTCCGGAACTCCTCGTGACGTCCGGGATCTCATCCGGGACTCCGAACAACTTTCGGGTTACTGCATATTATATCTCTACAACCCTAGCGTCACCGAACCTTAAGTGTGTAGACCCTACGGGTTCGGGAGACATGTAGACATGACCGAGATGGCTCTCCGGTCAATAACCAACAACGGGATCTGGATACCCATGTTGGCTCCCACATGCTCCTCGATGATCTCATCGGATGAACCACGATGTCGAGGATTCAAGCAACCCCGTATACAATTCCCTTTGTCAATCGGTACGTTACTTGCCCGAGATTCGATCGTCGGTATCCCAATACCTCGTTCAATCTCGTTACCGGCAAGTCACTTTACTCGTACCGTAATGCATGATCCCGTGACCAGACACTTGGTCACTTTGAGCTCATTGTGATGATGCATTACCAAGTGGGCCCAGAGATACCTCTCCGTCATATGGAGTGACAAATCCCAGTCTTGATCTGTGTCAACCCAACAGACACTTTTGGAGATACCCGTAGTATACCTTTATAGTCACCCAGTTATGTTGTGACGTTTGGTACACCCAAAGCACTCCTACGGTATCCGGGAGTTACACGATCTCATGGTCTAAGGAAAAGATACTTGACATTGGAAAAACTCTAGCAAACGAACTATACGATCTTGTGCTATGTTTAGGATTGGGTCTTGTCCATCACATCATTCTCCTAATGATGTGATCTCGTTATCAATGACATTCAATGTCCATAGTCAGGAAACCATGACTATCTGTTGATCAACGAGCTAGTCAACTAGAGGCTCACTAGGGACATGTTGGTGTCTATGTATTCACACATGTATTACGATTTCCGGATAACACAATTATAGCATGAATAAAAGACAATTATCATGAACAAGGAAATATAATAATAATCCTTTTATTATTGCCTCTAGGGCATATTTCCAACATAAAAGACATCCACAAATGCCATGCTACCCAAAACATTCGCTGGGTATTGCGGTCCAAAATCATTACATCCTTTACGAGTAAATGAAGACCATAGGTATATAATATGAGTTATTAACTATGCATGCCAACAACTGATCAATTGTTGCACTTTTTTTCGCAATACCAACAATTTATCGCACATCCTCGATGGAGCAGTAAACAATAACGGGAATATATTAATATCGTGGAGATACCAATTACACCCAGCCTCTGCAACAACGTAATGTCGTAAAAATATTACGGATGCATACAGCGAAAAGACAAAAAGAAGAAGAAGAAGAAGAAGAAGAAGAAGAAGAAGAAGAAGAAGAAAGACTATAGTGATCAATTCCTCGTAGCTGTAGCACAAACCCGGCCTCTCCAACAACACCCGAGTTAAAATTATACAAAAGTGATGCCTCCAAGAAGGAAATAGTGCACAAGCACCATCATCGCCCGATCCTAGATCTTAGGTTTTCAACCTAGAGAAGATTCTCGCTCTCAAAATAATACCTTCAACAAGATCACTGCCAGGCACAACTAATTAAAGCCAGACCTTGAATTTTCACCCTGAAAGCTAAGACTCTGTACTCTGCCTGTGCTGCCGCCCCACTTGCCGATGCCGCTACTACGAGTCACCAATGACCAAGCAAAGTCCTCATCGCCACCAAGACTCGACTCGCCATTACTAGGCCTCAGACCTCAGCCACCATGATGTTCTCCGTCACTATTTTCATCATGGAAGTCGAGATACCAACATGTCTTATAATATCAACGGACAACGAAGCTTCGCCTCACGTCGTCCCGAAGCGACACAGGCTGAAATAGGGTGCACACAATCGAATCTCATCCGATCCAGTAATCTAGAGGTGCCAAGCACCCAATAGAAATGTTGAGTAACGTGATTGTATTAGGAAACATAGGTTAGACCGTTACGACTGTGGGAGGAGGGTGTCCGTCGGCTTGCCTTTGGATTCTTCTCCAGTCTCACCGTCTGCGTCGCTACCGTTGTGACTGCGGAGGGATTGGTGGAATCGATTGTTGTATTGCTTGAGCCTCGTGGGCATATATATAGGAGTACATGATCTATTTGGAGTACAAGGCAAGCCAGGCCCGAGGACACGTCGTGGATGAAGGCACGCATCGGTGAACGACACAAAGGGCTACCGCCTGCTTGAGCAACCTCGTTGGTTTCCACTCCAGCCACGACTCCGTGATGCGTCGACCATTACGACTGTGGGGGGTGTTCATCAGCTTGTCTTCGGATTCTTTTCCAGTCTCACCGTCCGCGCCGCTACCGTTGTGACTGCGGGGGGATGTTGAGTAACGTGATTGTATTAGGAAACATAGGTTAGACTAGAAAATATTCTGGCTTGCCTTGTACTTCAAGTAGATCATGTATTCCTATATATATGCCCACGAGGCTCAAGCAATACAACAATCGATTCCACCAATCCCTCTATTCCTTCCAACAAGAAATATCTGGCGGAGCCTTCCGAAACTCGTCAACGACCAGATCAATGAGGGCCGGTCATCAAGCACAAACCATCTTGGCGCAAGAAGAACCCTATGAGTCAACGGGGAACGTATCCGCCATCAAGGCATTGACTGTAGCGTCATCGGCTGGCCCTCGTCCGAGAAAGGCCGGCACCTCGTCGCCATGGTCCACTTTGTAGAAGAGAGCAGAAGATCTGGGCCGTAAACATATTTGGCGTGCGGGTAAATTCTTGTGTCCCGAAAAAAGAGGAATGCATCCGTTTCGAAAAAGAAGAAGAATCACTTTGTTTTTGTGGTGTATTCGACTACATCTAAATTCACGTTTTGAATGAAAGACGGGAACCAGTTAAGGCATGCATGATATTGTATGCAGGCATGGCCGCCCGTCGTGCACATGAACGCCGCAGTACCCGTGACGAAAGGACACTGTATCGATCATATCCGTACCACCATAATCTCACTCACTCCATCATGCATGGGTCATGGGTGTGCCCATGTACTTGGATCACGCCCCTGCATGTCACATGGCGGCAGAAATCACATATTTGACCTGAGGTCCAAATCAAATCACAAACTGACCTCGTTCCGAAAAAATTTCACTCTGCTGACCCTTTTGTGTGGCGCCCGACAGCTAGGCGCCACACACCACTATGCAGCGCCTCTGCCTTAGGCGTCGCACCTCCTGCCAGCGTGGCAGCCCTGGTCCAGTTGCGGCCCCACAGACAGCACTGCAGCGCCTCAGACTTAGGCGCCACACTTGTAATGTGCAGCGCCTAGATCTTGGGCGCTGCACAGTCTGTGTTCCACTTAGGCTGGCCCCACCCTCTCTCCCATCCCACCCCCACCCCACACACCCCACCCCACACAAACCCTTAGCCTTGCGCCTCTTCTCTCTTCCCCTCTCCCCCTCTCAAATCCTTCTCAAATCTTGCAAATCCAAAGTATTTGACCGTGGATTTCGAAGCCAACCCCTCCCTTAGGGAGGTAATCTCCTTCGATCCCCTCGTTTTCATCCATAGGAATTGTCACATTTGCTCAAATATTGCTACTTTGGGGAAACCCTAGTTTTGGCTTGGATTTGCAAATTTGTATTGAATCATGTTATGTTTCTTTGCTAATTTGGGTTGGTTAGGCTTTCATAGTATGCTAGGGTTAGAGTTATGTGTGTTCCATGTTGGTGTTAGGGTTATGCTATGGTTAGGGTTGTGGTTATTGTTAAGTGGGGGTTAGGGTTATTAATTCATATATATGTTATGGCATATGTATTTTGTGCAAATATTTTTTGTTAAGTACTTACTTGATATATGTGTGTTTCTTATTTTTGTAGGGATGGGGAGAACATGTGTTTATGTTCATCATGTGGATAAAGAGGCCTTTTTGAAAGGCAATGTTGAGCTGGACCCGGATGAGCTTGACATGGTGTTTGAGAGTAGTCCAAGCTATGCGGAGCTCTTGGACCAAGTGAGGAAGGATTTGAATTGGATGGACCCAAGTGACGTTGTTGAGTTCGTGGGAAGGCATAATGTTGGTTTTGGAATGCACATCCGTTGGAAGACAATGCGTGTGAACTCCGAGCAACGTTGGGTTGCATACAAGGAGACGGTTGCCGAATCTCTAGACAAGGCTCTTGAGTTATTTGCCTCCAAGAAGGTTGAGTCTACTTTGAATTTGGACTTGAACCAGAACCCCTCCCCGTTGGTTGCTAGCACTCCACCACCCATGAACCAAGATCAAATGAGTGAACCTCATTTCACGCAACAAGATTGGCCAACATTGAGCCCGACTCCAAACAACCAAAATGAAGGTTTTGAAGAGGAGAATGATGAGTACGAGGAGGATGACAACGAAGTTGATCTCCATGACAACAATGTGTGTGATCTCGACCAATATCATGTGCAAGAGACAATGGACCAATCCATCCCTTTTTCCCGTGCATATGCATCGGACTCGGATGACGATGGTCCCGATGAAGAAGTTGATGAGGAGGGGTTCACACCAAAGGAGGCCCAAGCATTCAAGAAGGTATTCGGGCGGGATCACAAGACACCATTGTTCAAGGATCTTAGTCTCACGGATGAAGCCGTTGTGGATGGTGGCAAATGCATATCTCTTGGAGCTAGGCCAAGTTCTCATCGTGATTTGGAAGACGGCAAGAACGGGATATATCTCGGTTGTGAGTTTCAATCCTTCTTGGAATTGAAGATGTGGCTCGACAACTACTCGGTTACGCATTATCGTCCACATAAAGTGGCCAACTCGGACGTCAATGTGCGTTACACGGTCAAATGTGAAGTGCCAAGTTGTCCATGGATTGTGCGTGCAAGGCCGTGGAAAGGAGGTCCCACTTGGCGCATAGTGAGTTGTCTACCAAATCACATGTGCCGACACAAGAATGCGGATGGCAAGCTTGTGTACCAACAACACAGACAACTCACGTCCGAGTTCATCGCTTATAGGCTTTCCAACCAAATATCCACACTTCCAACAATGAGCATCAAGAGTGTCATTGACCTTGTGAAAGCCATCTTTCATTACAAGGTGAAGTACGGCAAGGCATGGAAGGCAAAGCAAGCCGCATTCAAGATGTTGTATGGCAATTGGGAGGAAGCATACAACCGACTCCTCAGGTTGTTGTTAGCTATGGCCACTACAAACCCAGGCATGGTTCACGTGGTTGAGCCTCATGGGCACCAAACATTGATTCACAACGGGAGGACCGTCCGAGTATTTGGCCGTGCATTTTGGGCCTTTGAGCAATGCATGAGGGCTTTTGAGCATTGTCGGCCCGTCATCGCCATTGATGGCACATTCTTGACCGGACAATACAAGGGCACTTTATTGGTTGCAATAGCAAGTGATGCCAATAACCGGGTGTTGCCTTTGGCTTTCGCTTTGGTTGAGGTGGAGAACAATGATAACTGGGAGTGGTTCTTGCGTCAATTGAGAACAAGGGTATTACCGGCTGAAAGGGAAATTTGTGTCATATCGGATCGCCATCCAGGAATTCTCAATGCGGTGGTGGTTGACATTCCCGGACATAGAAAGTTGCACCATCGATGGTGCATGAGGCACTTTTGTGCAAACTTCTATAGGGCATGTGGTATCAAGGAGTTGGCCGATGATCTTCAAGATTGTTGTCTCGCTTTCACCAACAAGCGGTTTGCCACATTGTTCAATGCATGCTCAGACACAAGAAACTTGACCCCGGTGGTCATGAATTTCTCAGTAAGAACATTGTCGAAAGGAATATGTGGGCACGTGCTGTCGATGAAGATGGCCGGAGGTATGGTCAAATGACAAGCAATATGGCAGAATGCTTCAATAAGGTGCTCAAGGGTGTACGTGCATTACCTGTGACGGCAATAGTTCAATACACATTTGACAAGATGAATGGATACTTTTTGAAGTATTCAATGGAGACGGATAAGCAGATTGCTGGTGAGAACAAGGATAAGCACAAGTACTATTTCCCACCAAAGGTTGAAGAATGGTTGGACTTTCAATCACGAAAGGCAGACTCCCAAGAAGCTGTACTATATGACGACAACGAGTGGAAGTATGAGGTGAAAGAGCCTCGAGGAACCAGAAATGATGGCCACCAACACGGAGGCCGCGCTTTCAAGGTCTCCCTAACACGGTGTGATTGCAGCTGCATGAGGCCATCGTTGCTTCATCTCCCATGCTCGCACTTGTTAAATGCATCCCGTGTTAGGAATGTGGACGTCAATCACCCTCTTACCGTGAGGGAGTCCGAGTTCTCAATCATGACAGTAAAGAATACATGGGCTCCCCGGTTTCAGCCATACTTGGACCAATCACAATGGCCGGAGTATCATGGAGTTCAACTATGGCCGGACCCGGAATTGAAGGTCATTAGACGGGGAAGACGTAAGACAAAGCGTCTTAGAGGTGACATGGACGGATGGGGCCGTGGTGGCGGTGGAGAATACGGCACCGGCCAATTCCAAGAGCCTCGTGAGCAATCCCGTTGTGGGGACTGCAGTCATAGGGGACACAACACAAGAACTTGTCCCAAATCAAGAAAAAGATCAAAGAAAAATGATGCAAGCACAAGCCAAGCAAATGATAGCCAACCAAGTCAACCAAGGAGTAGCCAACCAAGTCAAACAAGCCAACGAGGCACTAGGCAACAAAGAGGTCGTGGTGGTGGTAGAGGTCGTGGTGGTGGTAGAGGCCGTGGGGATGGTCTTGGCCATGGTGAAGGCCTAGGCCGTGGTGATGGTCTAGGTCGTGGTGGTGGTGGTAGAGGTCGTGGTGAAGGCCTAGGCCGTGGTGATGGTCTTGGCCGTGGTGAAGGCCTGGGTCGTGGTGATGGTCTTGGCCGTGGTGGTGGCAGAGGCCGTGGTGGTGGTCTAGGCCATGGTGGCGGTAGAGGCCATGGTGGCGGTAGAGGCCGTGGTGGTGGTCTAGGCCGTGGTGGTGGTAGAGGCAGTGGTGGTGATCTTGGCCTTAGCGGCGGCCGTGGTGGAGGAATGTTCACTTGGCTCAATGGACCATTGCCGTATGTCACTTACTATGATCTTGTTCTTTTGGCTCAATGCTTGTATTGTCATTTTGCATTGTGTGACTAACTATTATATTGACATTTTCATAGGTATGGAAACAATGAAGGGGGTGGAGGACACGGAGGCGAAAGGTGAGCTCCCTTGGTGATCGGAGGAGGGAGAAGAAGAAGAAGAAGAAGAAGAGAGGAAGAAGAAGGGACAAGGACCATGACCTTTTCTTGGTGTGCTACTATGTGATATGAGACGTAAATGACTATGTCTTTTTGGCTAAATGTTTGTGTATGACTATCTGATTGGACAACTCTATTGCTATGTGTGTATGAGTATGTGATTTGGACTACTACATGTGATTTGGATATGATTATGTGCCATCTATGTGAATCACAAAACATAAAAATCACTTTGTATATGAAAATAGCAGATAGTGCAGCGCCTAAGGCCGAGGCGCTGCACATTACAGTGCAGCGCCCCTCCCATAGGCGCTGCAGACTGACTTAGCAAATTTTCGGGTGCAAAAGCTCCTGGAACGCTTCTGTTGCTCTCTGGACTGGGATGTCCAGCAGTGCTGCACAGTAAAGAGCAGCGCCTATCCCTTGGGCGTTGCACACTCACTTAGCATTTTTTTGGGCAGAAAACATACTGGAAGCTTCTGTTGCTCTCTGGACTGGGATGTCCAGAAGTGCAGCGCCTAAAGAGTAGGCGCTGCACTATGGTGTGTGGCGCCTCTCCCTTAGGCGCTGCACGGCTGGACATCTATTTGCTGCACTCACCCCCCTCCCCCCCCCCCCCCCCCCACACATCCCCACCCCCACACAAACCCGAAGCTCAGTGCCTCCCCTCTGCCCTCCTCTCTCCCCTTCTCAAATCCTCCTCAGATCCGGAGTATTTGACCGTGGATTTCGAAGCCAAACCCTCCCTTAAGGTAATCTCCTCCGTTCCCCTCGTTTTCATCCATAGGAATTGTCACATTTGCTCAAATCTTGCTACTTTGGGGATTGGATTGGATTTGCAAATATTTGTTGAATGATGTTAAGTTTCTTTGCTAATTTGGGTTGGTTAGGCTTTCATGGTATGCTAGGGTTAGGGGTATGTGTGTTTGATGTTGGTGTTAGGGTTATGCTATGGTTAGGATTGTGTTATTGTTAAGTGGGGGTTAGGGTTAACCAAGAATTATCGGTTTTGTAGGCATGGCTTCATCCGGTTCCATGACGAGGCCACCGTGTGCTAACCAAGAAGACATGCCGAACAAGTGGGAGGACGCATCTTTGGACAAGGTGAAGGAGAAAGATGCCAACATCCCGCCATGTTGGTGTGGAGATGTTTGCAAGGTGAAGGTATCCACCGACCGAAATAAATCATGGACGGAAGGGCGGAGATATTTTGTATGCCCGAACTATGCTTATGATCGTGCACTTCCAACTAACGCCTATGACCAACCACCGGTAAGCTCAAGAAGTAAAATGTTACTATCAAATGTGTGTCAACACTAACAAAAATTTTGTATGCAGTCACCGCCTCCTCTATGCAAGTACTTCACGTGGATAGATCTTGAAGTGCCAGAAGATGTCAAAAAGGACCAATACCAAGATTGTCTTAGGCGGCAACGGCGGTTCGAGAGGCTTGGAGGAAGAGCGTCGTCAGAAGGAGAGGATGGAGCGGAAGAAACGGAGACGAGGAGAGGGCACGCCAAGCGAAACTTGCTCGTGAGGAGGAGAGGGCAAGAAAGCTTGCAAAGGCTCGCGAGGCGCAAGAGGAGGACTCGGCCCGTGACAAGAAGGGGAAATGGCCTCGCTCTACTCAGTAGGGACTTCGGTTCGGTGCACGAGTCGTGAACTTGTGAGGGCATGTAAGATGTTGGTGAACTATTTTCTAGGGCAAGCTACCATTTGTCATTTGTAATGAATGTGTCGTGAACCATGTCGTAGTTCGAATTGTCTTAAGTTATGAACTCGTCGGCATAAAATTTTTGTTTGTTCAAATTGTTGTGATGATGCAGTCATTGTAAGTATTATGATGTTCCGGTGAAATGAATGTGCTGTCAACTCTGTTTTTGCAGTAAGGTGCAGCGCCTAGGCTTTGGGCGCTGCACTGTGAGGTGCAGCGCCTAGGCTTTGGGCACTGCAGTGCTGTTAACTGCCAAACTGCAGAAACAGATTCCATTTTGGCAAATACAAATATTGAACAATTCAACTGAACAAATACCACAATACCACAAATATTGAACAATTCAACTGAACAAATACCACAATACCATAATAATTTGAACATCACATCTTTTAGGACAACACAAATACCACAATAGTAAGAGTTCACCAACATATAACATAACCAAACAAGTTCATCAATCTAACGAAACGGCTACAAGAGAGCACTTCCATAGTAACAAACACTAATGCCTTCCGCGCGTGTTCCTGGTGCCACGCCTGCAGGCAATCTTCTTCTTCCTGGATGGACGAGCCTCCTCTTCCTGCACTTCCTCCTCCGCCTCTGCCTCCACCTCATGATCCAAGCTAGCCATCCGCGAGGTCCCTACGACCACCTTTGGGTTGCCTCTGTTGTCAAAGTCGTTGGGCGTGTACCGGCGTCTGGGCTGCCTAGGCTTGAACACATATGGGGACCGAAGTTGAGCGTCCGCCAAAGTCATGTCATCATCAAGCTCATCGCCCTATCACACAATCAAACAATATGGTGAAGACCGACGTCGTAATCAAGTGAGAATCACATCTAAAGGATTAGTCATACCTCTTGGGTGACCGCACCCTCATCATCCTGATAAGCATATGAGGAACTCACATCGTCCCTCTGATGGTGAGATGAGGGGTCTGATGGTGTACCAGACCTAGAGGCAGATGGTTCATCAATTTCGGGATCACGGCAACCGAGAAGATTTGATAACCGCCTTAACTTCCTGGCCTGACGCTGTAACATGAACAAGTGTGGAAGATATGAAACTCCGCAACATAGACTACCTCTCATAGTGAATGCGATTTGTACCTTGAGAAATGCTCGTAGTGGACCATCATCATTGCCTTTTCCAACCGGTGTTTCCTCCAGAATAGACTGGCTCTCATCAGCTGCTTTCTTGATCTCGGTGCGCTGCGGATGAGAAAGAATGAACACGTTAGCCATTCAAACATGTGTAATACGGCCAACGGGAAAGTAAAGAAGAAACACTTTACCACATAGTTAATCACCGGAACAGCAGGGACTCCGTGCCCTACCCTGACATCTCTGTTGTACTTCTCCTTTGATAGATCCTCAAAGTTTACAGGTTCTTCAAGAATATCCTCATTATATGCCGGCGGGCATATCTCAACTCGAGTATTTTCAAGAAGCCATCGTATGTAGTTATCAAAAGCAAGTGGACAATGCTCATGAAGCTTGGCGCGTGCACTGCTACGAGCTTCCTCCACACAAAGCTGGAAGCGGGTAACATACGAAGCATGATGCTTGTCCCAGTCCTTTATCTTCCGCTGCCTTCTCCTGTCCAACCTGCATGGTACAAAACCAAACATTAGCAAAATCAAGGAGTGATGATGCTTAGTCAATACGGTTCATGCTGTCTTACCTATGAAGTGCTTTGTCCGTATCCACCCATTCCGGCGGGTGAGGCTGGAACAGACCAAACTGACGAGACACGCGATGTGGCAAATGAAACTCAACAGCCCAGTTGCATATCAGTGGGCACCGCATACGCCAGAGATCCCTATCCCGCAAGCACATCGAGTTGATGGTAGACTCCGGGGTGTACCCAAGTCTGTCATCGGCGCCATATGGCTGCCATTCCACCTATGAAATAGGGCAACAATGCAAAATTGGTGAATTTTTTTAGGCAAACGTGAGAAATGACTGAAGTAATGACCTCGTTACCTGCTCAGGCGTAATCGTGTCCAACTCGGCAACGTACTTCTGGTACATGAGATTGACATCGTTCGTCATCTCGGAAACCACATCCCACTTGTAAGCCCAAGTGGGGCACCGTAATTCGTCATCTTCATCTTCATACCAAGGATTAAACCTGACGCTCTTCGGGCGTCCAACAGGCAGACGCTCCCAGCTCCATACAGAAAGTAGAAGCATATTACCACCAATGCCTGCACTATCTGTGATCCTGCAACACGCATCGTCCAGCTGCATATGAAAGAAAAACAATGTTAACTTGACAGCAAGCTTGCATTGCTAATGAAGAAATGAGTTGATCACAAAACAGACCAACTACCTGTCGGTACAAGTAGGCAAGAGTCGCTGAACCCCAGCTCCATTTGCTATCGAAGACGGTCAACGCCTTCAGCCACATCCATGGAGCGTTCTTGCCAGTGGAGTCAGGAAACAAAGTCCTCGACACAACATACCACATGTAGACACGAGCATGTGTCTGGATCACGTCATCAGTGGCATCCGGAGGGCACGTCGCAAAGTGAGTTTGAATCCACGTGAAAGCAGCTCCGGATGCTTTCCTTTCCTTCTTCTTCTTCTCTTCTCCCTCCTCTACATCAGCCTCAGCCTCGGTAGGAGCCATACCGATAAGAGCAATCATCTGCTCGCGCCACCCATCAGAATCGGTGCTCATACAGAGAGGCATCCCGTCGATAGCAAGACCGGTGATCAACGAGACATCCTCGAGCGTCACGGTCATCTCCCCAGTCCGAAGATGGAAACTATGCGTCTCCGGCCTCCACCGATCAGCAAGAGCGGACACCAGTGGAGCGTTCAGATTCGGCGTGGACCGGCTGACCAACTGAATCCACGGGAGTAGTCCTGCCTGCTTGATGTACGGTGTGTACCGCTCATCGTAAGGCATGGCAGGACCAGAGACCCCGTGATACCGAATCTTCAAAGGTTCAAGCTTCTGCAAAAAACAAGTAATGACAAATCTTAGGGCATGTAAATTTCAACTTAAGGCAAAATATTTAGATTACTCGTTATTACCATCTCCTTCTCGCGCATCATGTAGGCCCGGTGTTTCGTGTCGTAGACATCGTCGAGAAGCCAAACCATCCTTACAAAGTTCAAACAATAAACATATATGAGTTCATCTCAGATATCGGTAAACACTCAACATTTCATATGTGTTCATCTAAACATCTCATATGTATTCATCTACAAGAATCTCAACATCTCCTTCTCACACAATAAATAAATGATTGTAAATTCTCATATATATCTAGTATGTCATATGTGTTCAAGTAAATCAACATCTCATATTTCAAATAAACTCAACATTTAATATATATCTAAAAAAATTCAACATCTCACATATAGCTACAACACTCAACATCTCATAATTATCTACAAAACTAGGCATCTCATATATATCTAAAAAAATTACAATCTAGGTTTCACTAACAAGAATCATATAGGTGGGGGGGGGGGGGGGGTCAAAGGTTCCACCTAATCTTGGGCAAACAAAGATCCAAACCAAGCAAATCAAAGGTTCCACCTAATCTTGGGCAAATCCCTAAAATTGCAACGCATTTACGGAGAAAAAGAAAGGGAACAGAGGAGTTTACCTAGTAGGAGGGATTGGAGATCGAATCCGGGCCTCAAAACTTCAGATCTGAGAGGGGTGTAGGGGGGGGGGGATCCGAAGGGAGCGCCGCTGCCGCCGCTCTCTGTAAACAGAGCAACTGCTCAGAGGGGGAAGAACTGCTGGGAGGGGCTGGCCCGATGCGGCTTAAGTCAATGTGCAGCGCCCAAGACATAGGCGCTGCACATTACACAGTGTGGCGCCTATCCCTTGGGCGCTGCACTGCTGTCTGTGGGGCCGCAACCCAACCAGGGCTGCCACGCTGGTAGGAGGTGCGACGCCTAAGGCAGAGGCGCTGCACAGTGGTGTGTGGTGCCTAGCTGTCAGGCGCCATACGAAAGGGTCGGCAGAGTGAAATTTTTTCGAGAGCAGATCATTTTATGATTTGATTTCGCCCTGAGGTCAAATATATGATTTTTGCCTCACATGGCCACTCGGTGTGTTCGTGTGAGGGCTGCAGTGGGCGACCACATGCTGCTAGGCTACAGTAGGTACGTAGTAGAGCCATTGCTCCGTAGTGTCCCTTCTCTCGTATGGAACGGCCCTACTGCTGCACGCGAACGGCGCATGGGCCGCAGATACGCCATCAAAAACGGCGCATGGCTCTTCTCTCCTCGGCTCTCTCTCTCTCTCTTCCAGATTTCCCGGAGGATGGATCGATGATAGTGGAACAGAAGCGATGATTGATTTCCCAAAAGAGGAGATGCCGAGAAAGTTTGGCTGGTTGGTGCAGGGATAAGATGATAAGACTGCTCAAATATATACTCTACTAGAAGAATGCATAACGTGATTGTATAAAAAAAATGTTTAGCAAGTTCTGACCATGAATTACCTTATATTTTGATTAGAAGTTCAGTATGTAAACTAAAGTGAAATTGGTTTAGAAGATAAGAAAATTAAAATGATTGATTATCATATACATGAAAGTATGAACGAAGGGGTGGTGAAAATAAAGGTGAAATGAGAACCTTGCGTTCTTTTTAAGTAGTAGAAATATCGTTTGGTTCAGATTTCTTTCTAAAAAAATTGAAGTTAAAATTGCCGCTAGTTTATATTCTAATTCATGAATCAGCTGAAAAGTCACAGATGTGTTGAAGAGATTTGAGCGGCCAAAGAGGGCATACTCCCTCTGTCCGGTGAAGAATGTACGTTTGGGTTTAAAAGTTGTTCACAAAAAAGTGTATTTTTATCTTCCCAAACTTTAAAGTATTTGCTCTCATTACACGGTAATCAAGGCCAATAGCATTTTATACATAGTCTTCTTAATTCTTATATGCACTTAGCTCATTGACAGTTAGATAATTAAAGAAAAAAGAGATGATGGCTTGCATATTCTAATGTATTTTTTATTCCACTTCATAATTTATCCTAAAAATTTTATATGCACATTTTTCATCGGACGGAGAAAGTATGTGCTACTAATGCATGTAGCCCGCTGATCCAGTCATTTCCAACCAATCATTTGTTGCGACTGTGTTTATAAAAGAATTCATATATCTATTGGTGTAGAAAGCCAAATTCTACTGTCGTCATCAGATACTTAATTACTTTCTCGATTCCTATCTGGAATTCCCGCCAAGAAGTTAACAGGAGCACATATGCAAATATTATTTGCATGCGGGCAAAGTTATTCGACCAACACCATAGCAAGCAAGTGTTCGCATGCATTTGCCACACAGATAACAATCCTAGACGAAGCTACTGGGCTTGTTCACAAAAGGAACAATCTTATCCGGAGGGAATCGGCGCTAGCGCTAGCATTCTGCTTTTGTAGAGCGATCTGTTATAAAAATAGGAGATGCCATCTATATCTATATCAATATAAAAAGACTTAAATGAGTAGATCCAACTATCCCAGCCATCAAACTAAGTTCCAGCGTTAAACGTGTCTAATGTGCAATTAATATCATAAATATTGCACTAAACATAGAATTAACACACAAATAATAGCATACATAATATCCGCGTACAAATAATATATTACCTAAATATTAAGGTGCGTTACACATGCGCATTTACTAGTTCGTTTAAGTTACCTTGGCCGATTAATAAGGTTTGCGTGCGTTGTCGGGGAAGGAGGCCGGCAGCAGCCCAGCGGGACGGACTAGATTTGGATTCCCGCCCGTTTGCAAAAGTTTTTCCTGGACTAAAGCTAGGCATATGTACCTAGAAATACTCCCTCCGGTCCTTTTTTGTCTGCGTTCTGGAAAAATCCGTTTTTTCCACAATGCTCTGCGTATTAGCTTTTTCTGGCTTCTGTTTCCAGTTATGCCCCTGTTTTCCAGTCGATCGCATGCATGCGTGCTGCAGTTACTCGCATCTCTCTCTCTAACGTCCTTCGCGTCTTCCCGAGGCAGCCGCCTACCTCTTCCACTCCTTCCCATCCATCCCAGCAGACTACTCCACATCCCCTCGTCTCCTCTTCTCTCCTCTTTCACTTCTTCCTCCACACCAGCCTACTCCACGTCCCCTCCATGGATGAAATCCACCCATCATGGCTGTGGGAGGACAGCCAACCTATAGAGGATAGTGAGCCCATGGAGGATAGCTTGCTTGCGGAGGATAGCTTGCTTGCGGAGGACAGTGAGCTCCCGTACGGCGGCGTGCTCCCGCTTGCAGAGGGCCGCGCGGTCGTGGACGGCGGCGTGTTCCCAGCAGGCGTTGGGCTCGCGGACGGTGGCGTGCTCCCACTAGCAGTGGCCGGTGCGCACGCGGACGGCAGCGTGTTCCCAGAAGGCGGCGCGCGTGCGGACGGCGGCGTGCTTGCGCGGGCGGACGGCGACGCACTCGTGCAAGGTAGCGTGCTCCCATTGGCGAACGGCGACGCACTCGTGCAAGGTGGCCTGCTCCCGCTGGCGGAAAGCGACGCACTCGTGGACGGCGGCATGCACGGCGGCGTGCTCCCGTGGGCGGACGGCGGCATGCACGGCGGCGTGCTCCCGCGGGCGGACGGCGACGCACTCGAGCGAGGCGGCGCGCTCGCGGACTACAGAGTGCAGCCGAAAGATGGTGGCATCCAGGCGCTTGAGGAAGTGCTGCACGCACTGGCCGACAAGGTGAGCACCCTGATCGACAACGTGCACCAGCTCGCCAAACTGGTGCGCGCGCTCGCCGACGCGGTCATCAAGGTGGACGGTGGCATTGGAAGCAGCAACACGTAAGATACGAAGATCTTGAAGGACTTGCTTTCTCATGTGCGGCACCTTGTAGTGCTGGCCTCCTTTGTCCTTTAGAACCTCACGCATGCAAGATTGTTGAGTGAGAAATATTCGGTTGCACCTCTCGGCGGGGTACTGCTCAAATGATTGGCACACCTTCATAATTATATCATCAATTGAACCTGGAAATAGCTTCTGGAACAACGACTGTAAGGCAGCAAAGAAACCAAGATCAAGTATGTTAAGATCCGGCGAGTTCGGTGGCTGACACACCAAACGAATGTCCCACCCATCCGCCTAGGCCGCGGCAAGAAACACCGGATCATCAACATTCACGTGAGTCCTAGCATTATCTTGCTGGATGAAAATAGGACGCCCACGTTCAGAAGGAGGCCACTTCGCCTTGATGGCGGGGATAACCTTGTTCACCAAGAAGTCTCTACTCACATCCCTTGTCACCTTGAGGATGACCTTTGTCACGATTGTCCCGGCTAGACGGTTAGGACTATCCCTTTTAGCCACCTCCTCAAAAGTGAACGGCCATATTCCAATTTTACCATCAAATGTCACATTATCATTCACATCAAAGCGAGGGCATGCTACAGCTGCTAGAAACATAACCCTCTCTATATAATTCTTGTTCTGCGTAAACCGTTCCGGTTCTTCCTCATCATCTGCTAGGTATAGCTTGAGAGACTTCTTGGTGCGATAGAACCACTTCTCATCTATATGAATGACATTGTACATTCCTTTAAAAGACGGTTGTTCCGGTAGGCTCTCTTCCTGAAATTGCGAGAGGCACCACTCAACCCTACGTCTCTTGTTCAAGTCGGTGAGAGTTCCCTTGATGGCATTGTTGTGGCGTCTAATCTTCTTCTCTTTCAGCCTCCTCCAAACTGTGGTTTTGGACACATTTAACTCGTTTGCGAGGTCTTTGATGGTTGTTCTCTTCCTCTTGTCAACTGCCTTTATAGTCTCCGAGTCGATAGATATCCTTTTACGACCACAATTTTTGGGCTTCTTGTTCAACACTCCAAGCATCCCTCCATATAACTTTCCCTTGTTCCATAAGTCCTGGATAGTTCTCTGCGGCGTACCGGTCAAACGAGACACTTCCTTGGTCACTCCACGCTTCATAATTCCTAGACTTGTCCTCTCCAACAACATGCCATAGACGGTGAGCTTAGCTTTGTCACTCCACTCACGTGGCTGCGGCGGCTGCGGATTATTCCCACCTACAAAAAGGAAGACATGATCAATTTCATGTGACTGAATCTGCTACCATGTCACACAAAATGAGCAAAATATGCTGCCATGTCACGAAAAATGAGTACTCATATAGAAGTGAAATTATGAGCTCACCATCATGGTCATTGCCCTCATGCCCGTCACCTTCCGCACCTCCGTTACCCTCATCACCGGCGCCATGGTCTTCATGACTAGAAGTGCCTACTTGATCAATAATGAAATTTGCATAACCGAATTAAACTTAACAACAATAAATCTAATGAACACACTTTATGAACTTTATAACAAAATGAGAAATTGCCACAAATTTTAATGGACTATAATTGCATGAGAATCAAACAACCAAATAGAATTGTCCGCTAGTTTTCATTAACATGGAATTGTCCGCTGGTGCTGGGCAAGTTTCTCACCATGCATGGGGTCACCTGCGTGAGCTTCGCCATCCTCTGCGCCATGCCCCTCGTCTCCAGCATCGCCATGTCCATCATCGCCATCGCCACCACCGGCGGCGTGCCCGTCTTCAACGTCCTCTGGCGCGACGAGGTTCAAGTCAGGAAGCTGGCGCCCTCGACCACGACCACGCCCGGCCATGCCAAGCATCCCGCGACCACGGCCCGATGGCGCGCCTCTGCCATGCCCTCATCCAGTGACGACTGGATGCTCCGGCTGCCACTGGATCGTGCCGGCGTGAGCTCGCCCGCGGCCAGCGAGGCCTAGTCGTCCACGGATAGGGGCTACATCTCCTCCGCCGGCGACTTGCACGCTTCCTCCGCCTGTGACTTGCAGGCCTCTTCCGCGGTCAACGTTGCGAAGTCCACGGCCGGTCAAGCCTAGACGAGAGCGGCCATGGTTGTGGCTGTTGCTTCTTCCGCTGGAGGTGTCCTCGTCGTGCACGCGGTCGGTGCGGCTCAGACCAGCGCCGGCACTGCCGTCTTCAGCTTCCGCGTCGTGCACCTGATCTATGCGGCTCGGACCAGCGCGCGGGACTTCCGCCTTGCACCTCCACGTCCGCGAGCTGGCTGCTATTGCCGTTGCCACCGCTTCCGCCTGCGTCCTCCGTGCCGTGCGAAGCGTCGTTGCCGCCGCTTCCGCGTCCGCCATTGTTTTGCTCGGCGGCTTCATTTTCTGTCGTTGGTTTGGGAGTTGAAAAGCGATCAAACAGAGCACAAAAAAACTGGAGTAAAATCAAACAAGAGCAATCAGTTCATACCGTCATCGCTCTCCTCGAATACGTAAACGTAGTTCATGTCCTCGGCATGACCATCATATTGATCCTCCACCTCGTCCCAGTTGATGGCCGAATTGAGGTCGAAACCAGCCATTGCATTCACGTGGCAAGAGAGAGAGAGGAGCAAAGAGAGCGAGGGAAGAATTTTTTGCCGTTCTGTTCATGACTGCGGCTGAGATTTATAGACAGAACTTTTCAGTTTTAGCCATGGCGGTAAGCTAAATTTTGAGCTTCTAATCTATGGCGGGCTGTTCAGTTGGAGGGAGTTGGAAATTTTCATCTGCTCCAATTGTTCAGCCATGGCGGTAAACGAATTGCTTTGGCTCCAACTCCACCAGTTTCAAGCCCCGCTGGTGTTCTTCCTGCTCATAGGCCATGCAATGGATGAGAGATTGGCGTCGATTTCAAGAAGATTTTGCACAGAGGAAGAGGCACATGCAGAGAGATGCGCATGCATGCAGACCGGGAGAGAGAGAGGAGGAGAGAGAGACACGCATGCAGAGAGATGGAGAGAGTGGGCGCGAGAATATATGGCTGCAGGCCAATCGTTTGCATGCAGGGAGTAACTGCCCAGGGTCTCCTTGGTAGCAATTCAGGGGCAAAGTAGTCCAAATTTTGCTGAGCTCTCCTCTCTTTAGTATCCGGGCTGGAGCTAAAACGCAAACAAAAAAGGACGGGAGAGAGTATAGGAGTAGATCACAATCCCAGAAATCTCACGCGCTTATATATACTTGGCCTGCATTAACTGAAAGGCGTAAGTTCCTAGGGGATCGAATTTTCTTTTGGACCATCTGGCTTTACAAGTATCGATTGGCTGGTTGGTTGTAGAATATATTGGGCGCACTGAAGCCGAACACACACACAGCTCACGGCTAGATTCGTATTTGGCCAGCAGCAGGCTGACACGACGTACGGCTACGACGGAATTGCGTGCCTCTAGCTAAGATAGCTAGTGTCGATCTATATATCTAGAGCCTAGTGAAACCCGTGTCATCCACCACTGCCCACTTGATGACTTGTAGAACAATGTACTTCTTCCGTCTTCCACACTGACGGAGTTCCGTCAAGTGATCGGTCACTCCTCGTCAACCTTGTTAAAGGAAGTTTAACTAAACAATTGCACTAAAGAAAAGGCTCTCTCCGTTATAAACTATTCCGCTCCCTAACCTACCTTCCGGTCGATCTGTACTCTTCACTACGGTTTCAAGTACTCACTCCATCGAGCTAGTCACGCCTCTCGGATTCACTCCTCGAGGCTAGGAACAGTCCTTCGGCATCGGGTCGATACGCCCTAAAGGGCATGTCTCCCCTATCTGGGAGGGAGTATACATCGCTAGCGAACAATGCTGATTACATGCAAATAGAAAAGGACGCAATGAGGGCTCGTTCATCGCAATGTTGAGGTTGTATTTTACCAACCACTGATAGTGTCCCACATTGCCCACAGCACAACACTCTGTTCCAACTCCTCGGGTACGATCAGGTCTCCGTCTTAGCATAGATCCGTGTACTGTACGTACAACACTCGTACCAGCCGTCCTCGTCGTGCTATGAACGAGTTGCCGAGGAAGCGTTCAACCATGGCCGGAAACCTTTTCTCGCTCTTCATCTGCTTTCGCTGTCGGACCGTGCGGCCTCACGCCTGCTTCTCCTCTACGACCAGATCGACGAGGGCATCGCCTCGAGTCCTCGATGTGTACTGTTCGTCAGCGTGCTTTGAACACTTGCATTGTCGTCGATCCCGACCTCTTTCGGTCGCGATCGATCTCGATCCCTAGCTCGTCGTGGATCCCAAGGGAAGATCTTCGCAGACCCAGAGTCTTCGCAGTTAGATCTTCCTCTTTGTTTTTTGCAGTGGATTATACAGTGCCCACTTGAGCTGGCTAGCTAGGGTCCAAGATGGAAATGATCAAGACCATCCGTTGCACAAGACGATGCAGTCACTTGAGGCTCCAGTCATACGCACGTAGTAGTATTACGGATGCCGCCGGTTTACATGCGATTGGGAGCCCGTGATCTGAATCTTTGACAACAGCGCACGCTGATGGGATCCGATCTATATCGTGCCAGGAAACCAAATCTGCTCGTACGTCTCGCTCGATCGCTTCCTCTGCTGGGTCAGTCATGCGCGCGTGGAAAATTGCGTCAGGGCTCACGACCAAGGCGGATACGAGAGGACCAATATAAAACAGCCATGCACGCGTGCGTAACTTTAACCGGCCAGAGACTTCCAAGCGAGCCAGCCAGCCAACAACTCTTCTCTTCGGCCGGCCGTACGTGCAGCCGGCCGTTCACGAGTAGTGGACGGACACGCGAGTGCGCTTTCCGCGACGTCGCCACTCCGATTCCCCCACTAGCAGACTGCCTAGCTAGTCTAGCTAGACTCCAAAGCGGCCGCAGCCGAGCTCGCTGCTTTGCTCGACCACTACGTGTCCTCCGCAAGAACCGTCGGCGATGCATTTTGTGTGACACCGACGCCGACGCGACGGCGCAGGCGACCAGCTGTTCATATGGGCAGAGCCGAGGCGACACGAGCCCACTTGCGGCCAGCCATGCCTGCCCATCATTCATGAACCGGCAACCTAAACAGTAGGGACGTATTTGGTAGGCTGCATATATCTCAGTCAGGCCTGCGTGAAGAAAAAAGATCCGTCTGGTTACTTGCCTTCATTGTTGGGCAGCATAGCACGACCATTAAAGCATCTCTAGGTTTGCATTCAGGGAAGAGCTCAAATTGGCCATTTTTGTGGAGTCAGGCCCAAGCGGTGCAACCCTAGGTACATGGGCGCGGGCGGTTACACGCGTGAGTGCGGTCCAGAGAAGTCGCGTTGTTTTCAGACGTGTCGTCATAAATTACCCTCACCTCCTTTCCTCACCGCTCTCTCCCCTCTTCCCCACTCACACCGCCGGTAGCGACCATCGGAGCAACACCTGGGCGATCCAAGACGGCGGCTACCACCGGAGTGACTGCGGACCTCCACCGGAGCGCATCGGCCATGGCGGTAAGTCCTCGCCCTCTCAGTACATTTACTGCTTTCGACTCGGGCTAGATTAGATTTGAGCACGTGATTGGAGAGTTAGGGAGGGGATTGAAAACATTGGGGGCGGGGGTGCGTGGAGGATTGCCATTCATCGATTCTGCACCGACGGCTTCTAGGGCTCGTAGGTTATTTTTCGATTACATCGGGGGTGGAGATTGGGGGTACAAACTTTCTTGTCTAGCCGCGATGACCTTGGAGTCGCGTTGACAGGTGGGGAGGGAGAGGGTGGGGTGGGGGCGGGGGGGTAGCCATCTTCTTTTCTTCCACATCGTTTTTGTCAAGAACGATGGGTCTTGCACGGTCGCCCTGGCCACCATCTGCACCTCATCGTTGTCCGTCTCCGGTGACCCAAACGTCCTATTCCAGTACGCCGCCGCACGCTGGTCTTGAGATGCCTTGTACTATACTTGGCCCATCTTGCCCGCTGTCCAGCATCGCCGGAGTCCGCGTGATTCATGGCCCAGCGCAGGATGTCCACTGACATCGCGCCCTTGGGTGAGTCCGTAATCAGTGTCGTCAGCTGAGCTCATCCGGCATAGCCTTCTTCATCACAACGTTAGCCTCCTTGTGCATGTCATCGATGTTGCTGAAGTTCGAGCACACTTCCATGGTGTGCTCGAACTTCTTGCGAGCATCGAGCGAGCACCCAAGGAATAAGGCCTTGCATCCAATGCCCCAGGGGAAAGGGTTGGGGTTGGAGTTGGAGTTCATGGCGAGGGAGAGGTGGTGAAACAGAGGGGGTTTGAGTGTGGTGTTGGATTAGTAGGGTGGGTTAGTATAGAAGCGTTAGGCCGATATGAATGAATGCTGACCATTGAACTGCGTGTTGTGCATAATGCAGATGGACAAGGTCAAGGAGGTCGTGCCACTATTGGAGAAGGGCAAGGAGGTCGTGCCGCCATTAGTTGACGTGCTGGTGCAGGATCATTCAGGCGCCAAGTGGAGGAACTATGGCCGCTACCATCAGAAGTCAGGATCAAGCCACTTCAGCAAGATTATCCTTGCTCCAAAGCTGGAGAGGCTGTCATTGCCTTTGGATTTCACGAAGCACTTCCGGGCCATCCCTACAGAGTTCAAACTGAAGACTTACACCGGCTGTGCATGGAGGGTGACGGTGACGGTGATTAATAGCAGGGTCACCCTTGATAAGGGTTGGGCCACCTTCGCCGCCTTTCACCAGATCATGATCGGGCACATGCCGACGTTCAAGCTGCTGACCCCCTACACCATGAAGGTGATCGTCTTTAACGATGACGGCGTGGAGGTGGTCACCAAGTGCAAGGAGCACGACAACGCCTTCGCCGTGACCGCATGAGCCCCTGTTGCTTGTTTAAGATTTGGGTTTCGTCTAAAGCTTATCGTACTATCTTGTCTTAAAACTTGTGATACATGGTTAAGACTTGTGTTTGTGCCTAAATTTATTCTATTGATCTAGTTTACCTCAAACACAAACATGGTTAAGACAGTTCTTCATCTGTACCTCTGATAACCTCACCACATTGAGGAGGTTACCACACAACTGTCCTGGATATAACCAAACAACCGAACTTGTGTTTTTCCTGAAACAAGTCCGCAACCAAACTGCAGGCCTCCCTCAGCGGCACATGCAGGCTAGAGGGGATGTAGGCCGGCAATCAACATGCTGATGTTGATTTTTTGTCTGCATATGCTCAGCCAGGCCCAATTGGGACACGTATGCAAAGTGCCAAAAATAATGCAGGTAATCAAACACATCCTAGGTACTCCACCTAGCAAAGAGATAGATAAAACCATAAAGTCTGTTGAAATGCATATCTTCATAACCTAAGATGGCGACGGCCGTTCTACCGGAAAATTGGAATGGAACAGCTCTGGACCAGGCATAGCGTGAGCTAACTCCTCTGTTCTACGCTAGCTACCCAACTTGATGCAAGTTTGAAACTTGCTGAAGTTTTGAAAACTTGTCAAAACGCTGGAGTCCACATGGTTTTAATAGTTAGTTCTAAATCTTACTGATTTTATCGTTCATTTCTATTAAATTTTAAAAGTTGAAACTTAGCGGAAATTTATAAACACATCAAAACGTATTGAAAATTGATGTAATTTCAACTTCGTCGCAAAAAACACGAATATGCAAACAAAATAATAATTAAATTTCTGGTTCAAAAGATATATTCCCTTTGTCTCAAAGTATGTGTCGTTGATCTCCTAAATCAGCAACTCTTATTTTGAGACTAAGGGGGTAATATATTAAAATTTACAAGTCAAAAGAAAAAAACATGAGGAGATGAGATGAGTGAGGGATGCACTCTCTGCCAAAAGATGCATGCATTAAGCCAAAAACACGTGTGGGTACCATCCAATTTGCGAATCACAACACAATCAAGTTAATAAAGATAAGCGTGCCCTCGTCTATACTCCTCCCGTCCGAAAATACTTGTATCAAAATGGATAAAAAAGTATGTATTTAAAACTAAAATACGTTTAGATACATCTCTTTTATCTATTTTGATGACAAATATTTCCGAATGGAGGGAGTACGTGCTACAAATCCTCTTCCCTAACATGTGCACAATGGCGTGCTTAAGAAACTCTAGTTCATGTTTTTAGCCAATGTTAGCAACTCGTCGCAAGCGAAACCTTTACCAAGTTTTTCGTAGAACTTTTTTTTTAGATTTAGCTACTGCCTCCGTCCCAGATTTCTAGTGGGCTCACCAATCTCAAATATTTCTAATTGATTCACGTATGCATGCGCACCCGTGGCCCGCATCTCGTCCATGTAAAATGGCTGGGCCATCGCGTGCGGTAGGGCAGCCCCTTCTTTTTAGGAGCAACTAGTTAACAAGCGCTCCTCGAGGGGACCAGACTTGCCTGCTCCCTCGTCTTGTGCCCATCCGTGCTCCTATCTACGTGGCTTGATTTGATTGGAACAAAATAAGGCCCGGCCCCACCTCATTAAAATCAGGGGGGAGATAATTAGATTAGAAAGAAAAAAGGAAAAAAGACAGCCGTAGGATGAAGTGGGAGCACGGACGGGAGAACAGGGAGGGAGCAGGCAAGCCGGATCCTCCTCGGGGAGCCTCACAACGATCAGCGCCACTTGGCGCGTTCTCAGTCATTCGCCACGTGTCGCGCTCTGGACACTCTCTCTGAATTTTTTTTATTTTTCTGCACGCGTTTCCGGCTTTTTAAACGGTTTTTTTCTGTTTTTTTTCGACGTATTGGTTTTCTCCCGGTCTTCTTTAGCTTTTCGATCAAAAACAATTTTGAATTTTTTTTGCACGGAAATTCATGTTTTTTTTTCTTTCGCGAAAGTCACGGTTTTTTCGCAAGAGGCACGGTTGTGCTTTAGCGAGAGTCACGGTCGTGCCTTTCAGAAACGAAAAAAAACGTGTTTTCTAGTTTATTTTTCTTTCGTGAGAGTTACGGTTTTGCTTCCGCGAGAGGCACGGTTGTACTTTCGCGAGAGTCACGGCCGTGCCTCTCTGAAAGGAAAAAACAAAATGCGTTTTCTATTTTTTTTCTTGCGCGAGGGTCACGGTTTTGCTTTGCGAGAGGCACAGTTGTGCTTTCGTGAGAGTCACGGCCCTTTCGTGAGAGTCACGGCCGTGCCTCTCAGAAAGGGAAAAAATACGCGTTTTCTGTTTTTTTCTTTCGCGAGAGTCACGGTTTTGCTTCCGCGAGAGGCATGGTTGTGCTTTCATGTGTGTCACGGCCGTTCCTCTCAGAAAAGGAAAAAAATACGCGTTTTCCGTATTTTTTTCTTTCGCGAGAGTCATGATTTTGCTTCCGCGAGAGGCACGGTTGTGCTTTCGCCAGAGTCACGGTCGTGCCTCTCGGAAACGAAAAAAACGTGATGAGGACATGACTACCTTGGATACGACCAAAAATATTGCATACATGCATATTTGTCAGGTGATTTCTAATGCAAACTATTCAATAATCTATTTATGTTATCCAGAACAAAAATACTTCACACACTTTTGTGTTTTGTCTAATTGCAGGTGTATGGGACATTTGTACAATCCACATATGAAGATAAGGGAAAAGGAGAAGTTTATGTTGTGTTCAAAAATTACTCTCACGTCACTTTTGGGCCAAGAGAAGATAGAGTCCAAGTCTTTCACGTTCTGGATTCAGATTCGGACTGCACAGACATACCTGACTTAAAACGCAAACAACTTTTTCATACGGACTCCGAATTGGGTGATTCTTTTTTTGTTGGAAACTAGATTTCGTGCTCTTTCCAACCCAATTGGATTCACCTTCAAATTCGTCCGGAGCGTTGAGTTACGGACGAAACAATCTGACGCTGCAGCAGAATCCGAGTCAAACTACAAGCCCAAAGGTGTTGCATCACCTCCACTTGGGCCCATGAGCCTTGTACGACCTAGGGTTAGTTTTAGGCTGGCTTGGGATGTCCTCCCACCTCCTTGGCCGCCATCCCTTGCTCCTATATAAGTAGATCCATCTAGTAGCTTTTTCCTTGGGATTTGTTTAGTTAAAAGTTAGCCATTGCAACTTCGTGTACTTCGTTCGTGTCCAACGACCAGACCAGGACCGCTTCCGAATCCCCACCATTATCAATACTTCATATATATTTGCAATATTCAGATTGCTTTATCATATTCTTGCTCGTTCTTCGATTGCTTGCAGGAATAGACCTTCGTGGTCAGGCTGACCGTGCTTCCAGCATCGTCAGTAACCTCAGGAGATTGGTTTAGCGATTGCTAAGGCGCAACATCGTGCACGTTTGTAGTCGGATCGTCAAAGTCGTCTTCACCAAATCGATAGTTATCATCTCATCGAAAGATCGGGACCCTCGCCTCTATCAAAACGCGTTTTCTATTTTTTTTCTTCCACGAGAGTCACGGTTTTGCTTCCACAAGAGGCACGGGTGTGATTTCGCGAGAGGCACGGGCGTGACACTTTCGGAAAGGGAAAAAAACCGTGCTCCCGGTTTGGTTTTTTCATGAAAAAAAAGTTCATCAAAACCTATCAACATGGGATCTAGTTTTGAAGATCTCGACGCGAGAAATCCAATGATGAAAACGGTTCGAGATTTGGATGCACGGTTTAAAAGATAAAATGTTTTGAATAAACGAATCTACGAAAAAAGGAAAAACTCACAGGTTGCGACAAGTGGCGCATTGCATGTGCGCCACTTGTCGCAACCTAAAAAAGTGAAGTGTTCTTTGCAACGAGTACTCGTTAATTAGTTATTTCGCTTCTTTCTTCTTCTTTTCTTGAGGAAAAGGGCAGCCCCTTCTTTCTTCTTTTTTTTAGGAAAAGGGCAGCCCCTTCTATCCTTCGCGCTTGGAGGAAAGTCGAGATACTAGATCCGTCCAATTGTAAGGGCATGTTCGTAGTTCTAAACCGATAATTTAATTAGCTAAACATGTGTTATATTTTTTGACGAATGGTGGATTTTATTGACTCGAGATGACGCATCAAATGGAAACAAACACAATGAGTACACATTCAGTCATCGCATAGCTAGAATGCACACGGCCAATATAAACGCACACACACAAATAACACACACTGGCAAATACATGTTATATGTGACAAAATATGTGTTTAGAAATCACATTTGTATATGAATACAAAAATATGCTTTTCGTAAATTAAAAAAATTGCTTTCCGTGACGGATAAGACATATTTGGTTAGTAAAGTTGATGACCTAAAACCGCACGCGAGGAAGATTAGGCAGCGCTTGTTGGCTAATTTCATGGGGCTGTCTTCTCTCAGGGCTGTTATTCTCCCGACTGAAATACCAGTCCGGAGGGAGTAGCTAACTTTTGGCTTGCTAATTTGATTCCCACTAGAGGTGGCCGAGTCATGTCATGATGTGCTCGATCGTGATAGAACTCGATCCTTTCTTTTTCCCTGCCTCCATCCGATGGTCTTTGGAACTGCTGGAGATAAGTTTTCGGACAATGCCATGGGTCCTGGTGACTGGAGAAGGGAACTTTAACCCGACCCCTACCATGAGGGACAAAGGAGAAAGGAAAGGTTACACTAGGGAGGAGGGAGAGAGAGAGACCAGCGATGACGAAGACGCTAGCTCGAGCTGTCCATCGATGAGTCGGTCTGGGACATGGCCGGGGTCTGGCGGTCCAGCTGCAAAGCACCATGAAGCTTTGATGCGTACAGGAGTGCAGCAACTTCTGCTCGCATTCCCGCTTTTGTGTCGACGGGCACACAGTAGTCTGGGCAATAAGTGATCTGCATGCCATTTAGCTACTGCTGCTGGCTGTCGCTGAGTAGGACAGACAGCGCTGATCCTGGTAGACACCCGAAATTACAAGCTTTAGACAAGGTGTACGTGCCATGTTTCAGACACAATCGACCGGTGTCCCCGGACAGCAGCAGTCAAATTGATCGATGTTGAAGGAGTACCATCTATTTGTTGACAGCAAAACTCCACTATAAGTGGCCTGGGTCAGGTGTACTAGGCCTAATCTCTGTCATTATCAACGTGTAAAGTAAGGGACAACTCCATCCGTACGCCACAAAGTTCATCAACACTGGCTACTTGCCCGCTTAGATTTAGGTATATAGAATAGTGGCCAACGTAGACTATCAGCCTAGTACTTATCAGACTGCTCCGTCTCCATCAGGGCATATTAGCTAGCAAGAAGCGATATTCTTGAAGACAACTTGGTTAGGGCATGTACAATGGTTGATAAGATGGTCTTATCTTAAGTTTTATATGTAATTTACAGATGAGAAAAAAAGATGTCTATAATGAGTCATTTCTTAGTCTTATCTTCAATAACTAGTTATTCTTAAAAATATGATGAGACATACTTGTCTTTTCTTAAATAAAAGAAGGCAAGCCTTTTCTTACTAGTTCTCTCTCCTCCACCTCATTATTTATCCTACGTGGCACTCCTAAGATAGCATCATTGTATATGCGGTAAGCTACTTGAAGTTGCGGCCCTCACGCTGATCCGTTTAGCTAACTAACTGGGGCATATCTCGCTTGCTTTGGTCCCTACAGTTTTGTTTTGTACGTCCAGACAGCTTTGTTCCCCGTTCCATACTGACGATTGACCAAAGTGATTTATAACAAATTAAGCTGTGTCGTAATTTCCTACGTCCCGGCCTTCTCCCTCGCGCGGTCGCGCCTATAAATTGGGAACTCACGCCGGCCTCAGAGCGCACACACACTCTCTGCTTCAGCTAACCAGCACAAGCACACATACAGAGAGAGAGAGAGAGAGAGAGAGAGAGAGAGAGAGAGAGAGAGAGAGAGAGAGAGAGAGAGAGAGAGAGAGAGAGAGAGCGATGGCAATTCCTGCTAATGCTGCTGCCTCGTTGAGCTTCCCGGTGATCAACATGGAGAAGCTTGAGACCGAGGAGAGGGGCGCCGCCATGGGGCTCATCGGCGACGCCTGCGAGAACTGGGGCTTCTTCGAGGTGACACTGCCCCCCACACACATAGAATTCTCTTATAGCAGAGTGATTTATTAACGCAGTGCTTGATAATTCTGGACATGATTAACTGAGGGTATATGTGTGCAGCTGCTGAACCATGGCATCTCGCACGAGCTGATGAACGAGGTGGAGCGGGTGAGCAAGGCGCACTACACGGCGTGCCGAGAGGACAAGTTCAAGGAGTTCGCGGCGAAGACGCTGGAGGCCGGCGAGAAGGGCGCCGACGTGAAGGACGTGGACTGGGAGAGCACCTTCTTCGTCCGCCACCTCCCCGCCTCCAACCTCGCCGACCTGCCCGACCTCGACCACCACTACAGGTACGCACGCACGCACGCGTGATTACTTAATTAATTAACTACGGCTACTTGATCACTAAGTAATAACATAAGAGACAACAGATAGCATCAGATTCCACAGATTGATTCAACTCTTTCTGACGAGGCAGCCTATTGTTAGTCCTCACACGTACAGCAGCTCAAAAAACACCATGCAGCAATTATAGTACTGCCACTGGGATATCAACAGGAGATAAGATTGGTTGCGCAAATCAGAATCGTACTAATTTGGCAGCAGGAACCAACACGATTGGAATGGAATCATCTTTTTAGAAAGTGACACTTGTTTGCCTTTTTCGTGTCGTCGTTGCAGGCAAGTGATGAAGGAATTCGCGGCGGAGATCGAGAAGCTGGCGGAGAAGGTGCTGGACCTGCTGTGCGAGAACCTGGGCCTGGAGCAGGGCTACCTGAAGCGGGCCTTTGCCGGGTCCAAGGGCCCGACGTTCGGCACCAAGGTGAGCAGCTACCCGCCGTGCCCGCGCCCCGACCTGGTCGCCGGCCTCCGCGCGCACACCGACGCCGGCGGCGTCATCCTGCTGTTCCAGGACGACCGGGTGAGCGGGCTCCAGCTCCTCAAGGATGGAGCATGGGTGGACGTGCCGCCCATGCGCCACGCCATCGTCGTCAACATCGGCGACCAGCTGGAGGTGATCACCAACGGGCGGTACAAGAGCGTGATGCACCGCGTGCTCACCCGCCCCGACGGCAACCGCATGTCCCTCGCCTCCTTCTACAACCCCGGCGCGGACGCCGTCATCTTCCCTGCCCCGGCGCTCCTCGAGGAGCTGTCGGAGGAGGAGGCGGAGCGCGCCGGGAGCGCCGTGTACCCGAGGTTCGTGTTCGAGGACTACATGAACCTGTACTTGCGCCACAAGTTCGAGGCCAAGGAGCCGCGCTTCGAGGCCATGAAGGCGGACGCCGCGCCCATCGCCACTGCGTGACTAGTGGACTGCGCGCGCATAAGTTCATGTGCTCGTACGTGCCAGTACTCAGACAAAAGTATTTTCAGACTTGTGTTGTGGTGTGTACTGTAAGATATTATGCGTGTAATGTTGTCACTGGTATTTTTCTTATTTGCTTTTCTAAAGGGTACTATGTTTCAGTTCACTTTCCTTTTAATTCAAACGTATGAATCAAGTTTTGATTGTTTACCACATGTTCCATGTGGTGATTAAAACCATTCATTCAGTAAAGGACATCAACACCAACAAACATACTCGCCATACCATGCATTGAAAACCACAATAGCCATAGTGTTGAGATGATCTACAAGTAGTTAAACAAGCATCGGTTTTGCTCATGCAATACATGCTTCCATCCATCACCATCAATTCAGAGTGTTGGAGGGATCAGACCATCACACAGAACAACACAAATGAGATGTCTTAGTCGCCGTACCAATAACCAGTCAATAGCTCTCCTTGAAAGACACACCAAGTACCAAGATCTGGAGGGAGTCATCGTATTTGTGGACACAAACTCTAGGCCTTTCTCTAGAGTTGGATCGGACATCATCAAGGTTGGGAGGGACTGGAGAGACCATTCAAAATGCCATCGCCCAAGCACCTTGTCGATGTCAACATGGAACAAAAACCTAAGAAAAATGAGACAGACCTCTTACCCTCGCACGGGGAAGAGGAAGAAGACCAAACAAAAGTAGGTAGGAAAACTTTAGAGGCGGCGGATAGGGTTAGGAACCCTAAGGTGAGGCTCCATTTTGGTAGCGTTACATCAATGCCCTCCCTGATCACGCATGAGATAAGATGGTGTTCCTTGTCCCCTCCTTGGAGTCAATCCATGCTCAGTTGATCAACCAAGGCAAGCCCACAAAGTGCCACTGCACTAGCACCTAATGGCATGACCGCATACAGCTCGATGAGGTCAACACAATTTAATTTAGTTTAGAAGATAATTAATTGTAAAAGACAGAATTATCCCTTTTATTTTTAAGAGGGGGTATTCTAAAGCAAATCCTTTTCTAACACACATCATTTTGTATAACGTTCATACACATTTTTCAATCAAACTCACAAACATACAATACATTATGAACATTTTCCTCAAGACCCATGAACATTTTTTATTATTTTTTATTTTTTTCTCTATAAATCGCAAATATTTTTTATTAAAAATGTAAATATTTTTCTAATTCATCAACATCCTTTCAAATTTGTGAATTATTATTCTAAATTCACAAACATAATTAAAACTATGAAATTCTTGAAACCCAAAAACATTTTCTAAAAATTATAAACATCTTTGAAATTTGTAATCATTTTTTTGTTTTTGTACACTATTTAAAATCTCTGAGAGGTTTTTAAATTTGAGGAAATAATTGAAATTGTGAAAATTCTTCATATTCGTAATTTTAAAAAATTGGGACAAACATATTTTGATTATATGATATTTGTTTGGCAACATATGACTTCTATTTTTCCCTTGTTATTTTATATTAGACATAATGTTTCCAAAATTAAGAAACTTGTCGAACCACACATAAAAAATTGTGTTCTTGCTATCGAATAGGAGAAGGATTAAGTGATACTCGGGTAGCCTGCCCACGCTCATAGGATGCACGTTCTAGTATAGAGCATGCAATAGGAGCTCCCTATGAGAGCATTATAACGTCTTGAACGCTAGGCGCTTGGGGAGACGCGAGGATTGATTTCATATTGCAATCCCTGCCGATTGGCAGTTGGGCTGCGAAAACCCATCATGAGCTGCGGCATCAATGCAAAAGCATGTGTTGTTTGCTTTTGCTTTTCTTTCCACAACGACCTTAATGTCTATTAATATATGCTTTTAGCTCCTCTAAGGAAATGTATTTATTTAGTGTGTGGCGTTGGACGCTATCGCGCTTTGAAAGTAAATTTATCTCTAAATAGTTTTTTGATGAGATGATAATATGGTTAGTGGTACAAATGACAGGTGCTAAAAGCTTATCCTAGTTTATTGGTTCTTTGGAGGTATTATTAAGAAGATGGTTGAACCCCCACTTCAAAAAGGATAAAAAGACATGTTTTTTTGACGACTCAGAGCTTTGGTTTTACTTTATTTGAGTCATAGGACATCACACTACTAAAAGGGGTCGAGGTGCTCGAATGAAGGTGCCAAAATATGCTAAAATCATATACCAGCCACCCTACACCTACTACTGCAAATTACATATATCTCATCGCCTAATGTGCACATGGGCAGCCTCCCCGTGCCCATGGGGTTCAGGGGTTGTGCCCGGTCCATGGCTAAGTCTCTGGACACCCCATGGGCGAGGGCCGCACGCACCTAGCGCACATGAGATTAGGTGTACCTGGTGCACCTACTTATTTTTGTTTTTAGATAAACGGTCAAATGGTCGTCCCTTTTATGTGAACTATGTCAAACATCTGCTGAAAACCGTCGTGTTTGATAAAATTTATCCAATTTATTCAACTTTGTTTTAAAATGTATGTCGGCAATTTTGGATGGCCGGTTCCCCCATCATTGTCCGTGGACTGGTCCCTATCAGTCCGCGAAGAAGTACTCCGTGTCCAATTTGGAGAACAACTTTGGAGATGCCGATCACTCTTTTTTTGCTTCATATCCTATAAAGCTGTTATGGTTTGTCGACACAGTAGAAAGCACGCCCGAGTAAATTCCTTGTCTTGATAAAGAATAATCCATGTGCTTTGGTGGGAGGTGTTATATTTCGACTCTATCTAGGGGGTGTTTGTTTCCAAGGACTTTTTTGTGTAGGGACTAGAAAAAGTCTCTCTTAAAGACTTTTTTTTACCAAACGAGAGGGACTTTTTAGGGACTAAACTAGGCATTTGGGACTAAATGAAGAAGACTCTCAAGAAGAGTCTTTTTGGGACTTTTCCAACAATGCCCCTCCATGCACCCATTGGCCCGCCACCCCATGGTGTTGTTTGATTGTTATTTTTCTATGTACTAGGGGCAACATGGTCATTTAATAACCTCTAGGAAGGGACTAGGGACTTTTTAGTCTCTGAAAACAAACAGAGAGAGACTTTTTAGTGACTAGAGACTTTTTAGTTGGGACTAGAAAAAGTCATAGGACTAGAGAACCAAACACCACCCTAATTGATTTTCTTATGCTTAATTAATAAATGAGTCAATAAATTAGTCTTTATTTAAAAAAGAGAGTAAATCTCATGTTTTACTAGCTGTTAAGCGCATGGAGTGCACATGCATAACCGTCATTTCGTGCACATGAACGCTACAGTATTCCATGACAAAAGGACATCGTATCAACCGTACCCACACAGCCATCATCTCTCTCACTCACGCATTCATGGGTGGGTCCGGGTACTTGGATCATGCAACTGACGCCCATTGGCCCTTTGCGTCCTCTGAGAATTTTCCTGAGCCCCTCGTGAGAAACGGTCCTACTGCACGCGAATGGGGCATGGGCCGCCGATCCGGGCTGGTTGGTACAGGGATAAGATGATGAGACTGGCCACATATATATCTTGCTCGTTCGGTTTCGTTTGGACTTCATTTTAAATGTTTTCGTAAGTTACAATTGCCAAACGTTCAGATTCTTATTCCTGATGAGCTCTAGTTGGTCATGGCGAGCTGAAAACTTGCAGTTCTTTTTTCGAAAAGGAGGGTTACCCCGCCTCTGCATCAAATGATGCACACAGCCATCGACAAAATGGTCATGTGTTAATGCATGTAGCCTAAGTCTCATGATCCGGTTACGTCCAACCATCTTCCGCCATAAATATTTTGTTGCGACTGTTTTACAAAAATATATTGCATATGCTTCAGTGGCGCGGATGCCAAAATTCTATTGTCGTCATCAAGTGCTACCAGTACTTAATTACTTTCTCGATCCCTATCTGGAATTCCCGCCAAGAAGTTAACAGGGAGCATATATGCAAATATTATTTGCATGCGCCTGTAAGAAGGCAAAGTTATTCGACCACTACAATAACATGCAGGTGTTAGTATTTTACAAACAGATAATACAGGACGAAGCTGCCGGGCTTGTTCACGAGAGGAACAATTAGTCTAGTCCGGAGGGAATCGCGCCTACACATTCTGCTTTTGTAGAGCGATCTTGTTATAGAAACAGGCGAAGAAATTCGTTCTGGTTACGTTGGTCGATTATTAAGGTTTGTGCGTGCGATCTGGGAAGGACCGCCGGCAGGAGCCCAGAGGGACGGATTAGATTCGGATTCCCGGCAGTTTGCAAAAGTTTTCTCTGGAAAGCATATGTACCTAGAAATATATAGATCACAATCTCAGAAATCTCACGTGCTTATTATACTTGGCCTTGGCCTGCAACCAACTGAAAGGCGGACGTTGGTTCGTAGGGATCGAATATGTTTTTGGACCATCTGGCTGTACAAGTATCGATTGGAGATAATTGTATCTATAGTCCTTGTAGTCGCTAGCGACGTCTAACTTGATCCTGGAATTTGCGTATTGCTTTAATACGGTTCCGATACAAGAAAATACGTAATCAATATGGTCTCTGAGGTTGAAACAGCAGTCCTGGCTCTACACATTGCATACGTATCTCATATTTCTATAGTTGACGGGCTCATTTGTCTGTGGGCCGAGAAAAAACAAAAAAGGGCGCCGAGATATAAAAGGAAAAAAATTGTAGGCGGGGATTCGAACAGGCTCTACCCTATCGTTGGGCGTGGTAGCCAGCATGCCGACTGCAGGATCTTGTGAAATATCGGGATGCTTCGTCCTTTATATAGACACAGTTGTCTTTTAAAAAATATCATGAATTTATATAATGTTCATGAGTTTTTAAAAAACCATTCATCGACTCAAAAAATGTTCATGATTCAAAAATAAATGTCTGTACCTATAAAAAATGTCCACGAATGTTTTTAAAAATATTCATAACAACTTTTGGGAATATTAGAAAAATGTTCACTGATTAAAAATATATTCATGAATTCATAAAATGTTCGTGACAAACAAAAACTGTTTATGAATTTCAAACCTTGTTCCCCAATTTCAAGAAAAGTTCGTCTATGCAAAAAAAAAGGAAACTTGTTGGCGAGTTCTAAAAAACTTTATCAGTCCATCGTTGTTGGGAATTTTACCAAAGTATGCAAACTTTTATTGTTACATTGTATAAACATTTGAAATTTTCACATTAACTATTTGTAAACTATGCAAACTTCTTTTAACATTTTTTTTGAAAATTTCACATACATTATTTGGAAATATGTGAGTATTTCCTTTAAATGTCACATTTATTTTCAGAATAGGAATAAACATCCCACTGAACCTTGTTGGGAATTTTATCAAACTATGTACAATGTTGCTGCCATATGAGACGACAGCCTTGTCCTGCTCGTCCGAATGGACCCATATGTCAGTGGGATGTATGATAAATAAAGAAAAAAAAAAGGGGGGGGGGGGGGGGGGGGGGGTTGCGCCGGTAAAGTGTGTGCTAACAACCAGACCAAGTGTGTGTGTGTGTGTGTGCACGCGCGCTATATGTGTGAAGATGCACTCTTTATACATGTAGTCTTTTCTATAAGAAATCTATTTTTGCTTTGTTAGTGCAAAGAAATCTATTAGTTTTTTTGAGAAAATAAATCTATTTAGGTATACATAGTCTTTTCTTTTGGGCTGGACGGGCCTGTATATTTTGTTTCAAAGCTATGTCCAGCTGTCTCTGTGTGTTCTGTTTTTCTGTTCGTGTTCATTTTTTTGGCTGTCTCCTATTTGGCGTGAGCGACCTGGTACCTACCCCCCCCCTCCCCCACTCACTACGTACGGAATTTTCGAAATTGAGAATATTTTTAAATAGATGAACATTTTTTCAAATCGGTAAACATTTTACAAATTGGGGAAAATATTTTTCGAATTTAAAATCTGTTCACTGAATTGAAAAAAATGTTCACCATAATTTTGAAGTTGCAAACATTTTCTAAGTTCATGAATCTTTTTTGAATTCAAGATCTTTTTTTGAAATTGCGTACATGTTTTTTGGAACTCGTCAACAAGTGTTTATTGCATACGCAAAAAATGTTTATAAACTCGAACTTTTATTTTTTACTCATGAACATTCTTTAAATTGATGAACGTTTATAAAAATATTGAACATTTTATAATGTTCACGATTTTTTTTCAAAAGACAACAATATATGTATAATAGGCTGGCATCCCGATATTTGACAGCGATGGGCTAGGGCACGCGGGTTCGAGTCCCCCACATTGTGTTTTTTTTTGTTTTTATTATTTCTCGGCCCACAGACAAATGAGCCCGTCAACTATAAAAATACGAGATACGTATGTAACATGTAGAGCCAGGACTGCTGTTTCAACCTCAGAGACCGTATTGATTACGTATTTTTTTGTACCGGGACCATATTAAAGCGATACGCAAGTTTCAGGATCAAGTTAGACGTCGCCAGCGACTACGAGGACTATAGATGCAATTATCTCTATCGATTGGGTTGCGTTGCAGAATATGGAATGGTGAACACACACAGCTGATTCGTGCGAGAGGTGTTTGGACGTGAATGTGGCCACCAGCATGCTGACACGAAGTACGCGGCTACGACAATTGCGTGCCTCTAGCTAGCTAGCTAGCTAGCGTCGATCGTTCCAGAGCCTAGTGAAAACTTTGCATGCATAGCGTCGATCGTATGTGCACTATATATATATATATATTTTTTTTTTGCGGAGAGTGCACTGTATACAATGCGGCCCTCCACTGTCCACTTGACGAGTTGTAAGTCAAGTCTCCGTCTTCACATACATCCATGTAGCTGTACGTACATCAGTGGTACCAGCCGTCCTCGTCGTGCTACTGTGAACGAGCCACAGTGGGAACCTTTTGTCGTTCTTCATCTGGCTTGGCTGTCGGAACGGCGAGGGCATCACCTCGGATCCTCGATGTGTGCTGTTGGTCACCGTGCCGTGAACCATTGTCATCTCGTCGATCTCGATCTCCTTCGAAGACGATCGGCGCTAGCTTGCCGTGGATCCCAAGGGAAGATCTTTTCCCCGGAGTCGTCGCAGTTAGGTCTTCCTATTTGTTTCTTGCACTGGATTATACAATGACCACTTGAGCTAGCCAGCTAGCGCCCAAGATACAAATGATCTGAATCCATTGCACTTGCCGCCTGGCTCCAGCCATACGCAGTAAAGTACGTACAGATGCTGCCACTTTGCATGCTATCAGTCAGGATGCTGATCCGATCCGATCCGATCCATATCGTGCCAGGAAATCTGATCTGCATGTACGTCTTGCTCGATCGCTTGCTCTGATGGGTCATGCGCGCGTGGAAAATGGCGCGACCAAAGTAAAATAGCCATGCACGCGTGCAAGGCTTTCACCGGCCAGAGACTTGCAAGCCAGCCAACAACTCTTCTTCTCTTCGGCCGGCCACAGGGGCGAAGCCAGGGTTTGGACATAGAGGGGGCCAAGCAAAGTTGGACAAAAAATACCACTTCATTGCTATAGAGTATAGACATGTGGTAGTTATACTTAAATTAGTTATATAATCTCAGTGATTTTCAATAACAGTTATTAACGATTTCATTAGAAGAGAATTCAGTTGTGAATTCCTTCGAAGCAAGTTTTCATGCAATGCTCAAGCAAGTCGTCTCTCGTTTTACTTTGAAAACATGCCCTCTGACAATTAAGCTGAAATAATATTTCTGGTGTGTGGCGACCATTTTCTCTTGATAAATATAAATCATAAAAATGACATCACAAGTCACATAATTAAAAAAATTGAAATTTGATGTACAAATTTGATAGGTATAAGGTGGGAACTGATCGAGATGAGCAATCAGTTGTTAGTTGAGCTAACCTTGGCTAGTTGGCCGGAGAATTAACGAGCTCACGATCATGCCGACGTCGCCTCTGTTCTAATTCGGAATTGATTGCCAAAATTTGCAGGAAGAGCGTGAAGTAGCAAGGATGTACGGTAGAGCCAATTTCCTTGATCGTTTGTTCAATTGCTAAATTGTGCAGATCCTAATGCAATCACTGTGATTAATAGAGTAATACACTATTTTATAGACAACACTAACGCACCATACTAGGATAGTAGGATTTTAATTCATAATAACTGATAGCTACAAGTACGTAATACTAGTACCTTCCTCTATCCGATCTTTGTTTCTCCCGGTAAAACTCTGATCTAATGAAGCCGCCTCCTCCTGCCTTAGTCCTTAGACACTGGACAAACATCGAACAAAGACGATAGATCAACGCAGCCGATAGGGTAGCTAGGGGTGGCGGCGTGGTAAGCGCCTTACCTGAGCGGGAGCGGCAGCGGCAGCCGGGCAGCCGGCGGCTGGGCAGCAGCTGCAAACAACGCCCTAGACCCTAGTGCAAGGACACGCTCAAAGAATCGATCGCATGGGGCAATCAACAAAAGGCCACAACCACATGACAATGACATGGGCTATTGGGCTTCGGTCTAGGATAGTTATTATATTAGTACTTGTACGGGCTAACTTCGAGGCTTATAATCTCGCTAAATTCGCTTGTAATTTAGATATAGGTAGGCATATTTGGTTGGGCACTCCTCATGACCCAAACCGTATACCTATGAACATTGTTTTGAATCAATAAAGCGAGCGAGATTTCTCAAAAAAAAAAACTTATACGGGCTAATTTCCCTAGAAAAATCTTATATGGGCTAATGATGTGATTATCTTCGTCCAATTAGCACATCTACAGTATACTACCTATACTACTACCTGCTAGAGATTGTTGGGGGATGAGCGATTGGCAGGGGTCTAGTACCTTCCTCTATCTGATCTTCGTTTCTCCCAGTAAAACTTTGATCTAATGAAGCCGCCTCCTCCTGCCTTAGTCCTTAGACACTGGACAAACAGCGAACAAAGACAACGGATCAACGCAGCCGATAGGGTAGCTAGGGGTGGCGGCGTGGTAAGCGCCTTACCTGAGCGGGAGCGGCAGCGGCAGCCGGGCAGCCGGCGGCTGGGCGGCAGCTGCAAACAACGCCCTAGACCCTAGTGCGAGGACACGCTCAAAGAATCGATCGCATGGGGCAATCAACAAAAGGCCACAACCACATGACAATGACATGGGCTATTGGGCTTCGGTCTAGGATAGTTATTATATTAGTACTTGTACGGGCTAACTTCGAGGCTTATAATCTCGCTAAATTCGCTTGTAATTTAGATATAGGTAGGCATATTTGGTTGGGCACTCCTCATGACCCAAACCATATACCTATGAACATTGTTTTGAATCAATAAAGCGAGCGAGATTTCTCAAAAAAAAACTTATACGGGCTAATTTCCCTAAAAAAATCTTATATGGGCTAATGATGTGATTATCTTCGTCCAATTAGCACATCTACAGTATACTACCTATACTACTACCTGCTAGAGATTGTTGGGGGGCGAGCGATTGGCAGGGGTCTAGTACCTTCCTCTATCCGATCTTCGTTTCTCCCGGTAAAACTCTGATCTAATGAAGCCGCCTCCTCCTGCCTTAGTCCTTAGACACTGGACAAACAGCGAACGAAGACAACAGATCAACGCAGCCGATAGGGTAGCTAGGGGTGGCGGCGTGGTAAGCGCCTTACCTGAGCGGGAGCGGCAGCGGCAGCCGGGCAGCCGGCGACTGGGCGGCAGCTGCAAACAACGCCCTAGACCCTAGTGCGAGGACACGCTCAAAGAATCGATCGCATGGGGCAATCAACAAAAGGCCACAACCACATGACAATGACATGGGCTATTGGGCTTCGGTCTAGGATAGTTATTATATTAGTACTTGTACGGGCTAACTTCGAGGCTTATAATCTCACTAAATTCGCTTGTAATTTAGATATAGGTAGGCATATTTGGTTGGGCACTCCTCATGACCCAAACCGTATACCTATGAACATTGTTTTGAATCAATAAAGTGAGCGCGATTTCTCAAAAAAAAAACTTATACGGGCTAATTTCCCTAGAAAAATCTTATATGGGCTAATGATGTGATTATCTTCGTCCAATTAGCACATCTACAGTATACTACCTATACTACTACCTGCTAGAGATTGTTGGGGGGCGAGCGATTGGCAGGGGTCTAGCACCTGCTCGCCCCCCCCTGTCTCCACCCCTGGCCGGCCGTACGTGCAGCTCACGAGCACGAGTAGCTGGAAGTTGAACGTGAAGGTGACACGCCGCTACTGGAGTGTTGTGACAACAATCTGGAGTTGTTTAGGCAATATGTTTTAACAAGAGGAGTACATGTGTATTGATGATCTAAGATGCTCATTTAAGTGTGACAGAGGTTTTGCTCATTTAAGTTAGACATGTTTCATTGCTGTACAATATTCGACAACACAATTTCTGAATGTGCGTTTTTTTATTGCCACAACACCACACATGTTGAGCTCTTTTTTTTGAGAAAAAGGCATAAAGCCATCTTACATCGCCCCAAGGGCTGGATTACAATCTTTTGCTAGACTTGCTCTTAGGTCCTGTGGGACATCTGCCACACAAATCACATCCCTTGATCTTCTTGCCCAGGCAGCCAGTTCATGAGCCATTTTATTCCTGTTCCGTTTGACATTGTTGATCGATATCGCTTCGAAGCTCTGCATAAGGTGTCTCGCCTCAGTAATCAAAGGGAATAGTGTGGAGAGATTTGCTTCTTTGCTCTTCAGCAATGTAGCAACATTTGCACAGTCTGTCTCGATACATAACTTCTCCCAGTTGCGTTTCCTTAGTTCTGCTAAACCATAGAGAATGGCAGCCATTTCAGCTTCCTCGGTCGAGCTACACGGGGTTAGCTTTTTACAAATGGATAGAGCCACGCGTTTATTCCCATCTCTGACAACAATACCAGCAAAGGTCTCTCCAGAACTATTTAAGAATGATGCATCATTGTTCATTTTCCAGGTCCGCGGTAACCACGCCCCAGTCTCCTCAGCACTTTCCATCAGTATGGCATGATTGGGCCTATTGCTTTTGCTCATGCTTGAGTTAATAGTCATGGAAGTAGTAATCCCTAGGGACATCGGCTGTTTCCCTTTAATTCTTGTGGATATAGCCCGACTCCTGCATGGGTCCACATCCACATTGGGAACCTGCGTAGCTGCCTCGGGATCAATGTTGCTCATGCTTGCTACACCCAGTTCCTTGTAGTATTTAGTTAGAAATTGGACTGAAGCCCCAATTATCGCTCTCCCTTTTGCATGCATGCAGTCCTCACGTAGCCACCATGCATGCCACAACAAGAGTATGATTTTCTGCCTAACATCAATATTGCATGTATCCAGCAAGAGTTGCAGCCAATCCACACCTGTGTATTTGAACTTTTCTTCTACCGGCAAGTCCCAGACTTTTCTCATCTCCATGCGAAGAGCCATGGCCTTGGTGCATGAGACCGTAGCATGGTACTCATCCTCCGTTTCCTTTCCACAGTTATTACATATGTTATCAATCTCCAGCGTTCTTTTCCATTTATTTTTCTTTGTGGCCAAGGTTTCAGTTGCGACTCTCCATCCGAAAATGCGAATTTTCTCTGGGCATTTGGATTTCCAGATTAAGTCCCAAATACTTCTGTTGTCCGCGTCACGTGCTGAGCTTGAAGCATCGGCTCCCACTAGCTGTTTGAGTTGGGATCCCAGTTTGTAATCCCTACAGACAGTGAATATACCATTCTTTTCACTGTGCCAGGCCACACAATCCTCCGCATCGGTATTGGGCAGTTTAATTTTGCATATTTATTCCGCATCAAACTCATGGAATAGATCACTCACAAGGTTGACATTCCATTCATTGCTGTTGGGGTTTATGAGCTAGTTTACCCATCTCAAACGTGACCGTCTCTTGAACGTTGCCACTTTTAGTCCGCTTTTCCTTGGTATCCATTGATCCCTCTAGATTTGAATCTTTCTTCCATTGCCAACTCTCCAGATTAGGCCCTTTTTGAGGAGCTCCAGGCCATGCTCAATACCTTTCCACGCTAGAGAGGCGTCCTAGGCAAAGGATGTGCTGAGGAGTTCCCCATTTGGGTAGTATTTTGATTTTAATACCCTCGCACATAGGCTCTCAGGGCATTGTAGAACCGTCCATCCCTGTCTTGCAAGAAGAACTTGATTAAAAAATTGCATGTCTCGAAAACCTATTCCTCCTGCCCTCTTAGGTTTCACCAGTTGGTCCCATGTCGTCCAGTGTACTTTCCTACGCCCTTCCTCCTCACCCCACCAGAATTCTCTAATCAAATGCTCGTATTTGTCACAGAAGCCGGCTGAGAGTTTGAACACTCTCATTGTGAAGACCGGAAGAGCTTGCACTATGGCTTTGACATGTACTTCTTTTGCCGCAAATGAGATGAACCTTCCATCCCAGTCGCTACATCTTTTCATGAACCGGTCCATGATCGGTTGGAAATTAGCACCTTTCATCCTTCCTTCCGGTGTGGGGAGCCCAAGATATTTGCTCTCAAAGGTTGATGTGTCTAATTTCCTTTTGCACTTCTGATGGGCGATGTTCGCTGAATAAGATTGAGCATTTGCTATTGCTAAGCAGTTGTCCGGTACATCTCTGAAACAATGCCAATTCATCCTTCACTGCCAAAGCTTGCTCTTTAGTAGCTTTGAAGAAAACGAGGCTATCATCCGCAAACCGTAGGTTCGAAATCCCGGGGTTGTTACATGCAATTTTGACTGGTGTGATACTCCATCCCAACACTGCTTTCTTGAAGATATTTGCCAGACCGTCTGCCATAAAGAGGAATAGATAAGGGCTCATAGGGTCACCCTGTCTAAGCCCCTTCGAAGTTGTGAATGGTTCCAGAACTTCCCCATTCATTCTCACTGAAAATCTCACTGAAGTTACACCTTTCATCACCCAATGTGTGTTTGTTTCTTTGCTGGAGTATATTTCTGAATGTGTGTTTATACAAACTAGATCAAAATTATTGAGCTTGATGTGATAGTTATTTCATTATTCTTAGATGCCAATACAAACTTTGTGGCATTCTTCAGATGCGCCTTAATAGCATTTTGGAGGCAATTTGTGAGACGCCACAAAATGGTTTTGGAGGCGATCTTCAGAAATGCCACAAAAATGTTGTGAAGGCAATTTTAGAAGTGCCACAAAAATGTTTGGAGGCAGCTTGAGAAATGCCACATTGGAGCTTTGGAGGCATTTTTTTTTAAATGCCACATTTGAGCTTTGAAGGCATTTTTGAAAATGCCAAAAATTGTGAGTGTAGGCGTTTCGAAAATGCCTCCAGGCTGTGTTTTCGAGGCGTTTTAGAAAAGTGCCTTGGAAGGCCTTTGCCTTCGGGAGTATCTATAGCACCTTTTTAAAATGCCTTCAAATATCTAGGTCAGCATTTTGTTGGCCTTTGGAGGCGTTTGAGAATGCCTCATATCAATGTACGTGTTGTAGTGACGTGGCCACTCCAGAGCGGCCGACCGAGCTCATTGCTTGGTTCGACTGCGTAAGTACCGTCCGTGCATGTAGATGGCAACGTCCGGCAAGGTATTTTGTGTGACAACGATGGCGACGTGACCGCGTAGGCGGCCAGCTATTCCAATGGGCAGATCTGAGGCGACACGCCCCCACTTGCGGCCGGCCATGCCTCCCTGTTGGGAAACGTAGTAATTTCAAAAAAAATCCTACGCACACGCAAGATCATGGTGATGCATAGCAACGAGAGGGGAGAGTATTATCCACGTACCCTCATAGACCGAAAGTGGAAGCGTTAGCACAACGCGGTTGATGTAGTCGTACGTCTTCACGATCCGACCGATCAAGCACCGAAACTACGACACCTCCAAGTTCTAGCACACGTTCAGCTCGATGACGATCCCCGGACTCCGATCCAGCAGAATGTCGGGGAAGAGTTCCGTCAGCATATCCTAATCTCGAAATACGCCAACCCAACAAGTACCTTTGGAGACACCTGTAGAGCACCTTTATAATCACCCAGTTACGTTGTGACGTTTGGTAGCACACAAAGTGTTCCTCCGGTAAACAGGAGTTGCATAATCTCATAGTCATAGGAACATGTATAAGTCATGAAGAAAGCAATAGCAACAAACTAAACGATCAAGTGCTAAGCTAACGAAATGGGTCAAGTCAATCACATCATTCTCCTAATGATGTGACCCCGTTAATCAAATGACAACTCATGTCTATGGCTAGGAAACTTAACCATCTTTGATTCAACGAGCTAGTCAAGTAGAGGCATACTAGTGACGCTCTGTTTGTCTATGTATTCACACATGTATTATGTTTCCGATTAATACAATTCTAGCATGAATAATAAACATTTATCATGAAATAAGGAAATAAATAATAACATTATTATTGCCTCTAGGGCATATTTCCTTCAGTCTCCCACTTGCACTAGAGTCAATAATCTAGTGCACATCGCCATGTGATTTAACATCAATAGTTCACATCACCATGTGATTAACACCCATAGTTCATATCGTCATGTGACCAACACCCAAAGGGTTTACTAGATTCAATAATCTAGTTCACATCGCTATGTGATTAACGCTCAAAGAGTACTACGGTGTGATCATGTTTTGCTTGTGAGAGAAGTTTAGTCAACGGGTCTGCCACATTCAGATCCGTAAGTATTTTGCAAATTTCTATGTCAACAGTGCTCTGCGCTAAGCTACTCTAGCTAATTGCTCCCACTTTCAATATGTATCCAGATTGAGACTTAGAGTCATCTGGATCAATGTCAAAACTTGCATCGACGTAACCCTTTACGACGAACCTTTTGTCACCTCCATAATCGAGAAACATGTCCTTATTCCACTAAGGTTAATTTTGACCAATGTCCAGTGATCTACTCCTAGATCACTACTATAGTCCCTTGCCAAACTCAGGGCAGGGTATACAATAGGTCTGGTACACAGCATGACATACTTTATAGAACCTATGGATGAGGCATAGGGAATGACTTTCATTCTCTCTCTATCTTCTGCCGTGGTCGGGTTTTCAGTCTTACTTAACTTCACACATTGTAACACAGGCAAGAACTCCTTCTATGACTGTTCCATTTTGAACTACTTCAAAATCTTGTCAAGGTATGTACTTATTGAAAAACTTATCAAGCGTCTTGATCTATCTCTATAGATCTTGATGCTCAATATGTAAGCAGCTTCATTGAGGTCTTTCTTTGAAAAACTCCTTTCAAACATTCCTTTATGCTTTGCAGAATAATTCTACATTATCTCTAATCAACAATATATTATTCACATATACTTATCAGAAAAGATGTAGTGCTCCCACTCACTTTCTTGTAAATACAGGCTTCACCGCAAGTCTGTATAAAACTATATGCTTTGATCAACTTATCAAAGTGTATATTCCAACTCCGAGATGCTTGCATCAGTCCATAGATGGATCGCTGGAGCTTGCATATTTTGTTAGTACCTTTAGGATTGACAAAACCTTCTGGTTGCATCATATACAACGCTTCTTTAATTAATTCATTAAGGAATGCAGTTTTGTTTATCCATTTGCCAGATTTCATAAAATGCGGCAATTGCTAACATGATTCAGACAGACTTAAGCATAGATACGGGTGAGAAACCCTCATCGTAGTCAACACCTTGAACTTGTCGAAAACCTTTTTGTGACAATTTTAGCTTTGTAGATAGTAACACTACTATCAGCGTCCGTCTTCCTCTTGAAGATCCATTTAATCTCAATGGCTCTCCGATCTTTGGGCAAGTCAATCAAAGTCCATACTTTGTTCTTATACATGGATCTCATCTCAGATTTCATGGCCTCAAGCCATTTCGCGGAATCTGGGCTCATCATCGCTTCCTCATAGTTCGTAGGCTCGTCATGGTCAAGTAACATGACCTCCAGAACTGGATTACCGTACCACTCTGGTGCGGATCTCACTTTGTTTTTTTCTATGAGGTTCGGTAGTAACATGATCTGAAGTTACATGATCATCATCATTAGCTTCCTCACTAATCGGTCTAGTAGTCACAGGAACAGATTTCTGTGATGAACTACTTTCCAATAAGGGAGCAGCTATAGCTACCTCATCAAATTCTACTTTCCTCCCACTCACTTATTTCGAGATAAACTCTTTCTCTAGAAAGGATCCATTCTCAGCAATGAATATCTTGCCTTCGGATCTGTGATAGAAGGTGTACCCAATATTTTATTTTGGGTATCCTATGAAGACGCACTTCTCCGATTTGGGTTTGAGCTTATCAGGTTGAAACTTTTTCACATAAGCATTGCAACCTCAAACTTTAAGAAACGACAACTTAGGTTTCTTGCCAAACCATAGTTCATACGGTGTCGTCTCAACGGATTTAGATGGTGCCCTATTTAACGTGAATGTAGCTGTCTCTAATGCATAAACCCAAAACGATAGTGGTAAATTGGTAAGAAACATCATAGATCGCACCATATCTAATAAAGTACGGTTACGACGTTCGGACACACCATTACACTGTGGTGTTCCAGGTGGCGTGAATAGTGAAACTATTTCACATTGTTTTAACTAAAGGCCAAACTCATAACTCAAATATTTTACTTCTGCGATCATATCGTAGAAACTTTTATTTTTGTTACGATGATTCTCCACTTCACTCTGAAATTCTTTGAACTTTTCAAATGTTTCAGACTTGTGTTTCGTCAAGTAGATATACTCATATCTGCTCAAATCATCTGTGAAGATCAGAAAATAATGATACCTGCCACGAGCCTCAATATTCATCGGACCACATACATCAGTATGTATGATTTCCAACAAATTTGTTGCTCGCTCCATTGTTCCGGAGAACGGAGTCTTAGTCATCTTGCCCATGAGGCATGGTTCGCAAGCATCAACTGATTCATAATCAAGTGATTCCAAAAGCCCATCAGCATGGTTTTTCTTCATGCGCTTTACACCAATATGACCTAAACGACAGTGCCACAAATAAGTTGCACCATCATTATTAACTTTGAATCTTTTGGTTTCAATATTATGAATATGTGTATCACTACGATCGAGATCCAACGAACCATTTTCATTGGGTGTGTAACCATATAAGGTTTTATTCATGTAAACAGAACAACAATTTATTCTCTTACTTAAATGAATAACCGTATTGCAATAAACATGATCAAATCATATTCATGCTCAACGCAAACACCAAATAACACTTATTTAGGTTCAACACTAATCCCAAAAGTATAGGGAGTGTGCGATGATGATCATATCAATCTTGGAACCACTTCCAACACACATCATCACTTCACCCTTAACTAGTCTATGTTCATTCTGCAACTCCCGTTTCGAGTTACTACTCTTAGCAACTGAACCAGTATCAAATACCGAGGGGTTGCTACGAACACTAGTAAAATACACATCAATAATCTGTATATCAAATATACCTTTGTTCACTTTGCCATCCTTCTTATCCGTCAAATACTTGGGGCAGTTCTGCTTCCAGTGACCAGTCCCTTTGCAGTAGAAGCACTTAGTCTCAGGCTTAGGACCAGACTTGGGCTTCTTCACTTGAGCAGCAACTTGCTTGCCGTTCTTCTTGAAGTTCCCCTTCTTCCCTTTGCCCTTTTCTTGAAACTAGTGGTCTTGTCTACCATCAACACTTGATATTTTTCGTGATTTCTACCTTCGTCGATTTCAGCATTGCAAAGAGCTTGGGAATCGTTTCCGTTATCCCTTGCATATCATAGTTCATCACGAAGTTCTACTAACTTGGTGATGGTGACTAGAGAATTCTGTCAATCACTATTTTATCTGGAAGATTAACTCCCACTTGATTCAAGTGATTGTAGTACCCAGACAATCTGAGCACATGCTCACTGCTTGAGCTATTCTCCTCCATCTTTTAGCTATAGAACTTGTTGGAGACTTCATATCTCTCAACTCGGGTATTTGCTTGAAATATTAACTTCAACTCCTGGAACATCTCATATGGTCCATGACGTTCAAAACGTCTTTGAAGTCCTGATTCTAAGCCGTTTAAGCATGGTGCACTAAACTATCAAGTAGTCATCATATTGAGCTAGCCAAATGTTCATAACATCTGCATCTGCTCCTGCAATAGGTTTTTCACCTAGCGGTGCATTAAGGACATAATTCTTCTGTGCAGCAATGAGGATAAACCTCATATCACGGATCCAATCCGCATCATTGCTACTAACATTTTTCAACTTTGTTTTCTCTAGGAACATATAAAAATTAAAACAGGGGAGCTAAACGCGAGCTATTGATCTACAACATAGATACGCTAATACTACCAGGACTAAGTTCATGATAAATTAAAGTTCAATTAATCATATTACTTAAGAACTCCCACTTAGATAGACATCCCTCTAATCATCTAAGTGATCAAGTGATCCAAATCAACTAAACCATAACCGATCATCACGTGAAATGGAGTAGTTTTCAATGGTGAACATCACTATGTTGATCATATCTACTATATGATTCACCCTCGACCTTTTGGTCTCAGTGTTCCGAGGCCATATCTGCATATGCTAGGCTCGTCAAGTTTAACCTGAGTATTCTGCATGTGCAAAACCGGCTTGCACCCGTTGTAGATGGACGTAGAGCTTATCACACCCGATCATCATGTGGTGTCTGGGCACGACGAACTTTGGCAACGGTGCATACTCAGGGAGAACACTTTTATCTTGAAATTTAGTGAGAGATCATCTTATAATGCTACCGTCAATCAAAGCAAGATAAGATGCATAAAAGATAAACATCACATGCAATCAATATAAGTGATATGATATGGCCATCATCATCTTGTGCTTGTGATCTCCATCTCCGAAGCATCGTCATGATTTCCATCGTCACCGGCATGACACCATGATCTCCATCATCTTGATCTATATCAATGTGTCGTCACATGGTCGTCTTGCCAACTATTGCTCTTGCAACTATTGCTATCGCATAGCGATAAAGTAAAGCAATTATTTGGTGCTTGCATCTTATGCAACAAAGAGACAACCATAAGGCTTCTGCCAGTTGCCGATAACTTCAACAAAACATGATCATATTATACAACAACTTATATCTCATCACATCTTAACCATATCACATCACAACATGCCCTGCAAAAACAAGTTAGACGTCCTCTACTTTGTTGTTGCAAGTTTTACGTGGCTGCTACGGGCTTAGCAAGAACCATTTTTACCTACGCATCAAAACCACAACGATAGTTTGTCAAGTTGGTGCTGCTTTAAACTTCGCAAGGACTGGGCGTAGCCACAATCAGTTCAACTAAAGTTGGAGAAACTGATACCCGCCAGCCACCTGTGTGCAAAGCACGTCGGAAGAACCAGTCTCGCATAAGCGTACGCGTAATGTTGGTCCGGGCCGCTTCATCCAACAATACCGCCGAACCAAAGTATGACATGCTGGTAAGCAGTATGACTTATATCGCCCACAACTCACTTGTGTTCTACTCATGCATATGACATCTACGCATAAAACCTGGCTCGGATACCACTGTTGGGGAATGTAGTAATTTCAAAAAAATTCCTACGCACACGCAAGATCATGGTGATGCATAGCAACGAGAGGGGAGAGTATTGTCCACGTACCCACGTAGACCGAAAGGGGAAGCATTAGCACAACGCGGTTGATGTAGTCGTACGTCTTCACGATCCGACCGATCAAGCACCGGAACTACGGCACCTCCGAGTTCTAGCACACGTTCAGCTCGATGACGATCTCCGAACTCCGATCCAGCAGAATGTCGGGGAAGAGTTCCGTCAGCACGACGGCGTGATGACGATCTTGATGTTCTACCATCGCAGTGCTTCGCCTAAGCACCGCTACAATATTATCGAGGATTATGGTGGAGGGGGGCACCGCACACGGCTAAGAGATCAATGATCAATTGTTGTGTCTATGGGGTGCCCCCCTGTCCCCGTATATAAAGGAGCAAGGGGGGAGGCGGCCGACCTAGGAGGAGGCGCGCCAATGGGGGAGTCCTACTCTCCTTTCCTTGTTGGAGTAGGAGAGAAGGAAAGAGGGGGAGAGGAACAAGGAAAAGGGGGCTGCACCCCTTGTCCAATTCGGACCAGAGGGGGGCACGTGCCTCCTTCCTTTTGGCCTCTCTCCTCTATTCCCGTATGGCCCAATAAGGCCCATATACTCCCCGGCGAATACCCGTAACTCTTCGGTACTCCGAAAAATACCTGAATCACTCAGAACCTTTCCGATGTCCAAATATAGTCGTCCAATATATCGATCTTTATGTCTCGACCATTTAGAGACTCCTCGTCATGTCTCCGGTCTCATCTGGGACTCCGAACTCCTTCGGTACATCAAAACTCATAAACTCATAATATAACTGTCATCGAAACCTTAAGCGTGCGGACCCTACGGGTTCGAGAACAATGTAGACATGACCGAGACACGTCTCCGGTCAATAACCAATAGCGGAACCTGGATGCTCATATTGGCTCCCACATATTCTACGAAGATCTTTATCGGTCAAACCGCATAACAACATATGTTGTTCCCTTTGTCATCGGTATGTTACTTGCCCGAGATTCGATCATCGGTATTTCTATACCTAGTTCAATCTCGTTACCGGCAAGTCTCTTTACTCGTTCCGTAATACATCATCCCGCAACTAAGTCATTAGTTGCAATGCTTGCAAGGCTTTAAGTGATGTGCATTACCGAGAGGGCCCGGAGATACCCCTCCGACAATCGGAGTGACAAATCCTAATCTCGAAATACGCCAACCCAACAAGTACCTTTGGAGACACCTGTAGAGCACCTTTATAATCACCCAGTTATGTTGTGACGTTTGGTAGCACACAAAGTGTTCCTCCGGTAAACAGGAGTTGCATAATCTCATAGTCATAGGAACATGTATAAGTCATGAAGAAAGCAATAGCAACAAACTAAACGATCAAGTGCTAAGCTAACGGAATGGGTCAAGTCAATCACATCATTCTCCTAATGATGTGACCCCGTTAATCAAATGACAACTCATGTCTATGGCTAGGAAACTTAACCATCTTTGATTCAACGAGCTAGTCAAGTAGAGGCATACTAGTGACGCTCTGTTTGTCTATGTATTCACACATGTATTATTTTTCCGGTTAATACAATTCTAGCATGAATAATAAACATTTATCATGAAATAAGGAAATAAATAATAACTTTATTATTACCTCTAGGGCATATTTCCTTCACTCCCCACATTCATGAACCGGCGACAGTTGTTAAAGGGGAGAACACGCCGCTGGCTAGGCTGCATCGTGATGCTGCTGGTGCCCTGGTGTGGCATCGCATTCAGCAGCCTGGAGATGCAGAAGCTGACCTGGTCATGCTGCTTGCTGCCCCGACGCAGGAGCGGGGACGCAGCCCCCATCGTCAGGTCTCACCACACGTGGCCAGGCAACGGTCTCGCAGCAACCTCACGCCACCCGGATCTCCCTCATCGGTGCTTCCGGCGATGCCAAGCTCAAAGGGCGGCCATGTCCCGCCAATGGACGCGCTCTCCACCGGGGTACATGCGACCCTACAGCTATGTTCACCGTGCCGTCTCGTCCAGCCTCTGCTTGTGGTTACGCCGCCTCGTCCACTTGGTTTCGAGGCTCCCGTGGAGAGTGTGGTTGTGTCCGCCCCAGCTGCCACTGAAGAAGATAGCTCGGACATCTTGGCTACACTCTTCGTGTAGGCCACAGCACCGCTGCTGCTTTCCCCTCCTGTTCAGCAGTCAAGGGCACTCACCAACAGGCGCAAGACTCTGGCCGGGATGGACATCGGCCGTAACGGTGGGTTCTCTCTTCGGCGGTCTAGTGCAAGAATCAAAGCGCACCGCCAGGCCGCCCCTGCTGCCAAGGAGGCCCAGGCTTTTGTGTGCCGCGGTCTGGGAATCGTCAAAGATGGAGAGGATGTTACTGAGCGCGCGATGAAAGAGCTCACCGACCAGTTCAAGGATCAAGTCCCAGGAACGGTGATCTCTGCACTCAGGGCTCTGTTCCAACTTGACTCAGGCCGGGAAACTGAAGTGGAGGACGCACTGCTTGAGCATGGAGGAGTTGCTGCAATGGACCATGACAGCGTCGTTGGCACGGAGGTCGGCACTGGAGCCTGAAGCATTTTGAAGGCTCACCTGCTGTAGCATTTTAGTTCATCATGTTAGCAAAACTATTTGTGTCTCTGTCATGTTGTGGGGTTCATGGTTGTGTTATGAATCTACCCTGTTGGCATCAGTTGCTGTCCAACATGCTGGTTCTGTTGTGCCCTTTGTGGCTGCTATGTGAACTTGGCCTGGGAGGCTACTTTATGAAGACTGCTCTGTTTCCCAATGCTAGAACAAAAGATTAACATCATGAGTTGGAATGTCAGGGGGTTAAACTGCCCTGACAGACGTGCAACAGTCCATGAAACAATTTTTGCTTCTTCTTGCCACATTGTTTGTCTTCAGGAAACGAAAATGGCATGTATTGATCAATTCCTTGCTTGCTATCTTGGTGGCAACCGGCTTCGTAGCTTTGCTTAAAGGCCTGCCAATGGCACTCGCGGTGGCTTAATCATGCTCTTGGATGACTCTTTAGTTGAGGTTTCAACTCTGAGGACCTCCGAATTTTGTCTCTTCGCCAACGTAAACATCCGCAACTCTGATTCATAGTTTTTGATCACATCCGTCTATGGCCCAACAGATTTCGGCCGGAAGAATGATTTTTTCGCAGAGCTGGTGGCCCTGAAGCCAAATGTCGGAGTCAAGTGGCTTGCTCTCAGTGACTTTAACCAAATTTACCGGGCGCGAGACAAAAATAAGAGAAACATCAACATTAGCCGGATAAACCGATTTAGAGCAACGCTGAATCTTTGTGAGCTCAAGGAAATCCACTTAAAGAATCGCCGGTTCACTTGGAGCAATGAAAGGGAGAACCCCACCTTGTGCAAACTCGACTCCTTCTTTTGCAATTCTGAATGGGACATACATTTTCACTCACACATATCTTGCGTGCCCTGTCAAGCTCCCTGTCCGATCACTTCCTCCTTCTTCTTGCCTATGACAGTGGCCCTCGGCGACCTCGCACGTTCAAGTTTGAGAATTTCTGGACAAAGATCCCAGGATTTATGGGCGTTGTGCAGCAGGCCTGGCAAGAACGAATCTCTCACTCGGAACCCTGTCATGTTTTATTCCATAAGCTAAAGAACACGAGCTTGCATCTGTCAAGATGGAGCAAGGGACTCTTCTCCAAGGCCAAGCTTCATCTTCATGCGGCCTTGTTGATCATCCTTCAACTTGACATTGCTCAAGAATCTCGCTCTCTCTCCCCCATGATGAGCAGGACCCCCGGATTAGGCTGAAGAGGCGGGTCATGAGCTTGGCTGTGTTAGAGAGGGCGCGTAAGAAGCAGTGTGCTCGCATTTCCAACATCAGAGAGGGCGACGCTAACACCAAGTTTTTCCATCTCAGGGTTAATGGTAGACGGCGCAAGAACCACATACACCGGTTGAAGCATAACAATGGGTGGGTCACCGACCACTTGGAGAAGAAAACTATTGTGCATAATCATTTCTCCAGCGCCATCGGAAGAGGCACGCCAAGGAGTCGGGATTTTAATTGGGCAGATATTGAAATGGGTCAGGTTGATTTGGAAGGTCTTGATTCACCTTTCACTCAGGAGGAGGTCAAGTGCATCATTGATCATATGCCGTGCGACAAGGCACCCGACTTGGATGGCTTTACCGGTGCATTCTTTAAGTCTTGTTGGGATATCATTAAGGTGGAGGTCATGGCTGTGATTCATAACTTTGGCAACCTACATGTAGACAACTTCTAGTGGCTCAACTCTGCTAATATTGTGCTTCTGCCCAAGAACGATGGGGCAGAAGACATCACCGAATTCCGGCCCATTAGCCTCATCCATGCCATTGCCAAGATTGTCTCCAAGATGCTTGCAGTGAGGCTTAGCCCACACATGAACAACCTCATCTCCAACGCCCAAAGTGCTTTCATAAAGAAGAGAAGCATTCATGACAACTTCATGTACATTAGAAACCTTGCACGCCGCCTCCACAAGAACAAGACTCCATCACTCCTTTTCAAACTGTACATTCAAAAAGCTTTTGACTCGGACCGGTGGGAATATGTCCTTGATATTCTTCAGCGACGCGGCTTTCCTAGCAGATTTCGTGACTGGATTGCTGCCCTTCGTAGCACCTCATCATCATGGGTGCTCCTCAATGGGGTTCCCGGTTCTCCGATTAGCCACGGGAAGGGCCTACGGCAAGGAGACTCGATGTCACCGCTTCGTTTTGTTATTGCGATTCACCCACTACAACAACTGCTCAACACAGCCACATGGATTGGGCTTCTGCACAAGATTAGAGGGCGTGGCACCATTATTCGGACATCACTCTATGCCGAGGACGCGGCTGTCTTTGTGGCGCCAATTTGGGAGGATATTAGAAACCTGGCCGACATCCTGGAGGGGTTTGGTGAGGTCACAGGGATGCACACAAACTTTCACAAGAGCTCCGTGGTGTCGATTCGGTGTCGGCACTTGGATTTGGACGCCATACTTGAGGGCATGCCAACCACTCGAGCTTCTTTCACCATGAGATATCTCGGATTGCCGCTTTCTGTTTGGCAACCTAAGCGAGTGGACTATCAACACCTGGAGGACAAAATTGCGAACAAGCTTGTGCCTTGGGAGGGCATGCATATCACCTCCATTGGAGTGGGGCTCTTGTGAAGTCGGTCCTCACCTCCCAGGCCATCCACCACCTCACTCCACTCATTGTGCCACCATCCGTTCTCCAGAGCATCAACAAGATTGAGTGTACATACCTTTGGGCGGGCACGAAAAAGGTCTCCGGAGGGAAGTGCAAGGTTAATTGGGAAACGGTCTATAGGCCTACTCACCTAGGAGGATTAGGTGTGCTACATCTTGACAAATTTGCCAGAGCTCTCTGATACGTCCATTTTGCATCATGCTTTTATATCGATATTTATCGCATTATGGACTGTTATTTCACTTTATATCACAATACTTATGGCTATTCTCTCTTATTTTACAAGGTTTACATAAAGAGGGAGAATGCCGGCAGCTGGAATTCTGGTCTGGATAAGGAGCAAATATTAGAGACCTATTCTGCGCAACTCCAAAAGTCCTGAAACTCCACGGAACGTCTTAGAAGAAATAAAGAAAAATCCACGCCAAAGATGAAGGCCAGGGGGCCCACACCCTGCTCACGAGGGTGGGGGGCGCCCCCCCCCCTAGGGCGCGCCCCCCTACCTCGTGGGCCCCCTGGTGGCTCTCCGATGCCCATCTTCTCCTATATGAGGTCTTTCGATGAGAAAAAAATAGGGAGGAACTTTTCGGGACGAGACTCCACCGCCACGAGGCGAAACCTTGGCGGATCCAATCTAGAGCTCCGGCAGAGCTGTTCTGTCGGGGAAACTTCCCTCCGGGAGGGGGAAATTAGCACCATCGTCATCACCAATGCTCCTCTCATCGGTAAAGGGAAATCTCCATCAACATCGTCACCAGCACCATCTCATCTCCAAACCCTAGTTCATCTCTTGCATCCAATTCTTGTCTCAAAGTCCGGGATTGGTGCTAGTAGGTTGCTAGTAGTATTGATTACTCCTTGTAGTTGATGCTAGTTGGTTTAATTGGTGGAAGATCATATGTTCAGATCCTATATGCATATTATTACCCCTCTGATTATGAACATGAATATGCTTTGTGAGTAATTACGTTCGTTCCTGAGGACAAGGGAGAAGTCTTGCTATGAGTAGTCATGTGAATTTGGTATTCGTTTGATATTTTGATAAGATGTATGTTGTCTAGCCTCTAGTGGTGTTATGTGAACGTCGACTACATAACACTTCACCATTATTTGGGCCTAGAGGAAGGCATTGGGAAGTAATAAGTAGATGATGGGTTGCTAGAGTGACAGAAGCTTAAACCCTAGTTTATGTGTTGCTTTGTAAGGGGCTGATTTGGATCCATATGTTTCATGCTATGGTTAGGTTTACCTTAATACTTTTGTTGTAGTTGCGGATGCTTGCAATAGAGGTTAATAATAAGTGGGATGCTTGTTCAAGTAAGAACAGCACCCAAGAACCGGTCCACCCACATATCAAATTATCAAAGTATCGAACGCGAATCATATGAACATGATGAAAACTAGCTTGACGATATTCCCATGTGTCCTCGGGAGCGCTTTTCCTATTATAAGAGTTTGTTCCGGCTTGTCCTTTGCTACAAAAGGATTGGGCCACCTTACCACACCTTATTTACTTTTGTTACTTGTTGCTCGTTACAATTTATCCTATCGCAAAACTAGCTGTTACCACTTATTTCAGTACTTGCAGAGAATACCTTGCTGAAAACCGCTTATCATTTCCTTCTGCTCCTCGTTGGGTTCGACACTCTTACTTATCAAAAGGACTACGATAGATCCCCTATACTTGTGGGTCATCAAGACTCTTTTCTGGCGCCGTTGTCGGGGAGTGTAGCGCCTTTGGTAAGTGGAATTTGGTAAGGAAAAATTTATATAGTGTGCTGAAATTAATTGTCACTTGTTACTATGGAAAGTAATTCTCTGAGGGGCTTGTTCGGGGTATCTTCACCTTGTCTAGTAGAGCAAAGAGTTTCTCCTCAACCTACTGAACCTATTGAAAATGAAACTCCTTTTGAATTTCCCGTGCCTATGATGGAAAAACTGCTAGCTAATCCTTTTACAGGAGATGGAACAAAGCATCCTGATGAGCACTTAATATATGTGGATGAAGTTTGTGGATTATTTAAGCTTGCAGGTATACCCGATGATGTTGCTAAGAAGAAGGTCTTCCCTTTATCTTTGAAGGGAGACACATTGGTATGGTATAGGCTATGTGATGATATGAGATCATGGGACTATAAAAGACTGAAGCTGGAATTTCATCAAAAATATTACCCTATGCATCTTGTTCACCGTGATCGCAATTATATATAAAATTTCTGGCCTCGCGAAGTAGAAAGCATCGCTCAAGCTTGGGGGAGGCTTAAATCAATGTTATATTCATGCCCCAATCATGAGCTCCATAGAGAAATAATTGTGCAAAGTTTCTATGCTCGGCTTTCTGAAAACAATCGCAACATGCTCGATACTTCTTGTGCTGGCTCTTTTATGATGAAGACTATTGAATTCAGATGGAATTTATTGGACAGAATTAAATGCAACTCTGAAGATTGGGACCTTGACGAAGGAAAGGAGTCAGGTATGACACCTAAGTTTGATTGTGTTAAATCTTTTATGGATACCGATATTTTCCGTAAGTTTAGCACTAAATATGGACTTGACTCTGAGATAGTAGCTTCTTTCTGTGAATCTTTTGCTACTTATGTTGATCTCCCTAAGGAGAAGTGGTTTAAATATCATCCTCCCATAGAAGTAAAAGTAGCTGCACCTATTAAAGTTGAAGAAAAGACTGTCACTTATAATGGTCCTATTGTTCCTACTTCTTATATTGAACCACCTTTCCCTGTTAGAATAAAGGATCATGCTAAAGCTTCAACTGTTGTTCGTAAAAGCAATATTAGAACTTATACACATCCTGAGAAAGTTAAAGTAGAACCTAATATTGCTATTGTTAAAGATCTCTTGTCTGATAATATTGATGAGCATGTTATTCAGTTCGAAGGTGAAACTGCTAGAATTGCTAAACCTTGTGATAAAGATAAACATAGACCTGTGGTAGGCGTGCCTGTTATTTCTGTTAAAATAGGAGATCACTGTTATCATGGCTTATGTGATATGGGTGCTAGTGCTAGTGTTATACCTCATGACTTATACAAAGAAATTATACATGATATTGCACCTGTTGAGTTAGAAGATATTGATGTCACAATTAAACTTGCCAACAGAGATACTATTTCAGCAATGCGAATTGTTAGAGATGTTGAAGTCTTGTGTGGGAAAACTAAATATCCTGCTGATTTTTTTGTTCTTGGTTCCCCACAAGATAGCTTTTGTCCCATTATATTTGGTAGACCCCTCTTAAATACTGTCAATGCTACCATAGATTGCACTAAGAATATTGTTACTGTTGGCTTGGATGATATGGTTCATGAGTTTAATTTCTCTAAATTTAGTAAACAACATCATGAGGAAGAATTACCTAGTAAGGATGAAATTATTGGTCTTGCTTCTATTGCCGTACCTCCTAGTGATCCTTTACAGCACTATTTGCTAGACCATGAAAATGATATGTTCATGAATGAAAGAAGGGAAATAGATGAAGTATTCTTTAAACAGGAACCTATTTTGCATCACAACTTGCCTGTTGAAATTTTGGGGGATCCTCCTCCACCCAGGGTGATCCCGTGTTTGAGCTTAAACCTCTGCCTGATAATCTTAAATATGCTTATCTTGATGAAAAGAAGATATATCCTGTTATTATTAGTGCTAACCTTTCAGAGCATGAAGAAGAAAGATTATTGAAAATTCTGAAGAAGCATCGTGCTGCTATTGGATATACTCTTGATGATCTTAAGGGCATTAGTCCCACTCTATGTCAACATAAAATAAATTTGGAAGCAGATGCCAAACCAGTTCGTGATCCTCAACGACGTCTGAATCCTAAAATGAAAGAAGTGGTAAGAAAAGAAATACTCAAGCTTCTGGAGGCAGGTATAATTTATCCCGTTGCTCATAGTGAGTGGGTAAGTCATGTCCATTGTGTCCCTAAGAAGGGAGGTATTACTATTATTCATAATGATAAAGATGAATTGATTCCACAAAGAATTATCACAGGTTATAGGATGGTAATTGATTTCCGCAAATTAAATAAAGCTACTAAGAAAGATCATTACCCCTTACCTTTTATTGATCAAATTCTAGAAAGATTATGCAAACACACACACTATTGCTTTCTAGATGGTTATTCTGGTTTCTCTCAAATACTTGTGTCGGCTAAAGATCAATCAAAGACTACTTTTACTTGCCCTTTTGGTACTTTTGCTTATAGACGTATGCCTTTTGGTTTATGTAATGCACCTGCTACCTTTCAAAGATGCATGATGGCTATATTCTTTGACTTTTGTGAAAAGATTTGTGAGGTTTTCATGGACGACTTTTCCGTCTATGGTTCCTCTTTTGATGATTGCTTGAGCAATCTTGATCGAGTTTTGCAGAGATGTGAAGAAACTAATCTTGTCTTGAATTGGGAAACGTGCCACTTTATGGTTAATGAAGGAATTGTCTTGGGGCACAAAGTTTTTGAAAGAGGTATTGAAGTTGATAAAGCCAAGGTTGATGCTATTGAAAAGATGCCATGTCCCAAGGACATCAAAGGTATAAGGAGTTTCCTTGGTCATGCCGGTTTTTATAGGAGGTTCATTAAGGACTTCTCAAAAATTTCTCGGCCTCTGACTAATTTATTGCAAAAAGATATACCATTTGTCTTTGATGATGACTGTGTAGAAACATTTGAAACACTTAAGAAAGCATTAGTCTCTGCACCTATTGTTCAGCCACCTGATTGGAATTTACCCTTTGAAATTATGTGCGATGCTAGCGATTATGCTGTAGGTGCTGTTCTAGGGCAAAGAGTTGATAAGAAATTAAATTTTATTCATTATGCTAGCAAGACTCTAGACAATGCTCAAAGAAACTATGCCACTACTGAAAAAGAACTTTTAGCAGTTGTATTTGCTTGTGATAAGTTCAGACCTTATATTGTTGATTCTAAAGTAACTATTCACACTGATCATGCTGCTATTAAATACCTTATGGAAAAGAAAGATGCTAAACCTAGACTTATTAGATGGGTTCTCTTGCTACAAGAATTTGATTCGCATATTGTTGATAGAAAGGGAGCTGAGAACCCCGTTGCAGACAACTTGTCTAAGTTAGAAAATATTCTTGATGACCCACTACCTATTAATGATGATTTTCCTGATGAACAATTAAATGTTATAAGTACTTCTCATAGTACTCCATGGTATGCTGATTACACTAATTATATTGTTGCTAAGTTTATACCACCTAGCTTCACATACCAGCAAAAGAAAAAGTTCTTCTATGACTTGAGACATTACTTTTGGGATGACCCACAACTTTATAAAGAAGGAGTAGATGGTGTTATTAGACGTTGTGTACCTGAGCATGAACAGGAACAGATCCTGCGCAAGTGTCATTCCGAGTCTTATGGAGGACACCACGCTGGAGATAGAACTGCACATAAGGTATTGCAATCTGGTTTTTATTGGCCTACTCTCTTCAAGGATGCCCGTAAGTTTGTCTTGTCATGTGATGAATGTCAAAGAATTGGTAATATTAGTAGACGTCAAGAAATGCCTATGAATTATTCTCTTGTTATTGAACTGTTTGATGTTTGGGGCTTTGATTATATGGGACCTTTTCCTGCCTCTAATGGATACACACATATTCCAGTTGCTGTTGATTACGTTACTAAGTGGGTAGAAGCTATTCCAACTAGTAGTGCTGATCATAACACTTCTATTAAAATGCTTAAGGAAGTTATTTTTCCGAGGTTTGGAGTCCCTAGATATTTAATGACTGATGGTGGTTCACACTTTATTCATGGTGCCTTCCGTAAAATGCTTGCTAAATATGATGTTAATCAATTGCATCTCCTTATCACCCACAGTCTAGTGGTCAAGTAGAGTTGAGCAATAGAGAGCTCAAATTAATTTTGCAAAAGACTGTTAATAGGTCTAGAAAGAATTGGTCTAAGAAACTTGATGATGCATTATGGGCATATAGGACTGCATACAAAAATCCTGTGGGTATGTCTCCGTATAAAATGGTTTATGGAAAAGCATGTCACTTACCTCTCGAACTAGAACATAAGGCATATTGGGCTATTAAAGAGCTTAATTATGATTTTAAACTTGCCGGTGAGAAGAGGTTATTTGATATTAGCTCACTTGATGAATGGAGAACCCAAGCTTATGAAAATGCCAAGTTGTTTAAAGAAAAAGTTAAAAGATGGCATGACAAAAGGATACAAAAACGTGAGTTTAATGTAGGTGATTATGTATTGCTATACAACTCTCGTTTAAGATTTTTTTGCAGGAAAACTTCTCTCTAAATGGGAAGGCCCCTATGTTATCGAGGAGGTCTATCGTTCCGGTGCCATAAAAATCAACAACTTCGAGGGCACACATCCGAAGGTGGTAAATGGTCAAAGAATTAAACATTATATCTCAGGTAATCCCATAAATGTTGAAACCAATATTATTGAAACCATAACTCCGGAGGAATACATAAGGGACACTTTCCGGAACGTTTCAGACTCAGAAAAGGAATAGGTATGTGGTACGGTAAGTAAACCGACTTCAAAACAATTTTTAAGGCATTATTTCTTCGTTTTGGAATATTTAGAAAAATAGAAAAATAAGTAGCAGTCCGGGAAGGACACGAGGGTGGTGGGCGCGCCCTACCCCCTGGGCGCGCCCCCTACCTCGTGAGTGCCTCGTGTGCCTTCCGGACTCTGTTTTCTTGCACGATACGTATTTTGGTCGGTAAAAATTCATTATATATTCTCCCAGGGGTTTTGACTCCCGCATCACGCAAAAATCTCCTGTTTTTGTTTCGAGCTGTTTTTCTGACAGATCTAGGTTATCATGACGGCCCCAAGCGCCTCCAAGGACAAGTTCTTCGAGAGGGTCATCAACCCTTACCTCGCAGAGGTGCTGCGACACCCTCAAACCATTGAGATGCGTGATGGGTTGCTGCACATCTGTGATGAAGAGGGACCAAAGGGGACCGGAGGCATGGAGACGAGGCTCGAAGCAGTGGAGCAACAAGTTTTCAAGTGCCAAAGGATGGTGGAGCGTGGAATCAATGCTAGTCACATGATGCTCGCGGAGTTCACTAACAACTACAAGTCGGATGCCAAGAACACTGAGGAGGCCATCTTCAAACTACATGAGAAGATCGAGCACCTCCAAGCCCAAGTCTATGACCTTCAAAACCAAAACTGTGAGTATGAATATAGATTCAAAAGAATGAGTTTGGCTGCAGATTTGAGGATTCCGGAGACTCGATCATCTTTCTATGATGGTGAACCTATGCCTTGGAAGATGGATGACAAGCCTGCATCATCAACAACACCTCCACCGTCTCCTCCAACAAAGAAGAATTGAGTATCTGTGTATGGGCACTCCCCTTGGCAACTGCCAAGCTTGGGGGAGGTGCCCCGATATCGTATCACCATCACAACTCCTATCTTTACCGTTTTCTTAGTTCGATCCTATTAGTAGTATCTTGATCTAGTAGAATAAAGTTTATCGCATGATCTAGTTTTGAGTTTTGCTTTATAATCCCTCTATGTAATCGAGTCCGTGAGTTATATATAATAAAGATTAGTGTAGAGTCAAGGGCTTGATTATTTTGCCATGATCTTGGGTGAATAAAAGAAAAGAGAAAAAGAATAAAAAGAAACAAAAAGGTTCATATTGATCTTATTGAGAGTAATGACTTCACATAGAAAGAGTATGATGATTAAAAGTTGTTGGGAGTTGGCAGACATAGCTTTGGTCATTGTTGCAATTAATAGGAAGTAATAAGGAAAGAGAGGTTTCACATATAGATATATTATCATTGACATCTTTTATGATTGAGAGCACTCATCAAAATATGACATGCTAAAGAGTTGATATTGGACAAGGAAGACAACGTAATGAGTTATGTCTTTCTTATATCTAAGATAAAGTATGTTGTCATGGTTCCTCTAACTTGTTGAGCTTGCCTTTCCCCCTCATGCTAGCCAAATTCTCAGCACCAAGTAGAAATACTACTTGTGCTTCCAAATATCCTTAAACCAGTTTTGCCATGAGAGTCCACCATATCTACCTATGGATTGAGTAAGATCCTTCAAGTAAGTTGTCATCGGTGCAAAGCAATAAAAATTGCTCTAAATATGTATGATTGATTGGTGTGGGAGAAATAAGATTTATACGATCTTGTGATGTGGAAGTAATAAAAGCGACGGACTGCATAATAAAGGTTCATATCACAAGTGCCAATATAAAGTGACGTTCTTTCGCATTGAGATTTTATATATCCAACCATAAAAGCGCATGGCAACCTCTGCTTCCCTCTGCTAAGGGCCTATCCTTTATTATTATCTTCTACCTTATGCAAGAGTCATGGTAATCTTCACCTTTTCTTTTTCATTTTATCCTTTGGCAAGCTCAGCATGTTGGAAAGAACATGATATATATATCCAATTGGATGTAGGAGAGCATGAACCATTATTGTTGACATTACCCTTGAGGTAAAAGGTTGTGGGGCAAAACTATAAGCCCCTATCTTTCTCTGTGTCTGATTAAAGCTCCGTAACCACAAGTATTGCGTGAGTGTTATCAATTATGGGAGACTAAATGATAGTTGAGTATGTGGACTTGCTTTTTAGCTCTGACATAGACTCTTTCCGATGTTATGATAAATTGCAATTGCTTCAATGACTGAGATTATAGTTTGTTGGAGCCCAATAAGGTCTATGATTTATACTTTTTGCATTGTGAATAGATCATCACTTGAACATAAGTAATCATATGACAAAATCTATATATGTTGTTGTTATAAGAATAATCATGATGCCTTCATGTCCGTATTTTATTTTTATCGACGCCTCTACCTCTAAACATGAGGACATATTTATTGTTATCGGCTTTTCGCTTGAGGACAAGCGAGGTCTAAGTTTGGGGGAGTTGATACGTCCATTTTGCATCATACTTTTATATCAATATTTATCGCATTATGGACTGTTATTTCACTTTATATCACAATACTTATGGCTATTCTCTCTTATTTTACAAGGTTTACATAAAGAGGGAGAATGCCGGCAGCTAGAATTCTGGTCTGGATAAGGAGCAAATATTAGAGACCTATTCTGTGCAACTCCAAAAGTCTTGAAACTCCACGGAACGTCTTAGAAGAAATAAAAAAAATCCACGCCAAAGATGAAGGCCAGGGGGCCCACACCCTGCTCATGAGGGTGGGGGGCGCCCCCCCTAGGGCGCGCCCCCCTACCTCGTGGGCCCCCTGGTGGCTCTCCGATGCCCATCTTCTCCTATATGAGGTCTTTCGATGAGAAAAAAATAGGGAGGAACTTTTCGGGACGAGACTCCGCCGCCACGAGGCGGAACCTTGGCGGATCCAATCTAGAGCTCCGGCAGAGCTGTTCTGTCGGGGAAACTTCCCTCCGGGAGGGGGAAATCATCACCATCGTCATCACCAACGCTCCTCTCATCGGGAGAGGGCAATCTCCATCAACATCTTCACCAGCACCATCTCATCTCCAAACCCTAGTTCATCTCTTGCATCCAATTCTTGTCTCAAAGTCCGGGATTGGTGCTAGTAGGTTGCTAGTAGTATTGATTACTCCTTGTAGTTGATGCTAGTTGGTTTAATTGGTGGAAGATCATCTGTTCAGATCCTATATGCATATTATTACCCCTCTGATTATGAACATGAATATGCTTTGTGAGTAATTACATTCGTTCCTGAGGACAAGGGAGAAGTCTTGCTATGAGTAGTCATGTGAATTTGGTATTCGTTTGATATTTTGATAAGATGTATGTTGTCTAGCCTCTAGTGGTGTTATGTGAACGTCGACTACATAACACTTCACCATTATTTGGGCCTAGAGGAAGGCATTGGGAAGTAATAAGTAGATGATGGGTTGCTAGAGTGACAGAAGCTTAAACCCTAGTTTATGCATTGCTTCGTAAGGGGCTGATTTGGATCCATATGTTTCATGCTATGGTTAGGTTTACCTTAATACTTTTGTTGTAGTTGCGGATGCTTGCAATAGAGGTTGATCATAAGTGGGATGCTTGTTCAAGTAAGAACAGCACCCAAGCACCGGTCCACCCACATATCAAATTATCAAAGTATCGAACACGAATCATATGAACGTGATGAAAACTAGCTTGACGATATTCCCATGTGTCCTCGGGAGCGCTTTTCCTATTATAAGAGTTTGTTCCGGATTGTCCTTTGCTACAAAAGGATTGGGCCACCTTGCTGCACCTTATTTACTTTTGTTACTTGTTGCTCGTTACAATTTATCCTATCGCAAAACTATTTGTTACCACTTATTTCAGTACTTGCAGAGAATACCTTGCTGAAAACCGCTTATCATTTCCTTCTGCTCCTCGTTGGGTTCGACACTTTTACTTATCGAAAGGACTACGATAGATCCCCTATACTTGTGGGTCATCACTCTCCGGTTGCGTTGGCCATGGTATGAGTGGCTTGACCCAATAAAGATTTGGGTTGGTTCAGGAAACCCGTGCGACAAAGAGGGCATGGATCTTTTTTATGCTCTCACCACCATCACAATTGGCAATGGGGAAAGGATGCCATTTTGGGACGCACCATGGCTCAGCGGTAAGAAGCCAATTGATGTTGCACCCCTCATATACAAGATCTCAAAGCGCAAAAGTTGGAAGGTTAGTGGGGCCTTGCACGATGATGCGTGGATCAAGGCCATCGACATGCATTGTGAGCTGACTTGGAATCATGTGACTCAATCCATCGAACTGTGGTCTCTGCTCTCTCATATAAACATCTCCCAAGACGTCCATGACACCATCATTTGGAAGCTCTCCCCTAATGGGGAATACTCGGCCAAATCAGCATATAAGGCGCAAATCATGGGAGCTATCCTCATGCCCATGAACAAGGTCATTTGGAAAGTCTGGGCACCCCCCAAGGTCAAATTCTTCGCATGGCTAGCCATCCAAAATAGGGTGTGGACGGCTGACCGTCTAGAGCGGCGCGGCGTGCAAAATTGTGGTCTTTGCCCGTTATGCAAGAGGGAGTTCGAGTCCGCCACTCACCTTTTCTATAGATGTCGGTACACTATGCGGTTGTGGAGGCTGATTAGAGATTGGTTGCAAATTGGCGATATCAGCACCAACCAGTGGGTGGCTCATCACTCTCTCAGTAGTTGGTGGACTCATATGGCCAGGCGCAACAAGGCGATGGCGACCCTCACCTTGCTCACCACCTGGACCATTTGGAATGAGAGAAATGCAAGGGTCTTCCAGAAGAAATCGACGCCCCCCAAATAATCTTGCGAAACTTGGAGGAAGCTAGGCTATGGGTGCTAGCGGGTGCGAAACGTCTGAGTAATTTGATGCCACGAGAGTAATGACTTTGTATTCAGTGGGCCTCATGTGGCTCCGACTTAAACCTTGTCTCCTGCCTTAATTAATGAATGAGGCAAATCTTTTGCCTTTGCGTTAAAAAAATATGAACCATCAACCCAAACAGTAGCTACTCCACCTAACAAAGAGATAGATAAACCCATATAAGTCCGTTAAAAATGCTGATTGTATGATCAAATATCCATTTCTAAGCCCAGACTCATCTGCACCCCTTAAGAAAAAAAATAAAAAGAAATCAAACAAATCCGATTCCTTTTTGCATGAAACATGGTTTCGCGCATGAGTTCCGCTTCAAAATTAAGATCATTTGGACATATGAGCTGAAGGAAATATGCCCTAGAGGCAATAATAATGTTATTATTTTATTTCCTTATATCATGATAAATGTTTATTATTCATGCTAGAATTGTATTATCCGGAAACATAATACTTGTGTGAATACATAGACAAACTAAACGTCACTAGTATGCCTCTACTTGACTAGCTTGTTAATCAAAGATGGTTATGTTTCCTAACCATAGACATGTGTTGTCATTTGATTAATGGGATCACATTATTAGGAGAATGATGTGATTGACATGACCCATTCCATTAGCTTAGCACCCGATCGTTTAGTATGTTGCTATTGCTTTCTTCATGACTTATACATGTTCCTATGACTATGAGATTATGCAACTCCCATTTGCCGGAGGAACACTTTGTGTGCTACCAAATGTCACAACGTAACTGGGTGATTATAAAGGATCTCTACAGGTGTCTCCAAAGGTAAATGTTGGGTTGGCATATTTCGAGATTAGGATTTGTCACTCCGATTGTCGGAGAGGTATCTCTGGGCCCTCTCGGTAATGCACATCACATAAGCCTGGCAAGCATTGCAACTAATGAGTTAGTTGCGAGATGGTGTATTACGAAACAAGTAAAGAGACTTGCTGGTAACGAGATTGAACTAGGTATTGAGATACCGACGATCGAATCTCGGGCAAGTAACACACCGATAACAAAGGGAACAACGTATGTTGTTATGCGGTCTGACCGATAAAGATCTTCATAGAATATGTGGGAGACAATATGAGCATCTAGGTTCCGCTATTGGTTATTGACCGGAGACATGTCTCGGTCATGTCTACATTGTTCTCGAACCCGTTGGGTCCGCACGCTTAAGGTTTCGATGACAGTTATATTATGAGTTTATGAGTTTTGATGTACCGAAGTTAGTTCAGAGTCCCGGATGTGATCACGGACATGAAGAGGAGTCTCAAAATGATCGAGACATAAAGATTGATATATTGGACGGCTATATTCGGACACCAGAAGTGTTCCGGGTGATTTCGGAGAAAACCGGAGTGCCGGAGGGTTACCGGAACCCCCCGGGAGAAGTAATGGGCCGTATGGGCCTTAGTGGAGAGAGAGAGGAGCAGCCAGGGTGGGTCGCGCGCCTCCTCCCCCCTGGTCCAAATTGGACTAGGAGAGGGGGGGCGGCGCCCCCCTTTCCTTCTCCCTCCCCCCTTCCTTTCCCCCTCCTAGTAGGAGTAGGAAAGAGGGGAGTCCTACCCCTACTAGGAGGAGGACTCCTCCTCCTTGGCGCGCCATAGGGCCGGCCGACCTCCTCCCCTTGCTCCTTTACATAGGGGGCAGGGGGCACCCCTAGACACACAAGTTGATCCACATGATCGTTTTCTTAGCCGTGTGTGGTGCCCCCTTCCACCATAATCCTCGATAATATTGTAGTGGTGCTTAGGCGAACCCTGCGACGGTAGAACATCAAGATTGTCACCACGCCGTCGTGCTGACGGAACTCTTCCCCGACACTTTGTTGGATCATAGTCCGGGGATCGTCATCGAGCTGAACGTGTGCTAAAACTCGGAGGTGTCGTAGTTTCGGTGCTTGATCGGTCGGGCCGTGAAGACGTACGACTACATCAACCGCGTTGTCATAACGCTTCCGCTGTCGGTCTACAAGGGTACGTAGATCACACTCTCCCCTCTCGTTGCTATGCATCACCATGATCTTGCGTGTGTGTAGGATATTTTTTGAAATTACTACGTTCCCCAACAGTGGCATCAGAGCCTAGGTTTTATGTGTTGATGTTATATGCACGAGTAGAACACAAGTGAGTTGTGGGTGATATAAGTCATACTGCTTACCAGCATGTCATACTTTGGTTCGGCGGTATTGTTGGACGAAGCGGCCCGGGCCGACATTACGCGTACGCTTACGCGAGACCGGTTCTCCCGACGTGCTTTGCGAAAAGGTGGCTAGCGGGTGTTAGTTTCTCCAACTTTAGTTGAACCGAGTGTGGCTACGCCTGGTCCTTGCGAAGGTTAAAACAGCACCAAGTTGACAAACTATCGTTGTGGTTTTGATGCGTAGGTAAGATTGGTTCTTGCTTAAGCCCGTAGCAGCCACGTAAAACTTGCAACAACAAAGTAGAGAACGTCTAACTTGTTTTTGCAGGGCATGTTGTGATGTGATATGGTCAAGACATGATGCTAAATTTTATTGTATGAGATGATCATGTTTTGGAACCGAGTTATCGGCAACTGACAGGAGCCATATGGTTGTCGCTTTATTGTATGCAATGCAACTGCACTGTAATGCTTTACTTTATCACTAAGCGGTAGCGATAGTCGTGGAAGCATAAGATTGGCGACACAACAACAATGCTACGAGGGTGATCAAGGTGTCGCGCCGGTGACGATGGTGATCATGACGGTGCTTCGAAGATGGAGATCACAAGCACAAGATGATGATGGACATATCATATCACTTATATTGATTGCATGTGATGTTTATCTTTTATGCATTTTATCTTGCTTTGATTGACGGTAGCATTTTAAGATGATCTCTCACTAATTATCAAGAAGTGTTCTCCCTGAGTATGCACCGTTGTGAAAGTTCTTCGTGCTGAGACACCACGTGATGATCGGATGTGATAGGCTCTACGTTCAAATACAACGGGTGCAAAACAGTTGCACACGCGGAATACTCAGGTTATACTTGACGAGCCAAGCATATACAGATATGGCCTCGGAACACGGAGACCGAAAGGTCGAGCGTGAATCATATAGTAGATATGATCAACATAGTGATGTTCACCAATGAAACTACTCCATCTCACGTGATGATCGGACATGGTTTAGTTGATTTGGATCACGTAATCACTTAGAGGATTAGAGGGATGTCTATCTAAGTGGGAGTTCTTTAGTAATATGATTAATTGAACCTAAATTTATCATGAACTTAGTACCTGATAGTATCTTGCTTTTTTATGTTTGATTGTAGATAGATGGCCCGTGCTGTTGTTCCGTTGAATTTTAATGCATTCCTTGAGAAAGCAAAGTTGAAAGATGATGGTAGCAATTACACGGACTGGGTCCGTAACTTGAGGATCATCCTCATTGCTGCACAGAAGAATTACGTCCTGGAAGCACCGCTGGGTGCCAGGCCTGCTGCTGGAGCAACACCAGATGTTATGAACGTTTGGCAAAGCAAAGCTGATGACTACTCGATAGTTTAGTGTGCCATACTTTACGGCTTAGAATCGAGACTTCAATGACGTTTTGAACGTCATGGAGCATATGAGATGTTCCAGGAGTTGAAGTTAATATTTCAAGCAAATGCCCGGATTGAGAGATATGAAGTCTCCAATAAGTTCTATAGCTGCAAGATGGAGGAGAACAGTTCTGTCAGTGAGCATATACTCAAAATGTCTGGGTATAATAATCACTTGATTCAATTGGGAGTTAATCTTCCAGATGATTGCGTCATTGACAGAATTCTCCAATCACTGCCACCTAGCTACAAGAGCTTCGTGATGAACTATAATATGCAAGGGATGAATAAGACTATTCCCGAGCTCTTCGCAATGCTGAAAACTGCGGAGGTAGAAATCAAGAAGGAGCATCAAGTGTTGATGGTCAACAAGACCACTAGTTTCAAGAAAAAGGACAAAGGGAAGAAGAAGGGGAACTTCAAAAAGAACAGCAAGCAAGTTGCTGCTCAAGAGAAGAAACCCAAACCTAGACCTAAGCCTGAAACTGAGTGCTTCTACTGCAAGCAGACTGGTCACTGGAAGCGGAACTGCCCCAAGTATTTGGCGGATAAGAAGGATGGCAAGGTGAACAAAGGTATATGTGATATACATGTTATTGATGTGTACCTTACTAATGCTCGCAGTAGCACCTGGGTATTTGATACTGGTTCTGTTGCTAACATTTGCAACTCGAAACAGGGACTACGGATTAAGCGAAGATTGACTAAGGACGAGGTGACGATGCGCGTGGAAAATGGTTCCAAAGTCGATGTGATCGCGGTCGGCACGCTACCTCTACATCTACCTTTGGGATTAGTATTAGACCTAAATAATTGTTATTTGGTGCCAGCGTTGAGCATGAACATTATATCTGGATCTTGTTTGATGCGAGACGGTTATTCATTTAAATCAGAGAATAATGGTTGTTCTATTTATATGAGTAATATCTTTTATGGTCATGCACCCTTAAAGAGTGGTCTATTCTTATTAAATCTCGATAGTAGTGACACACATATTCATAATGTTGAAGCCAAAAGATGCAGAGTTGATAATGATAGTGCAACTTATTTGTGGCACTGCCGTTTAGGTCATATCGGTATAAAGCGCATGAAGAAACTCCATACTGATGGACTTTTGGAACCACTTGATTATGAATCGCTTGGTACTTGCGAACCTTGCCTTATGGGTAAGATGACAAAAACACCATTCTCCGGTACTATGGAGAGAGCAAGAGATTTGTTGAAAATCATACATACAGATGTATGTGGTCCGATGAATGTTGAGGCTCGTGGCGGATATCGTTATTTTCTCACCTTCACAGATGACTTAAGCAGATATGGGTATATCTACTTAATGAAACATAAGTCTGAAACATTTGAAAAGTTCAAAGAATTTCAGAGTGAAGTTGAAAATCATCGTAACAAGAAAATAAAATTCCTACGATCTGATCGTGGAGGAGAATATTTGAGTTACGAGTTTGGTGTACATTTGAAACAATGCGGAATAGTTTCACAACTCACACCACCCGGAACACCACAGCGTAATGGTGTGTCCGAATGTCGTAATCGTACTTTACTTGATATGGTGCGATCTATGATGTCTCTTACTGATTTACCGCTATCGTTTTGGGGTTATGCTCTAGAGACGGCCGCATTCACGTTAAATAGGGCACCATCAAAATCCGTTGAGACGACGCCTTATGAACTGTCGTTTGGCAAGAAACCAAAGTTGTCATTTCTGAAAGTTTGGGGCTGCGATGCTTATGTGAAAAAGCTTCAACCTGATAAGCTCGAACCCAAATCGGAGAAATGTGTCTTCATAGGATATCCAAAGGAAACTATTGGATACACCTTCTATCATAGATCCGAAGGCAAGACTTTTGTTGCTAAATTCGGAAATTTTCTAGAGAAGGAGTTTCTCTCGAAAGAAGTGAGTGGGAGGAAAGTAGAACTTGGCGAGGTAACTGTACCTGCTCCCTTATTGGAAAGTAGCACATCACATAAACCAGTTTCTGTGACACCTACACCAATTAGTGAGGAAGCTAATGATGATGATCATGAAACTTCAGAACAAGATACTACTGAACCTCGTAGATCAACCAGAGTAAGATCCGCACCAGAGTGGTACGGTAATCCTGTTCTGCAAGTCATGCTACTAGATCATGATGAACCTACGAACTATGAAGAAGCGATGGAGAGCCCAGATTCCGCAAAATGGCTTGAAGCCATGAAATCTGAGATGGGATCCATGTATGAGAACAAAGTGTGGACTTTGGTTGACTTGCCCGATGATCGGCAAGCAATTGAGAATAAATGGATCTTCAAAAAGAAGACTGACGCTGACAGTAATATTACTGTCTACAAAGCTCGACTTGTCGCAAAAGGTTTTCGGCAAGTTCAAGGGATTGACTACGATGAGACCTTCTCACCCGTAGCGATGCTTAAGTCTGTCCGAATCATGTTAGCAATTGCCGCATTTTATGATTATGAAATTTGGCAGATGGATGTCAAAACTGCATTCCTGAATGGATTTCTGGAAGAAGAGTTGTATATGATGCAACCAGAAGGTTTTGTCGATCCAAAGGGAGCTAACAAAGTGTGCAAGCTCCAGCGATCCATTTATGGACTGGTGCAAGCCTCTCGGAGTTGGAATAAACGCTTTGATAGTGTGATCAAAGCATTTGGTTTTATACAGACTTTTGGAGAAGCCTGTATTTACAAGAAAGTGAGTGGGAGCTCTGTAGCATTTCTGATATTATATGTAGATGACCTATTACTAATCGGAAATGATATAGAATTTCTGGATAGCATAAAGGGATACTTGAATAAGAGTTTTTCAATGAAAGACCTTGGTGAAGCTGCTTACATATTGGGCATTAAGATCTATAGAGATAGATCAAGACGCTTAATTGGACTTTCACAAAGCACATACCTTGACAAAATTTTGAAGAAGTTCAAAATGGATCAAGCAAAGAAAGGATTCTTGCCTGTGTTACAAGGTGTGAAATTGAGTAAGACTCAATGCCCGACCAATGCAGAAGATAGAGAGAAAATGAAAGATGTTCCCTATGCTTCAGCCATAGGCTCTATCATGTATGCAATGCTGTGTACCAGACCTGATGTGTGTCTTGCTATAAGTCTAGAAGGGAGGTACCAAAGTAATCCAGGAGTGGATCACTAGACAGCGGTCAAGAACATCCTGAAATACCTAAAAAGGACTAAGGATATGTTTCTCATATATGGAGGTAACAAAGAGCTCATCGTAAATGGTTACGTTGATGCAAGCTTTGAGACTGATCCGGACGATTCTAAATCGCAAACCGGATACGTGTTTACATTAAACGGTGGAGCTGTCAGTTGGTGCAGTTCTAAACAAAGCGTTGTGGCGAGATCTACATGTGAAGCGGAGTACATAGCTGCTTCAGAAGCAACAAACGAAGGAGTTTGGATGAAGGAGTTCATATCCGATCTAGGTGTCATACCTAGTGCATCGGGTCCAATGAAAATCTTTTGTGACAATACTGGTGCAATTGCCTTGGCAAAGGAATCCAGATTTCACAAGAGAACCAAGCACATCAAGAGACGCTTCAATACCATCCGGGATCTAGTCCAGGTGGGAGACATAGAAATTTGCAAGATACATACGGATCTGAATGTTGCAGACCCTTGACTAAGCCTCTTCCACGAGCAAAACATGATCAGCACCAAAGCTCCATGGGTGTTAGAATCATTACTGTGTAATCTAGATTATTGACTCTAGTGCAAGTGGGAGACTGAAGGAAATATGCCCTAGAGGCAATAATAATGTTATTATTTTATTTCCTTATATCATGATAAATGTTTATTATTCATGCTAGAATTGTATTATCCGGAAACATAATACTTGTGTGAATACATAGACAAACTAAACGTCACTAGTATGCCTCTACTTGACTAGCTTGTTAATCAAAGATGGTTATGTTTCCTAACCATAGACATGTGTTGTCATTTGATTAACGGGATCACATTATTAGGAGATGATGTGATTGACATGACCCATTCCATTAGCTTAGCACCCGATCGTTTACTATGTTGCTATTGCTTTCTTCATGACTTATACATGTTCCTATGACTATGAGATTATGCAACTCCCGTTTGCCGGAGGAACACTTTGTGTGCTACCAAATGTCACAACGTAACTGGGTGATTATAAAGGAGCTCTACAGGTGTCTCCAAAGGTAAATGTTGGGTTGGCGTATTTCGAGATTAGGATTTGTCACTCCGATTGTCGGAGAGGTATCTCTGGGCCCTCTCGGTAATGCACATCACATAAGCCTTGCAAGCATTGCAACTAATGAGTTAGTTGCGAGATGATGTATTACGAAACGAGTAAAGAGACTTGCCGGTAATGAGATTGAACTAGGTATTGAGATACCGACGATCGAATCTCGGGCAAGTAACATACCGATGACAAAGGGAACAACGTATGTTGTTATGCGGTCTGACCGATAAAGATCTTCATAGAATATGTGGAAGCCAATATGAGCATCCAGGTTCCGCTATTGGTTATTGACCGGAGACATGTCTCGGTCATGTCTACATTGTTCTTGAACCCGTAGGGTCCGCACGCTTAAGGTTTCAATGACAGTTATATTATGAGTTTATGAGTTTTGATGTACCGAAGTTAGTTCGGAGTCCCGGATGTGATCACGGACATGACGAGGAGTCTCGAAATGGTCGAGACATAAAGATTGATATATTGAACGGCTATATTCGGACACCGGAAGTGTTTCGGGTGATTTAGGAGAAAACCGGAGTGCCGGAAGGTTACCGGAACCCCCCCCCCCCCGGAGAAGTAATGGGTCGTATGGGCCTTAGTGGAGAGAGAGAGAGGAGCAACCAGAGTGGGCCGCGCGCCTCCTCCCCCCTGGTCCGAATTGGACTAGGAGAGGGGGGGCGGCGCCCCCCTTTCCTTCTCCCTCCCCCCTTCCTTTCCCCCTCCTAGTAGTAGGAAAGAGGGGAGTCCTACTCATACTAGGAGGAGGACTCCTCCTCCTTGGCGCGCCATAGGGCCGGCCGGCCTCCTCCCCTTGATCCTTTATATACGGGGGCAGGGGGCACCCCTAAACACACAAGTTGATCCACGTGATCATTTTCTTAGCCGTGTGCGGTGCCCCCTTCCACCATAATCCTCGATAATATTGTAGCGGTGCTTAGGCGAAGCCCTGCGACAGTAGAACATCAAGATCGTCACCACGCCATCGTGCTGACGGAACTCTTCCCCGACACTTTGCTGGATCGGAGTCCGGGGATCGTCATCGAGCTGAACGTGTGCTAAAACTCGGAGGCGCCGTAGTTTCGGTGCTTGATCGGTCGGGCCGTGAAGACGTACGACTACATCAACCGCGTTGTCATAACGCTTCCGCTGTCGGTCTACAAGGGTACGTAGATCACACTCTCCCCTCTCGTTGTTATGCATCACCATGATCTTGCGTGTGCGTAGGAAATTTTTTGAAATTACTACGTTCCCCAACATGAGCATAGTTTGAAATCGAATCGGCGTGGCTGCTGGTTCAGGTTTTTACCAGTCGGACTGTCGATTCACCGGTCCAATTGTCAGTATTTTAAGTAATAAAATAATACATCTGTTTATCAATAAATGCACCAATCAATAGATAACAAATGTGTAATCAAAGGTGACCATCAGGCATCTTCGTTCTCCTGCTCGGTTGCTCCTGGTCTGGACTTTGGAATGGAGGGAGGCAACCAGAGGGAAGCCTGGTCGATTAGACTAGAGCGAAGGAAGACTGAAGTTCTATGTATCAGTTTGACCAGGTGGCGGTAGCCCGTCTCCACAAACGTCAATAGAGGTGGTGCAGATGGTGGGACGCGAGAGTGGCGGGGCGGGCTAGTGGCCTAGTGCTGCTGCCACACGGAGCGACGAGGGAGAAGCGACGTCACCGCGCCATGGCGCCAAGCAAGGGTTGCGCCGGAGGGGGCACTGACACCCGATAGGGTTTGTCCGTGGATAAAATCGAGGAAAATGCTCCTAAAATTGTTGAAACCCTACTAAAAGAAGGGTTTCCTTCCTTTTCCGATTCTACCCCGAGCTTGTTCGCACGAAAGCGAGATGATTGAGGGGCTTTTTTGGAAACGATATCGAACCGACTGGTTTTCTCTGAATTGCACGGTTCATCTGTTTTTTGGCTCGATTGCTCGAACGGTCCGCTGCACTTCAAAAATGCCAGGATCCCTGGTTTCGGTTTCTTCCGGTCCGACCGTCAGTCTGGTCTTTGTTTTAAACTATGCATGTGAGTAGCTATTAGTAAAAAATACAAATTGGGTCGGAACAATAAATCAACGGTAAACTGTTTCACAAACCCTAAATTTGCCTTTTTTGCCGAGAGCTACTCAAATGTCGAAATAAGCTGAAATTTGGAGCGGACCTCATGGACCTAAGCATCTTCCGTGAAAAAAATCGGATACTTTTGTATTTTTCTACTTTTTTAATTTACTGTTCACCATGGGAGCAAATGAGCTCGGGAGCCAAATAGCCTCGGTCATTGTTTGATAGCCTACATGGGGGCAACTCAACCGGAAGCACGCACCAGAACACCTCAGTTCTTTTCTTTTACAAACAAGATGACGCCGGGGTCTCTGCATCTAAGATGCACACCCATTTTATTAAATAAAAGAAGTCCAAATGAATTGAAACAAAATGGTTTACAATAAAACACGACCATATTAGTCGGAAATAAAATTATATAGCTTATCCACATAATCAGCCACTAGCACATCAGCCAAGCTGGCTGAACAGACGCCAGCCTAGCTGCTGTGTTCCACGCTAGGTAGTCGCAAATTTGAGCAAGGCTAGAGTGTGGCACGCGACTTTCACGCCGTTCTTTAGTTGTAAATTAAAAAAATTCACACAGTCTATTACGCCTGGCTAGCTGTATGTTTCACCTCAGCCTAGGCGTTTGGGTTTACCTGAAAATTCGGGTCGGGTAATTGAGGTTACAAAAGAATCATGTTTTCAAAAATAAAACCTGAAATTGCCGAGTTTTTGCGACCCAAAAATTCAGGTTCGGGTTCAGGCAACACACACGCTGATGAGGGAGGTGCCGACGCGACACACACACTGACGAGGGTGGCGCCAACGCGAAGCTGCACCACTACAATCCGTTGAGGTAGGCGGTCGGCACAACGCTGCCCCTTGCCGCTCTCAGGCGGGGAACATAGGATTCGAAATAGGTGGCCGGCACGGTGCCTCACCACTACACTCCGTCGAGGGAGGCAGCCGGCGCGGTGCCTCACCACTGCATGCCATCGAGGGAAACAGCTGGTGAGTCACCTCTGCACGCAGTTATGGGAGGTGGCTGGCATGATGCTACCCCTTGCCGCTATCAGGCGAAGACACGGGATGTAAGAGAGGCGGCGGCTAGGTCGGGAGTTGGAGGTTGGGAACCCGGGAATGGATGTTTGTGCCTCTGTGCGTGAGAAATAGGACGTGCACACACCGACACATGGGTTGGGAGAGTGTATGGCACTGAAGAGGACGTGGGTTGTGGCACGGTATGGTGTTGGGCCTTCGTTTGCAGGGTTGGTCTAACATTTCCCATTAGTTTCGGGTAGTTCAAATACTGGGATACGAACCAGGATTGTATGAATAATATTTGGTTTTCTGGAGTTACTACCCAAATAGGTGATCGAGTTTTTTGGGGTTCGGGTAGTACTGGTTCAGGTTTGGGTATTTTGGGTTCGGGTTTCGGGTTTTGGGTGTTATGCCCAGGGTGAGTTTCACCTAGGTTGGGTTGTATGGTTTGTTGTTTCTTGTTTTCACTATGGTCTTACTTGGTGGAGGTGGTATGGTCTTCATGGTGAAGAGATGTGTTCGGTATATCATTTTGATGTTGTTACACTTCACTACGATCTACGTGTGGTGTTTACATGAGCCCAGCCTAAACACCATGATTACATGCGAGTAAGCCCATAAGCTGTCGGGCAACGAAGAACACTCTTACGAATGGGCCCCACAAACCATCCATGGAGCCTTGAGCCACAATAACCATCATTTCTAGGGAGCTTAGTAACTTAGTAGATTCTGCTTGATCTGCATATATGGGCATGCTAAAATCCAATCAATCAGTTCATTCTTCTGTAACTGCGTATATAATGACTAAGACGCAAGTTTCCAAAGACCATACTAAAGTGATATATGTAGTCGCGATGTGCTTGGATGCACATATATGTGTCTCATTTCTAGCCCGTTATATGGATTCGTTGTTTTGAGAAAATAAGAGCCTTGTAAGATGGTTGTATAAGGTCTATTTTTACCTTTCTAGTAAGACAGATTCAACTCTTTTTTAATGTGTTTGTTGTGTATCTTGTTATGCATAGGTCGGGTATTAGCTCACTGATGGTCCATATTATTTCCCATAAAATATTATGTGCTAAAAATATGAGGCATTCTATAACTAAATAGCTAATCTTCACTACTAAATTTCTACGCGTGCGTGCTTTCACTTTATCTCAATCAATGATATTTATCCGATTGAAATTGTACGACATCAAAAGTCATGCACATACTCATATGCACACCATACCACCTCATCAAGCCATGTATGTGTTTTTTCCGGGGGAATCAAGTCATGCTTTTTTGGTAATGGATGATAGACGTGTTGAACGCTTGAAGCAAAAAAAAAAGTTCAAGCTTCACATGTTTGTTATAACTGGGCGTCACGTTAAATTCACCTCAAGGTTTCTATTTTATACATCATTTTGTAACATGATTCATATATTCTTTTATTGTTTTTAAATGTAAAGCGAGAACACTATTGCATTTGTTTATTTTTCATTAGTTTTTGTTGTTTTTAAGCACATCTTTATGCAATTTTTGTAGCCCGCATTGCGCGGCCGAGCACGAAGCATCATCTAGTTCTTAGTATTGGAAGCCTCTAAGTTAAGCAACCTGCCATGTCTATTAGTGTGAGTTTCATACTTTTGAAGTAGCTTGTTGCAAATAAAACAAAGGTACACTAGGATTTCAAAAAAATGCTACCAAGTGCCTGCAATGCAACCGTTTGATCCTCATTTATCTCTACTTGTAAGAAAAAGCGAAGCAGGCTCTATATTCGGCATGTATGCAGCTAATGCACAAACTTGTAGGCGGTTTCCGGGGAGCTTTATATGAACAACAAGGATAGGCCAAGAGAAAGATACACATGGAGTCACGGAGGGGTAGAAATCACCGCCGCAAATTGAACATTATATGTCGGATGCATTGAACATCCAACAAATGGTATCTGGACAAAGCATGAGGAAAGGAGACACATGTTGTATTATGCCTGGATTGCCACCATAGTTTACACTCAATGTGTGGCTTCCCTGTCTCCTCGGTGCCTTGTTTTGGGTGGCTGAGGCATGGAGGCAATGCTTGGCGGCGGGTAGCAGTGATCCATCATGGAGCTGGTGCGCGTCGACTGTGCCGGTCATGCAGGTTGATGATGCAGCTGGTCGGGCCATTGAGGCACATACTTGACGAAGTTGGTGGCGACAAAAAGTGGTCATGGTGATGAAGTGATTGCTCATGGTGTATTGTTTGGGGGCAGGTTTCCATATATGTCCAGATTTACAATCAATGTACACTCGCGATGTAGGCATGAGATCGTCGAAGCGTTCCCAATGGGGTATGTTGGTGGTCCGTTCCCTCCTCGGTTTATCATGGCCTATGTAATACATGCATTGATGGATGCTCTTGACTCCAAAGATGTCTCTCTGTGGTTGGACTGCCTACTTCGTGTTTCCGCAATTTTCAGTTTGTATGGTTATTTCTATGTTGCACTTGTGTGCACTTAAACATCTTCGTTGCGTCAAAAGTTGTTTGGCGTGAATCATCATTACTTTTTTCATTTTCTTTCTCTCTCTATCTAGGTAGAGCTTTGGACTTTGATTTTTGTCGCTGTAATACTTTGAGTGTGTGCGTTAGTGTTGATTGTGTGCATTCTAATCTTGCAGAGGCCAGGTGTGTACTTATCGTGCTTTGTAACCTCTTGATTGTACATCAGGAACCAATAAGATAAAATACGACCTTTTATTGGAACAAGAAAATATTTTTTATGGCCACACCGTGATCATTTTATGGTTGATACCAATTTGTAGCATGGCAGTGGAACTCTGCTTCATGTTTATAGCCAGTGTTAGCAACTCATGGTAAGAAAAGCCTCAACCAAAACTTTCGTGAGTCATGTGCTCTGGGTGGTCGTGGACTCGTGATGGGTTTCATGTGATGCCTAGAACTAGATCCCTCTTTTCCTCTCCCTGTGTGCTGTTCATTTGAACTGCTCGAGATAAGTTTTCGGGCAATGTCATGGGCCCGGAGAGCGGAACTTTAACCCAGCCCCTACTATGAGGGAGAAAGGAGAGGTTACACTAGGGGGAAGGGACGGGTGGACACGCTGATCATAATAGAGATCAGACCAAGGATGACGAAGAGATTAGCTCGAGCTGTCCATTCATGGGTGGATCTGGGACAGGGCCGGGGTCTGGTTGTCCAGCTGCCATGCACCATGCAGCAGCTGATGCGTGCAGGAGTGCTTCCATTCCCGCTTTAAGTCGACCGGCATACAGGAGTCTGGACAACAAGTGATCTACATGCTATTTAGCTACTGCTGCTGGCTGTTGCTGAGTAGGACAGCGCGCAAAATTACTAGCTCTAGCAGTAATCCATGGATAGATCACGTTGCATGCCATGTTTCATGTGCATGTACACAATCGACCGGTGTCCTTCAATCAAGTGATCGATGTTGGAGTAGTACAATATAGTTGTTGACAGCAAAACCCCACTATATGTGGCCTGGGTCAGGTGGTGTACTACGCCTAATCTTGTCATTATCAACCTGTAAAGTAATAGACAACTCCATCCGTACGCCATAGAGTTCATAATTAACCACTACTTAGGTTAGGCATACATAAAATAGAGGCTAGAGTAGACTATCAGCCTATCAGTTACTAGTACAGTACTTATCATACTGCTCCGTCTACATCAGGGCATATTGATTAGCAAGAAGCAATATTCTTGGAGACAAGTTGGTTAGCTACACGAAGTTGCGGCGCGCACAGCGGAGAGGGGCGCAGCCATGGAGGTCATCCACGACGCCTGCGAGAACTGGGGATTCTTCGAGGTTCCACATATAGAATTATAGTAGTAGAATGATTTTCTAGAGGGCTGGCATGATTAACTGATTGGAGCATATATATATTGATCCTGTTGATATATGCGTGCGCACAGCTGTTGAACCATGGCATCTCGCACGAGCTGATGGACGAGGTTGAGCGGGTGAGCAAGGCGCACTGCGCGGCTTGCCGGGAGGAGCAGTTCAAAGAGTTCGCGGCGCGGACGCTGGAGGCCGGCGAGAAGGGCGCCGACGTGAAGGACGTGGACTGGGAGAGCACCTTCTTCGTCCGTCACCTCCCCGCCTCCAACCTCACCGACCTGCCCGACCTCGACCACCACTACAGGTATACGCACGTACGCGTGATTACTTCATTAACTACTGCCACTTGATCACTAACATAAGAGGCCAAACATTTTGTACTCTCACAAAGTCATTCCCTCACACGTACAGCAGCTCAAAAAACAACATGCAGCAATTATAGTACTGCAACTAGGATATCAACAGGAGATAAGATTGCTTGCGCAAATCAGAATCCTACTAATTTAGCAGCAGTAACCAACACGATTGGAATGGAATCATCTTTTCAGAAAGTGACACTTGGTTGCCTTTTTCGTGTCGTCGTTGCAGACAAGTGATGAAGGAATTCGCCCTATAGTGAGTCGTATTACAATTCACTGGCCGTCGTTTTACAACGTCGTGACTGGGAAAACCCTGGCGTTACCCAACTTAATCGCCTTGCAGCACATCCCCCTTTCGACGTTCGGCACCAAGGTCAGCAGCTACCCGCCGTGCCCGCGGCCGGACATGGTGGACGGACTCCGCGCGCACACGGACGCCGGCGGCGTGATCCTGCTGTTCCAGGACGACCAGGTGAGCGGGCTACAGCTCCTCAAGGACGGCGCATGGGTGGACGTGCCGCCCATGCGCCACGCCATAGTCGTCAACATCGGCGACCAGCTGGAGGTGATCACCAACGGGCGGTACAAGAGCGTGATGCACCGCGTGCTCACCCGCCCCGACGGGAATCGCATGTCCCTCGCCTCCTTCTACAACCTCGGCGCCGACGCCATCATATTCCCGGCCCCGGCGCTCGTCGAGGAGCTGTCGGAGGAGGAGGCGGAGCGCGCAGGGAGCGCCGTGTACCCGAGGTTCGTGTTCGAGGACTACATGAACCTGTACATGCGCCACAAGTTCGAGGCCAAGGAGCCGCGCTTCGAGGCCATGAAGGCGGACGCCGCGCCCACCGCCACCGCGTGACTAGTGGACTGCACGCGCATAAGTGCATGTGCTCGTACGTGCCAGTACTCAGACAAAAGTATTTACAGACGTGTTTGTGGATGTGGGGTGTACTGTAAGATATTATGTGTGTAATGTTTTCGCTGGTGGCATCGCTCTGCATGCCCTAGATATTTTTCTTATTTGCTTTTCTAAAGAGTACTATGTTTCAGCTCACATTCCTTTTAATTCAAACGTATTCATCAAGTTTTGATTGTTTAGCACATGTCCTATGTGGTGATTAAAACGTATTCATTCATTCAGTAAAGGACATGAACACCTACAAACATTCTCGCCGTACCAGGCTTTGAAACCCGCAATAGCCATTACTCCCGAGACGAGATCTACAGGTACTTGAAGAAGCATCGGTTGGAATCTATCATCACCACTAGTTTAGAGTAGTTTAGAATGTTGGGGGAACCAGACCATGCACCTATTATTCCAGTGGATAGCGAGCATCGAGGATGATGACTACAAGGCCATATTTAAGGATAGAAGATGAATGAATCCACTCCACACTGGAGTAAAAAAACATCATGCCAGGAACAAAGAAAACCAGAAGACGCCAACACGCTGTAAATGGATGCACCAGAGCCCCCCCCCCCCCCCCCCCCCCCCCCCTCCCCAAGAGAGTAACGATGCTACTCACCGTTGTTGTCGATCCCAAAAAGATGAGGCTTCCCTCCAGAACTATGACATGAAGGGGAAATACACAGTGACATCCGCAAGCGGTAAGCAACACCCAAAGGCATTGTCGTGGCCAGCGCCAAAAGGAAGGAGCTTTTGCTCAAAGACTCGCCCCTGCGATAGGAGGTGCCATCGTAATAGACCCAACATGAGGGATGGACCGTCTTACTAGCACTAGGCCTAAGGATCTTGACCAAGGAATCGCTATCGCCAAAGCCATTATGACATCAGGAACACCCGCCACCCATGCCCTTGTTACCCACCTAGCCAAGAGGAGGCACCACCACCGCTGTAGTGTTGCTCGCCACAGAGCCTCACCACTGAAAGTCGCCCCGACGTCCAACACAACCTCGTCACCGCCACCAGGTCACATGGCACACATGGCTGAACAACATAGAAGATATTCCCACATAGAAGACCTTTGGCACGAGGGTCAAATCCTGATTGAATCCAACCCCATATCGACAAGGCTGGCCGAGAACAAAGATCAACGGTTAATGCGGGCCGCCTCCCACACTGTTAGGGTCGTGCTGGCATACATCAGGCTATCATGACAACAGACCTCCATGGGCCAGATTCGACTATGGGTGTACCCGAATTACTAGTTCCTGGAACGCTCACTTAGAACAGAGCACATTTGGGCATCTCCAACGCTGACCCTCGAAGCCCCCGCATCCGTTCGGGGACCGATTCAGACATTCATTTTCCCGCAAACCAGAAGCAAACCGGGGGGCTTTGCGGGCGTCCGGACCACTGCCACGCACGCGTCTGACACCCCTGGCCAACCTAAAACCCTCTCCCATGCTATCTCTCCAATGGATGCACCACTTCCCTTGTCGCATTCATGCTGACCCAGAGTCGCAACATTGGCATTGATGACACGTGATGTGACTAGATGGCAGGGCGGCGCTGACCGACACAACCAGATGGGTGTCGCACTTCAATGCAGATATGTCATCCTGAAAAACCAACTACGGGTGCTACGCTATATTGAAGTGGGTTGATCACCCGAACGTGCCAATACAATCCATGCTCCAACGACATCCGCACTTTCGCGCTTAGCCGCTTATGCGAACTCCTCTCCCCATCCACACCATGCCCAAGTCATGGTTCTCCGTGTCTGCAGGCGGCGGCAGCTCCGAATCATGGCGCCGCCGCCAACGCTCTTTGGGGCCCTCAAGCTCCACGGTCGCCGGCTCCTTCGGCAAGGAGATCTTCATATCCTCCATGCAACTAGGATGACCAGGCACCGCTGCAGCAGCAACCACATCATGAGCCACTCCATCAATAGTCGCGCCTCCCTCAGAGGCCGCGGTCACGGACGAGGAGTTTGTCCGTCAAATTGAGCTGGATAAAGCGGTCGCTCCGGGAATGCGGCCCGACACCACCCTTGCCACTGCGTGTCCTCAAGGAGAAGCCACACTGCGTCAAGCTAGCAGGAGCCGGTGGCACTTATCCGCTATGTGAAGGAAGCGTCGGCACCCCCCCCCCTCCTCCCCCACACAACCGCGACGTCCAAGTCAAGTGGTGCATGAAGGACCAGACGGCGTCGCCTCCGCGCCACAACTGGTACGGCCAAATGTCAAGGAGGAACTTGCGGCCGCGGTCGTAAAGGCATGTGGGCGCGTCTTCCATTACCTCGGTGGCAGTGGCTCCTCTTCGTGTTGAGCCATGTGTCCGCCGGCGAGCTCTCGGATATAATTCACATAAAACGGACGATATTTCGATTGTTTATGTGAATTGTGTCCGAGCTATGCTGACAACCGTTGTGTTTGAAAAAATGTCCTATTTACTTAACTTTGTTTTGAAATGTATGCGGGCAAATTTGGATTACCGGCTCCCGTGTCACTGTCCGTGAACAAACACGGTGTCTGATTTCAAGTTTAGATGCCCTGATCACTCTATTTTTTGTTTCATATATCTTGTTTAGTTTTTATGGTTTATCGACACCATAGACATACACAAGAGAAAACACACCCAGGTAAATTCCTTGTCTCGATAAAAGAATAATCCATGCGCTTTGGTGGCAAAACTAGCAATCGAGGTGTTGTATTTCGACTACATCTAGTCGATTCTCTTACACTTAATTAATTGATGATGCAAAAAATTGTCTCCATTTTCGAAAAGAACAAATCTCATATTTTGTCTTGTTAAACGCATGCAGTGATATTGTAGGCAGGCATGACCGTCATTTCGTGCACATGAATGCTACAGTATTCCATGACAAAAGGACACCATATCAGTCATATCCATACAACCATAATCTCACTCACTCACGCATCCATGGGTAGGTCCGAGTACTTGGATCATGCAACTGACGCCCACTGCCGCTTTGCGTCCTCTAAGAATTTCCCAGAGCCCCTCGTGCGGAATCGGTCCTAGTGCACGCAAATGGTGCATGGGCCGCAGATCCGCCATTTATCTCATCCCCTCTCCCCTCTTTTAGTAGGCGCGCGTAGTGCTTCTTCCTTTGGCCGTCTCTCTTCCAGCTTTCCCGGGGGATTGATCGATGACAGTAGCATGAGATTATAGAATTTCCATAAGTTCGAACACCGTGTTAGAGTTGTGTCGAATATAGTGTACGAGTTAGATTACAGTTGGACTTGTAGTTGTATTGTGTTTAGATAGGATATGGAGTCGTGTCCTACTATGACACTTGTATCCTAGGCCTCTCATATATAGCAAGGATAGACACACGGTGTAACCTATGCCAACATAATAGCACCGGAACGCAGGGGAAGCCGGCGGCATGTGCCGGTGTCCAGGGCAACCGGGTGCGGTATTGTAGCGGTGTCATGGGGAGGAGCGCCTATAGTCAGGCCCTGGGGATGTAGCCATATTGGTAAACCTCGTTAACAAATCTCGGTGTCGTGCTTATGTGATTGCTTGGTCGTAATAATCGACGGTATTGCCTCAGATTTATTCTAACACATCGAAAGGGATGAGTGATTTCCAAAAATGGATAGACGACGAGAAAGTCTGGCTGGTTGGTGCAAGGATAGGATGATGAGACTGGCCACATATATATCTTTGTACATACATCAAGCTCGTTTGGACTTCATTTTAAATGTTTTCTAAAGTTACAATTGCCACACGTTCAGATTCTCTTATTCCTGATGAGTTCTAGTTGGTCACGGCGGGTGGAAAAGTTGCAGGTTTATTTCGAGGAGGATTACCCCGGGTTTTGCATCAAACGATGCACACAGCGATAGAAAAAATGGGAATGTGCTAATGCATGTAGCCTGCGTCTCATGATCCGATCACGTCCAACCATCTTCTGCCATAAACAATTTGTTGCGACTGTTTTACAAAAAAGATATTGCATATGCTTCAGTGGTGCGGATGCCAAAATTCTACTGTCGTCATCACGTGCTACTACTTAATCACTTTCTCGATCCCTATCTGGAATTCCCGCCAAGAAGTTGACAGGAGGACATATGCAAATATTATTTGCATGCGCCTGTAAGAAGGCGAAAGTTATTCGACCACTACCAGTCTACCATAACATGCAGGTGTTAGCATTTGCCACACAGACAATACAGGACGAAGCTGCCGGGCTTGTTCACAAGAGGAACAATTAGTCTAAGCATTCTGCTTTTGTAGAGCGATCTTGTTATAGAAACAGGCGAAGAAATTCGTTCTGGCTACGTTGGTCGATTATTAAGGTTTGTGCGTGCGATCTGGGAAGGACGCGGGCAGAACAGCCCAACGGGACGGATTAGATTTGGATTCCCGATCGTTTGCAAAAGTTCTCTGGAAAGCATATGTACCTAGGTATATAATCACAATCTCAGAAATCTCACGTGCTTATACTTGGTTAGTAGGGATCGAATATGTATCGATTGGCTGGTTGTAGAATATATAGTAAACACACACAGCTGATTCGTGCGAGAGGTGTTTGAACCTGAATGTGGCCACCGGCAGGCTGACACGAAGTACGCGGCTACGACGAATTGCGTGCCTCTAGCTACCTAGCTAGCGTCGATCGTTCGAGATCCTAGTGAAAGCTTTGCATGCATAGAATTGCCGTATGTGCACTGTATACACTGCGGCCCTCCACTGTCCACTTGATGAGTTGTACGGCAAGTCTCCGTCTTCACATACATCCATGTAGCTGTATGCACATCAGCGGTACAATGTCTCCGTCTTCATCTGGTTTGGCTGTCGGACTGTGCGGTCTCACGCCAGCTTCTGCTCCGCGACGGAACGGCGCGAGGGCATCGCCTCGGATCCTCGATGTGTACTGTTCCTCACCGTGCCGTGAACCATTGTCATCTCGTCGGTCGATCACGATCTCGATCCCTAGCTTGCCGTGGATCCCAAGGGAAGATCTTTCCTCCGGAGTTGTCGCAGTTAGATCTTCCTCTTTGTTTTTTGCACTGGATTATACAATGACCACTCGGATACAAATGATTTCCATTGCACTTGCCGCCTGGCTCCAGCCATACGCAGTACAGTGTGTACAGATGCTGCCACTTTGCATGCTATCAGTCAGGATGCTGATCCGATCCGATCCATATCGTGTCAGGAAATCTGATCTGCACGTACGCCTTGCTCGATTCGATCCATATCGTGCCAGGAAATCTGATCTGCACGTACGCCTTGCTCGATCGCCTGCTCTGCCGGGTCATGCGCGCGTGGAAAATGGCGCCATGGCTCGCGACCAAGGTAAAGCACAACTTCCACCGGCCAGAGACTTGCAAGCCAGCCAACGATTCTTCTTCTCTTCGGCCGGCCGTACGTGCGGCTCTTCGGCCGGCGACGTATTTTGTGTGACGGCGCAGGCGACCAGCTGTTCCGATGGGCACAGATCTGAGGCGACACGCCCCCACTTGCGGCCGGCGATGCCTCCCCACCATTCATGAACCGCCAACCCAAACAGTAGCTACTCCACCCAGCAAAGAGATAGATAAATCCATATAAGTCCGTTAAAAATGCAGATTGTTTGACCGAATATCCCATTTCTGTGTCCAGACTCATCTGCACCTGGTTAAGTGAAAATTTAAAAAAATTAAAAAATTCTGATTTCCTTTTTGCATGGAAGATGATTTGGTGTGTGAGGTCCGCTTCAAATTTAAGATCATTTGCATATGAGCACAGTTTAAAATCGAACCGGTAATCGAATCGGCGAGGCTACCGGTTCAGGTTTTTACCGGTTGGACCGCCAATTCACCAGTTCGATTGTCGATATTTTAAGTAATAAAATAACACATATTTTATCAATAAATGCACAAATCAATAGATAATAAATCTGTAATCGGAGGTGACCGTCGGGCGTCTTGGACCTCCTACTCGGTTGCTCCTGGTTTGGACTCCGGAATAGAAGGAGGCAACTGGAGGGAAGCCTAGTCGATTTGACTGGAGCGGAGGGAGATCGAAGTTGTATGTACCAGTCTGACCAGGTGGCGGTAGCCCCTGTCCCCAACTGTCAATAGAGGTGGTGCAGATGGCGGTACACGGGAGTGCCGGTGCGGGCTGGTGGCCTGGTGCTGCCATGTAGTGCGGCGAGGGAGAAGTGACATCGCCACGCCATGGTGCCAAGCAGGGGTTGCACCGGAGGAGGTGCTGGCCCCCGATAGGATTTGTCCGTGGATAAAATCGAGAGAAATGCTCCTAAAATGGTTGAAACCCTACTAAAAGAGGGTTTTTCTTCCTTTTCCGATTCTACATCCAGCTTGTTCGCACGAAAACGAGTTTATTGAGGGGTTTTCTAGAAACGATATCGAACCGACCGGTTTTTTGTGAACCACCCGGTTCATCGGGTTTTTTCGGCTTGATTGCTCAATCAATCCCCTGCATTTAGAAAACTGTCAGGATCGCAGGTTTTGGTTTCTTCCGGCCCGACCGTCGGTCCGGTCTGGTTTTTAAAACTTTGAATATGAGTAGCTCTCACTAAATAATATAAATTGAGTCAGAACAGTAGATCAAGAGTAAACTGTTTCACATACCCCAAATTTGTCTTTTTTCCCGAGGGCTACTCAGTTGTCAAGATGAGCTAAAATTTTGAGCGGACCTCAGGCACCTAAGCATCCTCCACGCAAAAAAGGATATTTTTATTTTCTAATATATTTTTTAATTTACTGTTCACCACGGGAGCCAATGAGTTCGGGAGCCAAATAGCCTCACTCATTGTTTCATAGCCTAGATGGCGACAACTCGACCGGAAACTCGGACCGGAACAGCTCTTTTCTTTTCTTTTACAACAAGATGACCCGGATCTCTGCATCTAAGATGCACACAATCATTTTATTAAATAAAAGAAGTCCAAGTCAATGAAAACAAAATGGTTTACAACGAAACACGACCATATTGGTCGGAAATCAAATTATATAGCTTATCCACATAATCTACTAAGCCAAGCAGACGCCAGCCTAGCTGCTCTGTTCCATGCTAGCTAGTCGCAATTTTGAAGCAGGGCTAGAGTGTGACACGCGACTTTCATGCCGTTCTTTAGTTGTAAGTTAATTTTTTTTCACACGGTCTATTGCGGTTGGCTAGCTGTAAGTTTTACCTTAGCCTCGGCATTCGGGTTTACCAAAAATTCGGGTCTTGTAATTCAGGTTATAAAAAAAATCATGTTTTCAAAAATAAAACCCGGACTTGCCCGAGTTTTTGCGACCCGGAAATTCGGGGTCGGGTTCATGTAATCCCGAATTGCATCTTGTTGCGGCGATGCAACAGGCGACACACATGCTGATAAGGGAGGCGCCGACGCGACACGCACAATGACGAGGGAGGCGCCAAAGCGAAGCTGCACCACTACAAGCTGTTGAGGTAGGTAGCCGGCACAATGCTGCCCCTTGCCGCTCTGGGGCGGGAAAGATGGGATGCGAAACAGGTGGCCAGCGCGGTGCCTCGCCACTACACGCTATCGTGGGAGGCGGCCAGCATGGTGTCTCACCACTGCACGCCATCGAGGGAGATGGCTCATGCGTCACCTCTACACGCTGTTGAGGGAGGCGGTTGGCACGATGCTGCCCCTTGCCGCTATCAGGCAAAGACATGGGATGTGAGGGAGGTGGCGGCTAGGTCAGAAGCTGGAGGTTTGGATCTTGCGAATGGATGTGTGTGCCTCTGTGCGTGAGAGATTGGATGTGGGCACACCGACACATGGGTTGGGAGAGTGTGTGGCATTGAAGAGGACATGGGTTGTGGCATAGTGTGGTGTTGGGCCTTAATTTGCAGGGTTGGGCTAACATTTCCCATTAACTTCGGGTAGATCGAGTACCGGGGTATGAACCCGAATTTTCTGAATAAAATTCGGTTTTCTGGAGTTACTACCCAAATAGGTGCATGGATTTTTTGAGTTCTGGTAGTACTGGTTAGGGTTTGGGGTTCGGGTTTCACGTGTTATGCCCAGGGTGAGTTCCACCTATGCTAGGTTGTATGGTTGTGTTGTTTCTTGTTGTCACTATGGTCTTACTTGGTGGAGGTGGTATGGTCTTCATGGTGAAGACTGAAGAGAGGTGTTGGGTATATCATTCTGATGTTTTTACACTTCACAGCGATCTACTGGTGGTGTTTACGTGAGCCCAACATGAACACCATGATTACATGCGAGTAAGCCCATAAGCTCTCGGCCAATGAAGAACACTCTTACAAACGGGCCCGACAAACCATCCACGGAGCCTTGAGCCACAACAACCCATCATTTCTAGGGAGCTTAGTAACTTAGTAGATTCTGCTTGATCTACATATCTGGGTTTGCTAAAATTCAATCAATCAGTTCATTCATTGTGTAACTGCATATATAATGACTAAGACGCATGTTTCCAAAGACCATACTAAAGTGACATATGCAGTCGTGATTCGCTTGGATGCACATATATGTGTCTTGTTTCTAGCCGGTTATATGGATTCGTTGTTTTGTGAAAGTAAGGGCCTTGTAAGATGGTTGTATAAGCTCTATTTTTACCTTTCTAGTAAGGCATTTTCAACTCTTTATGAATGTCATGGTTATGTGCATCTTGTTATGCAAAGATCGGGCATTAGCTCAATGACAGTCCATATTATTTTGCGTACAATATCATGTGCTAAAAGTATGGGGCGTTCTATATCTAAATAGCCAGTCTTCACTACTAAATTTCTACGCATGCGTGCTTTCACTTCATCTCAATCAATGATAGTCATCCGGTTGAATTTGTACGGCATAAAAAATCAAGCACATACTCATATGCACACCATACCACCTCATCAAGCCATGTATGTGTTTTTTCCAGGGGAATCGAGTCATGCTATTTTTGGTAATGAATGATAGATGTGTTGAACACTTGAAGCAAAAAATATAGTTCAAGCTTCACATGTTTGTTATAACTCGGCGTCACGTTAAATTCAATTCAATGTTTCTATTTTATACATCATTTTGTTACATGCTTCATATTTTTTATTGTTTTTAATGTAAAGCAAGAACACTCTTGCATTTGTTTATTTTTCATTAGTTTTTGTTGTTTTTAAGCACATGTTTATGCATTTGTTGTAGCCTGGTTTGCGCGGCCGAGAACGAGGCATCATCTATTTCTTAGTATTGGTAGGCTAGCCAGCGAAGCTAAGCTACCTGCCATGTCTATTAGTGCGAGTTTTGTACTTTTGAAGTAGCTTGTTGCAAATAAAACAGAGGTACACTAGAATTTCAAAGAAATTATGCTACCAAGTGCTTGCAACCGTTTGATGCTCATTTATCTCTACTTGTAAGAAAGAGCGAAGCAGGCTCTGTCTTCGAATGTATGCAGCTAATGCACAAACTTGTAGGTGGTTTCCAGGGAGCTTTATACAAACAACAAGGATAGGCCAAGAGAAAGTTGCACATGGAGTCGTGGAGGGGAAGAAATCACCGCCGCAAATTGAACTTTATATGTCGAATGCATTGGACTTCCAAGAAATGGTATCCAACCAAAGCATGACGCCAGAAAGAAGACACATGTTGTATTATGCCTGGATTGCCACCATAGTATACACTATCAATGTGTGGCTCCCCTGTCACCGGGTAGCAGCAATCCATCGTGGAGCTGGTGCGCGTCGACTGTGCCGGTATGCAGGTTGACGATGTAGATGGCCGAGCCATTGAGGCACATGCTCGACGGAGTTGGTGGCGACAGAAAGTGGCGACAGTGATGAAGTGATGGCTCATGGCGTATCGTCTGGGGGCAGGTTGCCATGTCCAGATTTACAATCGATGTACACTCACGATGTAGGCATGAGATCGTCGAAGCGTTCCCGGTGGGGTATGTTGGTGGTCCCTTCTCTCGTCAGTTTACCGTGACCTGTGTAATATATGCGTTGATGGATGCTCTTGGCTCCAAAGACGCCTCTCTATGGTTGCACAATTTTCAGTTTGTATGGTTGTGTCCATGTTCCACTTGTGTGCACTTAAACATCTTTGTTGCGTCGACAATTGTTTGGCGTGAATCATTGTTACTTTTTTCATTTTTCTTTTTTTCCCCTCTATCTAGGTAGAGCTTTGGACTTTGATTTTTGCCGGTGTGATACTTTGAGTGTGTGCGTTAGTGTTGATTGTGTGCATTCTAATCTTGCAGAGACCAGGTGTGTACTCGTCGTGCTTTGTACGTAACCTCTTGATTCTACATAAGATAAAATACGGCCTTTTATCAGAATAAAAAAATATATTTTTTCATGGCCACATCTTGATCATTTTATAGCTGATACCAATTTTGTAGCATGGCAATGGAACTCTACTTCTTGTTTATAGCCAGTCTTAGCAACTCGTGGTAACAAAAGCCTCAACCAAAATTTTAGCTAGCTAATATTTTGGTATGGTAAATTTGAGCACAAACCAAACACACTCCCAGCAGGAGAGCTGGAGCGGTGTGTGAGTCATGTGCTCTTGGTGGTCATGGTGGGTTTCATGTGATGCATAGAACTAGGTCCCTCTTTTCCTCTCCCTGTGTGCTGTTCTTTTGAACTGCTCGAGATAAGTTTTCGGGCAATGTCATGGGCCCTAGTGACTGGAGAGCCGAACTTTAAGCCGGCCCCTACTATGATGGAGAAAGGAGATGTTACACTAGGGGGGGAAGGGACAGGTGGACACGCTGATCATAGTAGAGATCAGACCAGGCACGACGAAGAGGCTAGCTCGAGCTGTCCATCCATGGGTGGATCTGGGACAGGGCCGGGGTCTGGTTGTCCAGCTGCCAAGCACCATGCAGCAGCTGATGCGTACCGGAGTGCTCCCATTCCCGGTTTAAGTCGACCGGCATACAGGAATCTGGACAACAAGTGATCTACGTGCCATTTAGCTACTGCTGCTGGCTGTTGCTGAGTAGGACAGCGCCCAAAAGTAGGAGCTCTAGCAGTGATCCATGGATAGATCACGTAAGTGCCATGCTTCATGTGCATGTACACAATCGGCCGGTGTCCTTCAATCAAGTGATCGATGTTAGTAGTACAACATATTTGTTGACAGCAAAACTCCACTATATGTTGCCTGGGTCAGGTGCACTACCCCTAATCTTGTCATTATCAACCTATAAAGTAAGAGACAACTCCATTCGTACGACATAGAGTCATGAACACTACTTAGGTTAGGTATATACATGAAATAATGGCGAGCGTAGACTATCAGCCTATCAGTTAGTGCTTATCATACTGATCCGTCTCCATAAGGGCATATTGATTAGCGAGAAGCGATATTCTTGGAGACAACTTGGTTAGCTACACGAAGTCGATTATATATAGCTAACTAACTGGGACATAGTATCTCGCTTGTTTTGTACGTCCAGACAGCTTTGTTCCTCATTCCATATTGATTGAACAAAGCGGTTAACTGATTAAGCTGTGTCGTAATCTCCTACGTCCCGGCCTTCTCCCTCGCACGGTCGCGCCTATAAATTGAGCACTCACACCGGCCTCAGAACGCACACACACTCTCTGCTTCAGCACAAACACACACATACACACAGAGAGAGAGAGAGAGATGGCACTTCCTGCTAATGCCGCTGCCTCGTTGAGCTTCCCGGTGATCCACATGGAGAAGCTTGAGACCGGGGAAAGGGGCGCGACCATGGGGGTCATCCGCGATGCCTGCGAGAACTGGGGATTCTTCGAGGTGCCACTGCCACTCACATATGCTATGCAATTCGTTTAGCAGAATTATAGTGGATTGATTTTGTAGAAAGCAGGCATATGTAGTACTGTACTACGATTATTGACATGATTAACTCACCGTGCGCACAGCTGCTGAACCATGGCATCTCGGCCGAGCTGATGGACGAGGTGGAGCGGGTGAGCAAGGCGCACTACGCGGCTTGCCGGGAGGAGCAGTTCAAGGAGTTCGCGGCGAAGACGCTGGAGGCGGCGAGAAGGGCGACGACGTGAAGGACGTAGACTGGGAGAGCACCTTCTTCGTCCGCCACCTTCCCGCCTCCAACCTCGCCGACCTGCCCGACCTCGACCACCACTACAGGTACGCACGCACGCACGCGTGATTACTTAATTAATTAACTACGGCTACTTGATCACTAAGTAATAACATAAGAGACAACAGATAGCATCAGATTCCACAGATTGATTCAACTCTTTCTGACGAGGCAGCCTATTGTTAGTCCTCACACGTACAGCAGCTCAAAAAACACCATGCAGCAATTATAGTACTGCCACTGGGATATCAACAGGAGATAAGATTGGTTGCGCAAATCAGAATCGTACTAATTTGGCAGCAGGAACCAACACGATTGGAATGGAATCATCTTTTTAGAAAGTGACACTTGTTTGCCTTTTTCGTGTCGTCGTTGCAGGCAAGTGATGAAGGAATTCGCGGCGGAGATCGAGAAGCTGGCGGAGAAGGTGCTGGACCTGCTGTGCGAGAACCTGGGCCTGGAGCAGGGCTACCTGAAGCGGGCCTTTGCCGGGTCCAAGGGCCCGACGTTCGGCACCAAGGTGAGCAGCTACCCGCCGTGCCCGCGGCCGGACCTGGTGGACGGCCTCCGCGCGCACACCGACGCCGGCGGCGTCATCCTGCTGTTCCAGGACGACCGGGTGAGCGGGCTGCAGCTCCTCAAGGACGGGGCATGGGTGGACGTGCCGCCCATGCGCCACGCTATCGTCGTTAACATCGGCGACCAGCTGGAGGTGATCACCAACGGGCGGTACAAGAGCGTGATGCACCGCGTGCTCACCCGCCCCGACGGCAACCGCATGTCCCTCGCTTCCTTCTATAACCCCAGCGCCGACGCCGTCATCTTCCCGGCCCCGGCGCTCCTCGAGGAGCTGTCCAAGCGTGCCGGGAGCGCCGTGTACCCGAGGTTCGTGTTCGAGGACTACATGAACTTGTACTTGCTCCACAAGTTCGAGGCCAAGGAGCCGCGCTTCCAGGCCATGAAGGCGGACGCCGCGCCCATCGCCACCGCGTGATTAGGGACGTGGTCGTACGTGCCAGAGTCCCGAACAAGAGTATTTTGGGACGTATTGAAGTGGTGTATCGTAGATAATTTGTGTATGCGTGTGTAATGTTTTCGCTGGTGGCTTCGCAGTGCGCCAGTGCATGCCGTGATGCTTGTTTTACCGTACGTGTGAGTCAACTTCTTTTTATAGTATGTGTGTTAAGTAATGTACTCCCTCCGTCCAAAATTGAACCAAGTCAGAGACATCTATTTTGGTACAAAGGAAGTATTTATGTAGTATTAGAAAAAGTGTCCATGCGTTACGACGAAAGAAAAAATAACACAATCCTCTAACTCAATAACCATGTCTTAAGACCCAAATAGATCCACGTCCTTTTTTTAACAGGGCATCACATTTGTGTTGCCGCTTATCGTCTTTCTCACTCTCGCCGACGATGACGTCGGTGCTCACACAACTCAGAAGTGTTTGAATGCGGTCAATCCTAATGCATCTCTCTCCAGCGCGTGCTCGGAATACGAGGAGAAATCTGTTGCCTTTCCCCTGTGAGGTTTTAGAGAGGTGTGCATGTGTGGTTATCAATGTTTTATTTTGTCTCAGTCCAGTTTAGTGAGGTGTTTATTTGCAATCCAGGTTGTCGCTTGTCCGAAAGAAAAACAGACCGTGTGCTATAGATTAAAGTTGCATCATAACTAACATTTTGAAAATATTATCAGAAAAAATAATATCTTATTCATATTCTACACATTTTTATAACCAAATTTTATATATAACATATTAAAATAGGAATGAGGGTTTAAATATATGAATAATTTGGAAAAGCACTTGTTTTTTATGGACTGCATATAGATTAACACAAAAATAGGGGGTTTTCTGTTAAATGCAAAAATAGATTTGTTTGACTTAAGTATGAACTGCAGGTTAATTACCAGAAAATGCATGGTGTTTTACGAAAAATGCAAAACCAGGTCCATTCTGTGACTTGAATGTGTATTGCGAGTTAATTTATAAAGAAAAGTAGAGGGTTTTGTGTAAACTGTGTGACGGATGGACAGAAGCACTAATATCTTTGTTAGCAGGTATAGATATAGATTTTGTACATACTACGATATCGATTAATTGCTTCAACGTTGATGGTTTGTTCAGTGTGCCAACGAATGTGTGTAGTATCTTCACGGTATTAATGTATTTCCTTTGTCGGAAAGAACAGACGTGGAATACCCTGGTGCATTATAGAGTGATGACCACCACACATGGACCATGTAGTCTATCTTCTTTCGGCATAGGTCCCTTGTAGTGAGTGAGCAATAGAGGCCCAGCTTACTAAATAGTTGGCACACATCGGCCGGAAAACGGTCCAGTGGTAGTTTGCCTTTAGTATACAAATGAGGCAAACATTAGTGAAGCTTGGACTTGTTGTGCATGTTTATTTAGTGCCTAAATTTGAAAAATAGTTCTTAAACTTGGTATGAACATGCGAATAAGGTGTTTATCCCATCCGTATATGTAAGTTGAGCCGACATGGCACTGACATGGCATGGGGCCCATTTGTAACAACAAAATTGGATTATTTGAATATTGTATGATATATATTTTTTGCATGGTAATATGTGTCTCATTCATATCATAAAGATTAAAGTACAAGTCACATAAAGACCGACATAACAAAATTGAAAGGACAACAGAACGTCTCTAAGCTTGACACCAACGTCCGTCACCTGCTTCCGGCTCCACCATAGCAACCATCGAAAGAAAAAATAACAGATCACCTTCTCACCCCAAGCTCGACGCGGCTCCATCGCTAATATGCAGCTTTGCGGACCTTCAAGGTGGCTCGCCAAAGACGAAGCCATTACCGTTGAAGAATCAGACCGGGACAACACCCGGACATGCCATCGAACTCTAAATTTGGCACCCCCACATGACTAAGACGTCGGAGGAGGAAAGCATACCTGCCATCCACGAACCACGAGCCCAGTACACGTCCCGTCTTCCAGATGTCGTCGGTGCATACCACAATCTGCATCCGCTCCTCGACTACCTCCAAAGCTCCGCGCCGACATTGGAGTAGACGCCGTCGCAACGGCGGAGCCCGAGGACACATGTTCACCACAAGGATGTCGCCGCCGCCATGACATCCCCGCTTGAACAGAGTGGTTCTCATATCCTTCACCGACAATAGAGACGATTGCCTCACCGGAGAAGAATCCGAAGCTTCTTTATTCATCATCCCGTCGTCGCTGCCCTGCCGAAGCCAAGCCTTCGAACGATCCAAAACCCTAAGCTTCTTGGGCCCTAAAGCCTAAAGCTAAAATGATCCGCACGTGTGGGATCTGGCGACCCCCCCCCCACACCACCGACGACCAAAAGGTCGCTGGCGAAGGAGAGCCGCCGGAAGACGGCGCAGCTCTCCTGTGGAGGCAGCTAGGTTTCACTACAGGAGGTGAACTTTCTAGTATGTCCATATGGCTAGTTGACCTAAAACTTGGCACGAACGCGTGAATACGGTGTTTATCCCATCCATATACGTAAATTGAGCCGACGTGGCACCACTGATATGGCATGGAGCCCACCTGTAACAACAAAATTGGATCATTTGAACTGTCCATATGACTAGTGGACCCTGCTTGTCCGTGGAATTAAAACGAAAAATGGTGCAGAGAGGATTTGAATACACGACCTAAAGCTTAAGGGCAGGGTATGCTGGCCAGCAGGCTAACATTAGCTTGTTGCCAAGTTTAGCTCCCGAGGCTTAATGTACTGTGCAAAAGAACGGTCCTGGTACTTAAATGGGCTGCACTCACTGCGGCCCATTTAGCATACGTTATTACTTTTAAAACGGAAAAGGTATGTCTATAACAAACGTAATAATAAAAATTAGATACGAATATTCATGAGTTATTAATAATTACCTAGTGCTCAAAAATATCCGTGTGCACATACTATTTAAAAAACATCATAAACAAGGCTCCATGCCACGTTGTCAGTTATAGATTATATTAGAAACTTTTATTAAAAAAATCTTTAGTGAGTATAAACATTTTAAAACACGCATGGCTTATATATAAATATTACAAAATTATGGAGAACAATATTTACTAATTATGAATATTCATTGGTGTATAATTATATTCATAGTTTATATATAACTCAAATATAACCCACGAGTGAGTATTCATATAAACATTTTAAATTTAAAACATTTTTTAGTTATACAAACATTTTTTAACAATATAATTATGAATTATAAAAATGTGTGTATATTATTCCAATGTTTTATATTATTCAAATGTTAAAATAATCAAAATAATAATTACAACTAATTTTAATATATGTATATTATACAAACATGGTTATAACGCATATATATTATTCAATTATATGAATGTTTTAAAATAATACATGAATATTTTCGAAAGTGTGTGAACATTTTACTAAAGTTGGTTATTTTATTTTTATTAGAGCCTTTGTAACACATGAATATTGAACTTCTTTTACTGTCATTATAATTACATACTTTTTATTTTTTTGAGAAAAATTAACAGGTGCTAAATGGGCCGCACTGACTGCAATAGGGCTCCTTTGATTCAAAGGAAATTTATAGGATTTCTGGAAGATTGAAATCCTTTGGATTTTTTCGTATGTTGGTCCTTTGATTTATAGGATGGAATCCCATAGGAATTTTTTCTATGGAATCTTTTGTACGACATTTTATAGAAAATCTAACATTCACTCCAACCTCTTTTTACAATTCCTTTGTTTTTCCTGTGCCATCAAACACCCATTACTACTCCTATAGGATTCAAGTGGGCATGCCACTCTAACCCTATACTTTTCCTATTCCTACATTTTCAAAATCCTACGAATCAAAGAGGCCCTAGATAGTTGGTGTGGTGGCGAGCACACTCTGCTGTTGTCACTTCCGGTTGCCAGTTGAACTCTGTTTTTTCGCTAATATACACTCTGTGCTGACAGGCAGGGCCCATTAGTCATCGACATATACTATTCTAGTGATCCTAAAACAATCATGTTTCGTGTGGGGGCCATGCCACATCAGCTATATAACTTCCCTCTCGTGGTGACAGGCGGGATCCATTAGTCATAGACATATACACCCTTCGTTTCCAAATATAAATCTTTTTAGTGATTTCAATATGAACCACATACAGAGCAAAATGAGTGAATTTATACTCCAAAATATGTTTATGTACCTTTTTGGTGATTTCAATATGAACTACATACGGAGCAAAATGAGTGAATCTATACTCTAAAATATGTTTATGTACATCCGTATGTAGTTCATATTGCAATATTTTAGAAGACATCTATTTAGGAACGGAGGGAGTACTATTCTAGTAATCCTATAACAATCTTGTTTCATGTGGGCCCCATATGCCATGTCAGCTATATACAGTGCAATGTCGACGCACTTTACATATACGGATGGAATTAGCACATTCATGCCAAGTTATAGAACCAGTTGAGCGTATTTTTTCAAGCTTAGGCACTAAACTGAATAATCGTGGCAAGTTCAACCATCACTAGTGTATTTACCTCTATACAAATCTCACAATAACAAAAATTTAGTAGAAATTAAGAAAAAATGCACGCGTGCTGCAAAAACAAAAGTTCACATATAAAAAATAAACATTCAATTACTTGGGAAAAATGCTTGTGTGTTTTTCCAAAAATATTCTTGCACATGAAAAGAAATATTCGTGCATTGCAAAAATGCCTATCTATTTAAAAAATTGCGTAGCTGGAAAGAAATATCCGTGCGATGCAAGGAATACAGTTCATATGTATCAAAATTAAATGCTTGGTAATGGGAAAGAAAATCTTTACATGTTCTCAATAATTTTATATGTGGAAAACAGTTCATAAATAATGCATAGATGTTCATGTTTTGAAAAACTATTCATGTGTTCCAAAGAAAGTGTTTATAGTTCATAATCCCTCCTTCCCAAAATGAAAGTCACGTTTGACTTTTTGTGGTCTTCAATGACTATGATATCCCCTTTACAATGTGTCTACAAAATTAATATAAAAATATATGAAATAAATGTTCCTTCAAAGATAATTTGGTACATATTAGTGGTCAAAAGCGGGCATCAAAGAATGTGCAGAATCAAGCGTGCCTTATATTTTGAGAGCGAGGATACTGGTATATGCTATCGTACCAAAATAAATGAGAATCTAAGAGAATCGTACAAATAATAAATTAGGTCATCTGCAATGGTGGAGTTTGGTATAAATCGGGGGCTCCTTGCCCCCAAGTTTTGCACATTTATGAAGCTTTTTTGTAGAGAGAGCATAGACATAGCATTTGTATGCATGTGTCACAATTATATACCAACCTACAATGGCAGACAAACAATAGGTAGAAATCAGATCCAATGTCGGACTTAAAACGTGACTTAAATGGTACAAGGGTCAGTCTGATGTAGTATCCTAGCAACTTTGGCTTGCCATCCTACAAGTAATAAACAAGGCCATCTAAGATATCAACTTACAATGACAAAGCTTAATGTAGTAATGTAGTCAGGGGGCTTGCACCCCCTCCCGGGGTGTCGCACATTCATGAAGATTCTTTTTAAGATAGAGCACATATTATAGAAAAACGTGCCCTTCCCTCCTCCTCCGAAATCAGATTTTGAATTTTGCCCCTCAATCAATGTTCTGAAGCTTCGTCAATACCATACACTAGTAGCGTATGCATAATAGTACACATTATGAGATGTCTAAAACGGTAGGTGAATAGCATAACCATAGTTCAGATAACAAGACCTCGAGCAAAAGTTTGAACTGGGTACAGCTTTGCCCATGGGCGAGAGATATGTCTCACTTATAGCGAGACGGTATCTTCTCTCGCATGAAGGGTTTGCTCTCTCGCGTAGGTATTGGGTCGGCCCATTTTTTCTTCGCCTTCGCTCGCTCGGGATCGATCGGTCGCCTGCACTCATGTATTTTCATGGGGTTTTTTTCCCAGGTTTTCTCGTTTGCCTTCGTTTCTGAGGTGTCCCTGTTATTCTTCCTTCCGTTTCTTTGATTTTTACCACTTTTCTATTTTTCTATTTTTTTTTCTTTAACACACATCAAGAACATTTTTTATACATGTTGATTTTTTCAAATACATGATTAATTATTTGAAAAATTATGTTTGATGACTATGTCATTCTTACACATTATAAAATTTTGGTGTATACCATGAACATTTTTAATAAATGTTATCATTTATGAAATCCACAATTAACATTTTTATATGCAATCGACATTTTAGAAAATAATGTTTTGGTGTTAAAAAAATTAAGAGTTGTTCTACATTTTTCTATTGTATAAGAACTTTTTTTAAAACATTCAATAATTTTTAAATTGGCAATTAACATTTTTTTCATATATCTTTGTGAGGACTACTTTGTTAATACACATTGTACATTTTCGATACCTATCAGGAGCATTTTTAATACATGGTTACTTTTAAAAAATGGTTAAAATTTCTTTGATACACGATTGTCATTTTTTATTTTATTATTTTATTTTCAATATTTTAATACATGTTCTACGTTTTGGTATACCCCAGGAACATTTTTTATACACATTTAAAATATACAAAAAAATTATTACCATGTTTTTAAATGCTTGATTAAAAAGATATATTATCAAAAAAAATTCATACACATTATATATTTTTTATACATTTTTCGTATACTTGATCAACCTTTTTCATATACATTATTTCCTTTTTTACATTTTTCGTATGCATGAGAATACATTTTCCATAATGTATGTGTGTGTGTGTGTGTGTGTGTGTGTGTGTGAATGTATACACAAAAATAACAAATTAAGCAAAAAAAAAAGAAAAAAAGACATAGACATAGGCGCATGGTAAGCGGTTCCAGACGGGCACTCCCTCAGGTGAAGATACCATAGGTCTCGCTCCAAGCAAGACACGGGCGCGCCCATGCCGCTTCGTGCAAAGGCGCACATCTGCCTTCTACTTCCTCCGTTTCTAAATATTTGTTTTTACATACGAAGCAAAATGAGTGAATTCACACTCTAAAATATGTCTACATACATTCATATGTTGTAACCATTTAAAATGTCTAGAAAAACAAATATTTGGGAACGGAGGGAGTACAAGGCTTCGGTGGCGGTCCTGCCCAGCAAGACATTGCTTGCCATGCTGGTGACATTGTTTCTTTCTTCTTTTATTACATTTTCAATATATATATTTCAAATACTTAAATATACTTAAGAAATTTAAAACCATGAATTTGACAAAATGTTAACATGATATCTCTATCTAATAATAAAGCTGAAAGTGCTTTTTCGAAATCAACCCGCGGTCCGGACTTAAGTGACCAAAACGAACTGTCTTTTGTATTCTTTCAGAAACCCCCTTCTATTTTCATGAAATAAACCCGTAGTACGAACTTAAATAAATAAACAAATCATTTTCACACTTTCTAGAAAAAACCCTACCGTTTCTATTAATTAATCCGATGTTCAACTATAAGCAACAAATGTTCAATCATATCTTTTAAACCGGAAATCAAATTTTAAATTTTATATATGAAAATTTGATTAGAAAATATGTAGAATGTGAATATGATGTTATTTTACCTATTTAATATTTTTTAAATTCTATTTATGGTGTAATTTTAATCAATAGCGATGTTGAAAGTGCGTTATATCGACTAAAGAGGGGGTGAATAGGCGATTTTTATGAAAGTCTTCAAAACGTGAGAGTTATGAAGACAAACAGCGAAGATTATGCCTATTACTATGCAGCGGAAGTTAGATTACACTAGGCCAGCCATGATCATGTATTCAATAGAGTGAAAGCACAATGACAAACAACTGCAGTGTAATAAGGATCAGGTAGGAAGAAGTTATGAAGCCAAACAGATCATACATTCACGTTGTGAAGACAAAAGATAAAGCAAGCATGCAATGGCTTCACAATGTGTAACAGTAAGAAAAGGAAGTGAAGATGAAACCAGTGACTCGTTGAAGACACTGATATGTTGGACCAGTTCCAGTTGCTGTGACAACTGTACGTCTGGTTGGAGCGGCTAGGTATTTAAACCTTAGGACACACAGTCTTGAACACACAGTTCAGGACACCAAGTCCTCACCGTATTCTCCTTGAGCTAAGGTCACTTAGTCCTCGCCCAATCACTCTGGTAAGTCTTCAAGGTAGACTCCCAAACCTTCACAAACTTCGTTCACTGGCAATCCACAATGTCTCTTGAATGCTCTGAACGCGACGCCTAACCGTCTGGAGGATTCACAGTCCTCAAGTGTAATAAGTCTTCAGATCACACAGACAAGAAGACATAAGTGATGCCCAATGTTCTTTGGCTTTGGGTGGTTAGGGCTTTTCTCCTCACTAGGAATTTTCTCTCAAAGGCTTCGAGGTGGGTTGCTCTCAAACGACAAAAGCCGTGCACTGAAATCTGAGCAGCCAACCGTTTATGGTTGTAGGGGTGGGCTATTTATAGCCACTTGGCAACCCGACCTGATTTGTCCGAAATGACCCTGGGTCACTACGGAACTGACACGTGTCTCAGCGGTCAGATTTCGAACTCTCATGGCAACTTTACTTGGGCTACAAGCAAAGCTGACTTGTCCGGCTCTGCACAAGATTCGCTCTCATTGTCTTCACTCGAAGACATAGGTTTTTGATTTAGGCATCACTTCAGTCATTCTGACTGGTTCTCCTGGACCCCACTTAACAGTACGGTGGTTCCTATGACTCAACACAAAAGAAAAAGAACTACAAAAGATCTAAGTCTTCGAGCTCCATATGCTTCATAACGTGTCTTCTTTTGTCATTGTGACGCCCCCGATTTAATCGTACACTAATCATGCACGCAAATGTGTACGATCAAGATCAGGGACTCACGGGAAGATATCACAACACAACTCTAAAACATAAATAAGTCATACAAGCATCATATTACAAGCCAGGGGGCCTCGAGGGCTCGAATACAAGAACTCGATCATAGACGAGTCAGCGGAAACAACAATATCTGAGTACAGACATAAGTTAAACAAGTTTGCCTTAAGAAGGCTAGCACAAACTGGGATACAGATCGAAAGAGGCGCATGCCTCCTGCCTGGGATCCTCCTAACTACTCCTGGTCGTCGTAAGCGGGCAGCACGTAGTAGTAGGCACCTCCGGTGTAGTAGGAGTCGTCGTCGACGGTGGCGTCTGGATCCTGGGCTCCAACATCTGGTTGCGACAACCAGGTAGAAGGGATAGGGGGAAAAGAGGGAGAAAGCAACCGTGAGTACTCATCCAAAGTACTCGCAAGCAAGGAGCTACACTACATATGTATGCATTGGTATCAATTGGAATAAGGCTATCATATGTGGACTGAACTGCAGAATGCCGGAATAAGAGGGGGATAGCTAGTCCTTTCGAAGACTACGCTTCTGGCAGCCTCCGTCTTGCAGCATGTAGAAGAGATTAGACTGAAGTCCTCCAAGTAGCATCGCATAGCATAATCCTAACCGATGATCCTCCCCTCGTCGCCCTGTGAGAGAGCGATCACCGGTTGTATCTGGCACTTGGAAGGGTGTGTTTTATTAAGTATCCGGTTCTAGTTGTCATAAGGTCAAGGTACAACTCCAAGTCGTCCTGTTACCGAAGATCACGGCTATTCGAATAGATTAACTTCCCTGGAGGGGTGCACCACATAACCCAACACGCTCGATCCCATTTGGCCGGACACACTTTCCTGGGTCATGCCCGGCCTCGGAAGATCAACACGTCGCAGCCCTACCTAGGCACAACAGAGAGGTCAGCACGTCGGTCTAAATCCTATGGCGCAGGGGTCTGGGCCCATCGCCCTTTGCACACCTGCACGTTGCGAACGCGGCCGGAAGCAGAACTAGCCCCCTTAATACAAGAGCAGGCTTACGGTCCAATCCGGCGCGCGCCACTCAGTCGCTGACGTCACGAAGGCTTCGGCTGATACCACGACGTCGAGTGCCCATAACTGTCCCCGCGTAGATGGTTAGTGCGTATAGGCCAGTAGCCAGACTCAGATCAAATACCAAGATCTCGTTAAACGTGTTAAGTATCCGCGAACTCCGACCAGGGCCAGGCCCACCTCTCTCCTAGGTGGTCACAACCTGCCCTGTCGCTTCGCCACAAAGATCCACACAGAGGGCCGTTGGGGCAAAGGTCCTTTCAGCCCCCAATCCGTGAATCACTCGCGGGTGCTCCACAAGCCGACCCGACTTTAGTCACCACATGTATCATGTATAAAGTATATAGTATACCCGTGATCACCTCCTGAGTGATCACGGCCCGATAATATAGCATGGCAGACGGACAAGAATGTATGGCCACTGATGAAACACTAGCATCCTATACTAAGCAGTAGGATAGCAGGTAAGGGTAACAAATGTAGCAACAATGACAAGCTATGCATCAGAATAGGATTAACGAAAAGCAGTAACATGCTACACTACTCTAATGCAAGCAGTATAGAGGAGAGTAGGCGATATCTGGTGATCAAGGGGGGGGGGCTTGCCTGGTTGCTCAGACAAGAAGGAGGGGTCGTCGATGTAGTCGATCATAGGGGTACCGGCATCGGCCTCAGGGTCTACCGGAAAGAAGTAACGGAGGGGGAACACAATAAATAACAGAGCAATCAAATGTAACCCAAAGCAAGACGCGGCAATACGCGGTGCTAGGTATGCCCTAACGCGGTATTATGTGATACCGGCGAAGGGGGGAAACATCCGGGAAAGTATTCCCGGTGTCTCGCGTTTTCGGACAGATGAACCGGAGGGGGAAAATTGCGTGTTTGCTATGCTAGGGATGCGTGGCGGACGAACAGGCTGTGTATCCGGGTTCGTCTCGTCGTTCTGAGCAACTTTCATGTACAAAGTATTTTCATCCGAGTTACGGATTATTTAATATTAATTTTCAAAGTTTCTAATTCATTCTTAGAATTAACAGAATTAATTTAATTTAGAAAATGCCATTATGATGTCAGCATGAGGTCAGCGTGATGTCATCAGCCAACCAGTTAGTTGACTTAGTCAAACTGACAGGCGGGTCCCACATGTCATTGGCTGAAGACTAATTATTTGTTAACATTTAATTAGCAGGTTTAATTAGAGTTAATTAACTAAATAGTGTTAATTAAGTTAATTAATTATTTTAATTAACTAATATTTTTATTTTTATTCCTTTTAATTCTTTTCTCTTTTTTTAACAGTGCAGGGGCGCGGGCCCCACATGCCAGTGGCCCAGGAGGCCACTGGAGCGGGCGCAAACAGGCGCGCGGTGCGGGTGCCCGGACGGGGCGCTGCCAGTCGGTGCCACGGGAGGGGAGGACGACGGCGCCGGCGTGGCAGCGGCGAGGTCGGCGAGCGGCAGCGATGCTGGGCAGTGCACGGGGGCTGCGGACGAGGCCAGGGGAGCGTGGGCGTGGGCAAGCACGGCTGCAACGGCGGGGCTCGACCCCGAGCGACGTGCAGGGAGCGAGCGGAGCGCCGGAGTGCGCGGGGAGTGGGGACAGGGGAAGGAGGAGGGCGGAGGCCGTGGTCTCACCGGGCTTTGTAGGGTCGGGGAAATGGGCGCGGTGAGGTTCGGGGAGGCCGACGGGGATGACACGGCGGAGCAGGAGGCAGTCCGATGGGGGAGGGCGAAGCAGGCCGGCGATGGAGCGCTCTGGGACGTCGGCGTCGGGAGTGGTGGGGCGATGGCGCGCGATGGGTCGGGGCGTCGGTTGCCCCGATCCAGATCCATTCGGGGCGGGGTCGGTCGCCGAAGGACGGAGGGAGGAGTCGCTGGGCGGAGGCGATGGCTCCACGGCTCGCCGGAGCGAGGGGAGACAGAGAGGAGATGAGGACGGGGCGGAGGAGCTCCAAGCGGCGGCGATAGGGCGCCGGGTTCGAACCCCTCCCGATCCAGATGGGATCGAGAGGTGGGGGCTAACGAGAGGGAGTGGGGAGTGGGTGCGATGTGGGGGTTAGGGTTTCCTGGGGTGGGGGATATGGGAGGCCGGTTGGGCCAGGGAGGAGTTGGGCCGGATGGCCCAGTTGGCCTGGGGCTTTCGATTTTTTTATAAACCTTATTTTCTTTTATAGTTTCTGTTTATTTGTTTTCTTTTATTTCTCATTTTAGTAAAATACTACAGTGGCACCAAAATAGAGGTTGCAAACTAAGCCACAGCCACAAACCACTTAGCACCGAAACAAAATAGTTTTGAAATTGTTTAACATTTTGAAAGCATTAAATAATTATTATTGTTACTATTTTATTCATTTTAGAGTGTTTAAACATTTTATCAAAGTTTGGTTTCTCCACCATAATTACTTACGATTTATTTGTCACAACCCGAACATTTTAGTTTTGACGTTTGAAAACTTTTCTTGTTTGACTTTATTTAAAATTTGAATTTGAACGAGTTTTGAATCATCGCGAGATTAGGAACAGTAATCGAGGTGACGTGGCACCAATAGCAGAGGTTCACTGTAGCTTAAATATCCGGGCGTCACAGTCATAGTCTTCAAAGTGAATATCTTCATGTACCACCTTTGTGTTCAATGTCTTCATACATTTTTAGGGGTCATCTCTGGTAGTAAAACCGAATCAATGAGGGACTTCTACCTGTATTATCCTGCAATTCTCACAAACACATTAGTCCCTCAACTAGGTTTGTCGTCAATACTCCAAAACCAACTAGGGGTGGCACTAGATGCACTTACAATCTCCCCCTTTTTGGTGATTGATGACAAACTAGTTGAAGTTTTCAACGGGGAATATAGTCTGTGAAATTGTAAAGGAATTGTCTTCATAAGTTGCAAGGGCTCCCCCTGAAGATGTGCATATAAGTTAATTTGCTTTTGGAATGCAAATGCACATGGCAGGTTGTACTTGTGGAGATCCACTTCAGCTTATGATGACAATCCACTATGCATGTGAAAGTATATGAAGATAATGACATGCATAATGGAAAATGGACGTCTGCAAAATGAGATAAGTGCGGAATTTATCGTCGCACATGCGGAATTTATCTTCACAAACAGAGTGGCAAACAAGTAGCAGACGACCATCGAGTTTTAGTGTTTACAACTCAAAGAACCAAATGAAGCAAAAACAAGAGTTGTAAACACGAAGCAAAATATAACAAAGCATAAGGCACCCGCCCATATTGACCCGCTTGAAGACTATAAACATCATATGCTTCTCCCCCTTTTGTCAGTAATGACCAAAAAGGTTTGAAGACATAGAGTTTTCTACGCGTTCCCAGGCGCAGCAGGGTCGGTGGAGTTGTTTGGCGGTGCAGAGCTTGGAGGTGCTAAAGCAGGTGGCGGTGATGTAGCATCGTCTTCTTCATCAATGATTCTGGCAGTGACTGTGGCAGCAGATGAAGAAAACTCAGAGTCTTCAAGTGATGGTGTGTTGCGCATCACAACCCTTCTAGGAGGTGTTGTGTCAAACTTGAATCGCTCTGTGAAGCCATCCTCTTCAAGTTCAGCTTCAGTACATATCATTGAGAGCCCTTTCCAGGTACGACGACAAGTTTCATGAGTGACGAAGGCATTCTTGGTGGCAAGATTTTGAAGTCGATTAACATCCACCAAGAGGCTTTTCATCTGACGTTTTAGCCAGTCGTGATTCCTATCTTGTTTTTGATGAAGGTCCACAAGAAGCTCTCGGTCAATGAGAACACAAGTGCGCTTCTTGGGTCTTGAAGCAGGTGCACTATCAGTGGCTTCAGTTGAAGCAGGGTGTGGCGCACGTGTAGTGCCAGCCAAAGGATACACCCTGGAGATGGCTTCAACACCTTCATCGTTCTGAGTGAAGCTCTGGTGTTCTGCATTCTGAAGACTTAATGGTTGCTTGGCAGGCTCAGGATATATAGCTTCAGCAGAGGTGTCCACATCTGGCAAGAAGATCCGATGGTTGCGGGCTGAGGGCTGATATGAAATCACAGAGTGAAGCTTGATCAGCCGCATAACCCAAGGAGCATAAAACTTCAAGCCAAATAAATCTGAGCCGGATGCCGCAAGTTGGCGTATGAAGAAATCCTATGCATTGAACCATTTGCCATGAAGGATACAAAATATCATAGTCTTCATTGCACCTTCGATCTTGGCATTTGGAGAGTGTCCCTTAATGGGCTAGAGAGTCCGCCGGATGATGTGATATATGGTCCTGGGCAGATACTCAAAGTCTTCAACGAAGAACTCAGTTGGATAGGGTGCATCATGAGGCAATGGATTCATCATTGAGAGCATCTGACTCATATTTGGTTCAGGCCTCTGGAATATGCTCTCAATAGCTTCAGCATGTAGCTGACAGCCTTCCTCGTAGAATTCGCTAGGAGTGGGCAGGCCGGTGAGCTCAATGATATCAAATGCATTGGCTTCATGATGGACATTTCCAGTCATCCACTCCAGTACCCAAGTCTTCGGATCTCTGTTGTATCCTTTAATGTGGAGGGTGGCATAGAACTGAAGCAGAAGCTCTTCATTCCAGTGCTCTTCATCTGTGACAAAAGGCAGCAGACCCACTTGCTTAAAGCAATCCAAAGCTTCCTCTAGACATGGCAGACCAGCAATGGCTTCAACCTCAAGGCGCTTGTGCGGGAAGATGCGACCTTGGTTGTATAGGATGCTTGAGTAGTAGCTGCGCTGAGGATAGCTCCGGAACCTATCTGATACAATCCTTTCCCTTGAATAGGGGTTCTTGGAGCTGTTAAAAAATGTATTGTCTGCCTTGAAGCTATTAATATCAAAGGAGCCAGGTGCTGATGCAGGACCTGGGAACCTTGGCAGCCTTGGGACTGGCTTCTGAACATGAGGCCTGTGCTCAACATGGTAATCAAATTGAGGACCTGCAGCAGACTCAGGAACAGAAGTGTCTGGCTCAGTAGCTTCACTGTCTGCTGAAGCATTTGGTGGGGCGGGCTCCATATTGGCTTCAATGTTTGTGGTGGCAGCCTCAACATTTTCTTCCTCCGCTTGTGTAGTTGGAGGGACAACCTCAGGCATGTTCTCCTGGAGAACTGCATCTTGATGTAGCGGGGGAGTGGGTTCTGGTGGTGCTTCTTCATTGTCTTCGGCTGATGCAGCCGGAGTTTCTTCAGTATGGACTTGAGGCCTTGGACCTTTGCGAAGCCTACGGAACGCAGACGACGCTTGTGGGGTTGGAGTGGGCTGGGCCTCAAAGTCTTCTTCCTCCTGAGGGCGATCCGCCCATGACTCATCTTGTGCCATTGGCGTCAGAGGACGACCAATGCTGATGAGTTCGCTTGTTTCAAGCTGAGGAAGGGCTGCATCATCTTGCACATTGTCCTGGTGACCAATGTCTTCAGCAGCTATGGGGTCGGCTGCTGGAATATCTTCAGCTTCAGGAGCCTCTGTGGAAGCAGGTTCATGAACTGTCAATTGTCTTTCTGCGTTGGGGTGAACCATAGAGATAGGTTCAACTATCAGGGGCTCTATGGGAGCAGCCCGAGATTTCTTGATCTTGCGCTTCTTCTTGCTGGGGGCAGTATGAGAGGCTTCAGAGCTTTTCCTTTTCCTAGCTTCAGCCTCAGCAGTTCTTGTCTTCTTCAGCTCTGAAGCTGTTGATCGGCTCTTTGGCTTCGAGCCAGTCGTTGCATTTTAGAAGACGATTGGAACTGCTTCTTGCCTAGGTGCCTCTGGTTCAGTCATAGCAGGCTTCTTCTTCTTCTTCGCGGCCATCTTGGGGTCGATGCCAGGACGCCCAAGTGCCTTGCGCTTCTCGGCCTCATTGTAGGCCTGCACACATCGTTCTGCCAGAGACTTCATCCGCTCACGTGAACCTTGAGCTTCTGCACGCTTCTTCAGAAAATTTTCCTTTACCTCATGCAGCATGGTCTTGAAGCTCTTCACTTCTTGCACGCTGAGCTTGGCCATATTCTTCTTGAACTGAGCCTTTTCATGATCAATTTTCTGCTTCAGCTGAACAATGCGCTGAGCAATGGCAAGTTCTGAAGCGATTGCGCCTTGAAAGGCGACGCTGAGGCCAACAGGCAGCTGCAGATCTTCGAAGCTTATGTCTGGTGTGGCAAACCATTCGTCGATGAAGCTGTGGATGATGGCGACATCAAAGAGAGGCAAATTGTTGAAGATTTCAGCTTCCTCTTTGCTTTTGATGAGCTGCTCTAGAGCGTCATCTCCAAGATCTTCATCACTTGATAGATCAATGGCTTCGCTTCGCAGAATGGCAGCAGCTGTGAGTTCTTTGCTGGTGTGTGGCTGAGGCACCTTGTCCTTTTGGGGCTTGGAGACGCGGGATACGTCTTCAGACTGCACACTGTCTTCAGGAGGTGCAGTTGCCAATGGCTTCGCCCTTGAGACTTTTGAGGAAGGGGCCGTCTTTGAAGCTTTTGGCTTCTTCGACTGCTTTGGCTTCGGTTCAGCAGGAGCTTCATCAGACTCAGAGTCAGCTGGAGGGTCATTGACGGCAGTCCCTTGGACTGAGATGTGGGTGATGAGGCCCTCAAGGTTGGCAAACGGACCGATGACATTGGGTTCTGCGTAGCGTGTGCCATCTGCCCTTGGTGCGGAGGGGCCAGGGTTGAAGTCTAACCCAAATTTCTTCTTGTTCAGCTTCGCAGATTGTTGGGCAAACTGGAAGTTGCGCTTGAAAAGATTGTCGTCACGACACCAGAGGAGTGACGACGGATGCGCATCATCAGGCTGTGGTCCTCGGACCATGCATGGGTAGAAGCCTTGAGCAATGGCTTCATCTCTGGTCCTGGGTATGAGATTCTTGTAAATGATGTCCCCCCATGGTTTCTTGATGGCACATTTCTCAGCATACTCCTGAGTGACGAAGCGGTATTTGCACCACTGTTCTGCCCAATAGCGTCGAATCCATTGGATTCGGGTCTTGCGCTGCCCATAGCTCTCTTCTGGATCTGTTTTATACATTTCTGCCAGGTCTTCAGGCAGATCTTTGGAGGTACCCTCACGTCTCTGTCTGCCCCCCTTCCTTGCTGCTGCTTCTGAAGCCATAAACTTTAACTTGAAAGGCTTCAAAACTTTCAAAGGCTTCAAAGGCTTTCTTTTGCTGGACCAACAGGAACTGGCTTCAGGAGAGTTTATGTGATGCTTTAGGAATTCTGCAAATGAATGCAGACTATGAGAACCGAAGGATTCTCCCACGGACATGTACCTGTGACAGCATTAAGGTGCGAGGGAAGGGGAAGAGGTCATATGCATTCTCAGAAGGTTTTGAAGATTAATCAGTTTAGAAGACATTGACCTCATCGTGCGAAGACATTCACTCATAGATAAGAAGTTGGTTCCAGATTTGTACGAACCCATAGATCAGTACAAGTGAGGAATCTAACTACTTTATAAAGCACAAGTGAATATACTAGGCATGTTATGAGATGCAGATAGAGAGATCTAACTTGTGTGAAGAGAAACTTCTTATGGTAGAAAGTGACAGAACCATGAGATCAAAAGGGGCTGTAAAAAGAGGTTTTATTTACCACACTTGGAACTGCTAGACGGAGTGGGAGATGATGCCGAGCAGTTTAGTCCTCCGTGCCCTAACTTGGTGACGGAAGACACCTACGGCGACGGCGGAGAGAACGATGTCCGCGATCGGCGTGAAGACGGCGTCGGAGAAGTTGCGGCAGCGAAGCGCTTCGTCGCCGGCGTCGTCGAGTGCTAGCGGTGGCGCTAGGGTTCGTGCGAGGGTGGAAGAAGGAGATAATGACCGCGGTAAGTGTGAATTTATAGGCTCAAGGGCGGCACTGTGCTATTACACAGGTGCCCCTGGCGATTCGCATCTGAGGAACGCGTGGCCAGTTTGCGGAAGTTTTGGGTTTGTTCCACGTCCCACGCACGCCTGAATTGTCGGGCGGTCATTCCTGCTTCTCCGGATTTTATGTGGAGGCATGAGCATTGAAAATGGACTTTATGGTTGTCTCTTTATCTTCTGCTGACAAGGACGCAGTGAAGACATTCGACAGTTTCAATAGAATGCATATGACTTGGAGAGATAGAATTTGAGATAGAAAGCATAGAGAGATTAGGGTCCGATCACATTCACTTAGTTCAAAAGATTCAACCAAGAAAACATAGCTATAAGTGAATGTTGTAGAGGACAGAACACTAGTATGTATACATCTATATAATCAACAAAGTGAAGATAATCATGAAGACATGTTGAGTTCGAAGCCAAACCAAATGTGAAGACATTGCAAGGTAACGCCATGAGTGAAACACTTCAAAATAGAACTTTTGGTGGTGGCGTTGCCCACCGTATAGGAAGTATTAGACCCAGACACGGCGCACAATTATCATGGCGCTCCGAAGTCAAATTCCACATTAATTTATTCACACTTAGAATGTATGTCTTCATTGATTGAAGATATACTTTACTTCGTGTGTTGCACATCTAAGTCATCAATATGCATAAGGGTTAGGATGTGTGCCTGATCACAGTACATTTGAGGATTCCAGGATATTTAGCTCACACCGTAACTTGCAAAATCTCTTCTCATCCAAGGGCTTGGTGAAGATATCTGCCAATTGTTCTTCAGTGTTGACGTGTATGATATCAATGTCTTCCTTCACAACATGATCTCTGAGAAAGTGATGACGAATTTCAATGTGCTTTGTCTTTGAGTGCTGAACTGGGTTGTTGGCTATCTTGATGGCACTTTCGTTGTCGCGGTAAAGTGGTACTTGCTTCAGATGAATGCCATAATCCTTGAGTGTTTCCTTCATCCACAGAAGCTGAGCGCAGCAAGATCCAGCAGCAATGTATTCAGATTCAGCAGTGGAGAGAGATACACAGTTTTGCTTCTTTGAAGACCAACATACAAGTGATCATCCCAGAAAGTGACATGTGCCTGATGTAGACTTGCGATAAACCTTGTCACCAGCATAATCAGCATCCGAAAATCCAACCAAATCAAACTCTGAGCCCTTTGGATACCATAATCCTAGAGTTGGGGTGTGAGCCAAATATCGAAGAATTCGCTTCACAGCTAAGTGATGCGACTCCTTTGGTGCCGCTTGAAATCGAGCACACATGCAAACACTAAGCATAATATCTGGCCTAGATGCACATAAATAAAGCAAAGACCCAATCATGGAGCGGTATACCTTTTGATCGAACTCTTTACCATTGTCGTCAGGACCTAGATGATGTTTGGCTGGCATTGGTGTTGTGAAGCCTTTGCAGTCTTGCATACCGAACTTCTTCAGGCAGTCTTTGAGATACTTCTCTTGAGATATGAAGATGCCATTGCGTTGCTGTCGTATTTGAAGACCAAGGAAGAACTTCAGCTCCCCCATCATGGACATCTGATATTGCTCTTGCATCATATATCCAAACTCTTCACTGTACTTCTGATTTGTGCAGCTGAAAATAATGGCATCCACATATATTTGGCACACAAACAGTTCACCATCATATGTCTTCGTGAAAAGAGTGGGATCTAGGCAACCAGGTATGAAGCATTTGCTCTTCGGGAAGTATTTGAGTGTATCATACCAGGCCCTAGGGGCTTGTTTGAGGCCATACAGTGCCTTGTTGAGCTTGTATACCATGTCAGGATGTTTTGGATTTTCAAAGCCAGGCGGTTGTGCAACATACACTTCTTCTTCAATCTTTCCATTTAGAAAGGCACTTTTCACATCCATTTGATATAGAAGTATGTTATGATGATTTGCATAGGCCAGCAGAATGCGTATGGCTTCAAGCCTAGCCACGGGAGCAAATGTTTCATCGAAGTCAATGCCTTCCACTTGAGTATATCCTTGAGCAACGAGACGAGCTTTGTTTCTGACAACTTGACCATGCTCATCTTGTTTGTTGCGGTATATCCATTTGGTGCCTATTATGTTGTGCTTCCGTGGATCAGGACGCTTAACCAGTTCCCATACATTATTCAGCTCAAACTGTTGAAGCTCTTCTTGCATAGCTTGAATCCATTCAGGTTCCATGAAGGCTTCTTCAACTTTCTTGGGTTCTGATATTGAGACGAATGCGAAGTGCCCACAGAAATTTGCTAGCTGAGTTGCCCTTGAACGAGTGAGTGGACCAGGTGCATTGATGCTGTCAATTATTCTGTCAATCTGCACTTCATTGGCAACACGAGGATGTATAGGGCAAAGACTTTGCTCTTGCTGATCTGTGTTGTTGTTGGGAGGAATGTCTTTAGGCTGAGCATTGTCTTCATGTTGATCAGGTGCTGAGATGATAAGTTCTTCTTCAGGATGAGCTTCAGAAGGCATAATCTCTCCAGTTCCCATAAGCTCGATTGATTCACTAGCTAGAACTTCATCTAGCACATTTGACAGTTGCTCTCTTTGTGAACCATTTGTCTCATCGAACCGCACATCCACTGTTTCAACAACTTTGTAATGAAAGAGGTTGAAGACTCTGTAGGAGTGCGAATCTTTTCCATATCCAAGCATAAAGCCCTCATGTGCTTTTGGTGCAAACTTTGAGGTGTGGTGTGGGTCCTTGATCCAGCACCTTGAGCCAAATACTCTGAAGTAACTGACATTTGGCTTCTTGCCAGTTAGGAGTTCATGGTACCAGACTATGATGATGCTCGGGATTCGGACGAGGAGATGGAGGAATCTGCAAAGGCCTTCAATGAAATGTTGGAGTCTTCAAAACGTCCGCTCCACGAGCACACTGAGCTTTGCAGTTGGATGCCATCTCACAAGTAATGGCTCTGAAGGCTCAGTTTAACTTGGGCAGAGAATGCTATGACGCAATTATGACAGTATTTGGACGCTTTCTACCCAAAGGCCATGTAATGCCTGCAAACCTGTACCAGTCGGACAAAATCCTCCGTGCACTGAAGATGCCCTATGAGAAGATACATGCCTGTGAGAAAGGATGTGCCTTATTTAGGCTTGACTATGCGGACTTGAACTATTGTCCCATTTGCAAGTCTTCCAGGTATATTGTGGTAGACAACGGTATGGGTGAGAAGACACAGACCAAAATCCCCGTTAGTGTTCTTCGGTATATGCCAATCGTACCAAGACTTCAACGTCTTTTCATGGTCGAAGAGACGGCCAGACAGATGACATGGCACAAAACAGGCAAAAGAACCGAACTAGATGCAGATGGGAATCTGATGATGGTACACACATCGGATGGTGTTGCGTGGAAAAAGTTTGATGAATTACATGCTGACAAAGTGGCAGATCCGAGGCATCCTCGAGTTGGCATCGGCACGGATGGGTTCAGTGTGTTTGGTATGACGGCAGCCCAATACAGTTGTTGGCCCGTATTTGTCTTTCCACTCAATCTCCCCCCCGGACAGATTATGCAAAGAAAGAACATTTTCCTGACGTTGATAATTTCAGGACCCAACTATCCGGGCAAAAATATGAATGTGTACATGCAGCCGCTTAAGGACGAATTGCAAGAAGCCTGGGATAATGGGTTCAAGACATACGACGCCTTTAGCAAACGGAACTTCATAATGCGTGTCTGGTACATGTACTCGACGCATGACTTGCCGGCGTGTGCGCTATTCGTTGGCTGGTGTGTGCATGGAAGGTTCCCGTGCCCCACATGCAAGGGAGCTCTTGAGTTTCGTTGGCTTCAAGCCGGTCGCAAGTTTTCTTGCTTCGACATGCATAGACAGTTCCTGGATCCTCGCCATAAGTTCAGGAAAGACAAGAAGAACTTCATCAGGGGTAGAGTTGTCAAAAACTCTGCACCACCTGCATTGACAGGCCAACAGACCCTAGATCAGTTAAACGCTCTCGAGCCAGATCCACAACGTCCAGGGTACTTCAAGGGGTATAATACTAAGCACGCGTGGACTCACAAAACATGCTTATGGGATCTGCCTTACTTCAAAGACCTCCTTTGCCCACACAACATCGACGTGATGCACACTGAGAAGAATATCGCCGAGGCACTTTTTGGTACATTGTTCGGCATAGATGGGAAGTCAAAGGATAATACTAAGGCTAGAGTCGATCTAGAGGCGCTATGTGATAGGCCGTTACAAAACATGAAAGAACCAAAAGGAAAGCAGAACTGGACGAAGCCAAAGGCATGGTTCAATCTTGGAAGGCCAGCTATGAGGGAAATTCTCTTGTGGGTGCAACAGCAGTTGATGTTCCCCGATGGGTATGCAGCGAATCTAAAGAGGGGAGCGAATCTTGATAAACTGAAGATATTTGGTCTCAAGAGTCATGATTGGCACATATGGATTGAGCGGGTAATGCCAGTGATGTTGCATGGCTTCATCCCTGAGGATGAATGGCTAGTACTGGCAGAACTCAGCTATTTCTTCCGTGTTCTTTGTGCGAAAGAACTATCGCCTGGCGTGCTAGAAGAAATGGAAGAGTTGGCGCCGGAGTTGATCTGCAAGTTAGAGAAGATCTTTCCACCGGGCTTCTTTAATCCAATGCAGCATTTGATTTTGCATCTCCCGACCGAGGCAAGATTGGGGGGGCCCGTGCAAAATCGTTGGTGCTACCCAACTGAGAGGATGCAGAACACGCTTCGAGAAAAATGTAAAAATAAACGTAGAATTGAAGCATCGATGGCTGAGGCATTCATCACAGAGGAGGCGGCAAACTTCGTAACAGCGCACTACGAAGCCAAAAATCGTCATTTGCATAATCCGAAGCCTCGGTACAATGCTGACGAGCCTAAAAAGGGTGGATCCAGCCTCAGCCTATTCAAAGGGAATCTCGCACCAGCTAGTGTTTCACATCCAGTATCTTTGGATAACGAAGAATGGCGGGCCATTTCGTTGTATATCTTCAACAACCTGATAGAAGTGCGGCCGTACATCGAGTAAGTTCTCGGTACATTGTTTCGCAACTTCTATTTCCTTTGAACTACTCTTATTCCTGGATGTCATACAGTCGATACGTCGCCATATTCTCGTATGGAGCGGAGATCCAAGAGGATTCCGTCGAAGAGTATGAGCTTCTCGCAAAGCAAGGAGGTGGCTATCCCGGTTTCATCTCTTGGTTCAAAGAAACAGTAATTTCTATTAGACAATTTCATTTCATTCGCTAATTTGTGCATAATGCAACAATCCTTTCAGATTAAACTTGTAGGCTAATTCAGAGTCTATGGACGCCGAATTGAGACAAGTCGCTAATGGTTTTGACTATAAGGTCCGTTCATTTGACAAGTACGACATCAACGGGTATCGCTTTCGTACCTATGGCAAAGAGCTATCTATGGCCGACCGAAAGTCTACAAATTGTTGTGTATCTGCTATCGGCGAAGGAGGTACCGAGTATTATGGGAGAGTTGAAGCAATTTATGAACTTCTGTTCTATGGTGAAAACCCACCGAATGTCGTAGTCTTCAAATGTTATTGGTTTCAGCCGAAGGAGACTAGAAGGACTCATGAACATATAGGGCTAGTTGAAATCAACCAAAGCACTCATTTAGATGTTCCTGATGTCTATATTATGGCTCAACAGGCGACCCAAGTATTCTATCTACCGTGGGCCTGCCAAACTAATCCAAATCTGAAAGGTTGGGATGTCGTTTATGAAGTGCCGCCACGTGCTAGACTTTCTCCCCCAAAGGAAGAGGATTATGAACCTCACATTAACCCAGACACATATGAAGGAGAATTCTTCGAAGAGACACGTCTTTCCAAAAAGCGTTTCAAGAACCGCTATACTTCACCCCAAAACATTGAAGTAGACAGCGACAATGAATCCGACATCACCCCAGAGGAGGAACAGGAAGAGTCGGAACAAGAAGAGGTTACTGCTGCGGATGACCTGTCAATGCTTGACCAATTACGTCAAGGTGGCCTTGCACATGTTGATGCCAATGAACCCTATGAGCCCGTCATTGATTATAGTGATGATGATGATTATGCATTTATTGATGATACTGATCGAGATTATTAGTAGTGTCAGGTATTAAATTTTTTTATGTTGTACTTGATGATGATACACTTAAGTGATACACATATTATTATTCATGTCGGTCTTTTTTTATGTTGTACTAATTTCGTTTACTGTTTGTCATGGCAGGTGTTGAAAGATGGTGGGCGCTGGTCGGGAGCGCGCCAAGGCCCCTTCTCCGTCGGCGCGTGGTCTGAGGTCTTCCATTCCAGACGCACCTCTCCGCCGAGCGTTGCTGGACAGTATGGCCACACCGCCGGGCCCTTCTTCGTCGACCGCGGTGCCCAGCAGGGGACGAGGTAGGAAGAGAGGAGGTGGGGCATGTGGTCGTGGGAGAGGAGGTAGGGTGACTGCTACGGCGCCTTCCTCGCCGCCACCCCCAGCTGTTTCACCCGAGCACGTGACTGCTAGGGTGGACTCGTCCGAGGAGGAGGCTGCACGGACTCCGGTCCATGAGCCTCCGGTCCACGGGTCTTGGGCCCACGAGCCTCGGGTTGACTGGCCTTCGGCCCACGAGAGTTCGGCCCACGAGACCCCGGAGGAGCACACGTCCGGATGGGGTACCTGGCCGGATCAGCCCGAGGAGCCGAGTGGCCATGCTGATGATGGCGGGGAGCCGACTGATCTTGAGGAGGAGGGGGGCACCGTCTACCAGCGTGGTGCTACACGGCTCCCGTCCGTGCCGGCGACCCGCGAGCAGAGGTGGTTGATTTTCCCTGATGGGGAGAGGTACGTAAGTGCATTTAATATTTTTGTACCTTCTGCATTCACGTTTCTTCAAATAACTAATGCGTTGGCCTTGTCATGCTGCAGGGGTTGGGACCACCATCATAGTGTCCGCCGGCCCAACTCCGTCCTTGGAGTTCTTTGCCGGCAAAACTTCCCGGGGTTTGTCACGTTGCCTGGTGAGGGTCGGCTTCTAGAGCTTGGATTGAGCTGGGAGCACTACGTGGCTGCCCCGGCCCCGCCGGATGAGATTATCGATGGTGTCGTGTGCGACATGAGGGCAGACATGGTGATCAGAAAGTTCTGGGTAATTTCTCCTTTACACATTTAAAAATCTTCAACTAGCTAGTTATTAATTGTACTAATCAATATTGTCTCATTTGATTGCAGACATTCTACAGGTGTGAGGAGGGATACGAGGAGGACGCGGCACATGTTATCGAGAACGTCTGCAAGCGCCTACTCCAGAACTTACGGCACGAGGCTCGGGTGCAGGCTGTTCGAGACTACTACGCCTTGCATGGTATCAAGAAGACCAAGCCGGCGTGCCGCGATAAGTTCCTGAGTAAGGAGCAGTACATGAAGGTAATTCTTAAGGCCTTCTCTACTTAAGTTCCTTCATTTAGTAATTCTTAGCCGTAGCGCTCAAGTTTCCATTTGCTAACTTAGGCGCCTCCGAGATGGTGTGCGGATCGGATGGATTGTTGGGAGGTGTTGGTTGATGAGTGGTGCTCAAAACAATGGCTAGCCCTCCACAACGAGGCCAAGGACAAACGTGCCCAAATGGAAGGTGTGCCACACCATCAAGGCAGCTCCAACTTATATCAGTTCGGGCGCAACTGGGTATGTGGTTTGCTTCATGATTCATGCAATTCATTCATCATGCTAGCTTGAGCCCTTTAATTACTAATTTTCATTGTTTCTCTCTTTCAGGCACGCTACAATAAGGCGGATAAGGTGCCAGAGGTGTACGACCTATATGCCATGGCCCACACTGCCTCTTTCAAGAAAGTCAAGGCTTTCTCTCAGTCTGACCTCGATGATGCAAACAACTTCACCAACATCTCCTCCCACAACAAGCTCGTGAGATATAGAGATGAGGGGAAGGCGAGGAAAGGGGAGGACTTTAACCCGAGCCAGGGTCCCATTGATCCAGAGCTGGTGATGATATCTGGTGGCGGGAGGTCCCATGGCTCCATAGCCATTGGAGATGGACTTATCCGTTGTCCTAGCACTCTCCCGGAGATCAAGGCACGCCAGTCGAGCTCCGCTCCTGAGATAAGGCCTCGTGAACGGCCAGTGCAACTCGCCATCAAGGTTAGTGATACGTGCTCAGTTATCTTTCTCCATTACATTGTGTGCGCTTCCATCAATGATTACAAATGGTCATGTGAGTGGTGTTGCAGGCTGCTATACAGAGTGAGAGAGATAGAACGGAGAAACTTCTGGCGGAGGCGGCGGAGAGGCAGCGGGAGTTGGAGGAGAGGACGACAAAGATGATGGAGGAGGAGAGGGCACGGAATGACATGCAGGCAAGGGCCATGTACGAGCTCCTTGTGGTAAGTTTCTTCTACAGATTAGCCAAAACATTCATGTAGTGTTTGTCTCATTACTAACTAGTATGACTGAGTCGTCAAAACCAAATGTGCAGTCTGTGTGCGAGAAGACAGGTCAGACCGCTCCGCCGATGCCAGTGATTGCTCCTGGGACCACGGTGAGTTTTATTTGAATGGACATTACTTGCTAGTCTTAACATTTGAGTGTCATCATGCTAACAAGTCATTGGAAATGATCTTTGGTGCAGCGTAACTCCAGACAAGCATCGCACGATCCTTCTCCAGCTACCGACACGAGCCACCCCGCTCCTACACCTCCTGGATCTTGGTAAGTTTATCTAGTGTTTTGCTTAACACATGCATAAAGACCTAGACTTAGCTTTATTTCCTCCAATGCTTACCATAATGACCTAGACTTAGCTTCTTCTCCTCCAAAATGACTTAATAAGCTTACTGACCTCCAAAACCATCCATTTTACCTAAGTTAGCTCTAAAACGATCTGTACTTAGCTTACTTATGTCAAAAATTGCATAATTAGCTTAGTTAGCTCATAGACGATCCATTTTACCTAAGTTAGCTCTAAAATGACCCATTTTACCTAGGTTAGCTTATAAATGATCCAGTTCATCCAAGTTAGCTCAAAAATGACCCATTTTACCTAGATTAGCTCCTAAATGATCCATTTTACCTACGTTAGCTTTAAAATGACCCATTTCACCTAGGTTAACTCCAAAATGACCCATCTTACCTAGGTTATCTCATAAACGATCCATTTCAACTAATTTAGCTCATAAACGATCCATTTCACCAAGTTAGCTAAAAAACGATCCATTTCACCTAAATTAGCTCTTAAATTATCCATTTCACCTAAGTTAGCTCAAAAAGATCCATTTCAACTAAATTAGCTCATAAATGATCCATTTCACCTAAGTTAGCTCAAAAACGATCCATTTCAACTAAGTTAGCTCATAAATGATCCATTTCACTAAGTTAGCTAAAAACGATCCATTTCACCTTAGTTACCTCAAAAACGATCCATTTGACCTTAGTTAGCTCATAAACGGCCCATTTCAACTAAGTTAGCTCATAAATGATCCATTTCACCTTAGCTAGCTCATAAACGACCCATTTCAACTTAGTTAGCTCATATATGATCCATTTCACGTAAGTTAGCTCATAAATGACATACTCTTCTTGTTCTAGTCTTCTTCTTGTTCTACTCTTCTTGTTCTAGTCTTCTTCTTGTTCTACTCTTCTTCTTGTTCTACTCTTCTTGTTCTAACTTTCTTATTTTTCATTTTGCAGATTTCATTCACTTGACGAAAGCTTGCATAGATGGAGTGCTCCTTATCCCTTTCTCTGTTTCTTTTGTATCGTTGAACTATGCATGTATCGTTGGATGAAACTATTGTAATATATATGGTTGGATGCCTCTATGTTGAACTTGTTATGTATGATGGAACTATGCATGTAATATATATGGTTGGATGATGAAGTTATATGTTGGATATCTTATATGTTTGCTCTGTAATGGCCTTTTGAAATATATCTATATATGTCATATATATTTGTGATGAAAATTGTTGGATTTAATAAAAAACAGATAAAAGACCCAATATGCAGGCTCTTTGACGTCGGCCTCCGACGGCAACGGGCTCTTTGCCGTCTGCCGCGGACGGCAAAGAGGACACGTGGCATCCAGCTGTGCTTCCTGGGAGCTGACCCATTTGGTCAGTTTGCCTACAGTGGCAGACGGCAAAGACTTTGCCATCAGTGTCAGACGGCAAAGAACCTGCCATGTAGTGACGTGTAGATGACATCATACGGCGGACGGCAAAGACACTAGAAATTTTGCCGTCAGCGGCGGACGGCAAAGGCCTGCTGTTAGCCACTTAACGGACTGACAGCGCAATTATTGCCGTCCGCTCTCTTTGCCGTCCGCCGCAAACGGCAAAGGGCCTTTGCCATCAGCCGCCAGGAAGCAGACGGCAAAGTAGCTGTTTACCGTAGCCTACTTTGCCGGAGCCTTTTGCCGTCCGCCATTCATGCCTTTGCCGTCCGCCGTGGCAGACGGCAAAATAGCTGATTCCTGTAGTGATTGGCGAATCGTCTGAAGACATCCTGCACTTCAGTCTTGTAAAGGATTATGTGCACCCAAGTATATCTAGAGTAATCATCAACAATGACGAAGCCATAGAGGCAAGCAGTAGTAGTAAAAGTTGAGTAGTGAGTGGGACCAAAAAGATACATGTGGAGCAGTTCGAAGGGTTGTGTAGTAGTCATGATTGTCTTCGAAGGATGTTTTGCCCTTGTCATCTTCCCTGCATCAGAGGCACCGCATAAGTGATCTTTCTTGAACTTGACGCCCTCGATGCCTATGACATGCTTCTTCTTCGCAAGGGTGTGGAGGTTCCTCATGCTAGCATGCCCAAGCCTTCGATGCCAAAGCCAGCATTCTGAAGCTTTTGCAAGAAGAAATACTGCAAGTTGTGGCCTTGCTGAGAAATCTACCACATACAAATCATCTTTCCTATACCCTTCAAACACTAGAGACTTGTCAGATTCCATTAGTACTAGGCAACGATATTTTCCAAACATTACGATCATGTTCAAATCGCAAAGCATTGAGACAGACATTAAGTTGAAGCCAAGGGATTCAACAAGCATGACTTTATCCATGTGTTGATCCTTTGAGATTGCAACTCTACCTAGACCCAATACCTTACTTTTACCAGTGTCAGCAAATGTGATGTGGCTCTTGTCGGATGGACGTAATGTTGAGTCCATAAGAAGGCTTCTTTTGCCAGTCATGTGATTTGTACGCCCACTGTCAATAATCCATTCTGAAGACTTTGAAGTCGCTGGTGTCGTACCCTACAGTGCAGTTAGGGGGATAGGCTTCACGAAGAGAATTGTGAAGCAAAAACATTTGACGAACCAGTGGGTTATGAAAACTTAGATCCAGATTAGGACTAATAGGGAAAGTAGCATGCGATTCAGGAACGAAGTACATAATGATGCCATTCGGGCATTTTATCTTGCGCCCTACAAGATTTTTAAGGTCCCCAGCAATAGCATCAGAAGATTTTGTTTTTCTACTGGAGACCTTTCCCTGCAAAAGAGAGTTAAGCTTTTTTAACCACCCACATCTTCAAGGGTGGCTTAGAAGCAATAAGTCTAAGTGCAGCATCCGAGAATTTTGGCTTTGAAGCCTTAGTAAACAGTCTTGCAGGTGGACAATAATACTCATTAGAATAAGCAGAATAATTTTTGGTCATATGAACATGACGGTTCGATGAACCGCTCTCATATTCATATGCCTGAGTATGGTTTCCCTGCAAAACATTTGTGTTAGTGTGACTCAGGTGAGTCCTTTGTTTGTATGAAGCCTTTGGACCATATGAAGCCTTTAGTCTGAGGTTTGTCTTCTTCAAGTGAGGTGTCATGAAGACATTCACAGGAAGATTTTCCAGACACTTTTTCGGAGCCCAGATCTTCTTCATAGGCGGTCCATTCCTGCAGTTAGTACCAATGTACCTGGCAAACACTTCACCATTCTGATTCTTAAACAGTTTATAGTTTGCATCAAAGGATTCATGATAATGGGGTTAGCACAAGTGAAGCCAGATAAATTGGATGGATCTGCTGAAAGTTCCTTTGCAGCAACCCATGTGGTTTTGGGGTACTGCTCAGGTTTCCAGTAAGAGCCATCTGCATTCATTTTCCTTACGAACCCAACACCCTCTTTCCTAGGGTTTCGGTTCAGAATCTGCTTCTTGAGGACATCACATAATGTCTGATGTCCTTTAAGACTTTTGTACATCCCTGTTTCAAGCAATGTCTTCAACCTAGCATTCTCATCAGCAATAGCAGTGGTATCCTCAGCAGAGGGGTTAGTTACCACATCAACAGTTGAAGATATTGCAACAACAGTAGCAGTGGAACATTCAGCAACAGAAGTAGCATTATCACGCTCAATGCATTTAAGACATGGTGGTTCAAATCCTTCCTGAGCGGAACTGATCTGTTCGGCGCAAAGTGACTCGTTTTCCTTTTGAAGATCTTCATGAGCCGCTCTCAATTTCTCAAGTTCTTGCTTCCTTTGAAGATAATCATAGGAAAGCTTTTCATGAGTCGTTGAGAGAGTATCAAGACGATCTTCAAGTTCCTGATACTTAATGTGAAGATTTTTTATGTCTTCAATTAAGGATTCAGATCGAGTCATTTCAGCACCCAACAGATCATCGCTTCTGTCTAACAGTTTTTGAATATGTTCCATAGCTTTCTGTTGTTCAGTTGCAATTTTAGCAAGTGTTTTGTAGCTGGGTTTTGAATCACAGTCAGAGTCATCGTCACTAGATGTTTGATAGCGAGTAGTGCGTGTGTTTACCTTGGCACCGCGTGCCATGAAGCAGTAGGTAGGAGTGGAGTCGTCTTGTCATTTGCGTCGGTGTCGGTGATGCAGTCATTGTCTTCAGTGTTGAAGATGGACTTGGCGACGTATGCTGTAGCCAGACTCGCAATGCCAGAATCAGACTCCTCCTCAGACTCCACCTCTGCCTCCTCAGAAGCGGACTCCTTCTCTGAATCCATTTCCTTGCCAACAAACGCACGTGCCTTGCCAGATGAGCTCTTCTTGTGTGATGAATGTTGGGGAACGTAGCAATAATTCAAAAAATTTCCTACGTGTCACCAAGATCAATCTATAGAGTCATCTAGCAACGAGGGAGGAGTGGATCTACATACCCTTATAGATCGCGCGCGGAAGCGTTCAAGAGAACGGGGTTGATGGAGTCGTACTCGTCGTGATCCAAATCACCGATGATCCTAGCGCCGAACGGACGGCACCTCCGCGTTCAACACACGTATGGAGCAGCGACGTCTCCTCCTTCTTGATCCAGCAAGGGGGGAGGAGAGGTTGATGGAGATCCAACAACACGACGGCATGGTGGTGGAAGTAGCGGGATTCCAACAGGGCTTCGCCAAGCGCTGCGGGAGGAGGGAGATGTGTCATGGGAGGGAGAGGGAGGCGCCAGGGCTTAGGTATGGTTGCCCTCCCTTCCCCCCCACTATATATAGGGCCAAGGGAGAGGGGGAGGGCGCAGCCTTGCCCCTTCCTCCAAGGAAGGGTGCGGCCAAGGGGGGAGGAGTCCATCCTCCCCAAGGCACCTCGGAGGTGCCTTCCCCTTTTAGGACTCTCCCTTTTCCTCTACTCTTGGCGCATGGGCCTCTTGGGGCTGGTGCCCTAGGCCCATATAGGCCAAGGCGCACCCCCTACGGCCCATGTGGCCCCCCGGGGCAGGTGGCCCCACCCGGTGGACCCCAGGGACCCTTCCGGTGGTCCCGGTACAATACCGGTGACCCCGAAACTTGTCCCGATGGCCGAAATAGCACTTCCTATATATAATTCTTTACCTCCGGACCATTCCGGAACTCCTCGTGACGTCCGAGATCTCATCCGGGGCTCCGAACAACATTCGGGTTACCGCATACTAATATCTCTATAACCCTAGCGTCACCGAACCTTAAGTGTGTAGACCCTACGGGTTCGGGAGACATGCAGACATGACCGAGATGACTCTCCGGTCAATAACCAACAGCGGGATCTGGATACCCATGTTGGCTCCCACATGTTCCACGATGATCTCATCGGATGAACCACGATGTCAGGGACTTAATCAATCCCGTATACAATTCCCTTTGTCTAGCGGTACGATACTTGCCCGAGATTCGATCGTCGGTATCCCGATACCTTGTTCAATCTCGTTACCGGCAAGTCTCTTTACTCGTTCCGTAACACATCATCCCGTGATCAACTCCTTGATCACATTGTGCACATTATGATGATGTCCTACCGAGTGGGCCCAGAGATACCTCTCCGTTTACACAGAGTGACAAATCCCAGTCTCGATTCGTGCCAACCCAACAGACACTTTCGGAGATACCCGTAGTGTACCTTTATAGCCACCCAGTTACGTTGTGACGTTTGGCACACCCAAAGCACTCCTACGGTATCCGGGAGTTGCACAATCTCATGGTCTAAGGAAATGATACTTGACATTAGAAAAGCTTTAGCATACGAACTACACGATCTTGTGCTAGGCTTAGGATTGGGTCTTGTCCATCACATCATTCTCCTAATGATGTGATCCCGTTATCAATGACATCCAATGTCCATGGTCATGAAACCGTAACCATCTATTGATCAACGAGCTAGTCAACTAGAGGCTTACTAGGGACATGGTGTTGTCTATGTATCCACACATGTATCTGAGTTTCCTATCAATACAATTATAGCATGGATAATAAACGATTATCATGAACAAGGAAATATAATAATAATCAATTTATTATTGCCTCTAGGGCATATTTCCAACAATGAAGACTTTGAGGAAGACTTGGAAGAAGACTTTGAGTATTTGTTCTTCTTCTTGTCGTCAGACTCATATTCCTTGCTCTTCTTCTTCCTTCTGTTCTCATTGTCCCACTATGGACACTCAGAGATGAAGTGTCCAGTTTTCTTGCACTTGTGACATGTTTTCTTCTTGTAGTCATGAGCAGAAACTTCATCATTCCTTGAGCTTGATCGTGAAGATTTTCTGAAGCCTTTCTTCTTGGTGAATTTTTGGAACTTCTTCACTAGCATTGCAAGTTCTCTTCCAATGTCTTCAGGATCATCAGAACTGCTGTCAGATTCTTCTTCAGATGAGGAAACAGCTTTTTCCTTCAAGGCACGAGTTCGCCCATAGTTTGGACCATAGATATCTCTTTTCTCAGAAAGCTGAAACTCATTTGTGTTGAGCCTCTCAAGTATGTCAGGCGGATTGAGTGTCTTGAAATCAGGACGTTCTTGAATCATCAGGGCTAGGATGTCAAACGAACTATCAAGTGATCTCAGCAGCGTCTTGACGATTTCATGTTTGGTGATTTTAGTGGCGCCGAGGGCTTGAAGCTCATTTGTGATGTCAGTGAGCCGATCAAATGTGTGCTGGACATTCTCATTGTCATTTCGCTTGAAGCGGTTGAAGAGGTTGCGAAGAACACTGATTCTTTGATCTCTCTGGGTTGAGACGCCTTCATTGACCTTGGAGAGCCAGTCCCAGACCAGCTTGGATGTCTTCAAGGCACTCACACGGCCATATTGTCCTTTTGTCAGATGGCCACAAATGATATTTTTGGCAGTAGAGTCCAGTTGAGTGAACTTCTTGACATCAGCAGCAGTGACACCTTCTCCAGCCTTGGGAACGCCGTTCTCGACGACATACCATAGGTCGACGTCAATGGCTTCAAGATGCATGCGCATCTTATTCTTCCAGTAGGGATATTCAGTTCCATCGAAGACGGGGCACGCAGCGGAGACTTTGATTATCCCTGCAGTCGACATAGCTAAAACTCCAGGTGGTTAAACCGAATCACACAGAACAAGGGAGCACCTTGCTCTGATACCAATTGAAAGTGCGTTATATCGACTAGAGGGGGGGTGAATAGGCGATTTTTATGAAAGTCTTCAAAACGTGAGAGTTATGAAGACAAACAGTGAAGATTATGCCTATTACTCTGCAGCGGAAGTTAGATTACACTAGGCCAGCCATGATCATGTATTCAATAGAGTGAAAGCACAATGACAAACAACTGCAGTGTAATAAGGATCAGGTAGGAAGAAGTTATGAAGCCAAACAGATCATACATTCACGTTGTGAAGACAAAAGATAAAGCAAGCATGCAATGGCTTCACAATGTGTAACAGTAAGAAAAGGAAGTGAAGATGAAACCAGTGACTCGTTGAAGACAATGATATGTTGGACCAGTTCCAGTTGCTGTGACAACTGTACGTTTGATTGGAGCGGCTAGGTATTTAAACCTTAGGACACACAGTCCCGGACACCCAGTCCTGAACACACAGTTCAGGACACCAAGTCCTCACCGTATTCTCCTTGAGCTAAGGTCACTTAGTCCTCGCCCAATCACTCTGGTAAGTCTTCAAGGTAGACTCCCAAACCTTCACAAACTTCGTTCACTGGCAATCCACAATGTCTCTTGGACGCTCTGAACGCGACGCCTAACCGTCTGGAGGATTCACAGTCCTCAAGTGTAATAAGTCTTCAGATCACACAGACAAGAAGACTTAAGTGATGCCCAATGTTCTCTGGCTTTGGATGGTTAGGGCTTTTCTCCTCACTAGGAATTTTCTCTCAAAGGCTTCGAGGTGGGTTGCTCTCAAACGACAAAAGTCGTGCACTGAAATCTGAGCAGCCAACCGTTTATGGTTGTAGGGGTGGGCTATTTATAGCCACTTGGCAACCCGACCTGATTTGTCCGAAATGACCCTGGGTCACTAAGGAACTGACACGTGTCTCAACGGTTAGATTTCGAACTCTCATGGCAACTTTACTTGGGCTACAAGCAAAGCTGACTTGTCCGGCTCTGGACAAGATTCGCTCTCATTGTCTTCACTCGAAGACATAGGTTTTTGATTTAGGCATCACTTCAGTCATTCTGACTGGTTCTCCTGGACCCCACTTAACAGTACAGTGGTTCCTATGACTCAACACAAAAGAAAAAGAACTACGAAAGATCTAAGTCTTCGAGCTCCATATGCTTCATAACGTGTCTTCTTTTGTCATAGTCTTCAAAGTGAATATCTTCATGTACCACCTTTGTCTTCAATGTCTTCATACATTTTTAGGGGTCATCTCTGGTAGTAAAACCGAATCAATGAGGGACTTCTACCTGTATTATCCTGCAATTCTCACAAACACATTAGTCCCTCAACTAGGTTTGTCGTCAATACTCCAAAACCAACTAGGGGTGGCACTAGATGCACTTACAGATGTATACAATCTGAATAAGATGTTATTTTACCTATTTAACATTTTAAAATTCTATTTATGGTATAATTTTAATCAACAGCGCACAATCCGTCTTTTTTCCGTACCGAGGCTAATCTGTGTTGCAAATGAACACTTCATCAAAATCGGATTGAAGACAAAATAAACCACTAATAACCACAGATACATGCCTCAGCAAAACATCGCATCAAAAAAAGAAATTTGATGTTCATCTTATGGAGAGAGAGAGAGAGAGAGAAAGAGAGAGAGGCAGCATAGATGGGGATGCCATGTTCAAATAAAGGACATGGATCTATTGGGGTCTTTGTGTCATGATTATTGGTTAGGGGCATGTCTTATTGTTTCTTCTCGTTGCAACGTATAGACTCTTTGGCTAGTATAACAAAAATGTTAGCATAGTTTTAGTTGAATGTCGATAACTTATGAAAGAAATGTATAAATAGTGCAAAAAAATGTATAAAAAATGTTTGAATAAAGGACATGGATCTATTGGGGTGTTGAGTCATGATTATTGGTTAGGGGCGTATCTTATGAAAGAAATGTTTTAATTGAATGTTGATAACTTATGAAAGAAATGTTTAAATACTGTAAAAAAATTGTTAGCACAGTTTTGAAAAAATGCTGATAACTTTTGGAAAATATGTTCATCACAATGAAAAATATTCCCGCGTTTCAAAAAAATATTTATGCCAAATTTCTTGACAATGTGAATACTACGTAAGAAACGTTTGGATAATGTAAACATTGTTTCTTACCATTGAAAAACTGTGCGTGAAATTTTATGAAAATATTTCTGCATTTTTTTAAAAAATGTGACATTTTCTAAAATCTTATATGCATTGTAGAAATTCTCAGGCAAGTTTAAAACAACTGGTTTTCAACAAAAAATTGTACATCTCGTTTTAAGGAAATAATCATGCGTTTCCAAAAAATGTCCATGAAATTTCCAAAAATGGTTGTACAATGTAAGAAAATGCTGGCGTTTGTTTAAGAAAATAAATTGTTGCGCAACGTGTATTTTGAAAACATTATCGTGTATTCAAAAAGTCTTCGAACATGTATTAAAAATGTACATCATGCGTTTGAAAAGTGTCCTGCATGTATCAGAAAAATGTGTCACATGTGCTCTAAAAATATAAATTGTGTACCAAGAAAAAGTTGACATGTGTTAAAAATAGATAAGAATGACAAAGAAACAAAAAGGAAAGAAAACGAAAGTATAACAAAGAGAGAAATAAAAAGGGAAACCCACAAGGAACCAAAGTAAAAAGAAGAAGGGGGAAAGAAAACCCGAAGGAAAAGGGTGAAAAAACAAAAAGAAAGCAGGAAAAACCAAGAAAAACGAAGCATGGCGAACCTTTCAGCGCGCAGCGAACAAACAGGGTAGTGAGCCGGCCCACTAGTCGCGTACACGGTCGATTCGTATTACGACTCGACAGGGGCGACGTATAGCCCTAGCGCATGCACAGGCAGAAAAACAAGCATAGGGACGTGCATAGGGACGGACCTCGCCTCCTCGAGTCTAAGTTTGAGGCTTTTTTTGGTTCATAGGATAGAATTATTATAGGAATAGGAATCTTGTAGGAAATGAGATGACATGTATTTCAAATCCTATGAGTAAGAATAGGAAACAAGATGTCATTTGTTTGACACTAAAGGAATTTTCCATTGAGTCTAAGTTTTTTTTTATTTTTCTATGAAATGTGGAGGATAGAAACCAATCCTATGTAAGAATAGGGATCCATTCCTATGAACCCAAAGGTTTTAAAGAAAAAAATTCTATAAGAATTCTATCCTTTAGAATTCCTATGAAATTCCTCTAAATAAACGAAGGAGGCCTCGAACCGGAAAAGAAAGGGACGCGTCCTGGAAAAAGGGAGCTGTATACGATCCTAAAAAAAAAAAGTGTATGCACGTAGCTGCGCCTGTGCAGCCAAAACCGGCATGTGCGGCGTGCATGGTCCTGGAGCCGGGCACGGATTTTCACCGCGCAAAGATCACCTCGATCGGCGAGAAGCCACCGGCGATATTCCGTCTTCTTTTCCACGCTCCGGCAGTGGTCCAGGCCCAGCCCTCCGTCCAACCCCGGTTGGCAGCTTGCTCCCCTCACATGCGCGCGCACGCGGAGGAGGCGGCCGGGCTCCGGCGGAGCTCAGCCGGAGCCAGCCCGGAGGTGACCACCCACCCACGACGACGCCCACCAGCCCACCACCACCACCCCACGTGCCACGGGGGGTGGAGCGCTACCCGTGGTTGCACAGTACAGAACGTGTGCCGTGATGGAGAACGAACCAACCCACAGATCGTGACGAGAAACTTACTCAAGCAGTGCTCGCTTGCCGAGCGCACCAAAGATCAGATCAGGCACTGGTGATTATGATTAAACAAAGTGTAGCAGGCGCTTTCGCTCTAGCCCAAGACTCGAGTTTTCATCCATGATGCAGATCCAGAAGCATTTGTCCAAGCAATGTTGCATTTGTGGCCTGCATCCTTTTTAAAGCAACCTGGGAGGGAATTCCTGCGTCTGGCTGGGCAATGTTAGGCCTCCTTTAGTTTGGAGGAATTTCATAGGAATTCTAAAGTATAGGATTTTTATAGGATTTTTTCCTTTAGAACCCTTTGGTTCATAGGAATGGATTCATATTCCTACATAGGATTGGTTCCTATCCTCCACATTTCATATAAAAATAAAAATGAGCCTAGAGTCAATGAAAAAATTTTTTTGGTGTCAACCAAATGACATCTCATTTTCTATTCCTACTCATAGGATTTGGGGTACATGTCATCTCATTTCCTACAAAATTCCTATTCCTACGATAATCCTATCCTAGCAACCTCGGCACCAGATTTCGCTCTTTTCAGGTTTGGCAAAAAAAAAAGAAAACAATCCTAACCAGGCCACCGAAACGCAACAAGCAGCACTCCGGACATTGATCGTGGGGAGCAGCTGCCGTGCCTGCCACCATCATGAGTTGACACTCGATTGCTAACCAAACTGGCTTCCAAGCCAAGCAGCATTTCCGGTAGACAGACTTCCGAGGCAATGATCAAGCACACGAGTCAAACCAAAACGATCGAGCACGCGAGAGCCGCGACAGCACACGACAAGTGGGACACAAAAGGCTACTAGTATTATACTTAGAATTAATCTATATTACTAGTAAGTAATCCAAGCTTACAGTAAAAGCATAGTTACAGAGACTACTAGCGGTTAAACAAAGATATCCCCCATGAACCAAGGCTGCAGAAAGGCGCACAGCCGGCCGGCTACAGCACTACCACCAATGTTCTACGTACGCCTGCAGCGGGCAAAGACCAAAGAAAAGGGGCAGAGATGTCCAGCATTCCTCCCCTCTTCCCCTGCGCTTTGGCCGACCTTCGGTGCATAGATATTTCCACCTCCTCTCCCTTTGGCCACTGTTGCCTTGTCTCAGACCGTGGAGGGGAGCTCGCACTTGCCCATCTCTGCAAAAACATTGGAATAAACATCTCAGACCGAGTATAAGTAAGAAGATCCACAGCTCAAAAACAATGGAGTATAGAAATGCTAGTGCCTCCTCCGATGTCCGATGTGAACATGGAGACCAAATTCTTGTACCGGGACCGAGGAGGAGTAAACAATGCGCGCGCGGGGTACACGAAGCAGAGCAGCCGGAGCCGGAAGCGGCGGCCATACTCGTCGTGGTGCGCCGCATGCCGACGTCCGGCCGTCCAGACATGGCACGCATTCCGACGGCGGGAGTAAAGAGCACAGGACGCGTCGTATCACGTCGAGCCGCGAGCCACCACGCCTGGGCTGGCAGGACCTGACCGACAGCCGTCTCGCCACGGTCGTAAACTCTGAGACCCTGACTGGCAACTGCACGGCAGCCGGACGGACCAACGGCAGCTCGAATCCAATGCGGGCTTGAATGGGTACTGCTGTGCATGCACATCGCAGTGCAGATTTGGGTCGCAAATCACAGCAGCGTTAAGGCGCAGCTGCAGCTTCCCTTGTCGTGATTAAGGCTGCGTGCATGTGTGGGCCAAAACAAAAGGACGGGAATCATTCCCGTACAACGCAAAGCAACTTTCGCTTGATATGATTTGAGCCGTGCCTGCCTACCCCCCATCTCTCTGTAAATTGCCGCCTATGGTACGGGGATGTTTCTCGCTTTAGGTACCGTGGCTCCCACACAAACTGTCACCGATTTTCCTACCAAATTATTGCTAGAAAATTGTTACTAAACATTTTCCCTAAAGAAAGTATAAATTGTTAACTTTTTTGTGATAACCCATTCTCTGCATTAGCACTAGCAGCTGCTAGCACCAGCATTTTGCTCCGATTAGGAGTACCTAGGACCTACATTTCTGCAGGCAAGAAACGAGCGGATTGAGCGGGAACGGGGACTCACTTGGCGCCTGGCTGACGACGTAGGCGGCGCCGGCGAAGTCGCAGGTGCCGATGGAGCGGCCCTTGCGCTGGTAGTAGTCGTTGAAGGCGTAGGACGCGTGGGCGACCATGGTGTTGGGCTCGAAGCACGCCGCGCCGGGCTGGATCCCCTTGCAGTCCGCGCCGCCCGGCCCGCACGCGTAGTCCAGCGCCGCCTGCAGCCGCGCCTCGCCCGCCATCGCGTTCGCCACGCACCACGCCGACCCCGGCGTCGCCGCCGCCCTCACCACTCCCCCTCCGGCCCCGCTCACCGGCGCCGCATTGCCGCTGCCGTTGTCCTGCCACCCGAGGCCGCCGCCGCCGCCCTTGCCTCCGGCGCCGCCCACGGAGCCGCCGCCGGCGCCGAGGACGAACTCCACGTCGTACACCTTCTGCTGGTTCGGGTAGAACACGCCGTAGTTGCGCTCCGAGGTCGGCCCGGGCTTCTGGTTCTCGTTGAAGAGCGCGAAGAGGTACACGTCCACGTCCGCGTCGGGGCGGCGCGGGGTGCCGGCGTTCCTGGACAGCACGCGCCGGACCAGGTTGCCGTTGTACGCCGCGGCGTTGGCCGCGCCGGCGCCGACCTCCTTGGCGTCGCCCTTGGAGGGCCACCCCGTCTCCGACACCACCACGTGCACGCCGCTGTAGCTCCCCAGCCTGCCCACGGCCGCGAACACGGCGTCCAGCTGCGCGTCCAGGAGGCTGTAGTACTTGAGGCCGCTCCCGGAGTCGAGCTCGCCGGCGTTGGGGCGGAAGAGCGCGTAGTCCAGCGAGATGACGCCGGCATTGTCCGCGTAGGCGAAGAACGGGTAGCAGTTGACCATGAGGTCGGAGCCGGTCCGCGCCAGGAAGTCGAGCATGGGCTTCATCACCGACTGCGCGAGCTCCTCCTTGAACACGCCGGCGGAGGGCGGGTACGAGTTGGCGAGCGCGGAGAGCGCGACGGGGGACGACACCTTGACGGCCTTGTCCATGTTGAGCCTGGCCAAGGCCGCGTGCACGTTGATCATGGCCGGTACGAGCTGCGCCGTGACGTTGGCAGCCGTGGCGAACACCTCGTTGCCGACGGCGATGCCCTGGATCTGCGTGGCCGGGTAGTAGGCGGCGACGTTGCGGCGCACCCAGGCGAGCGCGTACGAGGGGCGCCTGGCGGCGGCCGCGAGCTGCTCGTTGGGCAGCGCGACGACCACCTTGATGCCGCTGCCGGCGAGCGCGCGCAGCACGGCGGGCTCCGTGTCGTAGAGCTTGACCTGCGCGATGCCGTGCTGCTTGAGCAGCTGCACCACCGCCGCCGGGCTGGGCAGGTCGTTCGCCACCCGCCCCCAGTTCACGCCCACGGTGCCCGCGTCTGCAACCAAACACATGCATTCACCGTCAGTAAGCAAAGCAAATCACACCAGCATTGTCGACCAAGTAGAGCTTTCATGGTCGGCACGGTGGTTACCTGCGGCGGCGAGGAGGAGCAGGCACAATGCCGCGGCGAGGAGGCGGCCGCCGGGGGGAGCCATGCTCTGCTGCGTGCGGCGGCGGCGACGAGGCAGAGTTCGTCACGGCGGGGGGGCGAGGTGGTGGAGAGTGTGTGGGGAGCGAGGGAAAGGGCGGGGAGTGGGATTTATGGCGGGGGGGGGGGGGGGGGGGGGGGGGGCGGGGGGGGGGGGGGGGGGTTTGGGGGGGGGGGGGGGGGGGGCGGAAGCGGGGCCCGCGGGCTGGGTGGGAGGTGGCGGGTATGCGGGGACGGCGGTGACGCACGACGCGGTGAAACCGGTCCGTGGGGTTACGTGGCTTGCCAGGATTGGCTGTGGCCGGGAGTGGCTGGTGTGCTGGCGCGGGCGGGGGGTCGACGGTCGACTGTGGCCGGGTGCGTGGGTCCCGCCCTCGGCGACCGTTGGTGCCTGAGCGCTGGGCCCGTCGTGTGGTTAGTGGGTTTTATGGATGGGGCGTTGATGGCGTGTGGTTAGTGCGGATTAATTGCTCGTCTCAACGGCTCTATGTTCGCTTCTTCTGCCCCGCTCTCCTTGGCCTTTTTTGAGAAAGTGCCGTGTACTGCTGTCAGCAGCAACAAGATACGGTTAATCTTGTGGTGTCACACGTACACGTACACGTACACGTACACGTGGGACTTGTAGTTTGGAGCGTGTTTAGCTGCCGCAGAGCGTAGCTGGCAGCGATGCATTTTCAATGTGCCGACGTGGTTGTTTTTCATTCACCGATCAGTCGAGTCCAGCCATACGCGCGGCGGCTGCCCGTCTCATGACACCGGCGGCCTCATGTGAATTTCGTAGCTGCCATGGCCAAGCGGCAAGCAAAGCAACACATGAATGATCTTTTGGTCAGGGTTGTGGCTTCCCGTTGCGCTTGAAGATGGAGCAGTGCATGCACTTGCACGGGCGCCGCAGTGATCCAGCGAGCCCGGTCTGGTGCCGTTGGCTCGCAGCACGCACGCACGCACGTAAACCGCCGTGGACGGGATCCATTGATGCATCCATGGGCAGGCAGCCGATTAACTATCTCCAGATAATAGCCAATCAAAAAGGGGAAATGATGGGCAAAAAGAGGAGCTTTTCCGTGTGTTGAGCTCCGGTTACTTATTGGCGGTAGGGGTACAGTTTTTACAACTCAGGAGTAGGCGGCGAGGACAGGGATACATGGGCATGGGCGCGGGGTGTGCGTTCGTTGCAGGTAAAGCGAGGACGCCTTTTAGGTGAGGCCGGCCGCGATCGACCGGTCGACCCGTCTAGAGCGGCTCATCATAGCGACGGACGGCCCGCCGGCGTAGGTCGGGGTAGGTGAGGGTACATACATACAGCTAGTGTACAACGTACTCATGTTGCCGGAGATGTGAACTGTGCATGCACGCACTGATGCAGCTCGGTGGGAACAAATTACGGGATTGTCACGGCTCGGAACAAGCTGTGTTCTGGTCTAGTGCAGTCCTGCAGTGGCAGACGGAGTGAACCAGCTGGGCACAAATGGGTCGCAGGTGGGGTGGTGAGCAAGTCCTCGTGGACTATCATCAGAGCGCGTCGTGTGGTCACCGGAGATCATCATCGGCTGCTTGATTGCCGCAGATGTAGATGTGTCTACATCACATCATGGATGATTCAGGTTGTATCGTTCTTCCATGCGATACACATCAGCCGTAGCCAGCCCGTAGGCAACATGCCAAGGCGTATCATGACTCAGGAAAGCAAACAATCCAGACAACTATCCTCCCATGGCATCCAAGCAGGACACAAATAAGTGCAAACGCGCTTTAAGTACTACTACTACTGTATACGTACTGCTGTGTACCAGTAGAGCTCAGACGTACCACAGTAGTGTGGCAAGTGTAGCCATGGCTGGCACCAGCGTGGTGGGGGGACAGGCGAGGGCGATTCACCGGTCCGGCGGAGAGGGGGAGAGGATAGTGGGGCGGAGAGCAGGGACAACCAGGATCGTCGTCCGTTTGCAGCTCACCGGGCACTACTAGCCACGCCGCCGGCGCCCAAGTGGCGGCAAGTACAGCCAACTCTGGACTCCGGCGAGCGCACCGTTCATACTTCGTACGGTCACGTTCGTCCTTTGCCGGTGACGGTGAGATGCCGCTGGTTTGGATCTGCGTGCTGCTTTTTACTGCTGCGTGATCTCTGGCGGCTTCATTCGTTCAGGATTCAGCCATGTGGCGAGGCGAGCGGCGAGCCAGGGTGTCAATGTAGCTTCTTCCCCGACCCCCCGTAATAATATGTCGCGGGGCTTGTAATGTACGTGTACGGCGTGGATCTGGCGACGGCTAATCGATTCAGTTCTACGTACGACCTGCCAAAAAACAAGTCTCAGTTCTACTACTCCTGCCTGCGCATGCACTTCATCGCGACACATCACCGTCGCTCCACATGTCACATGTGGATCTGGAGGACTCGAGGCCGGCCCGGTTTGGTCCTCCTCCAGAGGCATTTCTGTCGGTGTGAGGCGACTGAAGAGGGGTTCACTCTCTCGTGTCTCGTCTGCATGCATGATTTTTTACAGGGGGGAGGGCCAACCGATGAGATGAGCGTCAGGGAGACATCACCCCTGCTTGGACCACCCGGGGTTGGTGATCGGCGATTTGTGCTTGGACTACGTGAGTACTCGCAGCGCTGCTAGTGCGACGACAACAGCGAAGATCCAAGACACGGGAGCGCGTGATCATGTGAGCCCGACCTTTATTCAGTTAAGTCCACACTTACTCGTACAGTGGCGCCACCGTGCCAGTGAGCTCTAGCTCGCTCGTGGTGCTTCGACAAAGGAAAAGGAGGTTCACTCACTCACTCATGGGTAGGCCCACTTGGACCTTTGGGCATATTCAGCAGGGCCTTGGATCACGGCGCGCCATCGAGCAAACAGATTCAGACGAGGGCATGTCACATCTGCCGACTCGTACATACACGAAAAAATCGGCAGCGCAAGAGATTTTCACACGGCGTATCCGTCGGTTTCTAACAGCTGCGTATGGGTTCACTGAACTTCTGTATCGGTGATTGTTTCGCCATGCTAAAACTTGGAACCATGATGCCTGGACCTTGCGCTGTTTGCACGCGTGGATCCGTGTATCTATCTAATCTACCAACCCCACATGCATATGCATATGCCCGGCTGCCTGTGATCGTGATGCAACGCCACCTTAGATCCATGTGCAGACTACGCAGCAGGAGTACCGGACACCGGAGAGGAAAGAATAGATGGGATCTGCAGCGAGAGGGAATTCAAAAGTTGATCATCAAGCTAATCATTTTTCCCCGGTTGGAAACATCCTGCTCTGCGAGATTCTTTGGAATGCGGAAGCCGGAAGAGGAACAAAAGCATGTGTTGCAGAAATGTTGATGTGTGCAATGTATCAGTGCGCTACAACATCAATTCTTTGCCTCGTTAATTCTTCATAACCGCGTTTGGAGGGCTGACTGTCTATCTTGGCAGGGATGGCCTAACTGTGGCCTTTGCCCACTTTGCAAGCAGGTGCAGGAGTCTGCTGTCCACCTTCTTTTCCAACGTAGATTTTCTGCCTGAGTTTGGAACGAGATCACCGCCTAGCTAGGCATTCAAGACCACTCCCAATGTTGTGGAGGCATGAAGATTCAGTTCTAGCATGCTGGCATAAGACGATGAGTGATGGAGGTCAAAACAGGAAGGCCATTGCTTCAGTTATGATGCTTGTTTCATGAAAAATCTAGTTCGAGCATATTGCTTCAGTTATGATGCTTGTCTCATGAAAAATCTAGTTCGAGCATGCTGGCAAAATACGGTGAGTGATGGAGGTCAAAACAGGAAGGCCATTGGTTTGATTATGATGCTTGTCTCATGGAAAATCTAAAAGGACCGCAACGCAAGAATTTTTCGCAACACTGCTGCTCCGACCTCCATTGTCGTCAGCAAAATCAAAGATGAAGCCCATCTTTGGGCGTTGGCGGGAGCCAAGCATTTGAGTCTTAAAAAAGTAAAAGGAGTCCAAGCTCCGACCTCCTTTTGTTTTGGCCCATCTCTGGGCTGTAAACCAAACACACCCTAGGCACCTGAGACGGGAAAACTTTTAATAACACTAACACTGAAAAAAGGTAACGAACTCTCTCATATACTTAGAAAATTCTTGTTCAGTAGCCGAAGCATATGCACAAACCTACTCTACTGTACAACCTACTAATATATATTACATGACATTACACTACAATGGACAAACAAACAACAGATTCCGACTAATGTACATTTACAGTTGTACCGCTTTTGCTTCGCTGGTTGTTGCCCTCTGCCTCTATCTGTACAGAGGGGATACACCGATTACGATTAGGGTTCATTGATGAAACATTAGAAGCTGTATGAGACCTGTACACATGATTCCTTGTGGAGGTCCACTGTTATCTCGTCTCAACCTTTTAAAGTTTCTCTGAATTAGCTAATTACTTGGTATGTCAATCCGGTAACTCCACAATCATCTCGTCTTGGTTTTCCTTTGCTGCACAAACAAACATGGGACAGCAAATTCAGTACATGTTTCCTCGTCAATTTTAACGAGGAATGTGGACGCCAAATAAACAAGAACATAGTGATCCAAGTCACAGTACATCTGTACATATATAGTGAAAATAGAGCAACTACACTATTGGTTCTTCCAAAAATGTTCTTTTTTTACTGAATCACCACAATACAGTTAAAACAGTTAACTTGCTTGCATAGCTACGACGTATATATAACACTCGATACAAAACAGTATAAGATACGTCTATGGTAGATTGGCTGTTTTGGAATGAACTATGCATTCAAATGTCCAGGAGTATAACAACAAAATGAATAATGCCAGTTCTCAGGGTTTTCTTTTTCAGAACAAGTTCCCAGGGTTGTTCCTTCCCTCCATATCAAAATACAAGATGTTTTTTGACTGTCAAAAAACATCTAATATTTTGATACGGAGGGGGTATTTCATTTCTGAAGTTCAGAAACACCATTGAATGAACACAAACATCAACCGTAAGTATAAAATGCTAGTACTTACAGGATGATCTTGACTAGTATACTTCTGAGCTCCTTCACAAGAGGAGGTATGTCGCGTGCCATTTAAGGCGCGGGACAGGCGCCGGAGAAGAACTTCTATGTGGTTGTATATGCTGCAGCATGTAGTCACAATTAGTTCATAATACATGGGGGCATAATGTGAGCTACACTACACAATTTTAAAATTTCCATTGTCCAGACACGCCAAACAAGCCAGTTTGAAGGAAAAGTATGAACTCAGAAAAGCATGGGTGTTCTCATCAATCATCATTCAGATTTTTGACTTATTGTTTGTCAGATTTGCAAATACTACCTCTGCATACAAGTAAAAGGGAAAATTACCTGAGCCGATGCCTATTGCATGTTGAAAAGAAGGCAACAAAACCGTACAAAATGCTCCGGACTGCACGGAAAATCTACAACAAGAGCCAATGTAAGTTGCATAATATACTTGAAAAACAATCACTAGGCGTGCAAACAAACTTATGTTACCTGGTACAGAAGATCTTTCCAGAGTGATCCCCAAATGGAAGTTTCAGATGTAAGCGCAGGTGCTCTGGATGCAGAACCAACTTGATATAACGAACTTAATGTTGACCAGGTCTGCCTTAAAACATCAACAATATCATCAAAGAAGTCTGCTACAAAACTTGCTAGCGCAACGACAAGTCGGAAAGGTGCAGCTAGTATCTCTCCGACGAACCAAATTACAGGGTACAAGATTGAATTGGCTGCAGTAAATAAATTATTAGCAAGTCATCAGAATAAAAACACAAACGGAAAAAGAAACAGATCATTTTGGAGATTACAGTAACAATACCTATATTAAACATCGTACTGAAGATAAACCAAAATGGCCACATGATCATCTGCACTGTACTGATAACCGCACTGAATGATGTTTCCATCGCTACCATTGCAGCTGAACTGAGATATTCAACTGTTTCAGCACAAAGGTTCCATAGTGGCAGGGTAAATTCAAGAACCTCCAACAGTGGCCCCATAATTGGCTTTGTCAATACACTAAGAACAGACTTAGTAGCACGTACAATCTTAAGAGACCATGTAAAAGCCTGTTGGAAATTGTTCAGAAAAAGCATGGTTCCGAGATACTTAAGCCTTGAGATCATTTCCCATGTCTCTATCCAATCAAACAAAGGGCCAAATAATCTAGAGGCAGTTGCCTTCAACATTGGTACATTCTTGTAGAGGTCATAAAATCCTATAAGAACAGTAATCAATGACATCAAGACGTATAGTGCTCTGACTAGAGGACACATCCATGGGCGATATATCTTGCAGAACACTGGATATGACTGAAGAAAAATGACCCATGAAGGAAGACCATACTCAAGTAATGTTAAGAGCCTCACATCAGACAGTATAACTTCCTTTAGTCTGAACGGCAGATCATGATCGTTGAATCGGAACAAGATCAGCACATCCTTGTATGTGTTAGGCTCCACCAGTGGCTTGCCACTGTCATTATCACTGTAACATGATGAAGATGAATATGATGAATATCTTGGTGAGGTCACAAATTCTGAGTATGGTTCCTCAGACATATCACTTCCAGCATCAGATCTTGTTATCCTTCTTCTCTTGTAAGGTCCAGAGCAAGGTGGTGGGGTGTATGATGAGCTTGTGGAACTTGACGACACCCTAACACAATCTCCAGAATCATCACCGTCGCTCTTTACACTCTCAGTGTCCCATAATTCAGGTGTTAAGTCATCTAGGGCATCATAAAAAACATCACCTGTAACAGCAAGCATATATAAGCAGATTGTACCAGCAGGCGAGAATAACAAATCTCAGAAGTTCAGACTTTTACCTTTAGGAGAGATGCTATTTAAATAATCTTGTAAGAGCTGACACTCTGAGTAATTCCCTGAGAACCAAGAAGTGATTAAAGATGAAGCTTGATTGACACTATCGAATTCCCATCTCTTCATTATTTTAGCTTCGACCACCATTGATGTATCAGTCTACAACAGCGTGAAGGGAAGTAAGCATGGGCTATCCGTTTAAAGCCGTCAATATGATATTCATTGTAAACTATCAACATTAAACAGCAATACCTGAAGCTCATTCAAATAATTAATGCCACGCACATCAGCCCAGTCTACCTCAAAAATAATAAAACCATATAATGTCCGATGCAGCTCCCTATTCAGCAGGCGAGAATCCTTCAATTTATTTACTTGAAGCTTCTTTTTCCGCATGGTATCATCAATCAGAGTATACCATCTGGATGATTGATTCCACACACGTGGAGCAGATGTTGGGAATTCTGAAAATACAAGCTTATGTCCACCTTCATCTCTCTTTCTCCTAGTTCTAGTGTTCGCGAAAGGAGAAAATCTTGACTGGAGCACAAAATAGCAACAGTAAGCAAGAGTTATCACAGGAGCAATTGTGTGAGTTTATGAGTATATATATGGTTATAATATCAATTACAGAGGGACTGGTGCATAAGAGAGTAAAGTGGACCTTGGTAACCATCAATTGCCACAGGTGAGCAGGTTTTGTATTCTGATCTAGCAACCATGGACGGTTGTCAAGGAATATAAGGAACTTCTTGGTATCGGGGCACAAAAATATAGTGAGCTCTGCAAGATATGACTGTAAATCCCTGCATATGGAAAAAAGCAACCGTTGTTCCAGCATGCCTGACTAATGAAGAGTACTGCAAATGGAAATGGAAATTTACTAATGCATTATCGTCAGGATAACAGATACTGTGTGGAAAAAGTAGAAGAAAGAATAGCTTGTAAGTTGCATAACCTATGAACACCCTACACCTCTGCATATTTTAAAATAGCAAAAACCTAATGGATTTCAGCATGCCATGGCATCCAATTCCTGCATTTTGCCTATTCATGTGTTTTGGAAATCACATGAATAAAAAGAAGCCAAGATTTAGGCCCTGTTTGTTTCAGCTTTAGGCAGCAGATTCTCGTAGGAAAAATCTGAAGCTGAAACAAACAGCTATTTGGAATCAGCTTTGCTAGTGAAGCTTAATCTGGATTCAGACCATTTTCAGTGCAATTGCCTGAAGCACGTCCAGGTGTACTTCAGTGGCAAAGCTGATTCTGCTCAGCTTTGCCAGTGAAGCGAATCCACAAGTGATCAACTGAAGCTGAAACAAACAGGGCCTTTAACCTTTCTTCTCTCTGATATGTGTTTAGCCCAAAAGTGCAAACTAGGAAGAATATGTCGCAAGAGGGGTACAGTCATCAATCTAAAGGGAGGTGCAAGCAAGTAAGAAGCCTAAAGGAAAATCCTAAATGATGTTGCAGAGATCAAAGGTATTGCGGATTGACTTTGCTATAAGTGTGTGCCACATCCCTGAATGCAGTCAGGGTGAAAGGTGATCAATGGTGATCAATTGAACAGCTCCAGTGCAATATTAATCTTATGTATTAACACCTTCACTTTGCTACGCAACTTTGTCCATCAACTGCTTTATATAGCAAAACTACCCAGCACCGGTGTCCTTTCTACATGACTACATCATCACTGTTTTCTTTTTCTACCCTGTCCAATAAGAAAGTAAACGCTAGACTGAAGGACAGTAGCGAATGGAACATCAACATCAGACAATTCAGCTACCCAACTCCTACTTTGGGATATTTCTTGTCTTTTTCTTAAGAATTGTATGTTGGAACTTTCTCACCCCCGCAGGCCAAACAAATGCTACCAATTTGAGATTCTCGCCATCTTCCCTGCCGCTAGGAACTGTTGCAACGAAAGGTGAACTGTGCCCACTAATGTAACTGAATGAACTTTTCCCTTTACCCACAGAAACAGCATATCTATTCCAGTACAGCACAAGACCACTACATTTTTTTTACTGAACACAGACAATAACAGATGAAGTTTGCTCAAATCAATCCCCATTCCACCGGAATGCTCATGTCCATCGAACCAGCAACAAGAGAGCAAGAAATTTCCACCGCGAGATCACAAGCTCCGCGAGCAATCCCCCCGAATAAACATCCAATCCCCTGAGAATGAAAGACGAGGCGTACCCGATTTGCAAGCTGGTGAGCGGGAAGAAATGCCGCCTGGCGCCGCCGCTCCCCATGTCGCCCTGCAGCGCGCACGCGAGAGCGCGCCAGAATTCCCACATCAGAAGGCAGATCAGAGTCAGAGGGCAGGCGGCCCGGAGTGGAGGCATCGAATCGAGCAGAATCGGGGGGAGGGAGAGCTCTGTCCCCTTGAAATACCTGGGCGGGGGTCAGAGCCCCGGAGCCGCCATCCCGTGGCGACGACGTGGCCGCGCTTGTCCGCATGCGGAGGCGGCCAGGCCAGCGTTAATGGCAGCTCCCCAGAGTCTCTAAAGACGCCGCCTACCCTGTCGCCTCCCCCCCGCCCTCCCCTCCTACGCGACACGAATCGCCAACGGCCTCCTCCTCCTTAAATAGCACCGGAAGTAGGCGCGCGCTCCGCCGGCGGCCGGCGGTGGATCGCGGCGCGGCGCGGCGGGGCAGCTAGGCAACCATCCGACGACGCACGCGGCGCGGCGCGGTATCTTCTGGCGTGAGCCTCCCCTCCCTCTCCCCTCCCCTCTGGGCGAAACCGACTCTGGCCATGTGGGGGCGCGACGGTTCGGAAGATATCTACGTAGCCAGCGTCTCGGTGACGCGTGGGCCCGCCCCGGCTCAGGTGCGATGCCGATGGCGCGAGCTCTCGCGAACCGCGTGGCACGCCGACACGTGGGACCCGTCGTCTCGCCTCGGCTCCTTGCCCCGCGAGGGAAGCAAGCGGAGCGCGACGGCCCGATGACGCGTGGGCCCGCCGTGACGGCGCCCCACATGTCGGCGAAGGTTCCGATGAGGCCGGGGATCCTCTGCGCGGGTCGATGGAAGTCTGCGGTGTGCGCACGCCTGTGTGGCGACGCGTGTCCGGTGGTTTGGATGTGGATGGGGACGGGGAGTTCGATGGGGTGACGTGGTGGTGGGTGTTCGGGCAGGCGCACCGGGATCGCGGATGCTGGGGGGACACGCACGCGACGCGATGCGAGTGGGATGGCGGGGACGAGCGTGGGAGTGACGCCTCGGGCGCCGTGTGATTTAAGCGGTTTATTATTGCGGCCGATAATTATTGCCTGCGGGAGTTGGCCAGAAGCAGTCAATGGGCGTGGGCCGGCTTTGGCAAAGCAATAAAGCTCACCGGACACTACTACTACCTCTACTTGTAGCCGTAGCCTCTAGAGGCAAAGTGTGGCTCAGGCTGGTCGTAATGATAGTTTTTTGTAATATATGACTTGTATTAGGTTAGTTAAATTGATGATTTAGGGATACGCGCATGCTTTATAAACTGAGAGAGAGGTAGTAGTTAGTATCATGCATGCCAAGTAAACAATTTTGATGAGGTGTCATAACATTAAATGAAGAAAGAGATGATGGAGTATCATATTATGATACCGTATCATAATAAATGATATACTACTTTATGTCATGCATGACAATAAATAAAGTAGTACAGATACTAATATATGATACTATACATTAGGGAGGTAGTATCATACAATAGTATCATATGCATCATAGTACTATATGATACTCCCCATTACAATCAGTCTCACAAAATGACCACCACAGATGTGGTAAAATTTGGTAAAAAGTTAAGGCTATGACATGTGAACCAAGTGGCTAGAAAAATGTGGCAAGTCATAAGTATGATAATAAACCAAACACATGCCTAAACTATTGTGGCACGATTAAAGTTAGGCGTGGCAAGCTTAAGCTGTAAACCAAATAGGCCCTAAAGCTCAGTAGCTCACCATACAGCTCCAAATTTAGCACTGATGGATACGAGCGTTTGCTTGTTGTCTCTCTTACCGGCCCAGAAATGCCAAGGATTCCACGGCCTTGCGCACTGGCTTGTGGTTGAGGCTTGAGAGTTGAGAAGGCACGAGCAGCATGCAGCTCCAAGTTCAGCACCGATGGATACGAGTATTTGCTTGTTGTCTCTCTTGGCTGCCCAGAAATGGAAACGATTTCCCCGCAAAAGAAAAAGAAAAAGAAAAAAAAAGAAATGGAAATTATTCCACGGCCTTGCGCAACTGGCTTGTGGTTGAGTCTTGAGAGCATTTTGGGTATATACCATTTTGATGGTGTAGCATGCTCGCAACAAGCCAGCAATACTCGTTCGATTGTATCCTAAGATTTTGAAGCTCCTGCCTTTTTTTACAACAGTTATCAAGATGGCACTCCCAAAAAAGGTGTCGTTGCTCAGTGCACGCAAAAATCCCGCCTACAGTGGCAACTTCTTTTTTTTGCAACGGAACGACATATCCATCATCTACACAGGGCCGAATTGGGCTGTTTGGTGGACGGGCCAGGAACACTCCAGCTGTGTAGAAAAAATTAGGCCGAGATACCAAAAAATGAATGATAACAGAGGGAAAGAAGCCCCCTGTCTTATTCTTATAGGAGAACGAGGAGACTCGAACCCAGGCCGGCGACAGCTTGCTGTCCGCCACTCCACCTAAGAGAGCTCCTCAAATAGGCCGAGATACCAACTACAAAAGGAGGGTAGGCAGAGATGTACATATCGGGCTGAATTGGGCCTTTTGGTGGACGGCCCAGGAGAGCTCGAGCTAATGGTTGTTTGAAGAATGATCCAGATGCAGAATAAATTGCGCGGCGCGATGGAAGAAACTCTCGCCTTAAGCATTTACAGCAATGGACCGGCCAATTAGGGCACACTTCAAAAAATAGAGAAGAAAAGGGGAGCACACAGGGATCAATCACTAGTTGGAAATCACTAATTAAGGAGTACTCGTTGCAAAGAATACTCCACTTTCCCAGGTCATGACAAGTGACGCACATGCAGCGCGCCACTTGTCGCAACCTGGAAGTTTTTTTTTCTTCGTAAATTCGTTTATTTAAAATATTTTATCTTTTAAACCGTGCGTCCAAATCTCAAACCATTTTCACCATTGGATTTCTCGCGTCGAGATCTTCAAAACTAGATTCCATGTTGATAGGTTTTGACAAACTTTTTTTCAAAAAAAAAACGGACGAAAAGAACCGGGCGAAAAAACCAAACCGGGAGCACGATTTTTTTCCCTTTCCGAAAGAGGCATGCCCGTGACTCTCGCGAGAGCACAACCGTGCCTCTTGCAGAAACAAAACCGTAACTCTCGCAAAAGAAAAAAAAACAGAAAACGCATTTTTCCCTTTCTGAGAGGCACAGACATGACTCTCGCGAAAGCACAACCGTGCCTCTCGTGAAAGCAAAACCGTGACTCTCGCAAAAGAAAACAAAACAAAAAACGCATTTTGTTTTTCCCTTTCTGAGAGGCACGGCCGTGACTCTCGTGAGAGCACAACCGTGCCTCTCACGGAAACAAAACCGTGACTCTCGAGAAAGAAAAAAAGTAGAAAACATGTTTTTTTTTTCGTTTCCGAAAGGCGCGGCCGAGACTCTTGTGGGAAAAAAATAGTGACTTTCGTAAAAGAAAAAAAATGTGTTTTTTCGCGCAATTTTCTTTTTGATAGAAAAGCTAAGTAAGACCGGAGGAAAACCAAAACATCGAAAAAACCAAAAAAATATTTAAAAAGCCGAAAACTCGTGCGAAAAAAAATCCAAAAAAAGCGTCCAGAGTGCGACACGTGGCGAATAGCTGAGAGCGCGCTGATCGTTGTGAGGCTCCCGAAGGAGCGCTCGTTAACTAGTTGCTCCCTCACTAATTCCCTAGATGATGTGCAGCGCTGCTAGCCACTGGACCGTGTCGGTTTGTGATTTAGTAGTAAGGCTCAACCTAGTTGAGGCGAAACGAGCCGGTTTTTCACTTGTTCTTTTTTAAAATTTTGGTTTACACGGGGTTTTCTTTGTGTTTTCTCTGATTCCCTAGATTTTCTCTGTTTTCCCGTTTTGTTCCTCTCTTGATTTTCTTTATTTCTTTCTTTGTTTTTATTGTTTTGTCCCTTCATTTTTCTTCGGTCATATTTCTTTCTTTCTTGTCTTTATCAGTTTCTTTGTTTTCTCTTGGGTTGCATTGTTTTTCTATACACATTTTTGTTATATATCTAATATATTTTTAACACACGTGAAAACCGAGATTAATATTTTTCAAATATCATATTAACATTTTTTGAATACATGATCATCATATTTTCTATACACATTTAACATTGCCTTTTTAAATGCTAGATTAATATTTTTCAAATATAAGGTTAACATTTTTTATACACATTTCACATTTTGCAAATACAAGTTAACATCACAATTTGTATATTTTTGTATACATTTTAGGTAGACATGGTCATCATTTTTCTATACACACAGAAATATCAAAATGCGTGATTAATATTTTAAAAAACATTATGTCAAGTATATTTGTGCAATAAAATATGAAAAACATATAAACATTAAAACAAATTAAAAAACGAGGATATGGCCTCCAGCGTTCCTGGGCCGGCCCATCGAGAGGGTTCCGTAGGTCTTGCTCTAAGCGATAAATAAATTGTACGAGCCTGGCCGAATTAATCATCATCAATCCTACGCGCGGCCGATGTACGGCCCGGCCCACGCAACGAAAATTAACTCGGCGTTCCTCCTGGATATAAGTCGGTTTCGCCGCTAAATACCCTCTCGCCTTGCCGGCAACCGAAAACGCTCCCCGCTCTTGCTCGCTTGCGCGCACCCCCCCCCCCCCACCCCCCCCCCCCCCAGGCCCCAATCGCCCCTCGCGTCGATTCTCGAGGGTTCCGCGCTGCCACGCGGGGCCACCCTCCCAGCCTCTGCGCGTCTCGAGCCTCGGCGAGGGCTCGCTCGAAACCCTAGCCGCCGCAATGTCGCGCCGCGGCCGCGAGGAGGAGGAGGAGGAGGAGTTCGAGCAGGTAGAGGAGGAGGAGGAGGCCGACGAGTCGGAGGTGGAGGAGAGGGGCGGCAAGCGGTCGCGCGGCGGCGGGGGGAAGGGCTCGGGCGTCGCGAGCTTCATCGACGACGCGGCCAGCGAGGACGACGACGAGGAGGAAGAGGATGACGACGACGACTACGAGGAGGGCGGCGGCGGTCGCGCCCGCGGCCGCCGGCCCAGCAAGAGGAAGCGGTCGATCCTGATCGACGACATGGCGCAGGTCGACGACGACGACGGCGAGGAGGAGGAGGAGGACGGCTACGAGGAAGGTGAGTGCCCGCTTGCCCTATCGGCCGTACGCCGGCGTCTGGACCCGGGGTAGCAGAATCGCTGTCGTGTTTAACTTCCCGTATCCAAATTCGCCGGAGCTAGTGACGATTTCGTGTCGGATTTTTGCTTCCCAGTCGTTGGTTCCGCAGCATTTCTGCACTATCGACGATTTCTGTGATCGCCGATGCTGGTTCCCTCTCTGGAACCCTTGATTAACCTCGACCATGCCTGCGTTTGGGACTCGTTACCCCTGTTAGAAATGCTGAGGGTGCTTAGTTGGGTTGTTTGATGGTCAATCCGGCTTGAATTACATTCTATTGTTGCTTCAGTGTTGGCTAGGTTCGATAACCATATGTGAACCATCAGTGGCAATGCTTCTTACTTTCCTGTTGTGAACCATCAGTGGAATTTAGTGCGAACTGTGTTAATTTTGTAATTTGGCCATAAATGGGAGATCGTATGGAGTGAAGGACCAAAGTCCATGTTCCATTAAAACTTGTTACTTCCTGCCACTTATGGCTAGACCTACCCAGGATATACCTGGGAAATTGTTGTTACAATCAACTGTCTGGCTCTTTCCAAACCAGCATTGTAGTCAAGATGATGGGCAGAATCATATCCTCCAGAAATTACTAGGGACCTATATATGATCAAGAGTTTTGGTTTCGATGCCCAGATGGTACTTTTATGTAATTTTTTGATATACTCTTGTTACTTCAAGCTCAATGTAACCATTATGTTTCTTAAGATTGGATGGTGCAGAATTTGATGTTTAGTCGATCATCAACTGCAGTTTCTTTATGGATGTACTCTTGCCATTGGTCCTGAGTTATGTTCACATGGATGTTTATTTCTGCCGTTCAAGTATAACATTTTTTACTTTCCCTTTCGGATTAAAAAATTTCTATGCTTGCCTATCTGTGGGTTGAGTTGTGTAGTATGCAAAAGCAAGACTATTTGTGTTAATGACGTGACTTACGCTCCTTTGCTTTTCGGCAGGTTTTATTGATGATGATGCTCGGGCTGATAATCCTGACGAGGATGTGCAAAGGGGTTCTAGACGTCATTTCAATCCAAATCCAATGGATGATACAGACGACATGGAGAACTTGGAAGAGATGTTAAAATGGAAATATAGAACGCAATCACACTCTGATTTTGATGAAGAGGGTCTAACCGAGGTTGAACAGCAAGCTCTCCTGCCATCAGTGAAGGATCCAAAGCTCTGGATGGTGAAATGTGCGGTAGGTTGCAAGTTCTAGGAAAATTAAGCTCTTGCCTCAGCTCTGCTATTTGTTCATTGTACCATTTGAATCTCATTGTTGTTCTAATTATGACGTCAGATTGGACATGAGCGAGAGACAGCCCTTTGTCTAATGCAAAAGTTCATTGATAGGCAAGATCTCCAGATTAAGTCCGTCGTTGCATTGGAACACCTAAAGAATTACATTTATGTTGAAGCAGAGAAAGAAGCCCATGTCAAGGAGGTAACCATTGCGTAAATTGACATTCTAGTCTTCTTGATAAGGGATGTTAACTAAACTTCATTGCAGGCTTGCAAAGGTCTGCGGAACATCTTTTCTTCAGCAAAAATACTTCTGGTTCCTACAAAAGAAATGACTGATGTTCTCTCTGTCACGAGTAAGTCTGCTGATCTTTCAAGAGATACATGGGTCAGGTTGAAGCTTGGTATATATAAAGGGGATCTTGCTAAGGTATGGTCATCATTGTTTCCCTGGTTGTTGCTAGTATATATTTGTCAATTGCCCAGTTATTTATTTTGATTACCCCCAGGTTGTCGAAGTTGATGATGTGCGCCAAAAGGTTACTGTGAAGCTCATTCCTAGATTAGATTTACAAGCTTTGACAGATAAATTGGTAAGTTATGCTAGTTGCCATTCATCGTGATTTTCTACCTGTCACCTTTCAACGTAACATACACTTTTATCAGTGGGTTGAGCTCATTGACATGCCATTTTATATATCGTCTTGCATCCGCTGTGAACATAGTACTTCAAGTTTGGGTTCTCTTTCCCATATGATTCACAAGTTCCATGCACTGCTGTGTCCAAAAATTGAATTTGTAGCTTTTAACTTATTGAAGGACTTCTTAATTATCAATCTATCTTCTTGGTAGAATGCGTGTTTATACTTCGTATTGTGCTTGCTTGCTGGATGACCTAGCATGATATGACTTTTGTATTGTCAGAAAGGTCTTAAGGTTGCAAAGAAGAAGTCGTTTATTCCACCACCAAGGTTATTTAGTACCGACGAGGCGAGGTGCTTAATGCTTTTCATCCTTTCGCTATCAAATGATAGTTCAGTTTTATTTATTTATGTATCTTGTCTCCTCTTTTTTCTAACTTAAATGAACACAGGGAGATGAACATTCCTGTAGAACGGAGGAGAGATAAAGATTCTGGGGAATACTTTGAGATGGTTGGCGCTTTAAAATTTGAAGATGGTTTCTTGCGCAAAAAAGTCTCGATAAAATCAATCAGCACACAGAATGTTAAGCCATCACTTGATGAATTGGAGAAATTCGGGAGAGTTGGTGATGACGTGAATGAAGATGTGGCTAGATTGTCCACACTCAGCAGGAAGAAGGGACATTTTATGAAAGGCGATGCTGTAGTTGTTGTTAAAGGTGATCTCAAGGACATAAGGGGCTGTGTGGAGAAAGTAGAGGATTCTATTGTTCACATCCGACCAACACGATCTGATCTTCCGGTAATTACTTGCAGTGAATTTATTATACCACTATCAACTGGACTAGAAAATTTAAACATCTCTTTGTAACATTCAGAAAACACTTGCCTTCAGTGAGAAAGATCTCTGCAAATATTTCAATCCCGGGGACCATGTAAAAGTGGCTTTTGGTGTTCAAGAAGGTGTGACAGGCATGGTAGTTAAAGTGGAAGGACATGTCTTGACCATTTTATCTGACACAAGCAAAGAACATGTGAGCAATTGTTGGTACACCTGTGCATCTATTGGAAATTGCTTTGTTTAAACATATTTTGTAGTATGTTTAACTCTTTTTTGTGACTGCAGATCCGTGTGTTTGCAGATCATGTTGTGGAGAGTTCTGAGGTCACGACGGGGCTTACCAGAATTGGTGATTATGAATCGCATGATCTTGTCCTTCTTGAGTAAGCCCAGAATTTTTAGTGAGGTTGCTACCCATCATGTCTGACGGCTACGAAACAACTTATCCCATTTCTTCACTTTTCAGCAATTTATCATTTGGTGTGATTGTAAGGGTGGAAAGCGAAGCATTTCAGGCAAGCAGAACTGTCTAAATATTCATCTGACTGATTGTCTTGTACGTATAGTTATATGTATTGACCCTTTTGTATAATTAGGTTCTCAAAGGAGTGCCTGATAAACCTGAAGTGGTGCTTGTGAAACTGAGAGAAATAAAATACAAAATCGATCGGCGCACATCTGCAAAAGATAGCAAGAATAACACGGTGTCAACTAAGGATATTGTCAGGGTCATTGAGGGGCCATGCAAGGTGTGTACATTTTGCCTGTTATCTCGTGTTTTGATTATTTCGCTCACAATGTCTATTTATTCTGTTGTCTCAATTTAATATTCTTATCACAGGCTAACAAACATTTCTTTTTCTGTTCACATTAGGGAAAGCAAGGACCTGTGGAACATATACACAAAGGGATATGTTTTATACATGACCGCCACCACCTTGAACATTCAGGCTTTATCTGTGCAAAAGCACAATCGTGTGTCCTTGTTGGGGGATCGGTTGTCAACAGCAGCAGGATGGTCTGTGCTTTGATTATCTCGAATAAATTTTATTGGTACCTAGAACATGCCATCATATCTTCAGTTTACTTGTTTTTGCAGGGTGTTGATACAGCAGATCCACGGCTTGGTGCTTTTAGATCTCCAGCAAGGATCTTGCAATCTCCTGGAGGGCTTCCGCCGAGAGGACCTTACATGAATTGTATGAATATTGATAGTTTGGATGCTCCTTATCTCTGCCATTAGTTTTAGTCAGCTGCATCTTGTGCGAAGTCTATTACTTACACTACTTTATGCTGATGTAATAATTCACTCCCCTCCTATCTAACACAGCTGGTGGAAGGTTTGGAGGAGGTGGTCGTGGTGGCAGAGGGCATGATGCCTTGGTGAGTAGATGCATCAAAATTAAATCTGGTCCCTACAAAGGATATCGTGGCCGTGTTAAAGAAGTGAATGGTGCACTTGTGCGTGTGGAGCTTGATTCACTTATGAAGATTGTCACAGGTGAACAACTTTTGTCACAATTGTTGTTGTCTGTCTACTGTTGACGACTAACCTTGCTGCAAACATATAGTTAAGAGAGAGGATATTGCTGACACAGCGAATGTTGGGACACCATTCCGGTAAATTTCTATTTGATCAACCATATTTAACAAGCTGTTTGGTACCATTTTCTCATTTGCTGACCAGTTGTATTGGCAGTGAATCTCGTTATTCATTGGGCAGTGAAACACCTATGCACCCATCTCGAACGCCATTGTATCCTATTCAAACTCCAATGCGAGAACCTGGAGGTGTGCTTACTTACATAGTTACATTCTTTGTTATGGTTCAATTTGAGATTGCCTAGATCACTTTTTCTATCACATATGTTGCTAAGACGTTTTATTATAGTATTGTATTACACACTATCTACAGTGACTTCTAATTTCCGTGAATTTGAAACGCCATACATTTAGAAAAGGAGGGAAATACTATAGTTGCACCTACATCAAAATAATTCTTGTGTTCTCTGTACTTGAAGTTGAATAGTCATTATATTGCCACTTTGGCTCTCTTGCGTCATTCACCCATTTGATCTGCAAATCATTTTGGTGCTATTTGTTCATTTTCGCCCTCTCCTGTTCAGATGCCTATCACATCGCCTATTTCTGTGCCATTCATTTCATTGTACCATGTACTGTTTCTTATTCCCCTTTTCCATGGTAACAAGTTATTTGAATTTGCGCAGCGACACCAATTTGTGATGGATCGCAAACTCCTATGCATAATCAAGCCTGGGCACCAATGAGTCCACCGAGGTTGGTATACTTCTTTGGAGAACAAATTGGTTACTTAGGCTTGCAGAATTGAAATCCTGAAATTTAGAATAAAGCAGCTTCAGATGTTTTGTGTATCCTGCCCCATAGTGAAACTATTTCAACCTTGTCTGTTGCGAAGTGGAGTGTTGAAACTTTTACTGGAGTTAATCTTGATGGTCTGTTTGGTTGCTGATTGTGTTCTAATTATATGATCAGGGATAACCAGGAAGATGGAAATCGTGGCACTTGGGGCTCTTGGGGGATCAGTCCAGCTTACCAGGTTCCATGTGCTTCTTGTTAACTTTGAAAATTGTTTATCCTTGTGTTGGCTACTGAAATGTATTGCTGTTTCTACACACAGCCAGGAACTCCAGTAACTAGGCCATTTGATGCCCCCACTCCTGGATCAGGGTGGGAAAGTACCTCTGGAACTGGCTTTGGTGATGCTCCATTCAACGCTCCAACACCTAGTGCTCAACCAATGACCCCAATTCCTGCCTCTTATTTGCCTGGAACCCCTGGTGGCCAGCTAATGACCCCAGGGAATGCTGGAATGGACGCAATGTCTCCAATGATAGGTTTGCCCTTGCCCTTTCATCTACAACTGGGATGGGATTGAAACCAGCACCTTTTTTGTGTGCATATCTGTGAATACCTTTTGCCAAAATGCTTTCAGGGGATGAGGGCGGCAGTAATTGGCTCTTGCCAGATGTTTGCGTCAATGTGTCCAGAGGAGATGGTTCCACCAATGGTGTGGTGAAGGAAGTGCTCCTGGTATGTAACGTTCATTTATGGTTGTTACAAGTGCATGCAGAAGTGGTTTCTCCACATGTTTCTTTGGTGCCGGGTTTTTTTATCTCCGCGAGTCTGAATTTGCAGGATGGATCTTGCCGTGTCGCACTTGGGCCATCAGGCAGTGGGGATGAAGTAACAGCTCTTCCAGACGAGCTCGAGATCATCAGGCCGAAGAAGAGCGACAGGGTCAAGATAATGAATGGCAGCATGCGTGGAGTTATAGGAAGACTGGTAGGAGTCGACGGGTCTGATGGGATTGTCCGGGTGGAAAGTCCGCTTGACATGAAAATAGTAGACCTGGTGATTTTGGGCAAACTAGCAACGTGAGATAGCTGTTCACCTGTTAGGTGTTATCTGAACTGTCCTAGGCCGCAAAATTAGAAGGAAAAATACATGTTTTTCTCAACTTAGCAATTTTAGATCGCTCTAACCGGTCAGATTGGTTGTTCTTAATCCCACTTGCTCAGTATCATGTGAATTATTGGACCATGATGTAGATATTCCCAGATGCTGCCCGGAGATATACTCGGGAATGCTTGATCTTTCTAATCCTGACATGACACATCATCCCGTTTTATCTTTCTGCACTTCGTATTCTTATTTAAACTTTTTGGATTGGGATTTACTCCTATGGTCTGCTCTAATAAAACCTGGAGAATCTCTTTCAAGTCTGCCTGATACCACATCGGTTTCCGTTCTGAACCTGTGGCAGTGCAGCATGGCACAGTTGATGGAAACCAGTTTTATGTAGGCGAGCTGAGTTAGGGAGGGTACCGTCCAATAGGATCCACGCCTCCAGGGGACCATGACTGAGAGATCAAAAATGGCTGAGGATTGAAAAATGGTTCAGTGAGCTAGATCCCATTTCAGAAAATGACGAGGTCAGCTCTTATTTACATATACAAAAAATTTGCAATCATTTGTCAGCTTGGGAAAAGTTACCGCACATTTGTCTAGAATAAGAAACACCAACTTGATAAAAAAAAACTCTTGCAGTAACCTTTTTCGGTGGAAAACTTGCAGTAACTTATTGTAAAAGAAACCTCTAAGCCCAAAACCACAAATAATTATATCTCCCTCCAAATTTCACATTGATGTGTTCCTAGTGTATTTATTTTCATATATTCTTTTAAGGCATGATTCTTTGCGTTGCATAATACGAATGCTTTTCCTTGAGTATTTGTGCCTTTTCCATACGACTTTATTTTCTATAGCTATTGTACTTTTCTTGCTTGATGAAGCTGTCCGTGATGCATGATTTGAATGCTGAGCCAATGGATTAAGACTTGGGTTCCAATTCCATCGTCACTCGTCACTCTGCTTCGACGCACTGTTAGCATAATGAATGGAAATGACTAAATCAACTGTTGCAGCTGAACATGCCAGTAAAGAGAAAAGGAGAAGACACCAACCAAGACAAGAAAATCGCATAAACTAAAGAAACGAAGGCCACTGTGAAATAAGCCATCAAGGAAAATAGCCTGCGCAGATTGATTCCACCAGGAATAGTAATCCGGTGTGCAAAATAAGGATAATTATTCAGTATGCATGTCACATGGAGAAAGTGACCCTTTTTTAGATACATAAACCGAGAATCATCACGAGGAAAGTACGTTGAGGCGAAGAAGGGGTCGGTCAACTTAACCTAGTGAATGTCTCATTCAGCCCACACTGCCTACCTTCTTCCTTGACCACGATCGACTAGCACCCAGAGGCGAGTCTCTCTCAAGAAAAGAAAAAACCCAGAGGCGAGGCGGTGGTTTATAGGTCATTGCACATTACTCTCCAGCGCAGCATTCCGTCTACACACGATGGATGAAGTCTAAACTTAACACCATGGAGACATTGCTATGTGCCTTTGAAGTGCGATGCATGCCGATTTACAAACATATTTAGCAAATGAGCACGCAAAGCCGGAAAATAGATTTTAGTGTAGTGATCACTATGTTCCCCATGCCTCTCATGCCTAAAAATCTGCATCTATTTTTTGTCAATATCATCACGTAAATCTTAAAACTCACACTTGGTTCTTCTGAAATCTCTATATGATCAGTTTGTAGAAGTATTCACACTATCTTCCTTTTATAAGGAGGAAATGAATAGTAGGTTTGGTTTAATACGACAACTCATCCGAGCACATGGTGCGTCAGTCAGTGAATTTAATATGTTACTCGAAGCCACGAAACAAGATTGGGACAACCTGGATCTTTCATTACAAATTACATAATCATTTACGAGCTGGAAGAAAATTATTGTACTACATTAAACTAAATTTTTTGCATTAATACACTATAAACATAATATTTAAGTTATTTTAACATAATGTAAGAAAGATTTTTGTGTCACATACAATACGTTAAAAACCCAAAATAATAACCATTTCCCTCAAAATTCACATGTATGAGTTTCGTTCTATCCTCGGCATGGATGGTTTTCCTCATAAGCCGGAAAATTCTTAGAGATGTTATCAAAATAATTTAAATATATATGATGGATCTTGTCAAGTTGCACTTAGGTCAAAGATGCGATGGGGACAAAGTAACGACTCTTCCAAACAAGCTTGTGATCGTCAAGAGAAGAAGAATGACATGCTGAAGGTAATCAAATAGAAAACTGATAGCAGTCGACGAACTTGGTGGAATTGTCTAGGTGGAAGGCCCACTTGAAGTAAAAATAGTACACATGGTGATATTGGGAAAATTAGCAATGTGAGATAGTTGTGCAGCCATGCATGCAAGAACAACCGTGGTTCATACTTCCTCCGTTCCATAATGTAGTGCATGTAGATTTTTTTGAAAATTCAAACCACACAAACTTTGATCAAGTTTGTGGAAAACATTTATATTTAAAATGCCAAACGTATATCATTAGATTCATCATAAGATGTAGTTTCATATTTTATATATTTGGTATATAAATAGTTTTCTCTATAAATTTGGTCAAAGTTTGCAATGTTTGTCTTTAAAAAAAATCTATATGCACTACATTATAGAATGAAGAGAGTATTTAGTAACATGTGAGGTATTATCTAAGAAGTCCTTGGTAGCAAAATTAAGAGACTAGATGTTTTTTGGTCAAACTAGCAACTTAAGATCTCTCTAACTGTCTAACAGGTCAGATTGATGATTCTTAACTCCAGTTGTAAGTATTCTATAAATTATTGGTTCATTTTTTTATATTCCCAAATGTTGGCTAAATCTATGTTCTGGATACTTGATCTTTATGTGCCTAACGTTGCTTGTCATCCCGTTTTATTTTCTGAAGCCTTACTGTGTAATCTATATTTTGCACTCTGCGCACTCTTTAGGGGGGTGTTTGGTTGGATTTATTTCTGGCTTTTACACTTTAGCTTAGAAGCCAAAAAGGCATCCATTTATGAGCTTTTGACTTTGACTTTTGCCTAATATTGCTACATCATGGTATAAGCCAAAAGCCATAAATAGATGCTTTTTTGGCTCATAAACCAAAGTGTAAAAGCCAAGAATATAAGCCCAACCAAACACCGGTTTGTCTTATTTAATCTAGTCAACTATACCATCAACAAGTGTTAGACAAAGTCAGAGTTTTTGCCTGCGGCGCTGCTATAAATAGTTTGGCAGTTCAATCACAAGTTTCGAGAAGAGAGATCAAGCTACCAACAAGGGTGACAAGTAATCACCTTCATCTCGGCAACATATATGTGGGGTGAAAGGAATGATGTATATGACACATTATCAAGGTTCGTCAATATGACTATGCGCACTCATGAGAGTTGACATGCTTTGCTAGGATCCGCTATCAACAATTGACTTGAGTCATGTCCATGTGTACTTAAACCTATAAGGTCGCACATTTAAGGACGAAATCCTAATTTGAATTAGGATGTGAATTAGACTGGGATTACAACTCTAATGAGCCTCTAGTGTAGAAGCACATTAGAGAGGTATATATTTGCAATGACGACTGCCGATCTTGTTAACAATTGCCTAGGACAATTCCGCACACCGATCCATCATCATTCCACACTCGCTATTTATAATATATAGTAATATATTCTAACTTTATATTAACAACACCTACTTTTATATTTTAGTTCTCCGATATCATGGAAAGCTATCCTCTTTATACCCACAATGTAGTTTTATTTCTTGTTTCTAGATGGAAGCAAATGTTCGGTATACGTAGAGTCGTATCAGTGGTAGATAAGACTTGATAGAATATTGATCTTATCTTTAGTTCTTTGTGCGTTTGATACTTCATACTTATCACTTTCACCTTTCGAAATTGCTACGATAATTTCTTACATTTGGGGATTATCAGGTTGCTGCATCGGCGCGTCAGATGGCTCAGTCACGTCCATAGCGTGCGTCCGACGCGAGGCAGGAGGAGCTCACGGGGTGAAGGGAAGGAACGAGAAGAGCGGGGCTGGAGACGCTCGATTCGTCAGAGGCCGTCGCTGGATGGAGGCGCGATGCGGTGCGGGTGTCACGTGTGTGTGCGCTGGCAGCAGGAGCGCTGCTCCCCGCCCTCGCTCCATGCCCCCGCGCATGGCAGATGCTCGATGAAATGCATAAACCGAAAAATAACTTTACTCTATTAAATTTAGGGGATCGACTAGGTCTGACAAAAACTTAGTGAAGTAAAAATACTCCACTGAAGATTTACTCCGCCGGATCCTATATGCTATTCTGGGGGATCGGTGTACTGCAATTTCACGCATGCCGCGGAAGACCACCTCAGTATCTGCATGAAGTACGAACACATGGTTTTCCATTCACTCGGCGGCCCATGCCTGTCGCGTGCGGCCATGCCATTGCCATGCCTCCGCTTGCATGCTCGGTCACAGAGAAGCGGTGTGTAGTAGTACATCTGTCATCTGTGGGATGGCATCCCTCTCTCTATATATACACACACACACACAAAGTCTAGCCAGTTAAGTTAGGCCATGTCCATTTAGCTCTGCATTGCTGTCTGAACTATGTATGAGACGCTTGTTCATCTGGCATGAGTGAAGTGAGATAGGGGAGGGAACCAAATGTTTTATGGTGTAAAAGCAAATCGGTTGCTTTCCGGTGAGTGGTTGCTCTCGACTCAGTCGCTCAGGTTTACAATGGTGTTAGAACTCGGAGAGAAACTGATTCAGTTGCCCTGTCCTTGACTTAATGGACCTGATTTGCTGCGGACTAAACAACAACGGGGCGGAGGGAAACCGCGATATGTGAACAACATCCCTGAAGTTGAAACCGCCGTGGCAGGTTCATTATACGCTGGCAATTTATGATTATATATGGTTTGTAAAATGGAAGGTTGCCGTGTTTGTAAAAGAGTTGTGATAGACGAAAATGTGGTTTTGATCGGGAGCACAGATGGTCTCGGAATTGAAACCGCTGATTAGTTCTTGAGATCCATGCGGTAAGTTGAATTGTGTTCTGTATTACATCCGTGGTTAAATATAAAATCTGGTGGCCTGCCATAATATCCCGCAGTTTTTTTTTTACCTTCTGTGATTGAAAAATGTTCACCGCTCACTTGGAAAATGTTTATCGTGTTAAAAGTAGTTCATTATGTATTTTAAAACTGTCCAAATATTTATTTTGTGTGTATTAAAATGTCCATGAAGTTTTTTTAAATCCCATATTTCTTAAATACACAATGAACTTTTGAAAACTACACGATGAACATTTTTCGAAGAAAGGATGACCACCTATATACACGTCGAACTATTTCTAATGCATGATGAAAAATTCTAAAAAAAATGATGAACATTTTCTAATATATGATCAGCCTTTTGTAAGTATACGGACAATGTTTTTCACACAACGGTGAACATTTCTTAACTATGCACTGAACTTTGTTGCCAAAATATGACATGCGCCTTTTTTAGTGCACAATGGACATTTTTTTATACATTATAAAGAAGAATAAGAAGAAAATAAAAAGGAAAAAGAAAAAATATAACAGAAAAGGGGGAAATAAAAGAAAAACATAAAGTAAATTCAAAAAGGAAAATAACAAAAGAAAATAAAAGAGGGGAAAATAACCATATGGGGTCACGCACATAGAACTCCGTCCGTTCAAAATTACTTGACGCTGAAATAATGTATTTAGACCCATTTTAATAATTTTGAATATTTCTAAGAAGAATCGAACAACCATATCTTCACGGGCTGCACGAACACCGTGTTTAATTAAATTAGATGACACACGGCCCCAATAGGTGCACATTCCTGGCATTTCCTTTTTTTTTGAGAAGATTTCCTGGCATTTCCTAAACAGCGCTTAAGTCGCCCGTTTCTTCGATACCAGAAACGGGCGCACACACCTCCCTCCGCGCTGGGCCAGCCCATTTGACCCTTTTTTTGTAAAACCCTACGAAAAATTCACACGCACGATGATTCAAACCAGCGACCTCCTCTTTCTGTCCAAACTACACTATCCACTCGGGACAAATCACCTGCTGTGACTGCTTTTATCCTTTTCCCCTCTTTCTTCTGTCTTTCCTTCAATGTTTTTATTTTACTCCTTTTTTCTTTTGTCAAAATACGCAGAATTTTTCAAATTTTCGATGATTTTTTTCAAAATCAATGAACTTCTTTTTCAAATTGCCAAACTTTTTTCAAAGTTGATGAACTTATTTTCAAATTTGACAAACTTTCTTTTCTATATTTTCTAAAATCTGTGAACTTCTTTTAAAAAAATATGTTTTTTTTCAAAATCGACGAACTTTTCTTCAAAACCTGTGACCTTTTTCGAATAACAATGTGATTTTATAGCGTTAAAATTGTCGAATTTTTTTAAACTGATGACCTTTTTCAAATTTGTGAACTATTCTTCAAAATTGGTGAACTTTTATCCAAAATCATTGAAATATTTATAAATTCATGACACTTTTTTCAAAATTTGTGAACTTTTTTCAAAATTTGATGAATCAATTTTCAAAACCAATAAACTTTTTTCGAATTCCATGAATTTTTTTAAAAAATTGAACCTTTTTCCCATGCTGGCAAATCTTTTTATTGCAAATATGTTATTATTTTTAATGATTTTTATGGGTGCAGAATTGTAACATCCCAAATTTTCAATTTGAAATGTTATACATTAGATCATCACTGCATATCATATTTATTTGCTTTTGGTTTGATCCTACAAATTCTACGCAACTCAAGGACCCCTGGAGAAAGTTGGGGATTTCGTTATTTTCATATTTGGGTTTCTCAAAATTTGAAAATATGATCATTTGATTTTAATTATTTTATCTTCAATTATTTCTATTATAAAAATATGAGAGAGGGAATAAAATGACTTTTCCAAAATAAATTAATATTGAGGATTTAATGATAAAATAAATAAGATTTTATTTTGAAGTTATCTGCTATTTTATTTGAATTTAGGAAAAATGCCGGTTTTTCAAAATTACATTTAGGTCCCAAATAAATGTTCATCCTGTTCGGCTTGATTTTAGAAGTCAGAGAAATTTTATTTCGAAATTTTTGGAGTCCATTTAGTATTTATTTTATTTGTTTTTCTGCGCTTAATTATTAAAAAAAACGCGCAACCGACTTAGGGCCGGTTTCGGCTAGGACTCTTCGGGCCGGCCTTTATAAGGAGCCGACCCCGAGCCCGTTAAGCCCCAAACACTAGCCGCCCGCTGCCGCCGCTGCCCTGCCGCCGCGCCGCGCCACCGCCGCCCGACGCCGCCGCCGCCTTGCCGCCGCGCCGCGCCACCGCCGGCCCACGCCGCTAGCCGCCGCACCCCGCCGCCCCACGCCGCTAGCCGCCGCACCCTGCCGCCCCATGCCGCTAGCCGCCGCCGCCACCCGCCGCCGGAGGTTGACCCCGCCGCCGCCGCTGGTTTTCCGCCGGTTTTTCGTTCGGTTCTTTTACATCCTTTTTTTTAGATCGGGTTTTTTCCGGTTTAGTTTATTTAGCGAGCGTTCGCTCGTTCGTTCGTTTTAACGAATGCATTCACCATTTAGTTACAGAAAACGAACGTTCGTTCGTTAATCTGTTCGTCGTTTTTTTTTGCTCGGATTTTTCATGATTATTTCTGATCGCGATTTCAGATCTGATTTTTGTTCTAGTATAACTTTTCGTTCGTTTATCGGAATCAGGCGATTCAAGCGCCTGGAGTTTCGTCTCGAAACACTCTTTCCGTTTAACCAACTCAAACAAGTTTTTGCCTCTGTAAAATTTGACTTAGATCCAGATTAGTAAACGAAGTTTGTTTCTTTTGCCGTTTGACTTTCGTTCCTTCGTTCGATTTGATTCTTTTTGCAAACCGGAGTTCTTAAGTTGAACTTTCTGGTTAGATCTCTTATTTGAGTTTTACCTGTGCATTAGATGAGTGCTTATTGTATGCTTGTTTGTTTGCGATAGATTACCCGGAGTACGTCACTTGCTACTTCGAATCGCTAGGTTTCGCGGATCATCAGCAAGGCAAGTAACACTTTGATCATACATCCTACTACCCAGTTTTTATTGCATTAGATCAATCCTCAAACATTGCATGAATATGATCAAATTAAATTGTGGGTTTTGGGAAGTAGATGAGGTAGTACCTATCACCTGTTTTATTATCAAACCCTTGGGAGTTACTTCTATGTTTGCTTATATTGCCATGCTATGCTAGTAGACGTGGATTGGGTGAGTGTATCCATGACAGATGTGAGATTGTTAAATTAATGGTTTATTTAAGATGGCAACTTAAACACACATCTGGGTGGATTGAGGCACCTGGGTATTCCAGCGATTGCCTGTTTTTCTTTATGGACCGCCACCCAGACTCAAAGGGATCATGAGATTATTCATACTAGAAACTTCCGTGTGCAGCCACAAGCTACTATAGGCTCTAGCATAGTTGACTAAGTCGTGCGAACTCTTACAGTGGTAGACTAGCAGATATAGGGGATGTAGCTTGGTACGGTCTACCCGTTCGTAAGGTGCTAGCGCTTCTGAAAGACTATGTCTCGGTCATCCGTTTCTCAAACATCATGTAGTGCGAGAATCCCAACGGAGGAGATCGAGTCTTGTGGGGAAAAGTGCGCAAACCTATACAGAGTGTATAAACTAATCATGATTAGCCGTGTCCCTGGTTATGGACAACTTGAGTATTTAGTACATGGATTATCATGTGAATCTCATCATGTTATTTTAATTAATATTGTTGGGTTTAATGATGATGCTTAATTGGGATTGAGAGGGTGTCTACACTGTCAATGGTTAACAACCATCATGATAGTTAAATAAAATTTATTCCTTTGCAGTAGGGGAAAATTGGCTTTACGCAAAACTGTAACCATAGAGCTTTCCACCACCCAAATATGTATGTAGTATAGTCTTATTCTTCCATTACTCTCTATGTGTTACTTTGCCAGTATATTTCATGTGTTGACCTGTTTTCGGGCTGCAACGTTCATGTTGCAGACTTTTCAGACAACGAGTAAGGTGCCTTTAGGTCATGGTTCTATACTCAGTGATGCCGTTGGAGTTGATGGACTCACTTATCTTCCAAGCCTTTCGCTGTTATCGTCATTAGATGGCCTTAAGCCATAATTATTGTAATAAGTTCTCTTTTGAGACTTTCGATGTAATAAGTGTGTGATTGCTACTCTGTTATAAATCCTTCAAGTACTGTGCGTGTCAGCATTACTGATCCAGGGATGACACTGAAGCACAGAGATCAGACTGTTTGAGGTCTGGTCGCTACAAGATGGTATCAGAGCACACGCTGACTGTAGGAAACGACCACTAAGCTAAAGCTCTAGATCACTACTCACTCTTCTCAGTTCTGACTCCTCATCTTTTCTACTCTTTTAGGATGGCGGATGCAAGGAATAAGTTTACACAACCGGATGAAGATACACCCTTTGGACGTCACTTGAAGGAAGTCACTAGATATCTGAACATCGGAGTACCAAGCTTCACCGGAACCTACAACGCCACTTCACCTGAAGAGGAGCGCTAGATGATTCAAGTTCAAGTTCCAGGAAGGACGTTCATGCCAGTCACTGAGCCCATAGAGTTTTCCTTTGATGCACCAACCTAGAGTCTAGGAAAGAGCATGGCAGGTCACATCGCCATGGGACGTATTGGAGAAGTTTACCGCAATGATCTCAAGGATACACTCTATCAGATTTGTGGGCGCCGAGATGAGCACTGGGAGATGATCAGCACCAAGAAGGATAGATCAATCGCAGCTTTCATCCAGGAGTTAAACCAGCACATCCGACTTCAGGAGAACCATATGTGCGCAGACATGATAGATCTGAAGAAGGCGAGGACAAGAATCACGGAACTAGAGGAAGAACTCAAGACTACACGTGAAGATTATATGGAGGAAATTGAAGTACTAGTGGAGAAGAATGACGACCTGATCAAGAAGATCAGAATATTCATGGGAGACCCTACACCAGTAGAAGAAGACGAAGAACCCAAGGAGATTCACCCGGAAGACTACATCATCATTGACGACACCGATTCGGACTCAAACAATAGCGATGATGACTATGTTGATGAAGCTGGAGCAGATATCATGGAGTCTGCAACCGAAGAATATTTCTAGTAGACCACCCCATCAGTAGTAGTATTCCACCATGTAAATATAGTAGTCCGAACACTTTTGCGATAGTTAAACCGATTGTATGCCCTTGTTTGATTGAATGAAGTGAATTGTTTGCTTTTGCCTCATGTGCATATGGATAGTGTTTTCTCTCTAGATCTCTCTCTATTCTTAAATCTCATATTTTCTAAACCCATTAGATGCCTCCGAGACGTGACCACGGATTTACCTTTCCACCGGAGCTCACTCAGTTGATCCAGCAGTAGAATACATTGATGCAGTTGCTAGTCTAGAATCAGAATCAGGGGAACAACAACAACAACAACCCACCACCACCACCACCTCTTGATCACTTAACCCGTTTTCTTAGGCTGAATCCGCCGGTGTTCTCCAGTAGCACCGAGCCTATAGTAGCAGATGATTGGCTCCGCAAGACAGCAAGGGAGTTAACCACGGCAGGATGCACAGATGTGGAAAAGGTGAAATTTTCCGCACATCAGTTGGATGGACCCGCAACATCATGGTGGGAGAATTTCACAGCCACTTACCCTATTGAAACTGTCACGTGGGACCAGTTTCAGCAGGCTTTCCGTACTGCCCATGTTTCAGCAGGAGCTATGGCCATGAAGAAGCGTGAGTTTCGCAATTTGCGCCAAGGAGGACGGACAGTTGGCTAGTATGTGGATGACTTTAGTAAGCTAGCACGTTATGCCCCAGATGACGTTGCTACGGATGCAGCTAAGCAGGAGAAGTTTTTGAAAGGACTGAATGATGAGTTGAGCATGCAGTTGATGGTAGCAAGTTTCAACAACTACCAGGAGTTGGTAGATCGCGCTCTTATGATTAAAGGGAAGCAGCAGCAGATTGAAAAACGTAAGAGGAAGTATGGACAAGGGAAGTACAATTCTGGAGCACAGCAGAAGCCGCGTTTTACCCCTAAACCGGGAGGACCTTTTCAGCATACCCATGGGGGAGGAAGTTCGCACAATCATAATGGCTCCAAGAATGGTAATGGGAATGGAGGAAGCAACGGCCAGAACCGTACCAACCCATCAACACTAGCCAAGAGAGACCTGAGCCAAGTCACTTGCTTTAAGTGCCAGAAGACTGGACATTATGCCAATGAATGTCCTGAATCCCAGAATGGAAATGGTAACGGAAGCTCTGGGAAGAAGCCGAACCCTTTCAATAGGGGACAGGTGAACCACGTTAACGTGGAGGAGATTGAAGCTCAGCCAGATGCAGTAATAGGTAAGTTTTTGGTTAAGTCATTTACTGCACTCGTTCTTTTTGATACTGGTGCATCGCATTCATACATCTCAAGGGGATTTGTGGATAAGTATAAACTGCCAACCCAAGCCCTTAGGTCACCCATGTTAGTAACCTCACCTGAAGCAGAGTATATGGCTAGTCTATGGTGTGATCGGTTACCATTAAGGATTGGTAACTATGTATTTTCCTCGGACCTAATAGTATTGGAATCCCAAGGATTGGATGTGATATTAGGCATGGATTGGTTATCGAAGTATGAAGGGAACATTGAATGCGCCAGTAAGCCAATTTTGCTTACAACGCCAGAAGGAAGAAGAATCAAGTATGTATCCCGGCATGTGCCTAAGAGGACTCAAGTAAATTCCCTAACAGGAGTTGTACAGGAGGAAGTACCGGTGGTAAAGGATTTCCCGGATGTATTTCCAAAGGAGTTGCCAGGCATGCCATCGGATAGAGACATTGAGTTTTTGATTGAGCTTTTGCCACACACATGGCCAATATCTAAGAGACCATACAGGATGCCCGCAAAAGATTTGAAGGAGATTAAGAAGCATATTAAGGAGTTACTGGATAAAGGTAATATTCGCCCAAGCTCTTCGCCTTGGGGATCGCCAGTACTTCTGGTGGAGAAAAAGGATGGATCGTTAAGGATGGTTGTTGATTATCGAGGATTGAATGAAGTAACAATCAAGAATAAGTACCCACTACCGATGATCAATGATCTGTTTGATCGATTGCAAGGAGCTAAGGTATTTTCCAAGATCGATCTGCGATCAGGATACCATCAGTTGAAGATTCGAGAACAGGATATACCTAAGACGGCTTTTATCACCAGGTATGGGCTGTACGAGTACACCGTTATGTCATTTGGTCTGACTAACGCACCTGCCTATTTTATGAACATGATGAACAAAGTGTTTATGGAGTTTTTGGATAAGTTCGTCGTAGTGTTCATTGATGATATTCTGGTTTACTCGAAGAATGAAGAGGAGCATAAGGAACATTTGCGTTTGGTACTTGAGAAGCTCAGAGAACATTAGTTATATGCCAAGTTTAGCAAATGTGAGTTTTGGTTGAAGGAAGTTGGATTCCTCGGACACGTTATATCCGGAGAAGGTATAGCAGTAGATCCCACCAAGATTGTCACTGTGACAAATTGGGAAGCCCCAACAACAGTTGGAGAAATCCAGAGTTTTCTTGGACTTGCAGGATACTACCGGAGATTCATTGAAAATTTCTCGAAGATTGCGAAGCCTATGACGGAGTTGTTAAAGAAGGATACCAAGTTCAAATGGACCGAGGAATGTGAGGCCAGTTTTCAGGAGTTAAAGAAACGTTTGGTTACATCACCAATGTTGATTTTGCCGGATCAGAACAAGGATTATGAGGTATATTGCGACGCTTCACGTCGAGGACTTGGACCAGTGCTTATGCAGGAGGGAAGTGTTGTTTCATATGCCTCACGATAGCTTAAGCCGCATGAGTTGAATTATGCCACGCATGATTTAGAGTTAGCAGCCGTAGTGCATGCATTAAAGACTTGGTGACATTTTTTCATTGGAAAACATTGTGAAGTGTACACGGATCACAAGAGTTTGAAGTATATTTTCACGCAGAAGGAGTTGAATCTCAGGCAAAGGAGATGGTTGGAGCTCATCAAGGACTACGATATGAGATTGCATTATCATCCCGGAAAGGCTAACGTAGTAGCTGACGCATTGAGCCGTAAAAGCCATGTCAACACCCTAATGACGGGAGATTTACCGAAGGAGTTAGCCGAGGACCTTCGTGAGTTATGTTTGGAGATAGTTCCAAGAGGCTATGTAGCAGCATTAGAGATTCAGTCTACTTTGATGGATAAGATCAGAGAAGCTCAGAAGACTGACAAGGAGATTGCCTCTATAAAGGAGAAGATGAGCAAAGGAAAAGTTAAAGGATTTCGTGAGGATGAGCATGATACCCTATGGTTTGAAGACCGTGTTTATGTGCCTGACGACCCAGAGATCAGGAAGTTAATTATGCAGGAAGCCCATGATTCACCATATTCGATTCACCCAGGAAATACCACGATGTATTTGGATTTGAAGGATACTTTCTGGTGGACCGGAATGAAGAAGGATATTGTGGAGTATGTAGCAGTTTGTGATGTATGTCAGAGAGTAAAGGCAGAGCATCAGAAGCCAGCAGGATTGCTACAGCCATTTCCAATACCCGAATGGAAGTGGGATAAGCTAGGCATGGATTTTATCACAGGTTTGCCCAGAACTTGTTCAGGCTATGACTTGATTTGGGTAGTAGTCGATCATTTGACAAAGATAGCTCATTTCATCCCAGTAAAGACTACCTACACCAGTGCTAAGTTGGCAAAGATATACATGACCAGGATAGTATGTCTGCATGGAGTTCCGAGGAGCATTGTATCAGATAGAGGAACCCAGTTTACCTCAAAGTTCTGGAATCAGTTGCACGAAACTTTGGGTACCAGGCTAGAGTTCAGCACAACTTTTCATCCACAGACAGATGGACAGTCCGAGAGAGTCAATCAGATTTTGGAGGATATGCTAAGAGCTTAGCGCGCTAGATTACGGATCTAGTTGGGACGATAATTTGCCATATGCAGAGTTCTCTTACAACAACAGTTATCAATCCAGCTTGAAGATGGCCCATTTCGAAGCCTTGTACGAAAGGAGGTGCAGGACCCCATTGTCGTGGGATGAAGTTGGAGACCGCCAGTTGTTTGGACCAGGTTTAATTAAGGAGTCTGAATAGAAGGTGATATTGATTCGCGATAGGCTCAAGGTAGCCCGGTCCATACAGAAGAGTTACGCAGATTCTAAATGCAAGGAGACAGTTTACGAAGTCGGAGACCGAGTTTATCTTTGAGTATCACCACTTCAAGGAGTTAAGCACTTTGGAGTTAAGGGAAAATTAGCGTCACGTTTTGTAGGACCATACAAGGTTTTGGAGCGTATGGAAGAAGTAGCCTACAAGTTAGAATTGCCCGAAGGATTGTCAGGAGTTCACGACGTATTCCATGTTTCCTAGTTGAAGAAGTGCCACGCAGAGATGGCTAATATACCGCTGAGAGATACAGTGCCGCTGGAAGCGATTCAGTTGGATAGTGATTTGACCTATGAGGAGAAACCAGTCAAGATTCTTCAGTATGCCAGCCGAGTCACCCGCAGCAAGGTTATCAAGTTTTGCAAAGTTCAGTGGAGCAACCACACCGAGGATGAAGCCACCTGGGAGCGAGAGGAAGATCTGTTGAAGGATCACCCTCACCTATTTTCTAGCCAACCCGAATCTCGAGGGCGAGATTCATCTTAAGAGGGGTAGAATTGTAACATCCCAAATTTTCAATTTGGAATTTTATATATTAGATCATCACTGCATATCATATTTATTTGCTTTTGGTTTGATTCTAGAATTTTTACGCAACTCAAGGACCCTCGGAGAGAGTTGGGGATTTCGTTATTTTCATATTTGGGTTTTCTTAAATTTTGAAAATAAGATCATTTGATTTTAATTATTTTATCTTTAATTATTTTTATTATAAAAATATGAGAGAGGGAATAAAATGACTTTTCCAAAATAAAGAAATATGGAGGATTTAATGATAAAATCAAATAAAATTTTATTTTGGAGTTATTTACTATTTTATTTGAATTTAGGAAAAATGCGCGTTTTTAAAAATTGCATTTAGGCCCCAAATAAATGTTCATCCTGTTCGGCTTGATTTTAGAAGTCAGGAAATTTTATTTTAGGATTTTTAAAGTCCGTTTAGTTTTTTTATTTGTTTTCCTGCGTGTAATTATTTAAAAGAAACGCGAAACCGACTTAGAGCCGGTTTCGGCCAGGACTCTTCGGGCTGGCCTTTATAAGGAGCCGACCCCGAGCCCGTTAAGCCCCAAACCCTAGCCGCCCGCCGCCGCCGCCTCTAGTGCCGCGCCACCGCCGGCCGCGCCGCCCTGCTACCGCGCCGCTGCCGCCCTGCCGCCGCGCCGCGCCACCGCCGCACCCCGCCGCCCCACGCCGCTAGCCGCCGCCGCCGACCCGTAGCCGCCGCCGCCGGTTTTCCTTGGAAAACCATTCGGTTTTTCGCCGGTTTTTTGTTCGGTTTTTTTATATCCGTTTTTTTAGATCGGGGTTTTTCTAGTTTAGTTTATTTAGCGAGCATTCGCTCGCTCGTTCGTTTTAACGAACGCGTTCACCATTTAGTTACAGAAAACGAACGTCGTTCGTTAATTTGTTCGTCGTTTTTCTTTTTCTCGGATTTTCCACGATTATTTCAGATCGCGATTTCAGATCCGATTTTCGTTCTAGTATAACTTTTCGCTCGTTTATCGGAATCAGGCGATTCAAGCGCCTGGAGTTTCGTCTCGAAACACTCTTTCCGTTTAACCAACTCAAACAAGTTTTTGCCTCTGTAAAATTTGACTTAGATCCAGATTAGTAAACGAAGTTTGTTTCTTTTGCCGTTTGACTTTCGTTGCTTCGTCCGATTTGATTCTTTTTGCAAACCGGAGTTCTTAAGTTGAACTTTCTGGTTAGAACTCTTATTTGAGTTTTACCTGTGCATTAGATGAGTGCTTATTGTATGCTTGTTTATTTGCGATAGAGTACCCGGAGTGCGCCGTTTGCTACTTCGAATCGCCAGGTTTCGCGGATCATCAGCAAGGCAAGTAACACTTTGATCATACCTCCTACTACCCAGTTTTTATTGCATTAGATCAATCCTCAAACATTGCATGAATAGGATCAAATTAAATTGTGGGTTTTGGGAAGTAGATGAGGTAGTACCTATCACCTGTTTTATTATCAAACCCTTGGGAGTTACTTCTACGTTTGCTTATATTGCCATGCTATGGTAGTAGACGTGGATTGGGTGAGTGTATCCATGACAGATGTGAGATTGTTAAATTAATGGTTTATTTAAGGTGGCAACTTAAACACATATGTGGGTGGATTGAGGCACCTGGGTATTTCAGCAATTGCCTGTTTTTCTTTATGGACCGCCACCCAGACTCAAAGGGATCATGAGATTATTCATACTAGAAACTTCCGTGTGCAGCCACAAGCTACTATAGGCTCTAGCATAGTTGACTAAGTCGTGCGAACTCTTACAGTGGTAGACTAGCAGATGTAGGGGATGTAGCTTGGCACGGTCTACCTGTTCGTAAGGTGCTAGCGCTTCTGAAAGACTATGTCTCGGTCATCCGTTTCTCAAACATCATGTAGTGCGAGAATTCCAATGGAGAAGATCGAGTCTTCTGGGGAAAAGTGTGCAAACCTCTGCAGAGTGTATAAACTAATCATGATTAGCCGCGTCCCCGGTTATGGACAACTTGAGTATCTAGTACATGGATTATCATGTGAATCTCATCATGTTACTTTAATTAATATTGTTGGGTTTTAATGATGATGCTTAATTGGGATTGAGAGGGTGTCTACACTCAATGTTTAACAACCACCATGATAGTTAAATAAATTTTATTCCTTTGCAGTAGGGAAAAATTGGCTTTACGCAAAACTGTAACCATAGAGCTTTCCACCAGCCAAATATGCATGTAGTATAGTCTTATTCTTCCATTACTCTCTATGTGTCACTTTGCCATCATATTTCATGTGCTGACCCGTTTTCGGGCTGCAACGTTCATTTTGCAGACTTTTCAGACGACGAGTAAGGTGCCTTTAGGTCGTGGTTCTATACTCAGTGATGTCGTTGGAGTTGATGGACTCACTTATCTTCCAAGTCTTCCGTTGTTATCGTTATTAGATGGCCTTAAGCCATATTTATTGTAATAAGTTCTCTTTCGGACTTTCGATTTAATAAGTGTGTGATTGATACTCTGTTATAAATCCTTCAAGTAGTGTGCGTGTCAGCATTACTGATCCAGAGATGACACTGAAAAACAGAGATCAAACTGTTTAAGGTCTGGTCGCTAGAATATATGTTAATGTTGTCCATTGTTGAGGAAATCGTTAACTGGTAACTGCTCGGTTGGCTGGCGAGTATGGGATTAATAGGCTAATCGGCAAGTTAATCGGCCATTTAATCAATTAATCGGACGATTTATCAGTTTATCGGCTACTCGGTAACCCTATGAGTAGGGATTAATCGGCAAGTTAACTGGTTAATCGGATGAATTCTTGAATAAGGATGTTGTCTTAAAAGAAGTATGAAATAGCACTGTTTTCGCATTGTAGACAATGATATTGTCTTGGTCCAATGATTATCGTGTTGAGTCTTTGGCGGACGACATTGGCATGCAGGTTGGAATCCTACGTCTCTCATTCCTATTTTCCAAGGAGGTAGCTTGGCCGGCACACTAGGCGTCGCGCGCGAGCACCAGGAGCGCCAAATAGGAGCTCCCCACATTCTGTTCAAGGCCCTTGATTTCCCTCACGTCCTGCGCCACGACCCATAATTTCGAGCTTGACACCTCCGCCAGCCTGCCCTTTCTGAACCTTCCCATAATTTCACGAAATCACTAATTAAGATGTACTCTTTGCAAAGGTCATTTACACCTCTCCATGTTGCAACCGGAGAATTCCTTTTTTTCATAGATTTGTTTTTTCAAAATGTTTTATCTCTTAAATCGTGCGTCCAAATTTTAAACCATGTTCACTGTTGGATTCTTCGCGTCGAGATCTTTAAAACTAGATCCCACGTTAATAGATTTTGACGATTTTTTCCCATCAAGAAGACAAAAAAAAACCAGAGACAAAAGCACATTTTCTTTGCATGATCTGCTGCTGATCAAATTCATGATATAATTAGTAGATGCTCTTCTACTGCATATGTACTCTTTATCCCGGCTAATGAATGTGCATCATGGCGAAATCTGCAGGAAGGCAACTAATGCACAGGGGAACACAATACGACTGTGGTTCTACGTCTATTACGGTTGCATAACAAACTTTGGTGGGATGCATCGGCCCATGTGTTTGTGATTTATCTGTAGTGCATGATGTATGGTTTTATATCTTTCAGAGCCAAGGTTTGCCATACCAAACTTGTGAATATTTGTTCCATTGGCAACTTTGACCATATTTGCCTACCATTAATTAGGTTTGATGGCAAAAATTTGGTTAGGTTGTGTTTTCTTTGGCTCCTTCTACAACTTCTAGAGCCAAATTTGGTTAGTGTGTCAGTGAATGTGCCTGGAACTGGAACTATTGTTCCTGATACACTTTAGGAAACAAGCATGATGGTCCACCACATCTGTTGTATATGGGGTAGACTTGGTCAAAGTTAAAGAAGTGTACCCCATCGGACCAGTACACAAGGGCCCAGTTTTTTGGAGGTGCTCATATGGATAGAATGTGCGTGTGTGCATTCATAGGGGTGAATGTATGTGTGTGTATATAAGCGCTTGCGTCTGTACTGTGTTAAAAAAAAGCAGTGGGGAAGCTTCTCACGGGCCAACCTAGGACATAGCCCCCTAGTCCGTGAGGAATTTCCTTTCTGTTTGAAGGGTACCATGAGAAATTTCCTTTATATCCTTTACTCTTAGGCCTAAATTTCAAGTGAAAATCAGACCAAAGCCCATTTTAGTGGCCCTCCCCAACGTTCAGAAAAGAACTAACCATAACTACAAAACTACGCTTGAAGGAATGGCTCAACCTTTTTCTTGCTTATTAAGCTACTTCGGTACCGTCAGAGGGTGGATAGCGCGTACTGCAATTTCATGCATGCCGCGGAAGATCACCTCAGTATCTGCATGAAGTACTACGAACACATGGTTTTCCATTCACTCGGCAGCCCATGCCTCTCGCGTGCGGCCATTGCCATGCCTCCGCTTGCATGCTGGGTCACACAAAACCAGCTCCAGAGAAGCGGTGTGTAGTATATATACATCTGTCATCTGTGGGATGGCATCTCTCTATATATACATACACACACAAAGTCTAGGCACTTAGAGCTAGGCCATGCCCATTTAGCTCTGCATTGCCCTCTGAACTATGTATGAGACGCTTGTTCATCTGGCATGAGTGAAGTCAGATAGGGGAGGGAACCAAATGTTTTATGGTGTAAAGCCAAATCGGTTGCTTTCCGGGGAGTGGTTGCTCTCGACTCGGTTGCTCAGGTTTACAATAGTGTTAGAATCCGGAGAGAAACTGATTCAGTTGCCCTCTCCTAATGGACCTGATTTGCTGCGGGCTAAACTACAACGAGGCAGAGGTAAACTGCCATCTATGAACAACATCCATGAAGTTGAAATCGCCGCGACATGCCCAATAAACGCTGGCGATTTACAATTATATATGGTTTGTAAAATGGAAGGTCGCCGTGTTTGTAAAAGAACTGTGATAGACGAAAATGTGTCTTCGATCGGGAGCACAGATGGTCTCGGAATTGAAACCGTTGATTAGATCTCGAGATCCATGCAGTTAGTTGAATTGTGTTCTGTATTACATCCGTGGTCAAATATAAAATCTGGTGGCCTGCCATAATATCTCGTAGTTTTTTTTACCTTCTGTGATTGAAAAATGTTCACCGTTCACTTGGAAAATGTTCATCGTGTATTAAAAGTAGTTCATTGTGTATTTTAAAAACTTTCCAAATATTATTTTGTGTACCATGCAATTCTTTTAAAAAATCCCATATTTTCTAAATACATGATGATTTTTTTTTCCGAAAGGATGATCACCTACACACACGTCGAACAATTTATAATGCATGATGAAAAATTCTAGAAAAAATGTTGAACATTCTCTAATATATGATCAGCCTTTTGTAAGTACACGGACAATGTTTTTAATACAGCGGCGAACATTTCTTAACAATGCGCTGAACTTTGTTCTCAAAATATGACATGCATCTTTTTTAGCGCTCAATGGACATTTTTTTATACATTATAAAAAAGAACTGGAAGAAAAGAAATATAAAAATAAAAAATATAACAAAAAAGGGGAAATAAAAGAAAAACGTAAAGTAAACTCAAAAAAGGAAAATGACAAAAGAAAAGAAAAGAGGGAAAAAATAACCAGATGGGCTTATGCACATAGAACTCCCCCGTTCAAAATTACTTGACGCTGAAATAATGTATCTAGACATATTTTAATAACTGATGAGAATCGAACAACCATATCTGCACGAAAACCCGATTTGATTAAATTGGATGACACACGGCCCCACTAGGTGCACATTGCTGGCATATCCTAAACAGCGAAATCACTAATTAAGGACTACTCGTTGCAAAGAACACTCCACTTTCCCAGGTCGCGACAAGTGGCGCACATGCAGCACGCCACTTGTCGCAATCTGAGAGTTTTCCCTTTTTTCATAGATTCGTTTATTTAAATCGTTTTATCTTTTAAACCGTGCATCCAAATCTCGAACCGTTTTCACCATTGGATTCCTCACGTCGAGATCTTCAAAATTAGATCCCCATGTTGATAGGTTTTGACGAACTTTTTTTCACGAAAAAAACCGGACAAAAAAACCGGGCGAAAAAACCGAACTGAGAGCATGGTTTTTTCCCTTTCCGAAAGAGGCATGTCCGTGCCTCTCGCGAAATCACACCCGTGCCTCTCGTGGAAACAAAACCGTGACTATCATGAAAGGAAAAAAAAACAGAAAACACGTTTTTTTCGTTTCCGAGAGGCACAGCCGTGACTCTCACGAAAGCACAACCGTGCCTCTCGCAGAAGCAAAACCGTGACTCTCGTGAAAGATAAAAAATAGAAAACGCGTATTTTTTTCCCTTTTTGAGAGGCATGGCCGTGACTCTCGTGAAAGCACAACCATGCCTCTCGCAGAAGCAAAACCGTGACTCTCGCGAAAAAAAAGAAAAAACAGAAAACACGTTTTGTTTTTTCCTTTCCGAGAGGCACGGCCGTGACTCTCGCGAAAGCACAACCATGCCTCTCGCGGAAGCAAAATCGTGACTCGTGAAAGAAAAAAAACAGAAAATGCATTTTGTTTTTCCCTTTCTAAGAGGCACGGCCGTGACTCTCGTGAAAGCACAACCGTGCCTCTCGCGGAAGCAAAACCGTGACTCTTGCGAAAGAAAACAAATAGAAAACGCGTTTTTTTCGTTTTCAAAAGGCATGGCCGTGACTCTCGCTAAAGCACAACCGTGCCTCTCGCGAAAAAAACCGTGACTTTCACGAAAGAAAAAAAAAAGAAAACGCGTTTTTTTCGTGCAATTTTTTTATCGAAAAGTTAAGGAAGACCGGGAGAAAACCAAAACGTTGGAAAAACCTGAAAAAAAACGTTTAAAAAGCCGGAAACGCGTGCGAAAAATAAAAAAAATCCGGAGGGAGCGTCCAGAGCACGACACATGGCGAATGGCTGAGAGCGTGCCAAGTGGCGCTGATTGTTGCGAGGCTCCCGAAGGAGCGTTCGTTAACTAGTTGCTCCCCCTAAACAGCGCTTACGGTGCCCGTTTCTTCCATACCTGCAAACTGGCGCACGCATCTCCTTCCGCGCTGGGCCGGCCCATTTCACCATTTTTTTTCTAGAATCTACTATCCCTATAAAAGGAAGAGAGGGCGGAAAACCAAATCATCCTATCCATCCAAACCTGCAATCTGATGGTTTACATCGCTTCAAAACACCAAACACGTTTTATGCTTTAATTACCCACCATGCCATTATATTTAATTAATTACCCACCATGCCATTACCTTAATCCTCTCCTCTTTCATCACGCAGGAACAAAACCAAAACCGCTGCCCATGCCTCACCGCCAGCCACACCCCACGCCTCGCCCCACCTCTTTTCCTACAACCTCGCCGCCAACTACCGCCTCCACCTGTGCCTCGATCTCCATGCGCCGCCGTCCGCCGGACCGCCTCGACCTGTGCCTCTCCGCGCGCCGCCGGACCACCGGGCCCACGCACTGCCAGCTTGCCTCGACCTGTGCCTCTCCACGCGCCGCCGTATCGCCGCGTCCACGCTCCAGCCGCCCGGCCGCGTCGTCCACGCACCACTCCTCGCGGCTGCCATATGCTCGACGAGAGACCGCCGACGCACGCTCCTCCCAACCGCCACAGCCCACCTCCTCCGCGACATCCACCCTCGCCCATCCCGAAACCCTAGCTGCCGCTGGCGGCTCATTCTCCTCCGTCGCCTTCTCCACGGCTACATCCCACCCCGCATGCGCGGGTGCGAGCCACCGCGCGGTCGCCGCCATGGTCGCAGCCCCGACCAAGGTCGGCGCCGCCATGCCGTCGGTCGAGTTCACCATCGCCGTCTGCAACAAGGAGAAGATCTCCCTCGCCGGCCACGAGTACGTCCGCATCCTCCCATTCCTCCCCTTCCCCCGGAGTTCGCCTTTTTTTTGGATGTCGCGCTCCAGTGAAATGTCAGACGACGTGTGCATTTTAACAATTTCCTCTACGGGCATCTTGTTTGCAGATATGAGGTCGTGGCCCGTGGCGGCGTCGGCATGCAGAGATCCTCAAAATTCTAAAGATGCAATTCGTTTTCTGTTATCTCTCCCCACCTTCTGAATTTTCTTTATAACCCGTGGACACAGTTTAGTCCTCTGTTTTTGTGAGTTTCTGTCGAGTTTTATTGGATATAAATCTGTTTGAAAACTTACTGTACTATCTTGGCTGTTGGACTTTAGTTTCCAGTCCATTGGTTCATCCCCAATTCGTCGATCCCTGCTAAAACTGAAGGTGAACTATTCGTTTTTTCATTCTATAGAAATAGAGTAGCATATGTTGTTAGTACTTATCCTATTCAGTCTGGTGGCCATGCCGTGCTCTAACAGAGTTTTCTGATGGTGTTTTTGTAGGTTCCAGAGCAGGACCAAGAGAGACTCTTTGGTTTCGGCCCAGAACCTGAGAGACTCTTTGATTGAAGCCAAGTCTAACATTGCCGTTAAGCTTAGCTATTCAAATGTATCCCACTCGAGCTACACCGCCAATCGTCGTTAAGCTTAGCTATCCAAATGTATCCCACTCGAGCTACACCGCCAATCGTCGTTAAGGTTAGCTATTCTCAGGTTTTTTCTGGATGCTTGAATAGTGGGATGTAACTAAGTGCTACAACTACCTGAACTATCTTGATTATAGATATATTTGCATTATTCAATGACTAAAGTATATCCTGATTGATAGGTAGTTCTAATGTTCATACCCAGAATTTATTGAGCTCATTTTAATCTTTCGTTTGCATGTCAATTTAAGTAGGAAGATGACTGTGACCATATAATGGAGAGAGCTTGTGAAATTTCAACTAAATATTAAGCCTGATATCAAATAGTTGAAAATGCTTCTCGAATCTTCGTCCAGGCTGATGGCACACTGAACAAGTTATGCCATGTATGACGTCCCATCTTCTTTGATTTTATTTACTTCTTGTGATTGGCCTAATCGTACCTGCGGGACATTCAATTTTGATTTTTCTTTGTGGGGATTCAGTATTTTTATTTAGTTGTGAGGTTAATTTTATTATTGCGCAGACCTCATATTCTTGCGTGCTTGATTCAGTTCTTGACTTGTATCTATTCATTCTTGTGTATTGCTTCTCCCAGAAGGCGCATTTGAAGGAAGAGAAGGTGGCTATTAATAACTTCGAAAGATGAGCTGAGTGACTTTTTTGCTTACATCAGGCATGCTTGATTTCTATGGAGATACTCCCTCTGTTCCTTAATGTAAGTCTTTTTAGATATTCCAATATAGACTAATACGAAGCAAAATGAGTATCTACACTCTAAAATATGTCTATATTCATCCGTGTGTAGTCCATATTGAAATCTCTAAAAGGACTTATATTTAGGAACGGAGGAAGTACATGGTTAATGCTCTACCGAAGTATGTGCATGCAAGGCACAGTTTTAGATTGGTTTGCATTTTATGGGCAAAGTTGTTGGTTTTCGTAGCATGGCAACCTTCAGATGTTGATGCAAAAGACAAGCGATGCGTTACTCGGTGCAGTTTTCATATGGTCTATTTAATTAGCTTTTGTCTGATGTCTTCATGGTACAAGGCATAATTTTGCCAAATGTATTGCTTGATATACTGGTAGGAAACATAAATACACCTACATGAACTGTTTCAAGCTTTGCTTTGCTTTGCTATGTTCTTAACTCAATCTATGTTATTAACTTCCAATAGCATATTACATGAAATATTCATTGCATCTCATTTTGCACCCTGGTCCACTCACCAAAAAAGGGGCAGCCCACAGTGTTTTTGTAAAGAATGCAATGAAGCAAAGTAGAATCTTGTATTAACTTGTATCAATCTTCTTTTTGCAGTACTTTTGCATGCAGTAATCTTGTTTGTGCCTTTGGAAGCGAGGAGATCCAGACTGAAACAAATGCAGCAAGGAAGATATTTACTACAGACAAACATGTGCACTGCAGTTCTGTTGAGAGAGATTAAGTCAGGTGCACATTTGTTTCGGGTAATATTTTCTTTTGTTGACATGAATTTTGTTTACTATAAACAGATTTGTCCGTAGGATTTGAGGCTGCAACTAGCAGATCTGAAAAGCTTTTTTTTCTTGCTTCACTAGGAATCTTATGGGAAGTAGTGAAACTATGATTTGGCCCTGGAGGCGTCACCTAACAATTGTGCTTGCCAGGTTAGTTTCTGTTGTCAGGAAGATGACCTTAATGCATTGGTAAGATTTGAGGTTGCTCTCGTCCATAGGTACAGAAAAAGGTTACCAATATTTACATATTCTAGGCTTGCTGACGAATGTCGCACTTTCTTAATCTTCCATATCACCAATACTTGAAATGTTTATTTGATGTGGATGCACCATAGAGTAGTGTTCTTCATTTGATGTTGCTTTTAATTTTCAATGTTCAGTGCAATACAACAGTATGGCTCTTGCTGAGAATTTCAATCTGAAGCTAACTGGTATTGATGTTGTGCAACATCGAACGTTCAAATCTTTAGAATCAGTGGACAAAGTAGTTTCTTGTACATACTAGATCGGACAATCCTTTTCTGTTGGAAGTATATTGTTGGATCTTAGATCAAGAGGACGGTATTTTTTTTTAAAAAGGAGGGCAGCCCCCGGCCTCTGCATCAAAACGAAGAGGACGGTATTGAACTGGTCTTTCATCTAATTTTCTTTTTAAGGAACCAATTTTTTTTAGCAAAGTTAGTACAATGGGCGAGAAATCAGCTAATTCGTTTTCTTGTTGCTGATAAAGAATGTTTTAGGACAATGTTTGTAGCTAGACTTTGTGCATAGATTTGTACTGTAGATGTGTAGAAGGAACCACATTGTTGGTACCTGAAGGCACACTCAATAAGATTATCTACCCTTTTATTATTTGGTTTGCGCCAAACTATCATACATTCCATTGCTTGGTTGGTCATGTAGGTGACAAGTGATGATCTACTTACTATAAGTCTATAAGTGGATATATTTTCTTTTCAACTCTTGTCACCTTGGTATTATTTTTTTGTTCTTCAAGACTTGACATGGATGACATCTAGGGGCAAATGGAAGTTATGTTATCCATATAGACAAAATGAGATCTATCTTGAAATGCAGAAGGTTTGTGCATTATAGTTTTATTGGGTGATCGTGAGAACCAGCGCCGAGGAGATGTTGCGGGTCATCGAGGAGTACATCACGCCATATGTTCATGCTCGCTCGTCATCGTGGCAGTCGCATGCTATCCTCGCTAGCTACCGCTGCTGCTGAGGGGTACCATCGACGCTCATGTGATGGATCGCTTGCATGTCACCGGTGGGGAAAATTAGGGAAACTTAATAAAGTATAGTTTGATTATTTTAAATGTTGAGTTTACCTCACATACTCTGTGTATTTATATAGTACGCTTACAATATTTTCATATTATGTACTCCCTCTGTAAGCAAATAATATAAGATGTTTTAGGTCACTACTTGTCCAAAGTGTGAGGTGAATTTTCACTTGAAGATGAGTGCATAGTGTCAAAAAAACGTCTTACATTATAAGACAAAGGAAGTAGAAACGGAGGTAGTAGAAAAGAAGCGAGAGGATGTGACAAGGATAAGATGTGCGATATGTTGTGGAGCAACATGGTGATAGAGGAGAGGACGATGGAAGTAATAATAGTTAAGACGTGATTTACATATCCAAAAATTAAATTTAACAAGACGTGCAAGCACGATTACTAGTCCTACAAAAAAGTCACACGCGCGATGATTCAAACCAGCGACCTCCTCTTTCTGACCAAACTGCACTATCCACTCGGGACAAATCACGTGTTGTGACTGCTTTTATCGTTTTCACTCTTTTCTTCTGTCTTTCCTTGTATCTTACTATTTTTTCCCTTTCCTTTTACTTCTTTTTATTTTGTCAAAATGCACGGAATTTTTCAAATTCGATGATTTTTTCAAAATAAATGAACCTCTCTTTCAAATTGCTAAACAATTTTCAAAATTAATGATTATTTTAAAATTCGTTATTTTGGTTAAAATTTGTGAACGTCTTAAAAATTCGATGAGTTTTTTTCCAAAACCCGTGACCTGTTTTGAATAAAAAATTGATCTTTCAGCCTTAGAATTGTGGACTTTTAAAAAATCAAAGATTTTTAAATTGATGGCCTTTTTTCCAAATTGTCAACTTTTCTTCAAAATTGATGAACTTTTATTCGACATCGTTGAACTATTTTTAAATTCTTGTATTTTTTCTAATTTTTTCACAAAAATCGCATTTTTTCAAAATTTGATGAATCTTTGTTCAAAACTGATGAACTTTTTTCGAATTACATGAACTTTTTCCCATGCTGGCAATTTTTTATTGCAAATATATTATAATTTTTTAATGTTTTTTGTGGGTGCAGAATATATGTTAATGTTTTCTTAAAAGAAGTATGAAATAACACTGTTTTCGCATTATAGACAATTATATTGTCTTGGTCCAATGGTTATCGTGTTCAGTCTTTGGCTGACGGCATTGCAATGCAGGTTTGAATCCCACGTCTCTCATATGCTGATTTTTTTTTCTTTGCGCCTGTTTTTCAAAGAGGTTGCTTGGCCGGCACACTAGGCGTAGCACGCGAGCACCATGAGCGCCAAGCGGCGCTGAGAGCGCCAAACAGGAGCTCCCCACATTCTGTCCCGGGCCCATGATTTCCCTCACCTCCTGCGGCACGATCCATAATTTCGGGCTCGACCCTTCCACCAGCCTGCCCTTTCTGAGCCATGGCCCATAATTTCACGAAATCACAATTAAGGAGTACTCTTTGTAAATGTCATTCCCACCTCTCCAGGATGCAATAGAGGATTTTTTTTCTTTTTCCATAGATCTGTTTATTCAAAATGTTTTATCTCCTAAACTGTGCGTCCAAATTTTGAACCGTGTTCACTGTTAGATTCTTTGCATCGAGATCTTCAAAAATAGATACCATGTTGATAGGGTTCGATGATTTTTTTTCATAAAAAGTACAAAAAACCAAACCGAAGCATGTTTTCTTTCCTATTTTTTCCCTTTTCCCAAAAGGCACAGTTGTGCCTCTCATGGAAGCAACTCTGTTCCTCCACGATAAGCAAACCAGTGCCTCTCATGAAAAAAAAATCATTTTTTTCTTTTCCTGCCTATTGCGGAAACAAATCTGTGCCTTCACGAAAAGTAAATCTATGCCTCTTGCGGAAGAAAAAAACACATTTATTTTCTTTTGTCGAGAGGCTCACGGAAGGAAATTTGTGCCCTCAGCCCCTCATGTGAAGTAAATCTACTCTCATGAAAGACCGAGAGGCACAACTGTGCTTTTAGCGAAACCAAATCCGTGCCTCCACAAGAAGTAAATATGTTTCTCTCGCGGAAGAAAAAACAAAACACGTTTTTTGCCCTTTCCCTAGAGGCACAGTTGTGCTTCTCGTGGAAGCAAATTCATGCCTCCACAGAAAGTAAATCTTTGCCCCTCGCGAAAGAAAAATAAAAGAAAACATGTATTTTCTTTCTTTTTCAAGAATCACGGCTATGCCTATTGAGGAAGCAAATCTGTGCCTTCTTAGGAAGTAAATCTGTGCATCTTGCGGAAGAAAAGTAAAAAAGGAAAAGCATTTTTTGGCGCAAGTTTTTTTCCAAAACGTAAGGAAAAGGAAAACTGAGAAAAAAACAAAAAATCTCTAAAAGCCGAAAATACGTGCATAATACTCAGTTTTCGTTTTCCTTAAGATTTGGAAAAAAATTGCGCGAAAAAAGCTTTTTCTTTTCTGATTTACTTCCTAATGAGGCACATATTTGCTTCCTCAATAGGCATAGCCGTGACTCTTGAAAAAGAAAAGAAAAAAAATATTTTTTCCAAAACCTAAAGAAAATGGAAACTATGAATACTCCTCAATGATCGCCCAACACGCCGAGGCTCCCTAAAGTACTTCTTGACACTTATGGCGACTTGTCAATCTCAAAATCTACTAATTCAGTTTGTTGTTGAAGATACTCATAGGATATGGTGTGCGTGGTAAGTTTATATGTACGAGTGTTTGTGTTGTATTTTCGTTTTTTTTAAAGGAAGCGACTAACCACCAGTCGACTGGTCACTAACCATCAGATCCGCATGATACTTTCGATGGCTGAAACAACGCTTCACATCTAGGTGCAATCTCGCATGCAGCGTTGCGGTGCAATCTCCCATACACATATTTTGGTTTGCATGGAGTGCACGTCCTATTGAACCCAATTAACAATGCATGCATGTAGAGAAGAAAAGAAGATGATGTCAGCAAAGATTCCATTAGAAATTAAACTTCAAGATGTTTTGTAGCTCAAACCGTTGGTCCGATTGAAAAACCGTTTTCACATAAAAAATTCGTCGCGACGAAACCTTCAAAACTAGATCCCATGTTGGTATGTTTCGATGATTTTTTTTCGGGTGAAAAGTTATCAGACCTAGGCTAAGTAAGTTATCACCTATGTGGTACGTCAGTTACCATCATGTTTACATGGAAATTACCGGGGCGTAAAAATTGCTCCTCCAACATTCTCTCCTCATGCAAAAATAGTAGAGCACAGAAAACCTGATGTAATTTTAAATCCTCACTATTTCGAAAAAATATTATAGCTCAAACCGTCAATTTTGATTGAAAAATCGTTTTCACATAAAAATCCACCACGATGAGAACTTCAAAACTAGATCTCGTGTTGACATGTTTAGATCACTTTTTTGGTCAAAAGTTACTGTAAAGTTATCAGTTATGTTATATGTATATTAACATGTTATTTATACAGAAGTGACCGGAGATGTGTTTTAAACGACTTCTTCCCCCTGGGTCAAATTTACTGTGGTATTTATATCTAAGTTATCAGCTCCCGGATGCATACATTACCGTTCTATTTGCACATAATGAACCGGGGTATGATTCAATAAATTTTTATTCCGGTATAAAGTTATCGCGTTGTTTATACCTAAGTTATCAGGTCTATGATGTGTGAGTTACCATGATATTGACAAAAGTTAACGAGGTATATTTCATCAACAACCCTCCAGCACTCCTCACCACCGTCGCCAAACTTACCAGGACTGGGGCACATAAATTATCTGATCTGCGATGTGTGAGTTATCATGTTATTTACACAAAAAATTATCATATATTTCATCAACCACCCTTCGCCCACCCAGTCACCGAATTTACCAACGAGTGGGGTACATTAATTATTAGGTCTACAAGGTGTGAGTTACCGTGCTATTCACATAAAAGTTATCGGGGATATATTTCATCACCCCTCCCTCACAAAAAGTACCAGGACCGGGATGCATAAGTTTCGGGTCTCTGATGTGTGAGTTACCATGCTATTCACACGAAAGTTACCAGGGGATACTTGATCACCACCCCTCACCCCCCCCACACACACCAAAGTTATCAGGTCTATGATGTGTGAGTTACCATGATATTGAAAAAAAAGTTACTGGAGGTGTATTTCGTCAACAACCCTCCCCCACCACTCACCACCGTCGCCAAAGTTATTAGGACTGGGGCACATAAGTTATCAGACTGTGATGTGTGAGTTATCATGTTATTCACACGAAAAGTTACCAAGGGTATATTTCATCAACCACCCTCCCCCCACATGGTCACCAAATTTACCAAAAAAACTGGGGCACATAAGTTATCAGGGCTGAGATGTGTGAGTTATCATGTTATTCACACAAAAAGTTATCAAGGATATATTTCATCCCCCCCCCCCCCCAAACCAAGTTATCAGGTCTATGATCTGTAGGTTACCATGATATTGATAAAAAAAGTTATCGGAGGTATATTTCATCAACAACCCTTCCCCACCCCTCACCATCGTCGCCAAAGTTATCAGGACTGGGGCACATAAGTTCTCAGGTCTGCAATGTGTGAATTATCATGTTATTCACACAAAAAATTACCAAAATGTATATTTCATCAACCACCGTCCCCCCACCGAGTCACCAAATTTACCAAAAGACTGGGGTGCATTAGTTACCAGGTCTATGAGGTGTGAGTTACCGAGCAATTCACATAAAAGTTATCGAGGGTATATTTCATCACCCCTCCCCCACGAAAAGTACCAGGACCGGGGGGCATAAGTTATCGGGTCTCCGATGTGTGAGTTACCATGCTATTCACACGAAAGTTGTCGAGGGATACTTGATCACCCCTCCCCCCTCCCCCCGACAAATTTATCAAGACCAGGGTACATAAAATTATCAGGTCTGTGATGTGTGAGTTATCGGGGTGTTTGTATGTAAGTTATCAGGTTCGCGGTGCGTTAGTGACCACGTTATTCACACAACATTGTTGCGGGATGTTTCAACAAAAAAATGAGGTCAAAAGAATCACGTTAGTGGGGAAATCATTGACCGGACCACTATTTTTTAATGTTCAAATTCGTATTAACCAAGAACAAATATCATGTAAACTTGTTTCAAAAACAGCAAGTCTGAAGCCGGGCTAGTGGTTTGTGTCGTAGAAATTACTACTTGAGGAACAGGGTTCGATTCTTATCCAGCACAGGAAGCTATCAATTTTTTTGAAACATGGATAAGGATGCGATCGGTAAATGGTCCTCTTAATTTAGGAACATGGGCCGATGGGATGTGATGATGCGAGGAAAAAAAGTAGTGGGAACGGGCCTGCATCGGGGAAAAAAGGAAGAGGGAACGGGCCAGTGTCGGGATATACGTGGGTTGTGCGGGCGATCCGGATGGGCTGCTTGGGGTCGTGCGATCCACAACGAGCAACGATCATGTCGTACAGATCTATCGCTAACTTCCAGTCGAGCTTTAGGAATTGGCGCAAGTACTACACCACACAACAATTTTTCAAAAAAAAAAATTCATATCCCTCGTCACAAATCTTGAGTCTGGAGTTTGACTCTAGCTCCCAGCAAAAAAATTCTGGAATTAGCACAGCTCTTATTTTGATGCTATGAGGTATAAAAGGTTAAGTTCTCATGTTTTCCACTTTCAACAACTAAGAGGCTGTAGCTTGTTGGTCGAAGGGAACATGTGGAGCCTGTGTGTCCTGGGCCGATTCCCATCGGGCGCTTTATTTTTCTTCCTCGAAAAAAAATAGCTAGCGATATATCCAGTGTGGGAGATCGAACGTGGATCGTGCGTCAGGCGAATCGTGCATGCTTGTCGCTAATGACCAGTCAGCAGGTATTTAGCTTTGTCGTTTGTAAAAAGCTAGTGATTTCGCTAATTTCTGCGCGAGTTGAACGGTGAAGACTTTTTTTTAGACAAGACGGTGAAAAGAAGACATAAAAGGCCCGAAGGCCTTGGTTGCGTCGTGCGCGCTACGCGACTCAAATAACTCGCAAAGGCCCATAAAGCCCATGGCTGAAGCAAGCATCCTTTCATTGGCCCGACAGTACAACCACTGAGCCCACCGGCGGCGCCTCTCCTGCAGCCGGCAGCCACGAGACAACGGAAGGGGCCAGCCATGGCGACGGCGGAGAACAAGAGGCCTCGGAGCAGCGGCGGCGTGGAGAGGCCGCCGAGTAGGAAGGAGGTACTCATACATCTCCCCTTCCCCTCCTCCTCTTGCATCCCCGATCCCCTTTCCGCTCCCTGCGGCCAATTTCATTGCAAAAATCTATTGTATGCTGACATTTGTTTAATCCCGGCATTCGAGATTGGCGAGTAGGATGGAGCTGGCTGAGGCCGTAGCGCCAAGTTCAGCACACCCATTATCCATGTGTTGATTCCGCGGAAACATGTTGAAAGTTGCATCACCTACACCTAGATTTTTTTTTTACTCTTCAGCAACACAGGGATTCAGTGAACACCTGGTGACTCTGGTCCCTGAATCCAGCTGTTTTTGTGATAAATAGCAACCATGCCATGAATCAGCATTGCTGGAGAACTGATGGAGGTTATATGTATACTGGGAGCTCATGCAGATATCATGCTTTTGGATAGATATTGGGGAGGAAGAAGGCCATCAAAGAACTTATAAGGAAAGCTGTAGCTGTGAAGGACCATCTTGCGCAATTCCCGGATTTTCATAAATACGAGAGAAGTGGTAACCTACATTTGTCTCTCTGGTGAAAATTTTCTGTGCTGTAGGACAAGTAGCTACTAATGTACCATTTGGGTTCAGGACACCTACTGTGTGTTTCCTGGATTCAGCTTTAGAAATTCAACAAAAGAAAATTGAATGCATCATTAGGCCTTAGCAATTGTATTCGAGACAACACTTCTTGCTTTGGGCCAAGCATTGTCTTTTTCTGGAGGAGAACTGCACTATAGCAGGCTGAACTCGTATTTCTTATATTTAGGTTTTTCGATCTACTTGGAGTCTGGGCATGGCAATCAGCTTCCAGTGCCAATGAGGAAGTACATCCAAAATCTTCTCAAGGTTGAATACCTTACCTGCCTACTGCTTTAGGATGTTTGTGTATGTACCTTTTTACAAGTAACCCATGATTATTGAATGTAACACTGGTAAACAATAATTTAGGCTAACATGAAGGGAACTTATGGATCAGAATGGACTTCAGAAGAGAAAATTAAGCGCCGGGAAATGGTTGCTCCAGAAGCACGATATATCCTGATCTGCCAATATGCAGACAGTGATATTGCCAAATGTTTCATGAAGCAAGATTCAGGGGTGGAATGTGCACATGTGACATGCCGTGGAGGCCGCTTGCTTGGTTTTGTACACTACAGATTTGTTGTTGAAGAGGATGTTCCTGTTCTTTATGTGTATGAGCTACAATTGGAGTCTTCTGTCCAAGGGAAGGGGCTGGGGAAGTTCCTAATGCAGTTGATTGAACTTATAGCTTGCAAGGTGATCTGATTTTTTGAAGTTCCTGATAGTTTATTGTTCTGTTCTTCAGAATATTATGTCAAGACATAGAGTGTCATGGTGTGGTCTGTGTCTTCTGGTTAATGCATTTTTTTTTGTTCCTTGCCCAATTACTATTCTGGTGACATCTCAGCTGGAATGATGATAAAAGAATTGACCCAGAACACATGTATGCTTGCAGAGCCAAATGGAGGCCGTGATGCTAACAGTTCAAAAATCTAATACAGATGCTATGGCTTTCTACAACAATTTGGGGTAAAGTCGTAAATTTGCATTTCATGTCAACAACTTATCTGGGGTGCACTGAACGGATGTACCTTCTGGTTGTTGGTTACTTATGGTGTCTCATTCACTTTGATTGCAATATTTTAATTCACTTATTCTGTCTTGCAGATATGTAATATCCAGTACCTCGCCATCACGAGTGGATCCACTGGTATTACTTTACCAAGAAATAGTATCCACAGGAACAAGATATTTGTATGTTGACTCCTTCATTTTCCACAGATTGGAATTCATAGAAGCTATGAGATCTTGTGCAAGGCATTTGAATCTGAAGCCAAGTGCAAATTGGAGGTGTGTAGCATGTTCCATATTGTGTAGATCCACTGTTAACCTAGTAAGGTTACTGATTCCGACCATCTACGTGTCACTGATGTTATGAATTGGTTGTGTGGCTCCTCTTTTGCTTTGCACTAAAGCTTTAATTACTTAGTACTGTCCACATAACCTATGATGTATGAACGTGTAGAGTAGGACTCTGCGTGATCTGCTACTGATTAAATTTGTGCTATATTCAGTAGATGCTCTTCTACTGCATATGTACTTTTTTATCCCAGCTAATGAATGTGCATCACGGTGTAATGTGCAGGAAGGCAAGTAATGCACGGGGGAGCACAACACGACTGTGGTTGCATAACAAGCTCTGGCGGGATGCGACAGCCCATGTTTTTGTGATTTATTTGGAGTAGTACAGGATGTTTGGTTTTATATCTTCAGAGCCAAGGTTTGCCGTACCAAACTTGTGAATATTTGTTCCATTGGCAACTTTGACCATATTTACCTACCATTAATTAGGTTTGATGGCAAAATTTTGGTTTGGTCATGTTTTCTTTGGCTATCTGTTTAATTTCTAGAGCCAAATTTGGTTATGTTATCAATGAGTTTTGTCTGAAACTATTTTGCTGATACACTTTAGGAAACAAGCACGATGGTCCACCACATCTGATGTATATGGGGTAGACTTGGTCGAAGTTAAAGAAGTGAACATCGGACCAGTACACAAGTTGTTTCACATAGCTAAAGAGATTCACATATAACAAGTTCTCAATTGGTGCATTGCTCAGTTCACGGTGCATCCTAGCGCTTTCTCCTTGGGGCTCTCTTCCCCTTGGCGATCGTCGCGCCGGGGCTCCAGTTGATCTCCCCTTCCTCTAGCTCCCCCTCCTTGTTCTCCTTCTCCCTGGATGTGGCAGCAGCAGCAGCAGCAAGGGCCTGTGACCGTTTGAACCTGAGAATGAGCCTCTTGCGTGGCGGCAGGTCCTCCTCCTTGATATTCTCCGTGTCGTCGTCCACTTTGGCCTTGGCCTTGCTGACGCCATGCTCGCTACGGAGCACCCCGCACCTGGCACACATGTACTTTCTCCACTTGAAGGGGTACTTGGCCTGCTTGAACTCGGTGCAGAAACGCTCGCCCTCCTCTCCTGCAGATATCTTACTCTTGTTGGCGCTGCGCTCACCTTCATCTTCTGCAGAGAGCTTGTACTTGTCAGTGGATTGCTCACCCTTATCTCCTGCAGGGAGCTTGCTCTTGCTGGTGTCGTGCTTGCCCCCATCTCCTGCGGAGAGCTTGCTCTTGCAGGCGTTGTGCTCCTCACGGAGCACCCCACACCTAGCGCACATGTACCTTCTCCACTTGAAGGGGTACTTGGCCTGCTTGAACTCTGTGCAGATGCGGCGGCCCTCATCTCCTACGGAGAGCTTGCTCCGGCGGATCACGACGAGGAGCGGCTTGCCACTGCTTGTCGACATCCTCTCACTCTGTACTCTCTAGATCTAGCCCACACTCTTACTAAATCTCTTTCGAGTCTTACAGATCTGATATTGACGATGACCGTGATCAATCTCCTGACCATTTATAGGGAGCAATTTTTAGGATGCAAATTAATATCGTAGTACAGATTGGCATCGCCAAAGCAAGCAGAAAGTAATTTCAGCATGCATGGGGCAGCACGGTGCCATGAGAACCATAACGCCTGTGTGTGCACGAGTGTCTTGTGCAAGCGCTTGGCGTCCACTGCTAGTGCCAAAGCAGCACGCTCAGCCCATTGTTTCTTGCGGTGCTGGTGATTGTTTCATATATGCATCCAACAACCAAAGCCACGGCTGATTGCTTTTGCGCTGGCGGTTGTGGTGCATTTCGTCTCTTTAGCTAGAACCCCTCTTGCTGACGCTATGGTGAGTCGAAGAAGTGCCTTTGTTTCTTAAAGCTAGATAGAAAAGGAAATGAGTCTATTTATCTCTGCATCAGGTTTTACAACACAAAGCACACTAGAATTCAGAGGCTGCAAACAAGAGACCTGAACCAGATTCAGAAGGGAGGAGCATAATGTAAATTTGACGGCCAGTGACTAGCATAGTTATATATATATATATATATATATATATATATTTGTAAAAGGTATAGGAAAAAGAAACAAGCATATGGCCATGCTTATCTAATACTCCACACTATAGTTGGCAAACATTTAGAGTATGCCTAAAAGACCCATACCATGGAAACATGTACCATGTGATAAAAAGTTGTAAGATTAAACTGTTGAGGACCACGGTAGCGATCTTTTTTCTAGTAATAATTAATGGCTGTGGTTTATCTGATATGTTGTAACGCTAGGCTGTAGATAGCAGGCTGGCATGTCTCCCAGTACGAACAATACACTGCTGTGCGTAGTAAATCATTAAGGCCGCACCGAGGGTCAAGATTTGACTCTACTCATAGCAGTTTGGAAACTAATGCATCTGTCTTGTCTGAAGATGGCCGTGATGCATGATTTTGGATTTTGCCGAGCCAATGAATGGATTAAAATGTGGCTTCGAAGTTGCATCATGCATTTGTCAGTTAGCTTCAACCTGTTGTAGGCGCCATCTACTTTCTGAACAGAAGTACTACAAGTCATTGCTACCAAGTAGGAAAGTAAAAGACAAAAAGGGAAGGTGAAGACATTGAACAAGACAAGAAAAGCACATAAATAAAAGAAGCAATGGCTACTCAGAAATGGGCTATCAAGGACATTTTAGTTGGTTATGTTTTCTTTGCCGCCTGTTCAACTTCTGGAGCCAAATTTCGAGAAAAATCGTAGGAAACAAGTGTGCCATCCGGGGATTGGTGACTTCAATTTTTGGGGTTTTTTTTTGGTGACTTGAAAACTTATGTTCAGTTTCCTGTGCTATTTGGTCTCAAACGAATTTGTCTGAAACTATTATTGCTGATACACTTAAAGGAAACAAACACGATGGTCCACCCCATGGGATAGACTTGGTCAAAGTTAAAAGAAGTGTACCCCATCAGACCAGTACACAAGTTGTTTCACATAGCTAAAAAGATTCACATGTAACAAGTTCTCAATGGTGCATTGCTCAGTGCATCCACAAACTTTCTCATTGTTTCACATACCTGAAACACATGTACTTTCTCCAGGATAACTATTGGTTTTACATAACATTTAGTCAAATGATAGTTTCGCAACATAAAACCAACGAGCATGCTGGTGAGTGGTGATAGGCTTGGTTAGTTTCAGACATAGTGGGAAAAGTTATATTATTACATAGCAACTTGGATGCAACAAAAGAGCCCTTTTCTAGGAGCAAAAGTCTCCTACTAGTAGTTTATATTGATATATTTTTTGTAATATATGACATGTATTAGGTTGGTCAAATTGACGACCTAGGGGCACGCGCACGCCCTGTAAACTGAGAGAGAGGTAGTAGTTTGATCCAGCATCAATGAGTATAACAGCGAACTGGTAACTGGCTGAACCACAAGAAACATGAAACGAACTATTTATATAAATAACAGTGGATAGTAGCCCATTCGTCGGCTGCACGGCGGATAGGGAAGGTTGCCACGTAGCTAAAGTTCTTCTCCTACTCAAGGCGTTCATAGGCACACGTGACACCCAGAGCGCATGACGTTGACTGCTTGCGCACCCGCCGTGCTTACATCATGACATGATCACGAACATGCCGCAAGCGGGTGTAAAGACCGTCAGACGGTTGCACACCCGTCGCGCTGCAATCCGTCATACCGAACATGTGTTCCATAGAACGAGCCTAGGAAAAACATGATTGGGCGTCTAAAGTCTATTCAGAACAGCAGAAATACGGCGCTATGTGTTCTTGTAGTGCTTAATTTGTGTGCCAACTAAGAAGCCGCATGTAGCAGGAACGCCATCTGAAGCTGAATCTAAAGCTGAAAGTATGCCTAGGCGTGGTGTTTGCTATGTTCCTCACGCCTCTCGCGCCTACAAATTCTATGTGGCTACTATGTGCTCCCAATATCGAGACAAAGCTTAAAACTCGCATTAGGTCTTTGTATGATCCTCGTATGGTCAGTCTATATAACTTCTTCACAATATCTTCCTTTTTATAAAGGAGTAAAGGGGAGCAAGTTTGGTTTAATGCAACAACTACTATACTGTTAAAGATAACTTGCACGAGTTTTTTTCTTCTTTGTTACAAAAGCGTAATATATATGATCAGATTGCTATTTTCTCCCTCTTAATGTGGCCAATACTTACAGTATAGTACATGTTTACCAATGCTTGTATGCAACCTTTCATAAATTCATTTATTATGCTTCCTTGTGATGGTTGCTTGGGGCGGTCGATCTATGAAATATGCAAATTAAGTGTAGCTAGAAGTGAACAATCAGATATTCATAGACTCGCTTGAAATTTTAATGATCACTTTGATTACGTCCCTAGACTAGATTTTTCATTTCCATGTGAAATATTTTCGAGGAGAGTTGGTTAAGCTGATTGGCCAAGTAGATAATGTGTCACAAATAAATTACGCCTATATATAGGAGAGTGTTAAATCATTTATAATTTGCCAACAAAAGGCCTAAACAGGAAAACCATATCATAGGAACATGGCCATCAATGTGTTATGAAAAAAGTCGTTGTAATAAGATGAAATTGTTGATGATAAGCTCAGTAATATTCTGTTGCTGCGAGTTAGATAGTTGTGTTTATCTGTACGGTGTAACACAAGAATATACTCCCTCCGTCCCAAAATAAGTGACTCAACCTTATTTTGGGACGGAGGGAGTAGTTGCTAGCTTGGTGTTTCCGAACAAAAAATCTGAATCCAAATTGAGCATGTTTACTGGATGGATTGTAATAAGTGTCAGGCATAATTATCTTCTAGTTGCAATGAAACAATAGCCCTGTCATCTAATATGTTCTAACACTAGGCTATAGTCAGAAGCATGGAACTTGCACACCGCAGGAGTACCGAAGCAAAAAAAAAGAGATATAAAGCTAAGAACAGAATTTTATCAAATAATGATCGTATAATTGTGCGGTATTTTTTTATGGTTGGTGCTGAGCATATTTTATTATATTCTAGTAATAATTAATGACAACAATGGTCATGATTGTCTAACAATTGTGATGTTATACTATAGTTGGTAGGTTGGCATGTCGCATAGTATGGACAATACTGAAATATCGCTTGCACGGTAAACTTGAAAACCACAAACAAGACCGAGACTATGCAGTTACTTGTAAAATGTTAACAATCATAATTGGTTGGAATTAGATGCATCGTATTTTAATTATATTTATTTTCACAACAATATTTTGTACACTTCTCTCCCTACTTGAACTTCGCAAGCATTCTACCATTTGTAAGCAATCTGATTTTTTTTTACATGTGAAAAAACCTTCATTTATTTAGCCATTCTATATGTCCAAAGATATGTACAATTAAAATGTAATCTCTACATCCAAATATATAAGGCTCTCTCGAATTTTGATCCTAATTTTGACTAAAAAATAGTTACATGACATAAATACTGTACCGTTGGAAACCTGTTTCAAATATGAATCAGCTAACATACCTTATGTGGCATACTCCACGTCGTATAGTTGGCAGCCTCGTATGTAGCAATGTAGGGGTGTTAGAACATTTAGAGTACGCCTAAAAGACCCATACTATAGAAATATGTACCATCTGATGAAAGATTAAATTGTTGATGACTAGCGTAGTGATCTTTTTTCTAGCAATAACTTTTTTTCGAGAAGGGGAATTTTTCTTTTTGAAAAGGGGAATATATTAATATTAAGAAGATACCAATTACACCACTCTCTGCACCAACAAGATGTCACAAAAACATCTATAATGCACATAGCCCGGAAACAAAACAAAAAAAAGAAAGTAAAAAAAAACAAAGGCCTCGCCACAATGATCGATTCCTCTTGTTAGCAGCACACAAATGGCCACCAAAGACAACATCCGAAAAACATAAAAGGTCTCAAAAAGCGACGCCTTTAAGAAGGAAATAGTGCACTAGCATCGTCGTCGCCCGATCCAAGATCTTAGTTTTTCACCCTGGAGAAAGTCTGAACTCTCAAAACAATACCTTGCGTAAGGCAATTGCCATGCACAACCAATGAAGACCAGACCTTAAGTTTTCACCCTGAAACTCCTGACTCGGCACCCGAGGAGCACCACCAAAAATGAAATCCTCCCGTGTTGCTTCTGAAAATTATCAAACACCTGGCTGACTCCATCGCCTCCAAGGACCCCTCCACCTTACTGATCCTCCGATCTTAGCCATCATGGCTTTCTCCATTGTTGTCTACACCATGGAAATCGAGATGCCGACATGTCCCATGGCTCCAACAAACAACAAAGCTTCGCGCCGCATCCTCATGGAGCCATGTAGGCTGATATAGGCGCGCACGACCGGAAGCTATCCATTCCAGATATCCTTGGGCAAGATCTCCGGCAACAGATCCGGAACACGTCGCCGGCCAGATCAAGTAGGACCGATCATGCAGATCGTTGCCGTAGTGCGATAAGAGTACTAGGACCGCCACCACACCGCTGCCTCTACCATGCTGACGCCATCACCGCCACGACGGAGGGCACTGGTTCGTGTTGCCCATAGCCCGCGTCATCGGTGGAGGATGGTCGCCAGTTCCGGGCAGATCCCGATCCGCCGCCACCCCACACCTGCATGATCCGCCGGGCACAAGCGCTCTCAGCCAACTCCTGGGGGAACGAGCACGCCTACGTCGTCCCTCGAGTCGCTGGACCCAAGCGCTCGCAACCATCTCTCGGGGGAATGAGCCGCTGGACCGTCCCCCGAGCCGCAGCTCCCCGCCTAGGCGGCCGGACCTGGATCCACACATGGGCCACCAAAGGAGGGTGCTCAAGGAGGTCTGGCCTTTCGTCACCCAGATGCAGAATGCGGGAGAGCCCCCGATACCCAACGGCGATGGCCTTCCTCCTAACCATCGTGCCAGGAGCTGAGAGGCACTAGATCCCCGCCGCCCCCTTCACCGGTGGTGCCCGGCTTTGTCCGGAAGCAGACTCGAGGGGCGACGAGGTATGGGAGCAGGGGAGATTGGGGCGCCGGCGGGGTTGTAAGGGTTTCGTCCCCCGGTCGCCTGGAGGAGGCGACGCGAGGGTTGGAAACGATTCCTGGCGTCTCCTAATCCTAGTATCTCTTTGAGAAGGGGATATATTAATACCGCGAAGATATCAATTATACCCGTCCTCTGTGCCAACAAGATGTCCAAAAGCATCGATGATACACATGGCAAAAAAAAAGAACATAAGAAAAAAGGCTCCAATACAAACAATACACTGCTGCTCTACGACTCTTAAGTACTACTACCTCTGTACCAAAATATAAAATGTACTGCAGAGATAAAGGGTACTGCGTAGGACGGGCTACAAAGAAACTTTGCGCCCAGTTTCTTGCTTTCATATGTAATAAACGATGCAACTATTCTCAGTTGGAAATAAAGCACCAACATGCATTTCCATTTAAAAAGTAGTAAAGTCAAGCCCGCCCAGCTGTTTCAAAAAAAAAAAAGCCCGCCCAGAGGGTCAAGATTTGACTGTACCCATAACAGCTCATAGTACTTTGGAAATAAGTCAGCTGAATCTGATCAGTGGCTGTCTCTGCCTAATCCAGCAAGTGTGTACAAGAGTGCATAACAGAAATATTTTTCCTTGTATTTTCAATTTTTCATCCTGTACTCTCTTTTCACTGAACTGAAACCTGCAGGTCTTTGTGCTCCTAGTTATCTTAGCTGATTATCTCTACATGTGTGCCAACATTTACTAGCCACTGTATTTTTCTTGTCTGAAGATGGTCGTGATGCATGATTTTGGACTTTAACTGCTGAGCCAATGGATTAAAATGTGGCTTCCAGTTTGCATCATGCATTGTCAATTTGTTTCAACGTACTTACTTTCTGAACAGAATTACTACAACAGTCATTGCTACCAAGTTGGAAAGCAGAAAATAGAAAAGGAGAAGACGTGAACAAAACAAGAGAACCACGGAAATAAAAGAAACAAATGCTACTTCGAAATGGGACTATCAAGGAAAATAGCCAGCACAAACATTAGCGAGCTCAGTCACTGATACACGGGCCAAATGTCCTTCACAACATACTCCCATTAGCGAGCTCACGGCTAATGAGACTTGACACACAACGCAGGCTTGATCACCATTCACGTGCTCCCAAAGAATCCCTTCAAAAGAAATAGGATCGCCTCAAACGATAATGAGCACACAGAGGATGGAAGGTTTCTATGCCGTTGCAGTAGACCCACTGGTTAGGAAAAGATGATTGCTCGGTGTCTAAGGTATAAAATCAACTGCTGAAAAAAATCAATGTGTGGCCTTGTAGCGCTTTCTGTGCTGATTACGAGGCCTTATCTAGCAGCGTGAAGGCCTTTCACTGAAAATAAATCTAAGTAGGGTGATTGCTATGTTCCCCATGCCTCTCATGCTTACAGTTTCTTTGTGGCTACTATGTGCTACCATATCGACTACTCGCAATAGGTTTTTGTATAGGATTCCCGCATGGTCAGTTTGTATAACTTCTTCACAACATCTTTCTTTTATAAAGGAAGTAACGGAGAGCAAGTTTGGTTTAATGCAGCAAGTACTATGTTGTCAGAAAGAACTTGCATGATTTTTTCGTAAAGGTACAAAATCATAACATACATGATCTAATTGCTTTTTTTTCTCTGTCTTCATGTGCCTAACCAGAGTCTAGTACATGTTTATCAATGATCGTATCCACTCTTCCATAAATTCATTTATTATGCTTCCTTGAGATGTTTGCTATACAACTATGCAAACTAAGGGCATCTCCAACGCCAGACCAAAACAGACATAGTATTTGTTCGTGGATGCGTCCAAACATGTCAGTGGATAGTGATACGGGAGCTGACCATCCAACGCTTGCTGTAAACATTCGTTCGCAATACAAATAAATTCGGACGTAACTTATGCGAACACAACATAATTCATTCAAATGGATATAAGTTTGATATATCTTACATACGAACAATTTCGTCCGCTCAACTAAAAGATATAAATACCTAAACTAGCTTGTTGCGGACGGTGGCCTCGTATGGGTGCCCGAGCTGGCCGGGAGCACCTCCGTTGCCGTTCGTGCCGTCGTCGGAGTCGTCCTTCTAGCGGAGGAAGGGCGCGGGGGCGCGCCAACCCTACCCGGTCGCCGCCTGGCGCTCCTGGAGGAGTCGCTTCGCTTTCTCATGTGTCGTGCGGTGGGCCGCCTCGGACAACGCCGACAATGGCTGGGGAGCCCTGGCCTTTCCCCTAACAGCGCGGGGGGGGGGGGGGGGGGGCCCCCCCCCCCGGGGGGGGGGGGGGGGGGGGGGGGGGCGAGCTCCCCGCCGAGGCGGCATCGTCGTCGCACAGACGCCTCCTTGGTGGTCTGCGACTGGTCGCGAGCCCAGGCCTCCGCAAGGACCGAGTGACGCGGCGCATCGTGCTGCCTCCCTAGCCGCCCTTTCTCCGGCCATCATGATGCTCCGCGACGACGAGGAGGCTCCACCACCGTTACAAAAGAGGTAGTGGAGGAGGCGCCCGCACGCCTTCACGATCACCGGGTGAACCTCCTCGTGTCATTATTGTGCCAAATGTCGGCCTAGTCGATGCGGCGGCAACGCCGCCTCCTCCTTCACGCCGCAGTTGCGCGGTGGGGTGGGGGGGGGGGGGGGGGGGGAGGATACCGGCTCTGCCTTCACACAACGTCTAAATTAGTCGTTGACATGTCGTCTACTGTAAGCAGCGCATGGCTTTGTGGGTGATTGTCTCTTCACCTCTATGGGAGAGTCCCGGTCTGTCCTCCCATAGCAGTCTCGATTTCTTCTTTACAACAGTGGCACGGTGGCTACGCTCTAGCCTAGGTGTGCGGCATGCTGTCTTGATGGACCTTTGTAACATGGTCCTTGTTGCAAAGCCCCCCAAGCGCACCAAGATAGCAGTTGCAAAGGTTCTCAACTGGCTGAGGCGGTAGATCGGACGGCTATTTCTTACAGCATCTGACGGTTATTGTACCGGCCGATCTAATTGATTTATCATCCTGTTGATGCGTAGCGCTGCCCTTTATTTTTCTATTTTTAATTAGTGAATATTTTTTCAAATTTGCGAACACTTTTTGAATTCATGATTTTTTTCAAAGTCACATTTATTTTAATTCAAGATTTTTAAATCTGTGAACATTGTTTCGATTCATGAATAATTTTTAAATTAATGAAAACTTTTCGATTTTGTGAATAATTTTTTTAAATTCACTAATATTTTATAATTCATGGATATTTTAAATGTAATAACCTTTTTTTTGCAAATTGACGAAGATTGTTTGCATTCGTGAACATTGTTTTGAATTCATAAACACTTTACTTTAAATTCACGATTGATTTTCAAATGCATGAACAATGTCAAACTCATGAACATATGTGAACGGTTTTAATATTAAAATAAAATTGGGAGAAATAAATAAAAAAAGTGAAAACCAAAAAAAGGAAAAAGAACGTAGGTCTCGCGTGCGGCGCTAGTTTTATTTTCGGCGTCACGCGCTGGAACAGATCCATACCATCACCCCACGCCGAGCCGAATCCGTTGAGCCGGATCTGGAGGCCCAACGAATTTACCAAGGCCTAGAAAGCCCATGGGTGAAACAAGCACCCTTGTACACCGGCGCTTCCTCCCGTCCCGTCTCCAGCCGGCAGCCACGAGGCAACGAAAGGGGGCAGCGATGGCGACGGCGGAGAACAAGAGGCCACGGAGCAGCGGCGGCGGCGTGGAGAGGCCGCTCAGTAGGAAGGAGGTACTCATATTCCCCCCCTCCCCCACCGCTTCCTCTTGTATCCCCCAGCCCCCATTTCCCCCGCCCGTGGCCAATTTCATTGCAACAATTTGTTTTAGTTTAGTCACGGCACCCAAAATTGGCGAATAGTCGAATAGATTGGAACTGGCAGTGGCAGAGGCCGTAGCGATCCATGTGTTATTCCGCGGAAACATGTTGAAAATTGGTTGCAGCACCTAGATTTTTTACTTTCCAGGATTCGGTGCCTTTTCCTCTTAGCAACACAGGGAACACCTGGTGACTCTGGTCCCCTGAATCCAGCTGTTTTTAAGATGATAGCCACCATGCCATGAATCAGCATTTGAAGAGAACTGATGGGGGTTGCATGTATACTGGGAGCTCATGCAGATATCATGCTTTTGGATAGATACTGGGGACGAAGAAGGCCATCAAAGAACTTATAAGGAAAGCTGTAGCTGTGAAGGATCATCTTGCGCGATTCCCGGATTTTCATAAATACGAGAGAAGCGGCAATGTTCCATTCGGAATTTCGGATTCACGACACCTACTGTCTTTCCTGTATTCAGCTCTAGAAATTCAATGTGAGAAAATTGAATGCATTGTTAGGTCTTAGCAATTCTAATTGAGACAACACTTCTTGCTTTGAGCCTAGCATTGTCTTTTTTTGGAGGGGAACTGCACTGTGGCAGGCTGATCTCATATTTCTTATATTTAGGTTTTTCAATCTACTTGGAATCTGGGCATGGCAATCAGCTTCCGGTACCAACGAGGAAGTACATCCAAAATCTTCTCAAGGTTGCATACATTTAGGATGTTTGCATATGTACCTTTTTACAAGTTCCCATGATTATTGAATGTAACACTGGTAAACAATAATTTAGGCTAACATGGAGGGAACTTATGGATCAGAATGGCCTTCAGAAGAGAAAATTAAGCGCCGGGAAATGGTTGCCCCAGAAGCACGATACATCCTGACCTGCCAATATACAGACAATGATATTGCCAAATGTTTCATGAAGCAAGATTCAGGGGTGGAGTGTGCACATGTGACATGCCGTGGAGGCCGCTTGCTTGGTTTTGTACACTACAGATTTATTGTTGAAGAAGATGTGCCTGTTCTTTATGTGTATGAGCTACAATTGGAGTCTTCTGCCCAAGGGAAGGGGCTGAGGAAGTTCCTAATGCAGTTGATTGAACTTATAGCTTGCAAGGTGATCTGATTTTTTGAAGTTCCTGATAGTTTATTGTTCTGTTCTTCAGAATATTATGTCAAGACATAGAGTGTCATGGTGTGGCCTGTGTCTTCTGATTTATGCATTTTTTTCTTGCTTAATTACTATTCTGGTTACACTCAGCTGGAATGATGATCAAAATTTGACCCAGAACACATGTATGCTTGCAGAGCCAAATGTGGGCCGTGATGCTGACAGTTCAAAAATCTAATACAGATGCTATGGTTTCTACAACAATTTGGGGTAAAGTGGTAAATTTGCATTTCATGTGAACAACTTATCTGGGGTGCACTGAATTGATGTACCTTCTGGTTGTTGGTTACTTATGGTGTCTGCTTCACTTTGATTGCAATGTTTTAGTTCACTTATTCTGTCTTGCAGATATGTAATATCCAATACCTCGCCATCACGAGTGGATCCACTGGTATTACTTTACCAAGAAAAATAGTCTCCACAAGAACAAGATATTCGTATGTTGACTCCTTCATTTCTCATAGATTGGAATTCATAGAAGCTATGAGATCTTGTGCAAGACATTTGAATCTGAAGCCAAGTGCAAATTGGAGGTGTGTAGCATGTTCCATATTGTGTAGATCCACTGTTAACCTATTAAGGTTACTGATTCCGATCATCTACGTGTGACTGATGTTATGAATTGGTTGTGTTGCTCCTCTTTTGCCTTGCACTAAAGCTTTAATTACTTAGTACTGTCCACTATAACCCTATGATGTATTGTGAAAAAAGGCCTATGATGTATGAACGTGTAGAGTAGGATTCTGCATGATATGCTACTGATTAAATTCGTGATATATTCAGTAGATGCTCTTCTACTACATATGTACTCTTTTATCCCAGCTAATAAATGTGCATCACGGTGAAATGCGCAGGAAGGCAACTAATGCACGGGGGAACGCAATACGACTGTGGTTCTACCTCTATCTATGGTTGCATAACAAGCTCTGGCGGGATGCAGCAGCCCATGTTTGTGTGATTTATTTGGAGTAGTACAGGATGTTTGGTTTTATATCTTTCAGAGCCAAGGTTTGCCGTACCAAACTTGTGAATATTTGTTCAATTGGCAACTTTGACCATATTTGCCTACCATTAATTAGGTTTGATGGCAAAAATTTGGTTAGTGTCTTTGGCTCCCTGTTTAACTTCTAGAGCCAAATTTGGTTAGTGTGTTAATGAATTTGTGTGAAACTATTGTTGCTGATACACTTTAGGAAACAAGCACGAATGGTCCACCACATCTGATATATATATATATGGGGTAGACTTGGTTAAAGTTAAAGAAGTGTACATCGGACCAGTACACAAGTTGTCTCACATAGCTGAAGAGATTCACATATAACAAGTTCTCAATGGTGCATTGCGCAGTTTACGGTGCATCCTAGGGCTTTCTCCTTGGGGCTCTCTTTCCCTTGGTGATCGTCGAGCCGGGGCTCCAGGTGATCTCCCCTTCCTCTAGCTCCCCCTCCTTGTTCTCCTTCTCCCTGGATGCAGCAACAGCAGCAGCGGCAAGGGCCTGTGACCGCTTGAACCTGAGAATGAGCCTCTTGCGTGGCGGCAGGAGCTCCTCCCTGATATTCTCCATGTCGTCGTACACTTTGGCCTTGGCCTTGCTGACACCGTGCTCGCTACGGTGCACCCCGCACCTGGCACACATGTACTTTCTCCACTTGAAGGGGTACTTGGCCTGCTTGAACTCGGTGCAGACACGCTCTCCCTTCTCTCTTGCAGAGATCTTACTCTTGTTGGCGCTGCGCTCACCCTCATCTTCTGCAGAGAGCTTGCACTTGTCAGCGCTGTGCTCGCCCTTATCTCCTGCAAACAGCTTGCTCTTGTCGGTGTCGTGCTCGCCCCCATCTCCTGCGGAGAGCTTGCTCTTGCCAGCTATGTGCTCGCCCTCATCTCCTGTGGAGAGCTTGCTCTTACCTGCGATGTGGTCCCCCTCATCTCCTGCGGAGACCTTGCTCTTGGAGGCCCTGTGCTCATCACGGAGCACCCCGCACCTTGCGCACATGTACCTTCTCCACTTGAAGGGGTACATGGCCTGCTTGAACTCTGTGCAGATGCGGCGGCCCTCACCTCCTGCGGAGAGCTTGCTCCGTCGGATCACGACGAGGAGCGGCTTGCCACTTCTTGTCGACATCCTCTCACTCTGTACTCTCTAGATCTAGTCCACACTCTTACTAAATCTCTTTCGAGTCTTACAGATCTGATGTTGATGATGATTGTGATCGATCTCCTGACCAAGGTACACGGATTTATAGGGGGCAATTTTTAGGATGCAAATTAATATCGTAGTACAGATTGGCATCGCCAAAGCAAGCAGAAAAGTAATTTCGGCGTGCATGGGGCAGCACGGTGCCATGAGAACCGTAACGCCTGCGTGTGTGCGAGTGTCTTGTGCAAGCGCTTGGCGTCTACTGCTAGTGCCAAAGCAGCACGCCCAGCCCATTGTTTCTTGTGGTGCTGGTGGTTGTTTCATATATGCATCCAACAACCAAAGGCACAGCTGATTGCTTTTGCGATGCTGGCGGCTGTGGTGCATTTCGTCTCTCTAGCTAGAACCTCTCTTGCTGACGCTATGGTGAGTCGGAGAAGTGCCTTTATGTCTTAAAGCTAGATAGAAAAGGGAATGAGTCTATTTACCTCTGCTTCAGGTTTTATAACACAGAGCTCACTAGAATTCAGAGGCTGCAAACAAGAGACCTGAACCAGATTCAGAAGGGAGGAGCAGAATGTAAATTTGACGGCCAGTGACTAGCATAGTTATATATATTCGTAAAAAGGTATAGGAAAAAGAAACAAGCATATGGCCATGCTTATCTAATACTCCACACTATAGCTGGCAAACATTTAGAGTATGCCTAAAATACCCATACCATGGAAACATGTACGGTGTGATAAAAAGTCGTAAGATTATACTGTTGAGGACCATCACAGCGATCTTTTTCCTAGTAATAATTAATGGCTGTGGTTATCTGATATGTTGTAACGCTAGCCTGTATATATAGCAGGCTGGCATGTCGCTCAGTACGAACAATGTGCGTAGTAAATCATTAAGGCTGCACAGAGGGTCAAGATTTGACTCTACTCATAGCAGTTTGGAAACTAATGCATAACATATATTTTTCTTGTATTTTCATACCTATATATATGATCTTGTAGTCTCTCTTCACTAAACTGAAACCTGCAAGTCTTTTGCGTTTCCCGTTATTTAAGTAGATTACCTCTACATGTGTACCAACTTTTACTAGCCATTGCATTTGTCTTGTCTGAAGTTGGCCGTGATGCATGATTTTTTGATTCTGATTTCTGAGACAATGAATGGATTAAAATGGCTTCCAAGTCGCATCATGCATTTGTCAGTTTGCTTCAATGTGTTGTAGGCGCCATTTACTTTCTGAACAGAAGTACTACAACAGTCATTACTACCAAGTAGGAAAGTAAAAGACAAAAAGGGAAGGTGAAGACATTGAACAAGACAAGAAAACCACAGAAATAAAAGAAACAATGGCTACTTAGAAATGGGCTATCAAGGAAATTTTAGTTGGGTTGTGTTTTCTTTGGCCCCCTGTTCAACTTCTGGAGCCAAATTTCGAGCAGTGTGTCATCCGGGGATTGGTGTTCAATTTTTTGGGGGTTTTGGTGACTTGAAAACTTATGTTCAGTTTCCTTTGCTATTTGGGCTAAAACGAATTTGTCTGAAACTGTTGTTGCTGATACACTTAAGGAAACAAGCACGATGGTCCACCCCATCTGATGTATATGGGGTACACTTGGTCAAAGTTAAAGAAGTGTACCCCCTGGGACCGTTCGAACTTGAGAATGAGTCTCTTACGCGGCAGCAGGTGCTCCCCCCTGATATTCTCCGTGCCATTGTCAGCTTTGGTCTTGGCCTACACTGTGCTCGCGGCGGAGCACTCCACACCTGATGACACACATGTACTTTCTCCACTTTAAGGGGATACTTGGCCTGCATGAACTCGGCGCAGATGTGCTCGCCCTCATTTCCCGTGGAGGGCTTGCTCTTGTCGGTGTTATTTTACCAAGCCCCCCCCTCTGATAGCTATAGGTCTTACATAGCATTTAGTCAAATCATAGTTTCGCAACATAGTGATAGGCTTGGTTAGTTTCAGATATACTGGAAAAAGTTATATTACATAGCAACTTGGATGCTATTCCATACAAAAGAGTCCTCTAGGAGCAAAAGATGGCAGTATCCTCCGACACAGCCTTGACAAGTTTTCTTAGTTTGGCCTGGCATCAATGGCTATAACAGTGCACTGGTAACTGGCTGAACCGTAAGCAACATGAAACGAACTATTTAGATAAATAACAGTGGATAGTAGCTCATCCATCGGCTGTAGAAGAAGAGCTTTTTTTGTTGGTCACATGTAGCACATGCCTTCCACATAACAACTAAATTTGGTAGACTCCTGGATGAACAACCAGCTTCTTGGAGACTGAACTCTGGTACAGTGCTGGATGTCCAGCGCAGATATTTAATCCAGGAAATCGTCCTATGGAAAATACAACTATATAAGAACCTTGAGCTGATGACAAGGGCTACTTACTTTGCTAATCACATATGGAGTTAATGGTACTGGAACCATACCCCTAAATATGTCAGATTGAGTTTCTTACCTAGACTGGTCACTCTATCAAGGTACTACATACAGCATCATAGTTCAGTCCAAGTTTTTGTTTAGTTTGGGCAAATTTGATGACATGCATGGGTGAACACTGTAAGCCTGAAACTGCAATGGCATTAGCACGATTATAACAACACTCTGGTGGTTGTCTGAACCGTGAACAACCAGCTGCTAGGATCATAGCTATATTTCTTATCGATCTCCTGGTCATGATACACGCACTTATAGGGGGCAATCAAAATCTCTGTTATTTTTAGGATGCAAATAAATAAGAGAACACAGTACAGGCGCATGGCTCCATGAGAACCGTAAACGCCTGTGTGCCAGAGTGTCATGTGCAAATGCTTGGCGTCCACCCCCTCTGCCAAAGCAACATGCTCGCTGTTTCTTGCGGTGACTAGTCAATGTGTACGTGCAATGCACGTTAATTTGGAAGTATATTAAATGCTTGCGGATATTAAGTAGGATATTATTTGCGTGTTATTATGTGATTAACTCTATATTTGGCATAAAATTAACTGCACGCTAAACGTGTTGTGCGCTCGACATTGAAGCAGTCTAGGTCGTAAACCCTTCGATACGGGTTGCCTCGGACTCCCCTCCCTCCCTTCCCCGCCGCCACCCGCGAGGCGCCGGGGAGGGCTCCAGATCCCCGCCGCCACACCCCCTCCTCCTCCCTCGCCGCCGCCAAGGAGCGCGGCCGGGCGAAGCCCGGGCGTCGCCGGCGGCGGCGGGGCTCCTTCGGCCCCCGCTCGTGGGGTATGGCGCGGGCCAGATCTTGCGGCTGGGCGCGGTGCTCGGTGCCGGGCGCGGCGGCGCCCCGGAGCAGGCCGGCGATGGCGGCGTTCGACGGGCGGCGGGCGGCATGGTGGTGGTGCGGGCCGGTGGTGGAGTCGGCGGCGGTGCTTCCGGCAGCGCTTCGGCGTCGCCTCCGGCGCCACGGGTCGCGGTTGACCGGGTCACGGGCGGCCCTCTCGCCGTGGTGCTCTGGTGAGGGGGCGGCGTGGCAACGGAGGAGGTGGGTTGCTCCCACCTAGTCGGGCCCTCGCGGCTAGGTGGCGGTGCTCGGCTCGGGTGGATCCCCTGGTGGCGTCTTCAGGCGGCGGCGGCGACGGATCCGCAACCCTCCCTCTTCGGCTTCTGGCGACGGCTGATGCCCCCTGATGCTCCGGGCCTTCGAAGCGGGGGCGGAACACGGTTCCGAGGGGAAGTTGGAGCCGACAGGGTGTCGGTTGTGGCCATGTGCCACTTCTCCGCCTTCCCCTTCCCCTGATCGAGGTGGTCGCGGCCCTTCTCGAGGCAGCTTGGCCGGCGGCGGTTCTGGAGGTGGTCGGGGTTGTGGATCTTGACAAAGGCGTGGCCTTTGGGGGCTTCAGGGCGGTCTCATGGCGGGGCGACGGCCCTGGCGGTGGGAGTTGCGTTGGTTGTGGGCGGATCGCGCGACTCGGATGCGGGCAGGCAACCATGGCCGCTCGGGCGGCATGGTTGTGGGCGTTGGCGGACCGGGGTGGCGACGGGGGAGCTGAAGCACCGGGGTTCATCACCTACCCAGTCCCGTTCTGGTCGACGATGACGGCGTCCGTGGACGTCGTGTTCCTCCTTGCAGGCTTCGTCGTGGTGCTTCTTCTCTCTCCATCTTACTCCGGGTGAAAACTTGATCTTCGGATCAGACGGTGGCGACGGTCTTGGTCGTGCCTTTCCTGGAGGCACCGTCTTGGAGTCCTCGGTCCGGCGTGTCCGTCGCGCATCCTCCCGGACGATCGCTCCTTGGTGGTGGTCTCGGTCGACTCTTAGCTGATCCTTTTTTTGCTTATCTTTTAGATGCTTTATGTCGTTGAGGTTGTGCGTCGGTGCCCGGCATTCATGTATCTTGCCTTGGGTCTGTGTGGCGTGTGTTTGTATCAGATGCTTGTTGTTGTGGTTGTGGTTGTGCTTTATAATATAAAGCGGGGGAAACCCTTTTTCGTAAAGCAGTCTAGGTCGTTGAATTGACATGATTTGATGGCCGAGATTAATTAGATCTGGCTCTTTGGGTCTTTTTATATTGGTATAGATATAGATGGTGGTTGTTTCATATATGCACCCAACAAGCGCTTCCTGCCGCGATTGATTGCTTTTTGTGATGGTGGCGCATTTCGCCTCTTTAGCTAGAACTTCTCTTGCTGAAACTATGGTGAGTTGGAGATGTGTCTTTGTTTCTTAAAGTTAGAAAAAGGGATGATTCTGTTGATATTATGGTCTTTGCATCAGGTTTCACAACACAAAAGTATGTTAGAGTTTAGAGGCTGCAAACAAGAGAGACCTGAACCAGATTCAAAAGGGCGGAGCAGAATGTAATTTGATGCCAGTGACCAGCATAGTTACATATTCGTAAAAAAGGTATAGGAAAAAGAGACAACCATGGTCATGCTTATCTAAGACACTGCTCTACAGCTTTTAGAAAAAAGTTAGACTGCTCTACATCTTTAAAAAAACACTGCTCTACGTGTAAACGTTATGGCCACCCAGAGGGTCAAGATTTGACTACTCATAGCAGTTCATAGTAGTTTCCAAATGAATGCATAAAAACATTTCCTTGTATTTTTGTACCTATACGGTCTTATACTCTCTTTTCACTAAACTGAAACATGCAAGGTTTTCTGTGTTTCCAGTTATCTCAGCAGATTAGTTCTACACATGTGTACCAACTTTTACTAGCCATGCATTGTATTGATCTTGTCTGAAGATGGTCATGATGCATGATTTTGGATGCCGATTGCTTGCTGAGCAAATGGATTAAAACGTGGCCTCCAAATTGCATCATGCATTGCCAGTTTGTTTCAATGTGCTGTAGGCGCCATTTACTTTCTGAACAGAAGCACTACAACGGGCGCTCTTATATTAGTTTATAGAGGGAGTATTAAAGTAAAAGACAGAGAGGGAAGGAGAAGACATTGAACAAGACAAGGAAACCACATAAATAAGAGAAACAAAGGCAACGTGGGAACGGACTATAAAGGAAAATAGTCGGCAGAAATGTTGGCGAGCTGAATCACTGATACATGGGCCAGTTGTTCCTCACAACATACTTTTTTTTACATGAATTCCTCACATCTGGCTCCGTGCACAACCCACCCCCTTGATCACCATCACGGGCTCCCAAATAATCCAGACCACCTCAAACAATAACGAGCACACACAGAAAGTTTCCATGTCGATAGAGCACACACACTGGTTAGGAAAACAATGCTGGCTCGTCGTTGACGACCAAAGTCTAAGCTTAACATCAGAGAAATGACGTTATGTGCTTTTGCAGTGCTTTGTATCCCGATTAAAAAGCCTTTTCTAGCGGCACTGAGATCTTTCACTGAAAATAAATCGAACTGTGGTGATTGCTATGTTTCTTATGCCCCTCAAGCCTACAAATTCTATGTGGCTGCTATATGCTACCAGTATCGACTTAAAACTCACATGAGGTCTTTGTATGATCCCCACTTGGCCAGTTTGTATTACTTGTTCCGAATATTTTCTTTTATAAGCAGTAAAGGAGAGCAAGTTTGTTTAATGCAGCAACTACTATATTATGAAAATAACTTGCATGTTTTTTCACAAAGTTACCAAATCACACTATATATGATCAGGTTGCTATTTTTCTCTGTCTTCACGTGGCCCGACCACAGTCTAGTACATGTTTATCAATGCTCGGTATGTACCCTTCCATAAATTCATTTGTTATTATGCTTCCTTGCGATGGTTTCTCGGGACGGCCGGTCTATGAAGCTATGCAAATTAAGCCTGGCCACAAGGGGGCAATCAGCTCTTGGTAGACTCCCTTGAGACTTTGACAATCATCTTGATTACATCCCTAGACTAGACTCTCCATTTCCATGTGAATATTTTCAAGGAGACATGCTAAGCTGATTGACCAACTAGACAATGTGTCACAACAATAGTGCAGCCTATATATAGGAGTGTAAAATCATTTCAAGCTTCCCACAAAAGGCCTAAACGGGCAAACCATATCATAAGAGCATGTCCATCAATGGGATATAAAAAAAATGTTAATGTAAGAAGACGACATTGTTGATGACCAGCTTAGTAATCTTTTATTACAATACAACAAATAGTTGTGCTTATCTCATATGTGGTGTAACGCAGGAGTATAGCATTGGATTAGTGTTTCCAAAAAAAAAATTGAACATGTTTGCTTGATGGATTGTAAAAAGTTGTAACGCCCTCGATGCGGCTATATCTTCCATGTGTCGAAGCACGACTTAGAGGCATAACCGCATTGAAAGCAATGTCGCAAGTGAGGTAATCTTCACACAACCCATGTAATACATAAGGGAAAGAGATACATAGTTGGCTTACAATCGCCACTTCACACAATACATGAATAAAACATTACAACATCCAAATACAATCAAGGTCCGACTGCAGAACCAAAATAAAAGAAGAACCCCAAATGCGACAAGGTCCCCGATCGACCCCAACTGGGCTCCACTACTGATCAACTAGAACGAAACAACACAAAGGACAAGATCTTCATCGAGCTCCTCCTTGAGCTTGGTTGCGTCATCTGCACGGTTCAACGGCACCTGCAAGCTGGTTTTGGAAGTATCTGTGAGCCACGGGGATTCAGCAATCTCACACCCTCGCGATCAAGACTATTTAAGCTTATGGGTAAGGTAAAGGTATGAGGTGGAGCTGCAGCAAGAGACTAGCATATAAGGTGGCTAACATACGCAAATGAGAGCGAGAAGAGAAGCCAAAACACGGTCGATAAAATCTATGATCAAGAAGTGATCCTAGAGCAACCTACGTCAAGCATAACTCCAACACCGTGTTCACTTCCCGGACTCCGCCGGAAAGAGACCATCACGGTTACACACGCGGTTGATGCATTTTAATTAAGGTCAACTTCAGGTTTTCTACAACCGGACATTAACAAATTCCCATCTGCCCATAACCGCGGGCACGACTTTCGAAAGTTCAAATCCCTGCAGGGGTGTCCCAACTTAGCCCATCACAAACTCTCACGGTCAACGAAGGATATTCCTTCTAGCGGGAAGACCCGATCAGGCTCGGAATCCCGGTTACAAGACATCCTCGACAATGGTAAAACAAGTCCAGCAAGACCGCCCGATGCGCCGACATCCTGATAGGAGCTGCACATATCTCGTTCTCAGGGCAACACCGGATGAACACTACGTATAGCTAAAACCAGCCCTCAAGTTTCCCCGAGGTGGCGCTGCAAGTGGCTCTAGTTTGGACCAACACTTAGACAAGCACTGGCCCCGGGGGGGGGGGTTAAAATAAAGATGACCCTCAGGATGCGCGACTCCCAAGGGAAAAAGGCTAGGTGGCGAATGGTAAAACCAAGGTTGGGCCTTGCTGGAGGAGTTTTATTCAAGGCGAACTGTCAAGGGGTTCCCATTATAACCCAACCGCGTAAGGAACGCAAAATCCGGGAACATAACACCGATATGACGGAAACTAGGGCGGCAAGAGTGGAACAAAACACCAGGCATAAGGCCGAGCCTTCCATCCTTTACCAAGTATATAGATGCATTAATTAAATAAGATATATTGTGATATCCCAACAAGTAAAACATGTTCCAACAAGGAACGGTCTCCAATCTTCACCTGCAACTAGCAACGCTATAAGAGGGGCTAAGCGAAGCGATAACATAGCCAATCAACGGTTTGCTAGGACATGGTGGGTTAGAGGTTTGACATGGCAATTTGGGAGGCTTGAAAGCAAGTGGTAGGCATCGTAGCATGGCATAGCAAAAGAGCGAGCATCTAGCAAAACAAAGATAGAAGTGATTTCGAGGGTATGATCATCTTGCCTGAAATCCCGCAAGGAAGAAGAACGGGTCCATGAAGAAGACAAACGAACGTAGTCGAGCGAATCCTCACAACGCGACGTTATCGGAACCAACCCGAAGAAGCAACACCGGAAAGAAACACACAACATAGTAAACAATCAACACATGAACATGATATGATATGCGGGATGCGGTATGCGATGCATATGCATGATTTGACAAGGAATGCATGAATCTGGCCTCAACTTGGAAATCCAAGTGTGCCACTGGAAAGGTGAGATGAAATCCCTTGAAAACGATATAAAGAACGCCGGAATCGGAGGTACGGTTTGGAAATGGCAAGCAATGCAAATATGACACCGGACTGCGATATACAGCAAGTAGCTATCTAAATGCAACAAGATGAACATGCTACAGCACTCAAACATGGCAAAAAAATACATGGCAGGGATCCATTCAGGATGCTTAACAAAAGACTAGCACTGAGCTATGGCCAATTCATCCATTAACATGTTCAAACAAGCATGACAAAAGTGCAATTGGTAAACAGGTTTCAGACTTAGTGAAATTAACACTTGTCTGGAATATCAGATCAGGTAGCACACTTTGGAGCATGAAATCTATATGCTACAGGGTCTGAACATGCAAAGTAAAGCATGGCATGGAGCTACTCAAAGAGCTTAACAAAAGTCCCTTAGTGACCTTGAGCCAAAAGGGATCAGAAAATACAATTACAAGCATGCGAACATGGCAAAAACATAATCAGTTCTCAGACTTAGTGAAAACTGGAGCATGCTGAAACAGATATCAAGTAGGCATGTTTACGAGCTCGATGCACTCACTACAGAGCAAGTCATGATAATCTAAGCATTCACCCATCAAGAATATACAAAATACAAGCTAGGCATGGCAAGAACAATACCATAGCATGCACGGATCAACTACAACATCATCGGCAAAATCGCTAACAAGTAGACAATCTGCCCAGATTCATGAAATAGCAAAAGTAGAGCTCGATTGACTCAAGCTAGGGTGCTCCATAATTGCAAACAAAGACATGGATGGATAGAGCACTACAAGATTAACAAAACATCCTTACTGATCATCCTCAAAAGAGGCACGGATCATTAGGAAACAACATGAACATATGGCATAATGAAATAAACAGGCCAAGGACTTAATGGAAATGCTAAGTCCCTGAAATCAGCATTAACGAATGCACCACTTTGCAAGCTTGTGCTAGTCACCACACACATTACAAAAATACATGGATAGCACCCCTGGAAAGATGGCAAAACATATAAAAAAACTCATGAAGAGCTCAGGGGCATATCATGCACACAGTAATCATGGCAAAAATGACAAATAGCTATTTGATGCAGCAGATCTGACAATTAACTCAAATAGCACTCTTCCAACAGTATTTCGGGCATCAAGATGAACTCAAATGAAAATGATGCAATGAGATGAAATGATGTGCTCTCTGAGACGAACATTCTGATATGCTATATGCCCAAAACGGAGCTACGGATGCAAAGTTGTGACATGATGAACATGAGCATTTGAAACATGGAAAACTCGAGGACTTAGTAGAAATTGGACCTCCAGATCTAGGGTTCTTGGCATGGATTTCGATGCAGCCCGGATCTCACCGGAGAGACTCGCCGGAGAGCGGCCGGAGATGAGGAGAAGGTGCACCGGCGACGAGGAGGGGCCGGGAGCACCGGAGCGGCGGCCGGAGCGTGGGGCGACGCCGGCGACGAGGTGCGCGGCGGCGGGGCGACCGAGGCGAGGCGCGGCGGCCCGGTGGGTGCAGCGAGGCCGCGGGGCCGTCGAGGTCGCCGGACGGCGACGGCGGCTGGCGGAGGCAGGCGGCTGCGCCGGCGAGGCGCGGGTGCGTCGGGGCGGCGCGGCAAGGAGCGGGAGGCGGCGCGGTGCGGATGGGCTCGGGGGGCCCGATCCGGGCTCGCCCGGGCCGGCGGCGGTGGGAGGAGGCGCGGGACACGTGGCGAGAGGCCATTGGCGCGGACGGCGGCGGCGGGTTTGTCCGGCCGGGTCCGGACATGTCCGGCGCGGCGCGAGGGAAAATTAGGGTTAGAGGAAGGGGAAGACCCGAGATTTCGGAGGGGATCACTAATTTATAGGTAGAGGGAGTTAGGAGAGTCTAAATGAGGTGCGGTTTTCGGCCACGCGATCGTGATCGAACGCTCTAGATGATGGAGAGGGTATAGGTGGGTTTTGGGCCACTTTGGAGAGGTGTTGGGCTGCAACACTCACGAGGCATTTTCGGTCCCTCGGTTAACCGTTGGAGTATCAAACAAAGTCCAAATGGTACGAAACTTGACAGGCGGTCTACCGGTAGTAAACCAAGGCCGCTTGGCAAATCTCGGTCCAATCAGGAAATGTTTAATCCCCACACACGAGAAAAAGGTAGAAATGACCACCGGAGGAGATAGGAGCGCCGGAATGCAAAACGGACAACGGGAAAAATGCTCGGATGCATGAGGCAAACACGTATGCAAATGAAATGCACATGATGACATGATATGCAATGCATGACATGCAAGCAATGACAACGCAACAACAGCGAATAACTGGAGGACACCTGGCACATCGGTGAGCATATTATATTATCTTCTAGTAAAAATTAATGATAACAATAGTCATGGACAATGGTCATGGTTATCTATTGTGTTGTAACACTATACTATAGTTGGCAGCCCGGTATGTCGCGTAGTACAAAAAATGCCAAAATATTTTATGCAAGGTCAACGTGGAAATCTAAAAGATGCCGTAGACTACGCAATTACTTATAAAAATGCATAATTAGTAGGAAATTAGTGGCACAATGTTTTAATATATTTTTATTTTCGCAAATATATCTTGCACTCTTTTCGCCTAATTGAACTTTGCAAGCATCCTACCATTTGTAAGTTATCTGATTTATTTTTTGTACATCTGAGAAAGCCTTCATTTCTATAGCCATTGTATATGCCCAAAGATATGCATGATTTTGATGTCGAGCCAACGACTAAAACATACTTCCTCCATACAAATAGATAAGCCCCCCCCTCGATTTTGAGCCTAATTTTGACCAAAAGTTTGACTAACAAGTAGAGTTACATGACATAAAATATGTACCGTTGGCAACCTTAATCAAACATTAAACAATTGACATACCTTATGTGGCATATAACTCTTATTCTACTAGTTAAATCCATGGTCAAGATTAGGCTCAAAATTCACAAAGGACCTGTATATTTGGATAGAGATAGCTTCCATGTTCGATCAATGCATTTTTATGTTACTTTGATATGTGCATGCTTAGCGCCATCTCTTTTTGAAGAACAAGGATTGCAACAATTGTTGAAATCGAATATGCCATTTGACATGCAAAACATACCAAAAAGTGCAATCAACAAGCAAAATAGAAAGAAAAGGTGATGACATCCAACATTGAAAGAAATAATACTTTTTTAATGAAACAAAAGTTTCTTTCTAAAATGTTTCAAAAAGTTCTGATTTTTTGTGTGAATGTTCACAAGATAAGTATCTACAATATGTAAAAATGTTAAATCAAAACTCAAATGCACGCCAAGAAACAAAAAGGACAAATCCAGATGTGAATAGTGTTGTTTTGGCTTAGTCTTTTTGTGACACTATTCATCTTGAATTTGTCTTTTGTGTTTCTCAATCTATAATTTGAACTCTGATTCAAACTTTTTACAGATTCTAGATACATGTATTGTGAACATTCATAAAAAGGGATCTCTTTGAAGCATTAATTATTATTTTTGAGATGTGCTACTCGATTGCTTATCTGGCCCACCTCCGTTGACCCAGTGGCAAGAGTAGGGAAAAAGATCCTATACGACCGGGTCGTACGGACCCGGCCGTGAGACCCACTTCAGCGTGCGTCAACTGGCCGTATGAATCTCAACGCAACAACTTGGCGTCATCCCCGTTTCCCTCTTTCCAAATCGCGATTCCTATCTCTCCAGCGCCACAAAAATCCAGCCGCGGTCACGCCATTCTCGTCACCGCCTTACGACACGCAGCACCTGCACCACCTTCCCCTGGGAGGCTCACCGAGGCTAAATTTCGTGTTTTGACCCTTTTCTGAAACCTATTCGAGATTTGAACCCAGTTTGAAAAAAAATCAAGATCTGACCCTTTTGCTACCGCCAGGGACCTTGGCGGTAGGGTATAACAGCCTACCCCCTGGCGGTAGGGTTGCATGCCCTACCGCCAAAAACCTCCTAAGTATTGACCACAGTGCGTGCTCGTGCCTACCGCCAAGCACCTTGGCGGTAGGGTTGTGCAGGCTACCGCCAGCCCGGTTGGCGATAGCAATGTTTCCTACCGCCAAAGCCCTGGCGATAGGCTGTTAGACCCTACCGCCATGGACTCTGGCGGTAGCAAAAGGGTCAGATCTTGAAAAAAATTTAAACTAGGGTCAAATCTCGAATAGGTTTCAGAAAAGGGTCAAAACACGAAATTTTGCCGCTCGCCGGCGACGGTGCTAGGCGCGGTGGCGCCAATCAGCGGCCATGGCCAGCTCCCATTCGGGCAGGGGCAGGGGCATCATGGGCAAGGGCAGGTAGTCGGTAGGTAGTGTTCGGGCAGCAGCAGAACCAGCTGCTGAATGGTGAGGCCAGCCGCTCGAGGACAGCGTCGACGGGTGGTCAGGCGTGAGAGTGGTTTTGATTACTCTGGTCGCTCTAGCTGTGTGCTCTGTTCATCTGCATCTGTTTACTCTGTCGAAACCGACGAAAGACGGTCAGCGGCATGACAAAAGGAAGACAGAAGAAGAACAATCTGCTGTTAAGCATGCCTCTGTCGATCAGGATTCGCATTCAGTGCTTTCTACAAATGATGAGAAGTTGTTTCGTTCAGCAGACAAAACAAATAGGAACTCAAGTCAAATAGCTTAGGATAGTAGATGTTTTGTTTATTTTTCTTCAGAATTTTCTCCTCAAGTTAAGATAGGATAATTGATGCAGGACGTGGAACTTTTCTATTGATTAGCACCACCGCGCCCGACACCGTCGGCGGCAAGGTTTCCATGTCGAAGCCACCGTGCCGTTAGAGAGAATGGCATGACCGGCGGTTGTATTTTTGGGGCGGTGGAGAGATAGGAAATGTGATTTGAAGGTAGGGAAGTGGGGAAAGAGATATCTGTTGCGTTGAGATTCGGATGCCAGTTGGCGCATGCTAGAGTGGGTCTCACGGCTGGGTCCGGTCGTATAGGATTTTTTTTCCCAAGAGTAGGTTTCAACCTCGTTGTACGTTGATCTCACCCCCTCACCGTCCAATGAAGTGAGCCGTGTTGGAGTTTGTCAATTGGGATGCAAGCGGACGTAAATAAATACAAATAAGCTAATCACTGTTGCTTTAGTAAATTTTTTTTGCCGGGTTTCCTTTTTTTGCGGGGTGTTGCTTTAGTAATAAATCCGCTAATGCAAGAACAATGCATCCCTATATGTCAACAACGACATGCTCCTTCGCCGGTGGGCGTTCGTGCATACAACGACGACGTTCTACTTGATTTTTACTGTAAATCGCAGGAGCTTTTTATAGGCAAATGGCATCATGCGGTCTTTCATAATGCATCAATTCAGGCCAAGCTTTTTCAAGAAAGCGTGGTACTCCCGAAGTCCCGATGCAACATCTTATACAAATCTAGAAGCAGAGTACTGCCGCTATAGACACTACATAAACTGCTTGAACCGCACGTATGTACTATATGTATTTACGTAGTACTTCCACGACTAATCTTGCATTTTCTTTAGTCCGTAGATGAGCGCAAGTTTTGGTAACTCGTCGTTCGCGATTATCCTCATCCATCTAGTCATACAAGAGTAGATTATATAGCCATATATCATCATGCCAACCAGATATCCTCAACAAAAATAATAATAACATTTTTTGATACTATGAAGGGGTAGTATGTTGGCACGGTTGGTTTAAGGTGCCGGAAGTGGAGACATGAGCTACTCCATCTTGTAATACCGCAGGAGCCTCCTGGTCTGCCGGAATGACAAGATAGTGGGCTCAAGAACTAAAGCAAGAGCGGCTCAATAAAGCTGAATGCATACACGTGCGTGGATATACCACACTACAACCGTCTGATCTCCAGAAGCTGCCCCTTGTAGTCCGTCCCCAGATGTCCAACGGTTAGTCCAAGCGTGCTCGTGGGCCAGAGCGAGGTGACGAGGAGGGAGCCAGGAACATGAGCTGCTGGTCCTTCGCAGGATCTGAATTGTGTGATCAGGGTAGTCCGCAGTCCCTCTTGGAAAATAAATAAAGGCATAGCCGGTAAAGTCTCGAGACTTAACCGCATGAAATTACAACCCTGTACTCTTTTAGTGCAAGAAGGCCGACTCAAAACTGATCCAACGGTCGGGGACATCCCTCACAGAAAATGTAGTGGAGCCTGGTGATCATCAGTTCATCACTATGTCCCTATGCCTCTCAAGCCTACCGATTATGTATAGTTTTGCCAACATCGTCACATGAAGGTTAAAACTCTCACTAGGTCCTTGTCCAGTCTCCAAATGATCAGTTTGTGTAAACTCTCTGAATATCTTCCTTTTATAAAGGAGGGAATAAGGATGAGAGGGGCAGGTTTGGTTTAATGCAGTAACTCATCAGAGCACATGTGGATGTGGTCACGTAGCCAGTGAAATAACTATGTTCTTATTGGAAGCGACGTGAACAACATCGACGCACATGTGTTCCTCTAGTTTTGGCACAAAAAAAAGACATAATCACTTGTGAGATGGGAGAAACTTATTGCTTATTGTACTACAATAAGTTACACAAATTTAATAAAAATATGTAAGTGTTGTAGCAACTTAGTGTAATGGAAGTATGTAGGTCACACTAAATTAAAGACCACAAATAATTTTATCTTCCCTCAAATTTCACATGTACGTGTTTTTCACTCTACATAACTCCTATTTTAAACTTTTAAAGAAACAATCGTATGATTTTGCTAATCTAGTGCATTACATGATTATATTTCCTTCTATTTTCATACATATGCATATCACTTTGTACTCTCTTTTCACTAAGTTGAAACTTGCAAGTCTTCTTACAGTTTGTTCTTATCTAATTAAATTTATAAAGGACGAAGGGGGAGGTTAGTTCAATATAACAATTTAACAATTCACATGTTCTTTTAAAGCTAGGGCCAGTGTAATCACTCTGCTGCTGCAGGGACGAACATGAAAAGATGTACACCGTCGTAATGTAATCATTTTTTGATTGGGGGGATTTACTATACTTCAAGCTACAATAAGGTACACTAATTTAATGTATAGACATCTTACAGCTACGGTTAGTTTCAAAAAAAAAATCTTACAGCTACAGTGGCTTTTTAGAAACACCAAGTGCTACATTACACACGCACGCATGCAGAAGTAACAAGAGAAATAAGTGTATCATTAACATGTTTTCTCCTTCGGAGCAAAGCACAGATCTGGCATCCTCAACATACTTGCCCCCCTTACCATAGAATCTCTAGTGTTCAGGCTAGGCTACATGTGTTTCCAAATCTACTTAAATGGAGCGGGGACATTTCATAGCTCCAAGATAGCCTCATAAACCTTTTAGTTGTATATCTGGTACCTCCCCATGGAAAGGTCTAGTGAATTGTGTTTTCCTGTTCATTTTATACATTGACTCGATTCTTTGCATTGTTGGGTTGCCATGATAGATAGTAGTACATGGAAGAGATGTCATGAATTGTGTTTTGCTCCTAGCTTTGATCACTAATATCCATTTGTTGTTAGCAAAGGATTGCAGCTAGGGAAACCTAAGATTTAAGCATTCTACGTTCCATGTTTCATCCTAGAGAAGAACATCTAGCCTACTTTAGTTGTGCATAGAGCTATGCCCTTTAATATACTAATGAGAGCGGTACAATCCTTCCACAATTTTGAGCCCGGGCTCATCTGCACCCAGTCAAGAAATAATTCATAAACAAATAAAAAAATCCAATTTTTTTGTGCATGGTAGATAATTTGGTGCGTGAGATGCGCTTCAAATTTCAGAGCATTTGGACATTTGAGTAGCTCTCAGAAAAAAAGACAAATTGGGTAAGAACAGTATACGCACATTACACTATTTAACAGACCCCAAATCTGTCTTTTTTGCCGAGAGCTACTCAAATGTCCAAATGATTTGAAATTTGGACTGGACATCACGCACCAAATTATCTACCATGCCAAAAAATTGATTTTTTTAATTTTTTATTATTTGTTTTGTTTTTTTTATTCAGCGTAGGTGCAGATACTCCTGGGAGCCAAAACGCCTCACTCCAGTCCACCTTATACATTTTGACCAAACCCAAGGTGATGAATATATATATATATATATATATATATATATATATATATATATATATATATATATATATATATATATATATAACTGGGGCACCTAGTTCGGGTCAACCCGTTAATGCATTTGGATTTAAGTGACGTGCATCATTGTTGATTTGTTTCCTAATTTATTTCATGCAAGACTATCCATATATGAGATAGCATTAAGCGTTTGATTTTTTTTCCTAGTTTACTTGCCTTCCCTCTAGAGTGACACTTTCCACGCATGCAAATTCAATAAATGAGATTCGTCACCCATCTGGCACCTTCCTATTTTTGCTTTCTCCCTCTAGCACGATCCATATAATTCACAATAAACTAAATAGTAACATTAGTTTCTTCGACTTTCATGTCATTCTTGTCTACTTGATCCTAGGACACTTACGTGTTCGCAATTTATTTTATATAATAAAAACATTTGTTGGTACACACATACCTGATACCCATGTGTACATATTATTGGACGTGATACCAGTTGATGGGTATTTTATCTAATCGAAATATGTACATTTTGGTATTGCTATTATGCCTATTGAAAATATACACATACCTAATGTATTTTATGTAATGAAAAATATATACGTAACCATGGTATTATACCTAAAGTTAATATTCCGGAATATACCTAATGATAATATACCAGTTTGTGGGTATTGATTCTTTCTCAAGATGGGAATCTTTTATTTATTTTTCACAATCATTGTTCTAATGAATTAAAAATGCGTTATATTTTAGATGGGTATATTAATGTGTCGCATGGTTATATTATGTTAATTTTATCTATATCTTGTATTCTAGTTTCATTTATTGAAGAACTTCCAGGTCTTTAGCCATCTTGTAACTCACTTATCTAGTTAGGCTTTTACATGTAAATGAACTTAATTATATTTGTGTGAAGATGATCATGATGCAAGCTCTTCTTGACGAGCCATCAAATTAAAGTGTGGCTTATAAGTTTCATATGTGTTATCATATTGCAACAGTATATGCATTGTCCCATGCACCATTTACTTTATGGACAAAGTGTATGTAGAAATATTGAAACAACGACATAGAACGATACATAAATAACCCTGGGGGAAAAGAATATGATAATGCCAAACTATAGAAGAGGTAGGGGAAGGGAAAATAGAAAAGAAAAGAGACAATTATAGGCAAAAGAAAGTATATTTTGCTGGAATTTGAAAAGGAAAAATCACATAAAGACAGAGAAAAAAGAAAGGATTGGTTTAAGTTTTTTAGGCGAAATCACTAGTTAAGGGCTACCCTGCAAAGATCCTCAAAATTCTTCTGGTAAAGATTAGTGGTGCTACGCATATCCACAGTTGTCGCCACCAGAGAGTGTTGGTGGGTTTCACCCATAGGAGGGGATTGAGAGCTGACTCTACATGCTTATTTTTCTAGATTCGGTTTTGAATATGAAATATCTTTTGAAATGTGCGTCCAATTTATGAACCGTTTTCATATATAATTCGAATTTATGAATAAATTTCGAAAATTTGATAATTTAACTATGTTTCAAAAACATAATATTTTCTAAAATTCAAACAAATATTTGAAATTCTCATTTTTTGAAAAATAAAAGTAAAATTGGAAAAAAATGAAAAAGGAAAAGAAACAGAAACAGAAAAAGGAAAAACAACATCCAGAAAAAACCAGTAAAAAAGTAACCTTTTGGAAATGCTCCCAAAACCGATAAAAATCAGACTAGAATCTTCATAACGTTCCCAGAACAGGAGCGCCAAACCTCTTCGTAGCACTAAAATGTGCTGGCCCACTTACTAATTCGACGCAGTGAGTGTCACATAGGATTTGCAAGCAATTATTGTGTTAATCGTACAAAGCGTCTACTGCTTCAAGACTAGCGGTTTATAATTGATTTTTCTATTAGTTTTCTAGGTTCTTGTTTTCGAAAGCTTCTGAAAGCTTTTGATTGAGTTTTTTTTCTTTCCGTGTCTGGTTTCTCGATTGGGTTTTCTTCATTTTTCTTTTACCTATTTTTTCTGCTTCCATTTTTTGACCCATGAATCTTTTTCATTTTTTTGAACTCTTTTTGAACATTTGCTTTGAATGTGCGATTTCTTTACCTATAGAAAATTTAAAAACATTTTTTTTATTTTCTTAACCAGCAGTTGCTAGTTTTCTAGAGCAACCAAGTCACGTGACCGAGCCACCAGCTGTGACGCGAGTCCTATTCGTCAGCGGCCCGTTTGGCATTAGCACAGTCGACTCACGGGAGCAATTTGTTGGAGGAGGTCCCACCTATGGGAGTACTCCCTCCGGTCCTTTTTAGTTCGCATATAAGATTTGACTGAAGTCAAGCCTCGTAAAGTTTGACCAACTTTATAAAAAAAAATGCCAACATTCATAATCTGAAATCAATATCAATAGATGTGTCATGACTTAAAGTTTCATATTGGATAACTTTAGCATGGCAGATGTTGATATTTTTTCATATAAATACGATCAAACTTTATGAAGTTTGACTTCAGAGAATTCTAATATACAGAGTAAAAAGGACCGGAGGGAGTACTAACTAACCATACTACCCACCGTGGGCAGTCTAAGCGCTGGGAGGAGGTCCCACCATACATGACCTAAGGCCTCTTTCAATGCATTGGTGCTTATGTGAGGTGCTAAATGCATTAAAAACTTTAGCAACTAATCTGCTCAATGCATAAGTGTTTAGCTTCTGTAGCTAAGCTTTTCTTATTCAATTGTTTAAGAACTATACTCCTTCATGCATGGATTGGTATGCATTTTGTATAGGTCCACCCGCTTAGCTAGGTCTTTGTCCCAAAGGATGCTGCTTGGGCCATAGGTCAATCGAAACATCCAAGGTTGGGTGTTCTTATTTTGCTACTCGACTAGAGACATGAGAAGTATGATTGAAGATTCTGATGTGAAACACTAGGATATATGAAGAGAGTAATTTCGTTATTATTCTTACATTTGCTTGTTTGTATCTGTCTGAGCGGGTTGTAATGTAACTATTCTAGTCCAGGTTTTCACGAGGGAAGGGATTGATTTACCAATGGTATATCATTTCTTTCTGAGGTCATCATAATGCTCTCTCTCTCCTTTTTAATTGTTTTGTCACATTAACTTATTTTCCAATGTGACACCTTTAGCATATGTACATCGCGGAGCACCAGGAAGGGCCTAATCCCGTCGGGCACGAGATAGTTAGTTTCCACCTCGTTGATGCTGCTCTTCTTCGTTGTGGACCGTGTTGCATGCCGGTTTGAGGCGTCGGTGTGGATGGCTACCATTCGGCTAGAGCATCTAAAGCTGGGCTCTTTAAATTCCCTCTACACATACGGGCGGATGGCTCGATCAGTGATTGGTCAGAAAATCATGACATAGCCGGGCTCCTCAAACCTGCCCTATATGTCTGGGTTGACCGTCACCCCCATATCCAACCTATATCTAGGGCGGGTATGGGGAGACCCGGATGCGCTCGGGCGTCCATCACGTTGAATCCGATAGACAAGACCAGCCATAAATTTCATCAAACCCCCATCGAGCTAACCGAACGAGTTGTCCTTTTCCTCTCCACTCTTCTCCCTCATCTACGTCGGCCCTCCCCTAGCTCCGTCGCCGTCCCGACCCCTCGGTGCCGCCACCACCACCACCACAAAACTCCTCGCCGCTACTCTCACCGTCCGGAAGCCGTCGCCGCACCGGACGCCGCCGTGGTACGTCTAACTCTTCTCGGATTACACCTTGCCCTCTGTGTGCTCGACAAATTTTCCAAGCACTTTTTTTGATTCTTTTGTAGGCAAATGATGGACTCGGAGGGTTCGCCGGATGAGGAGTATCAAGAGAAGGAGCTTGATGAATTAATTCAAATGAGTTCTTCGATTCGTCGGATTCAAACGACGAAGATGCTGAGATGATGATCAACATCCAGCATGAAATGGAGAGGGAGTGGAGCACATTCTGAACTCTTATGATTCGATCAAAGGGAGGAGAGTTTTCAACCTGGTGAGGGTACTTTCACTCCGGACCAACATGGCTTGAAACATGCAAGTTAATCCATGCATGGATTTGCATGTATTTCTAATTTTGTACAACAGGACATTTTTGCAGGCCATCCGGCACTGTCTAAGGTTGATGTTCAGTGGTGGATTTGCTAAGTCCGGCTATAGAGCAAAGGCATTTCGTGTTTGATTCGGCAACGGCTTTCTGGTTGTTTCAATGCAGACTAAGTTGAGATTTTCATCGGCGAATGGTACGGTGCGATCCTTCTTTCACTAATACGTTAATTAGTGGGTGCTCCATGCCAAGTTCTCCATGAAGGCGCCTATTCCCTGTTTTTTTTTCTGAGGGCCGCCTGTTCCCTTTGCACTGTTGCATGTAACATCTCGCAAATGGAGTGTATTGTAGTAGTACTTGCTGATTCTACCTGAACTAGTTGAGCCGCACGGACTCCCACTCCCACAACAACCGATTCTGCATTCTCGCTAATTTCTCAGCAGATTACATATATCCTCTTGTCCATTCACCATTCGTACGTACACGAAGCTGATTAATTCGGGTCAACCGCAGAACTTTGATGCAATCTCACAGTTGAGGCACGGCAAGTCCCCATCAGACGTACTCCCAGGTCACCGTAGCCGATAGAGACGTAAGCTAACCCGACGAGAGAGGATCCTTGAACAAGCATCGTGCCAAGTTCTTTTGAGAAAACATGCCAAAGCTAGATACCCAACTATGTATGTTCTTCCAAATTTGCAACCCGGGTTTGAAAGAAGACGCAATCGCTCAAGAAGATAACGTTTGCGTTTCATTTTTTTTATAAGGGGGTCTTGCACATAGTCCGTCGTGCAGCGACACACGCGCATCCCGGTCAAACTCAACAACAGTGCCAGCAAAGATCCTCGTCCTCTGATTCCTCACCGCGGCTAGACGACATGACAGCCGTTCTATCTCCCACTCATATGCTTACACCCTGAGCTCGATCCCAGTCACCATGCCCGGCGGCTCTTCCTGGGGCGCTCGGTCGCCGAAGCAACGCGATGAAGCGCGGTAGCCTAGATAGCACTCTGTTGGTTCATCCACTGAATCGTCACTCCGGCGACAAACTAATGGGGTTTCTTTGCAATGCTATGAATACTGATTCTGGCGACAGATCTAGCGAGTTCTGAGGATCCGGTAGAAAATGGATCTGGAACTGCTGATAACTATGTTCCTCATACCTCTCATCCCTACTAATTCTTTCTAGATACTATATCTTGACACCATCCTGATATAAAGCTTATAACTCACTCTAGGTCCTTGATCAACCCCGCACACGATCAGTTTGTACTAGTTCTTCACACTGTCTCCCTTTTATAATGGAGGAAATGACGAGCATCTTCGGTTTGATGCATGCACCAACCCACGGGGGCACATGTTGTTCCAACACGGCGACATTACTTTGTTGTTTCTAGAAGCAGTATAATAACAAGATAAGCACATCATGTGTCGTTCCACTTTTCGATTGGTAAAAAAAATATGTTAGCTAGGGCGAAGTTACTATACATCTTTATCAAAAAAGGCTTTCGTCCCGCTTTATATATAAAACAAACCACTAGAGTCTCAAAGTACTATACATCTTTATGATCGAAAGAGCTGGCGAAATTACTATGTTGTTATCAGAAGCAACATATGAATATAGCATGATGAGCACAGCCTGTCTTAAGTTGTTCCGCTTAATTTTTGGTAACAAAAATGTTAGATGGTTGAACAATGTTATTACACCATAGATCCAGCTACAATTTAACTATTCAATAGCTAATTGCCCGTGCGTTATAAGTGGGCATACATATTCTAGTGGTTCGACATCAATATTGCCCGACATATATCTTACATCCATTATATTCTAGATTTTGGTAAGATTTAATTTGATTTGAGTATAGGGGAAGGCAAGAAAGCTTTGATTTAGTTGACACTAGTAGAAAAACGGCCTAATGTGAAGCACATTAATACCGGTTTGTAATTGAGCCGGCACTAATGTGACCATTAGTGCCGGTTCCAACGGCTAGCTGGGCCGCTACCATTAATACTAGTTCGTGTCACGAACCGGTACTAAAGAGAGCGGTGGCAGGATGTTGTCATTCTGGGGCCCCTCCAACACATTTAGTACCGGTTCGTGCCATGAACCGGTACTAAAGGTTCTCCTATATAAACCCTTCGTCCATCCGAGCTCCCTGTGTTTTTCCTCTTTCCCCTCTCCTCTCTGTTCTTCCCCTCTTCCTCTCGAGCTCATCACACATTTTGCCCAAATTTTGTCAAGATTTGAAGGCCCCCATCCATTCAAATGATCACAAAGGTAAGCAACTTTGTCCTTTCATCTCTCATTGCTAGATTACCTCTTGCAATGCTTTATATAGTGATTAATTTGTTGGTTTTAGTAATTTGGGAGGAATTATATGTGGTAGTTTATTTGAATTATATGCAATTTGAACTCAAAATAACTCTTAGTTTGCATATGTAGGTGTGGTTTACTTAGTGCCTTCCCGTCTCCGTCCTAACCACCGTCGATTGTCCGCACCGTCTTGTGGCCGGCACCACCTTGTGGGGTGAGCCCTCTGTTGGAAATATGCCCTAGATGCAATAATAAATTGGTTATTATTATATTTCCTTGTTCATGATAATCGTTTATTATCCATGCTAGAATTGTATTGATAGGAAACTCAGATATATGTGTGGATACATAGACAACACCATGTCCCTAGTAAGCCTCTAGTTGACTAGCTCGTTGATCAATAGATGGTTACGGTTTCCTGACCATGGACATTGGATGTCGTTGATAACGGGATCACATCATTAGGAGAATGATGTGATGGACAAGACCCAATCCTAAGCCTAGCACAAGATCGTGTAGTTCGTTTGCTAAAGCTTTCTAATGTCAAGTATCATTTCCTTAGACCATGAGATTGTGCAACTCCCGGATACCGTAGGAGTGCTTTGGGTGTGCCAAACGTCACAACGTAACTGGGTGGCTATAAAGGTACACTACGGGTATCTCCGAAAGTGTCTGTTGGGTTGGCACGAATCGAGACTGGGATTTGTCACTCTGTGTAAACGGAGAGGTATCTCTGGGCCCACTCGGTAGGACATCATCATAATGTGCACAATGTGATCAAGGAGTTGATCACGGGATGATGTGTTACGGAACGAGTAAAGAGACTTGCCGGTAACGAGATTGAACAAGGTATCGGGATACCGACGATCGAATCTCGGGCAAGTATCGTACCGCTAGACAAAGGGAATTGTATACGGGATTGATTAAGTCCCTGACATCGTGGTTCATCCGATGAGATCATCGTGGAACATGTGGGAGCCAACATGGGTATCCAGATCCCGCTGTTGGTTATTGACCGGAGAGTCATCTCGGTCATGTCTGCATGTCTCCCGAACCCGTAGGGTCTACACACTTAAGGTTCGGTGACGCTAGGGTTATAGAGATATTAGTATGCGGTAACCCGAATGTTGTTCGGAGCCCCGGATGAGATCTCGGACGTCACGAGGAGTTCCGGAATGGTCCGGAGGTAAAGAATTATATATAGGAAGTGCTGTTTCGGCCATCGGGACAAGTTTCGGGGTCACCGGTATTGTACCGGGACCACCGGAAGGGTCCCGGGGGTCCACCGGGTGGGGCCACCTATCCCGGGGGGCCCCGTGGGCTGAAGTGGGAGGGAACCCAGCCCAAAGTGGGCTGGGGCGCCACCCCCCAAGGGCCCATGCGCCTAGGGTTGGGGGGGAACCCTAGAGGGGGCGCCCCCTTGCTTGGGGGGCAAGCCCCCCACCCATGGCCGCCGCCCCCCTAGTAGATTCCATCTACTAGGGCCGGCGCCCCCCCCCCTTGGCACCCCTATATATAGTGAGGGAGAGGAGGGACTTCATACCCTAGCCCCTGGCGCCTCCCTCTCTCCCTGTTAAGTCTCCCTCTTGTAGCATAGGCGAAGCCCTGCTACTGTGACGCCCTGCATCCACCACCACGCCGTCGTGCTGCTGGATCTTCATCAACCTCTCCTCCCCCTTGCTGGATCAAGAAGGAGGAGACGTCTCCCGTCCCGTACGTGTGTTGAACGCGGAGGTGCCGTCCGTTCGGCGCTTGGTCATCGGTGATTTGGATCACGTCGTGTACGACTACATCATCACCGTTCTTTGAACGCTTCCGCACGCGATCTACAAAGGTATGTAGATGCATCTGATGGCTCGTTGCTAGTTGAACTCCTAGATGGATCTTGGTGAAACGAGTAGGAAAATTTTTGTTTTCTGCAACGTTCCCCAACAGTGGTATCAGAGCTAGGTCTATGCGTAGTTCTTCTTGCGCGAGTAGAACACAATTTGTTGTGGGCATAGATTTGTCAACTTTCTTGCCGCTACTAGTCTTATCTTGCTTCAGCGGTATTGTGGGATGAAGCGGCCCGGACCAACCTTACACGTACGCTTACGTGAGACCGGTTCCACCGACTAACATGCACTAGTTGCATAAGGTGGCTGGCGGGTGTCTGTCTCTCCCACTTTAGTTGGAGCGGATTCGATGAACAGGGTCCTTATGAAGGGTAAATAGAAGTTGACAAATCACGTTGTGGCTTTAACGTAGGTAAGAAAACATTCTTGCTAGAACCCTAATTCAGCCACGTAAAACTTGCAACAACAATTAGAGGACGTCTAACTTGTTTTTGCAGCAAGTGTTTTGTGATATGATATGGCCAAAGTTGTGATGAATGATGAATGATCTATATGTGATGTATGAGATGTTCATGTTATTGTAATAGGAATCACGACTTGCATGTCGATGAGTATGACAACCGGCAGGAGCCATAGGAGTTGTCTTTATTCTTTTATATGACCTGCGTGTCATTGAGAAATGCCATGTAAATTACTTTACTTTATTGCTAAACGCGTTAGCCATAGTAGTAGAAGTAATAGTTGGTGAGCAACTTCATGGAGACACGATGATGGAGATCATGATGATGGAGATCATGGTGTCAAGCCGGTGACAAGATGATCATGGAGCCCCAAGATGGAGATCAAAGGAGCTATGTGATATTGGCCATATCATGTCACGTTTATCATTTGATTGCATGTGATGTTTATCATGTTTTGCATCTTGTTTACTTAGAACGACGGTAGTAAATAAGATGATCCCTCATAACAATTTCAAGAAGTGTTCTCCCCTAACTGTGCACCGTTGCTAAAGTTCGTCGTTTCGAAGCACGCCGTGATGATCGGGTGTGATAGATCCTTACGTTCACATACAACGGGTGTAAGACAGTTTTACACATGCAAAACACTTAGGGTTAACTTGACGAGCCTAGCATGTACAGACATGGCCTCGGAACACAGAAGACCGAAAGGTCGAGCATGAGTCGTATAGAAGATACGATCAACATGAAGATGTTCACCGACGTTGACTAGTCCGTCTCACGTGATGATCGGACACGGTCTAGTTAACTCGGATCATGTAATACTTAGATGACTAGAGGGATGTCTAATCTAAGTGGGAGTTCATTAATTTGATTAGATGAACTTAATTATCATGAACTTAGTCTAAAATCTTTGCCGTATGTCTTGTAGATCAAATGGCCAACGTAGTCCTCAACTTCAACGCGTTCCTAGAGAAAACCAAGCTGAAAGACGATGGCAGCAACTATACGGACTGGGTCCGGAACCTGAGGATCATCCTCATAGCTTCCAAGAAAGATTATGTCCTGCAAGCACCGCTAGGTGAAGCTCCCGTCCCACAGAACCAAGACGTTATGAACGCTTGGCAGACACGTGTTGACGACTACTCCCTCGTTCAGTGCGGCATGCTTTACAGCTTAGAGCCGGGGCTCCAAAAACGTTTTGAGAGACATGGAGCATACGAGATGTTCGAAGAGCTGAAAATGGTTTTTCAAGCTCATGCCCGGATCGAGAGATATGAAGTCTCCGATAAGTTCTTTAGCTGTAAGATGGAGGAAAATAGTTCTGTCAGTGAGCACATACTCACTATGTCTGGGTTACATAACCGCTTGTCTCAGCTGGGAGTTAATCTCCCGGATGATGCGGTCATTGACAGAATCCTCCAGTCGCTTCCACCAAGCTACAAGAGCTTTGTGATGAACTTCAACATGCAGGGGATGCAAAAGACCATTCCTGAGTTGTTCTCAATGCTGAAATCAGCGGAGGTAGAAGTCAAGAAGGAACATCAAGTGTTGATGGTCAATAAAACCACTAAGTTCAAGAAAGGCAAGGGTAAAAAGAACTTCAAGAAGGACGGCAAGGAGGTTGCCGCGCCCGGCAAGCAAGCTGCCGGGAAGAAGCCAAAGAATGGACCCAAGCCCGAGACTGAGTGCTTTTATTGCAAGGGAAGCGGTCACTGGAAGCGGAACTGCCCTAAGTACTTAGCAGACAAGAAGGCCGGCAAAACAAAAGGTATATGTGATATACATGTAATTGATGTGTACCTTACCAGTACTCGTAGTGACTCCTGGGTATTTGATACCGGTGCCGTTGCTCATATTTGTAACTCACAATAGGAGCTGCGGAATAAACGGAGACTGGCGAAGGACGAGGTGACGATGCGCGTCGGGAATGGTTCCAAGGTCGATGTGATCGCCGTTGGCACGCTACCTCTACATTTACCTACGGGATTAGTTATAAACCTCAATAATTGTTATTTAGTGCCAGCTTTGAGCATGAACATTGTATCGGGATCTCGTTTGATTCGAGATGGCTACTCATTTAAATCTGAGAATAATGGTTGTTCCATTTATATGAGAGATATGTTTTATGGTCATGCTCCTATGGTGAATGGTTTATTCTTTATGAATCTCGAACGTAATGCTACACATGTTCATAGTGTGAGTACCAAAAGATGTAAGGTTGATAATGATAGTCCCACATACTTGTGGCACTGCCGCCTTGGTCACATAGGTGTCAAACGCATGAAGAAGCTCCATGCAGATGGGCTTTTAGAGTCTCTTGATTACGAATCATTTGACACGTGCGAACCATGCCTCATGGGTAAAATGACCAAGACTCCGTTCTCAGGAACAATGGAGCGAGCAACCAACTTATTGGAAATCATACATACTGATGTGTGCGGTCCAATGAGTGTTGAGGCTCGCGGTGGCTATCATTATGTTCTCACCCTCACTTATGACTTGAGTAGATATGGGTATGTCTACTTAATGAAACACAAGTCTGAAACCTTTGAAAAGTTCAAGGAATTTCAGAGTGAGGTTGAAAATCAACGTGATAGGAAAATCAAGTTTCTACGATCAGATCATGGAGGAGAATACTTGAGTCACGAGTTTGGCACACACTTAAGAAAATGTGGAATAGTTTCACAACTCACGCCGCCTGGAACACCTCAGCGTAACGGTGTGCCCGAACGTCGTAATCGCACTCTATTAGATATGGTGCAATCTATGATGTCTCTTACCGATTTACCGCTATCTTTTTGGGGCTATGCTTTAGAGACTGCCGCATTCACTTTAAATAGGGCGCCGTCAAAATCCGTTGAGACGACACCGTATGAATTATGGTTTGGGAAGAAACCTAAGCTGTCGTTTCTAAAAGTTTGGGGATGCGATGCTTATGTCAAGAAACTTCAACCTGAAAAGCTCGAACCCAAGTCGGAAAAATGCGTCTTCATAGGATACCCAAAAGAAACTATTGGGTACACCTTCTACCTCAGATCCGAAGGCAAGATCTTTGTTGCCAAGAATGGATCCTTTCTGGAGAAAGAGTTTCTCTCGAAAGAAGTAAGTGGGAGGAAAGTAGAGCTTGATGAAGTATTACCTCTTGAATCGGGAAATGGCGCAACTCAAGAAAATGTTCCTGAGGTGCCTGCACCGACTAGAGAGGAAGTTAATGATAATGATCAAGATACTTCTGATCAAGCTCCTACTGAAATTCGAAGGTCCACAAGGACACGTTCCGCACCAGAGTGGTACGGCAACCCTGTCTTGGAAATCATGTTGTTAGACAACGGTGAACCTTCGAACTATGAAGAAGCGATGGCGGGCCCGGATTCCGACAAATGGCTAGAAGCCATGAAATCTGAGATAGGATCCATGTATGAAAATGAAGTATGGACTTTGACTGACTTGCCCGTTGAACGGCGAGCCATAGAAAATAAATGGATCTTTAAGAAGAAGACAGACGCGGATGGTAATGTGACCATCTATAAAGCTCGACTTGTCGCTAAGGGTTATCGACAAGTTCAAGGGGTTGACTACGATGAGACTTTCTCACCGGTAGCGAAGCTAAAGTCCGTCCGAATTATGTTAGCGATTGCCGCATTCTATGATTATGAAATATGGCAAATGGACGTCAAAACGGCATTCCTTAATGGTTTCCTTAAGGAAGAATTGTATATGATGCAGCCGGAAGGTTTTGTCGATCCTAAGAATGCTGACAAGGTGTGCAAGCTCCAACGCTCGATTTATGGGCTGGTGCAAGCATCTCGGAGTTGGAACATTCGCTTTGATGAGATGATCAAAGCGTTTGGGTTTACGCAGACTTATGGAGAAGCCTGCGTTTACAAGAAAGTGAGTGGGAGCTCTGTAGCATTTCTCATATTATATGTAGATGACATACTTTTGATGGGAAATGATATAGAACTCTTGGACAGCATCAAGGCCTGCTTGAATAAGAGTTTTTCAATGAAGGACCTTGGAGAAGCTGCTTATATATTAGGCATCAAAATCTATAGAGATAGATCGAGACGCCTCATAGGTCTTTCACAAAGCACATACCTTGATAAGATATTGAAGAAGTTCAATATGGATCAATCTAAGAAGGGGTTCTTGCCTGTGTTACAAGGTATGAAATTGAGCTCAGCTCAATGTCCGACCACGGCAGAAGATATAGAAGAGATGAGCGTCATCCCCTATGCATCAGCCATAGGTTCTATTATGTATGCCATGCTGTGTACCAGACCTGATGTAAACCTTGCCGTAAGTTTGGTAGGAAGGTACCAAAGTAATCCCGGCAAGGAACACTGGACAACGGTCAAGAATATCCTGAAGTACCTGAAAAGGACTAAGGAAATGTTTCTCGTTTATGGAGGTGACGAAGAGCTCGTCGTAAAGGGTTACGTCGACGCTAGCTTCGACACAGATCTGGATGACTCTAAGTCACAAACCGGATACGTGTATATTTTGAATGGTGGGGCAGTAAGCTGGTGCAGTTGCAAGCAAAGCGTCGTGGCGGGATCTACATGTGAAGCGGAGTACATGGCAGCCTCGGAGGCAGCACATGAAGCAATATGGGTGAAGGAGTTCATCGCCGACCTAGGAGTCATACCCAATGCGTCGGGGCTGATCAAGCTCTTCTGTGACAACACTGGAGCTATTGCTCTTGCCAAGGAGGCCAGGTTTCACAAGAAGACAAGGCACATCAAGCGTCGCTTCAACTCCATTCGTGAAAATGTTCAAGATGGAGACATAGAGATTTGTAAAGTACATACGGACCTGAATGTAGCGGATCCGTTGACTAAACCTCTCCCTAGAGCAAAACATGATCAACACCAGAATTCCATGGGTGTTCGATTCATCACAATGTAACTAGATTATTGACTCTAGTGCAAGTGGGAGACTGTTGGAAATATGCCCTAGAGGCAATAATAAAAGCATTATTATTATATTTCCTTGTTCATGATAATTGTCTTTATTCATGCTATAATTGTGTTATCCGGAAATCGTAATACATGTGTGAATAACAAACACCAACATGTCCCTAGTAAGCCTCTAGTTGACTAGCTCGTTGATCAATAGATAGTCATGGTTTCCTGACTATGGACATTGGATGTCGTTGATAACGGGATCACATCATTAGGAGAATGATGTGATGGACAAGACCCAATCCTAAGCCTAGCACAAGATCGTGTAGTTCGTTTGCTAAAGCTTTTCTAATGTCAAGTATTATTTCCTTAGACCATGAGATTGTGCAACTCCCGGATACCGTAGGAGTGCTTTGGGTGTGCCAAACGTCACAACGTAACTGGGTGGCTATAAAGGTACACTACAGGTATCTTCGAAAGTGTCTGTTGGGTTGGCACGAATCAAGACTGGGTTTTGTCACTCCGTGTAAACGGAGAGGTATCTCTAGGCCCACTCGGTAGGACATCATCATAATGTGCACAATGTGACCAAGGAGTTTATCATGTGATGATGTGTTACGGAACGAGTAAAGAGACTTGCCAGTAATGAGATTGAACAAGGTATTGGGATACCGACGATCGAATCTCGGGCAAGTACAATACCGCTGGACAAAGGGAATTGTATACGGGATTGATTGAATCCTCGACATCGTGGTTCATCCGATGAGATCATCGTGGAACATGTGGGAGCCAACATGGGTATCCAGATCCCGCTGTTGGTTATTGGCCGGAGAGTTGTCTCGGTCATGTCTGCATGGTTCCCGAACCCGTAGGGTCTACACACTTAAGGTTCGGTGACGCTAGAGTTGTTATGGGAAATAGTATGTGGTTACCAAAGGTTGTTCGGAGTCCCGGATGAGATCCCGGACATGACGAGGAGCTCCGGAATGGTCCGGAGGTGAAGATCGGTATATTGGACGAAGGGTATTGGAGTCCGGAAGTGTTCCGGGGGTATCAGGCTATGGCCAGCATGACCGAAAGGTGTTTCGGGAGCCCCGGCAAGTGTGGGAGGGCCTCATGGGCCAAAGGAGAAGGGGCAAACCAGCCCACTAAGGGGTGGTGCGCCCCCCACACCCTTTCCCACGTTGCTTGGGAGGCAAGCCTCCATCTGCTTGGCTTGGGGGGCAAGTCTCCCTAGGATTTTCCCTAGGGAGATCCAATCTGCCTAGCCGCCGCCCCCTAGGGGAAACCCTAGGGCGCCTCCCCCTCTCCCCTTGCCCCTATATATAGTGGAGGGGTGGGAGGGAAGCCGTGACCTCTTCCCTGGTGCAGCCCTCCCTCCTCCAACTCTTCCTCCTCCTCCGTAGAGCTTGGCGAAGCCCTGCAGGAATACCACAAGCTCCACCACCACGACGTTGTGATGCTGGAGTTCTCCTTCAACTTCTCCTCTCCCCTTGCTGGATCAAGAAGGAGGAGACGTCCCCGGGCTGTACGTGTGTTGAACGTGGAGGCGCCGTCCGTTCGGCGCTAGATCAGAATCAACCGCGATCTGAATCGCTGCGAGTACGACTCCTTCATCCGCGTTCTTGCAACGCTTCCGCTTAGCGATCTACAAGGGTATGTAGATGCACTCCCCTTCCCCTCGTTGCTAGATTACTCCATAGATTGATCTTGGTGATGCGTAGAAAATTTTAAAATTCTACTACGTTCCCCAACACCCTCTTGTTCTTATCTTTTTTATATAAAAAATCATGTTTGTGTGATTTAGATATATAGTAACTTGTATAATTATCTTACCAGTATGTTGTTTGTTATTGATAGTGCCATGGTTTTGATATCCGTCCCCGCCGGCCCTCGTCCGGGTTATGATTTGGATGTGATATATTTTCTTTTATAACTATTTTGTTGCATTTCGTGTTTATGACAAATTATGCCCATCAAATTGACATAGATATTTTTATCTAGGAGGTATGTGAACCGGAAATTCCAACCGACCCTATTGTCGAGAGGTTAAATTTAGTTGAAAGAGAAAACGAGTATTTGAAAGAAAAATTGAAAAGAATTGAGGGGGAGAAGATGGAATTGGAGTTGCATGTTGCCGATGTCGTCGATGATCACAAGATCAAGATGGAGAAAATGCGCTTGAAGATTAGAAAGATTAGAAAATATGCCATTCATAATGAGGCTTGGTATTATTATGCTGTTGGATCAATTGTTACCTTAGTTGCGATCTTGATCGCATTTGTTGTTGCATTTAAATTCTTTAGCTAGAGAGCTATTTATATGTTTGCTTTATGAGAATAAGTTTTGTATGAACTTTATGTATGAACTTGTATTAATTTGGTCTATTCGGTGTTGTGTAATGAAGATGAGCCGGCAATGGATGTACGATGACCGATGCTCTCCCCAGTTCATTGAGGGCGTGCATACTTTTCTGATTGCGGCTCAGGAAAATAAGCGGGCGGATGGTTTTATGCCTTGTCCATGTGCTGGCTGTAAGAATGATCACAATTACTCTAACGCAAGAACCATTCACGTCCACCTATTTGAGTCCGGTTTCATGCCCCACTATATTGTTTGGACCAAGTACGGAGAAAGAGGGGTTATGATGGAAGAAAATGAAGAAGAAGAGGACGACGATAGCTATCCTAGCCATGGGTTCCCTGAATACGATGATACAACAATGGGGGAAGAAGCTGAGCCGGCAATGCGGGAAGAAGCTGAACAAGAGCCATCAGATGAGCCAACTGATGATCTAGGTCAGGCCATTGCCGATGCAGAGAGAAACTGCGCAAGTGCAAAGGAGAAGAAGAAGTTGCAGCACATGTTAGAGGATCACAAGAAATTGTTGTACCCGAATTGTGAAACTGACAATAAAAAGCTGGGCACCACACTAGAATTACTGCAATGGAAGGCAGAGAATGGTGTATCTGACAAGGCATTTGGAAAGTTGCTGGTAATGTTAAAGAAGATGCTTCCAAAGGACAACGAATTGCCCGAGAGTACGTACGAAGAAAAGAAGGTTGTCTGCCCTCTAGGGTTAGAGGTGCAGAAGATACATGCATGCCCTAATGACTGCATCCTCTACCGCGGTGAGTACGCGGATTTGAATGCGCGCCTGGTATGCGGTGCATTGCGATATAATATCAGCCGCGATGACCTTGGTGATGTCGAGGGCGAGCGCCCGAGGAAGAAGATTCCTGCCAAGATGATGTGGTATGCTCCTATAATAGCACGGTTGAAACGTTTGTTCCTAAACAAAGAGCATGCCAAGGCACAAAGAATACCGTAAGAAATACGGAAAGTTGAGAGTACCCGCTGACGGGTCGCAGTGGAGAAAAATTGAGAGAAAGTACATGGAGGAGTTTGCAGGTGACACAAGGAACGTATTGCTTGGTCTAAGCGCAGATGACATTAATCCTTTTGGGGAGTAGAGTAGCAACCATAGCACCTGGCCTGTGACTCTATGTATGTATAACCTTCCTCGGTTGTGGATGAAGCGGAAGTTCATTATGATGCCAGTGCTCATCCAAGGCCCTAAGCAACCCAGCAACGACATTGTTGTGTACCTAAGGCCATTAGTTGAAGAAATCTTACAACTGTGGAATAGAACAGGTGTACGTGCGTGGGATGAGCACATGGGGGAACAATTTGACCTAAAGGCATTGCTATTCATGACCATCAATGATTGGCCTGCTCTCAGTAACCTTTCAGGACAGACAAACAAGGGATACCGCGCATGCACGCACTGCTTGGATGATACCGACATTATATATTTGGGTAATTGTAGGAAGAATGTGTACCTGGGACATGTCAATTTCTTCCGAGCAGGCATCCCGTAAGAAAGAAAGGCAAGCATTTCAAAGGTGAGGCGGATCACCGGACGAAGCCTCGCCACCGTACTGGTGCTGATGTACATGATATGGTCAAGGATTTGAAGGTAGTCTTTGGAAAAGGTCCCGGCGGAGAACCTGTTCCGAATGACGCTGACGGACGCGCGCCCATGTGGAAGAAGAAATCTATATTTTGGGACTTGCCGTATTGGAAAGACCTAGAGGTCCGCTCCGCAACTGACGTGATGCACGTGACAAAGAATCTCTGCGTGACCCTGCTTGGCTTCTTGGGTGTGTATGGGAAGACAAAATATACACCGAAGGCACGGGAGGACCAGCAACGTATGCACGAAAAAGACGACATACATCAGGGTCATGCCAGCTACGCTCTTACCAAAGAAGAGAAGGAAATCTTCTTTGAATGCCTGCTCAGTATGAAGGTACCGTCTGGCTTCTCGTCGAATATAAAGGGAATAATAAATATGGCAGAGAAAAATTTCCAGAACCTAAAGTCTCATGACTGCCATGTGATTATGATGCAACTGCTTCTGGTTGCATTGAGGGGGCTTCTACTGGAAAACGTTCGGTTAGCCATTGTGAAGCTATGTGCATTCCTCAATGCAATCTCTCAGAAGGTAATCGATCCAGAAATCATACCAAGGTTAGAGAATGATTTGGTGCAAATGTCTTGTTAGTTTCGAGTTGGTGTTCCCACCATCCTTATTCAACATCATGACGCACGTCCTAGTTCACCTATGCGAAGAGATTAACGTTTTGGGTCCTGTATTTCTACACAATATGTTCCGCTTTGAGAGGTTCATGGGAGTCTTAAAGAAATATGTTCATAACCGTGCTAGGCCAGAAGAAAGCATCTCCAAGGGCCATGAAAATGAGGAGGTCATTGAGTTTTGTATTGACTTTATTCCTGACCTTAAGCCGATTGATATTCCTGAATCGCGGCATAAGGGCAGACTGGATGGAAAAGGCACGCTAGGAGGGGATCAAATAATATGTATGGACGGACATTCTTTCACTCAAGCACACTACACAGCTCTATAGAATTCCGCCTTGGTAGCACCGTATATGGACGAACACAAGAATTTTCTACGCTCCAAACACCCAGAGCGGTCTGATGACTAGATTACACGTGAACAAACGGGGACTTTCGCCGGCTGGTTGCAGACACGTGCCATGCATGACACCGCTATTGAAGATGACCTGTACTTGCTGTCCCAGTTACCATCTTCGAATGTAATGACTTTCAAAGTGTACAAGATAAATGGGAATACATTTTACATGATCGCCCAAGATAAGAAGAGCACAAACCAAAACAGTGGTGTCCGCTTTGATGCAGCAACCAAGACGGGAAAGAAAACATATTATGGTTACATAGAGGACATATGGGAACTTGACTATGGACGTGGTTTGAAGGTCCCTTTGTTTCGGTGCAAATGGGTCAATATGACACGAGGCGGGGTAATGGAAGACCCGCAGTACAGAATGACAACAGTGGATCTCAACAATCTTGCGTATGCAGACGAACCATTTGTCCTAGCCAATGATGTGGCACAAGTTTTCTATGTGAAGGACATGTTTACCAAGCCGAGAAAAAGAAAATATAAGGAAGCGAATGCATCATACGATGAGCCAAAGCGTCACATAGTTCTTTTTGGGAAGAGAAACATCATGTGAGTGGATGACAAGACAGACATGTCAGAAGATTATGAAAAGTTTGATGAAATTGCTCCATTCACAGTGAATATTGACCCGAGCATCCAGTTAAATGATGAAGATTTTCCGTGGTTGCGGTGCAAAGGGACACACGCGAAGAAAAAATTTCACACCCAAAGATCTGGGATGTGATCGGCTTCACTATCATCACTTTCTTCTGTGTTTCACACCCAGGAGGGAATCTCTGTAATAGTTAGGGTAGTTATGTGTTTTGGCATTTGAAACGTGAAGAAATTTTATGTGTAAACAAATTCTTTCATGCATTTACTGATTTTTTCAGCTAAATGACCCTGAAATTGAAAAACGCTTCAAATGAACTCCGAAAAGCTTGAAAGTTGGCATGGTATCATAATTTCACCCACATAGCATGTGCAAAAAATTAGACAGGGTTACCGCAAAAACTGGATGCACTTCGTGTACAAAATGGACAATCTCTTTCGAAGTATCAGGGTTTCGGACAAAAACTCATCTGTTACAAAGGCACTAACAGAAAGTTTGTAATTTTTTGAACCTAAAGAAAAAAAATATTCACAATGAAACTCTAAATACAGCAAAAAAACAACTCAGAAATAAATAAAAGAAAATAAATAAAGCAAAAATAATAATAAAAAAAGCCCGCCTACTGGGCCATAGTGGCCTGCATACGACTAGAAACCCAACCTGTTGTTGGACCAGGATGCAGGCCCGCAAGGCCCAGTAGGCCCACAGGGCAGCACAGCACAGGTAGGCCCAGCAGGCCTGTTTTGGAGAGGAGCTCGAAGGAGCAGCCGCGCATGGGTTTATAAACCAGTGTGGCTGCCCTTCGCTAGACGAGGTGGGACTAAACCTTGCGCCCCTCGCCTGGCAGCGCACCACCTTTGGTATCGGGTGGTGGCACGAACCGGTAATACCGGCTGGTGGCTCCAACCGGTACTAAATGTGCCTCCTATATAAGTAACATTTTAAAAAAATTCAGTTTCTCATCTCTCACTTCTCTTTGCCGCCGCCCCGTCCCGCCCGCGCCGTCGCCGCCGTCCCCGTCGTCGCCGTCCCCGTCACGCCACCGCCCCGTCCCGCGCCGTCACCGTCCCCTTGCCTCGCCATCATCGTCGCCCCGATCGACCTCGCCTCGCCGTCGCCGTCGCCTCGAGCTCGCCCGCACGCGTTGTGAGCCCCTCCCCCGGCCTATCCTTCCTCCAATCCACCGTGCCGCCGCAGCCAGCCGCGCGCGCACACACACACACACACACTACACACTACACACACACACTACACGCGCGCGCGCACACACACACAATTTTTCTGTTTTTAGTTTTTTAGTTTTTTCTATTTTTCATACAAAGTTTTAGATGAATGAATGAATGAATTAGATTAATGTCAAATAGTATATAGAAATGTTAGTAATAATATAATGTCAAAGGTTTTTTCTGTTTTTATACAAATGTTATAAATTTTAGTATATAGAAATGTTAGAAATTTTAGAAATGTTAGAAATTTTAGAAATGTTAGTTTTAGTTATAGAAATTTAGAATTTTTATATAAGATATCACCATCCAATAATTTAAAAAATGTTACATTTGCATATAGTATTAGTTTTCGACGTTGCCCGGCCCGCATCCTTGCCGTCGGCCCGTTCATGAAGACGTCCTGATTCAGAGGACCCATGTCCGGGACTGGGCTCCGCGGGCTGGCACTGGGAGGTGCTACCTTCAGGGGCGCGCCGCTTGGTGAGGAACCCGGCCCCGGGTCCCGTCGTCGACCCTCATCTCCTTTGGTGGCGTTCGCGTGGGCCACGTTCAGTGCAGAGGGAGCCCTCCGAATCATCACAATTTTTTGATTTTAAGATATATTAACGAATCGATCTTTCTTCTTTCAGCCCTCGGATCGAGCAAATCTGCTTCTACAGGCAGCAGGACAAAGCGAGGCCCTGGCAAAAAGTTGAAGGACGGTGTAAAGTACAACATCGATGCCATCAAAGCTAATGGCGAACCAAGCACGCCTAAGAACATTGCGAACAACTTCATTCGTCAGTGCGGAGTTCTTGTGAAGGACGAACTCCCGACCTCCATTCAAGAATGGAAAGAGCCAGCAAAGAAACGTCCAGATCTTACTTTTGTCGATGACAGAGCAAAATCTCTACTTTGGGAAAAACTCATTGAACATTTCACCCTAGCAGATCATTTCACGGATGCAGATGTGCAGAAAGTCAAGGACACTACTCTTAGGAAGATGGCAATTGCATTCAACACCCACAAGAAAACTATATGGGCCAAGTACGTCGAAGGAGGAAAGAAGACTCCAGAATTCAAGGGAACACTAGAGAAGCAAAGAGAACACTGGCCCGATTTCGTGAAATTCAAGGAATCAGAATTATCCAATGAACGGTCGAGAAAAAACAAGGCCATTGCCGCAAAAAAGGAGCAGTTCCATAGGCTGGGGCCAGGTGGCTAAGCGGTGGCAATGCCTAAGTGGGATAAGTCTGAGCAAGAGATGCTGGATGCAGAAGTCACTCCAGTTACTAGGAGCTGGCCCCCCAGATGCAGAACTTGGTTCTATGCGCATGGGGGAGGGGCGCGTTGGACCCGAAGACAGGCCTGGTTTCGAAGAAGGCAAGTCTAAAAGGAGTCGAAGATAAGTTACTTCAAGCAATAGGAGATGCTCGAAAGGGCGTGTTCACGCCCAACAGAGATAACGACGAGCTTACGCACGCCCTGGGAAATCCTGAACACCCGGGAAGAACACGAGTCAAGGGCGTTGTTCCGTGGTATGAGGGCTTTTCGAAATGGAACGCCGACTACAGAACACGTGCAATAAGGAAGATGGAGGAGGAGGAGAAGAAGAGGAAGCTGGAGGAGGAGCAGAGGAAGCAGGAAGCAGAACGCCTTCAAGGCCTAGAATCAGCGCACGCGGACTTGGCACTCAAATTACAGCGGCAGCAGCAGCAGATCGACTCATTTAGCCAGGAAAGGGGGTCTCAGCAGGGGCATCAGCTAGCGGACGATCCATTATTGGATAGCATCGTCCCATCCATGCCGAGAAGCAGCGTTGGTTCCGCCCCGGGCGATGCACTGCTGGATAGATACCCTGTGGATGACATCAAGGAGAGCACTAACTATGAGCTACACTTCAAAATGAAGAACATATTCATGAAGGTGGCGGACGCCATTTCTTATACAAATTCCCCCAATGCATCCTTCCATTGCAACCCGATTCCAGCCGGCTATGCTCGTGTCGTGGTTGATGAGGTGGTGGACCAATATTTGGGGCTAGAGCTTGACATTCCTAGAGGTGACGAGGAGCACACACTGGGAGAGGCCAAACATCGTATCATCCTATGGAGAATGGATTGCATCATCTTTCCAAGGCCACCGACACCGCATCAGTCGACTCCTCCTCGAAGTCCGCCACCACGTCAGCAGACTCCCGCTCCTCCAAGTCCACCAACATGTCAGGCCACTCCTCCTCCAAGTCCGGCACAGCGTCAGGCCACTCCTCCTGCTTCAAATCTGGCACAACATCAGACCACTCCTCCTGCTTCAAGTCCGACACCACTTCAGGCCACTCCTCCTACTTCAAGTCCGGCAAAGCGTCAGGCCACTCCTCCTGCTTCAAGTACGGCACAACGTCAGACCACTCCTCTTGCTTCAAGTCCAACACCGCGTCAGGCCACTCCTCCTGCTTCAAGTCCAGCAAAGTGTCAGGCCACTCCTCCTGCTCCAACTCAGCAATCGCGGAAGAGAGCCGACGCATCTATGGTGCATAGCGGTACGAGTCGAGGTAGTGCAGGAGGTACAGGCGGAGGCAAGCGATATAAATATGGTCCAAGACTCACTCCTCTTCCCCAGAGGGCTTACGACATGACCGAGGAGCAAAGTGCAGCCATAGTGAAGGCCCAAGTGGACGCCCATTTTGGACCGAAACCGGCACCGCTGCCAAGGGAGAAAGTGCCTAAGGAAAAGATTGACCACTTTATTCGTATGGCTAGACCACCAGCTCCCAAGCCTGTTGACTCAGACTATGAGTGCCAACTCAGGAAGGCACATCGAGCACGACTACAGAAGGAGTCGAGCTCGAGCTCGAGCCAAGCAGCTGGCAAAAAATGCAGGAAAACCGTTCCCCAGCTGGGAGAACAGACGGCACAATCGATCCCCCCGCTTGTTGTGCCAATACATGAGAGTAACGGTGCCCTATATATATGTGGGAAAACCATTCCCCAACTGGGCAATCTGATAATAACCGAGGAGCATATAAGGCAGGCTAAAATTCCCGGTATCACTGTTGGACAACTCCTCGAGATCGAGCCCATGTCTCTGCTTAGAGAGGAGGAAATAAAACGGAAATATGCCCGCGGCCAAGCTTTGGTTGAGCCCGAGGAGGTCAAGAACCTCCCAACGAGAATGTATGAATTGCATGATTGGTACATGAAAATTACCAATAGTTCCAATCGAGAGTCCCTCATGGTGAAAGTCAAGGAAGAGCATTACTTCCATAAGCTAGCTCTGTCCCTTGAGTATTTAGCACTATTTCAGTTATTCAATCAAGATGCACTCGACAAATCTCTCATCAGTTGCTATTGTCTGTAAGTGATTTCTTTCTGTAATTTAATTCTCAAGCTATAGCTTTAGTGCTCATTGATCGATCATTACCTATAATTATCCTCACTATATTCTTTTTTGTGGTATTATGCAGGATGAAGATATATGAAATGAAAAAGCTAGACGCTATGGCATTGGCTTCATTGACCCAAATACCATTAATGAACACACATGGAAATTTGAATGGTATAAACAAGATGTAGAGAATAAAATGCTAGAGTTCTTGAAGCGCCTCAATATCAATGAAGATATACTACTTCCTTACAACTTCCGGTGAGTCACACTGTCTTGTACTACAGATTCTATTTTTGCTTACTAGCTAACTAGATGTTAATAATTAAGTGTATAGGGTTTAGGGTAGTTGATTAATGTTATGCACATGCCCGCTTAATTAAGACATGCAAACGTGTGGGCATGCAGTTACCACTAGTCATTAGAGTTGAAGAAGGAAAAGTTGAAGTATTGGACTCACTACTTAAAAAATAAAGTGACTTCACCATCGTGAAGGGGATAGTCGACAGGTAATTTCAATCATTATTAACTATATCTCGGCCTATTTAGTTCGTCATTTCCTGATATCAACTATTTAATAACCCCTTTATTAATTTTCTTTGCCGGCGGGCAGGGCTTGGGCAAAGTTCATCAAGGTGACTCCAGGCAAATGGCGACAAAAATTGTTTTGGGGTCGACCCAAGGTAAGTAATTAAGTAGTACTAGCTAGCTACCATCTCTTTGATTCTTGTTTCAATACCATTAATTAATTATCATGCTTGATTAATTATTATCTCATTAAATTCTATTCTCGTAAAGGCCCTGAAGCAGGCGCCGGGGACTAAAGTGTGTTCATACTATGTTTTTGAGAACATTTGCATGATGGCGTCCGAAAGGAGCAAATCTGATAGACAACAATGGGTACGTTTGCCAGAACACTATTCACAAATTTTACATGATTATCGATATATAGTCACATAACTAATACACATGCATATTGATCTCCTTCTTAACAGTTCAAAGACGTGTGGGACCAGCTCCTACCAACAGAGCGCATATGAGCACTTCAAGAGGAAATAGCGGGATTTATGCTCAACCAGGTCATAGATCCCAAAGTAGAATACTATTACCCGCTACCGCCCCCATGAACCACTCCCAATTTTCATCGTGCTCCGAAGGCACCAAGTCAACATGTAGGATAAATTGTATATATATACCTAATTATATATATATATACATGTGTAAGTGTGAATAATGGTGGTTGTGAGACATTCGATGATCGGTTCTATGAGAAATTCTATTTTTATATATGCATAACATGTACAATATGTAGTATCGTAAAATACCAACAAACAAAAAAGAATTAAATGGAAAACACAAAATTAAAGGAAAAGGAAATCATGAAACCAAAACCCCCCAAACATTTTAGTACCGGTTGGTGTTACCAACCGGTACTAAAGGTCTCCCCGCCCCTGGCGCTGACTCGTGCTACATAGTGGCCCTTTAGCGGCGATTCGTGCAGAACCGGTACTAAAGGGGGGACCTACAACCAGCACTAAAGGCCCTTACGAACCGGTGCTATAGCCCGGTTCTGCACTAGTGTGAGGTTTTGGTAAGATTTTATTTGACTTGTGTATGGAGAGGGGAAGGCAATGCAATTTTGATTTAGCAGAGGTTTTGGTAATATTTAATTTGATTTGATTGAGTTAATGCATGAAATGGTTTTGGGGAAGTATCAATTTGGTTTAGATTATCCAAGTTACTCTATTTACATTGGTTTTTATTTTGTGCCTCAGTTGAGATTACCAAAAATCAACAAGAAACCAAATGGGAGGAGGGGGTGTGGGGAGAAAAATATCGAGGGAGGATGTGAGGTAAACCTATCAACTCTCCTTTAATCGTACATACTCCCTCCGTCCCGAATTACTTGTCGCAAAAATAGATAAAAATGGATGTATGCAGAACTAAAATATGTCTAAATACATCCATTTCCATGATAAGTAATTCCGTACGGAGGGAGTAATATGGAACATATCGAAGCCATAACTTAATTTTATGTTTTTTGCTAAATTGCAAAAGTAATGCCTATTGGAATTAAGATATTTTTTGGATTTTTATTTTTATCTATTATCTATTATCTAATCACCTAGAACATCATAGCTCAATTTCTTCATTCAAAATATGAAGTTGCTTACCAGACATACCATGTGGTATGCACTATTGGAAATGGCGATTCCGCTGAGTTCCAAGGGCACTCGGCAAACGCCAAAAAACTCACCAATGTGTTTTCCGAGTTCCACACTCAGAAAAATGGACTTGGCTAGAATCGCGTCGGCCATGATTTACTTTTGCCAAGTTCTTATGATCGGGAGTTCGGCAAAGATCGTGATGAAACTTTGCCAAGTCTAACATAATGGGAACTCGGCAAAGTAAGTGTGCAATTGGAACAGAGTGAATGACGGCAGTGCCACGTGGCATAGGTGCTTTGCCGAGTGCTTGTACTCAGCAAAGGGGGCACGATTTCCCTACTATTAAACTCAGCAAACTTCTTTGGAAGAAAAGATGTCGCCGACGGTGCTGGTTGTCGTGTGCTTGTCAAGCTTGTTGATGACCTGCAAGTGCTTGTCATGCTTGTTGAACCAGAATGAATGGATTAAAATGTGGCTTCCAAGTTCTATCATGCATTTGTCAGTTTGCTTCAATGTGTTGTAGCCTTGTAGGCGCCGTTTACTTTCTAAACAGAAGTAGTAGAATAGTCATTGCTACCAAGTAGTAGGAAAGTAGTAAAAGAAAAAAATGATAGGAGAAGACATGGAACAAAACAAGAAAACCAGAGAAATAAAAGAAATGAAGAATATGAAATGGACTATCACGGAAAGGCGTGCACAAAGGTTGGCGAACCGAGTCATACATGGGCCTGTTGTTCCTGACAACATACTAATTATAGCTCATCTGGCCCGGCACACAACCCACCTCACTTGACCACCATTCACAGGTTCCCAAAGAAGCCTATGGAAAGAAAGAGGATCACCTCAAAGGGAAACGAGCACACATCAGATAGGGAAGGCTGCCACATTGCTAAAATTGTTCTCATATGCACTCGACATTGTTAACCATTAGAAATAGGGTTGAGGTAAAACGTGATGCCTAGAGCGCACGATGTTCATTGCGTGTTGTACATCTGCACCATGAGCGGGTGCAAGGACTAACGCATGGCTGCACACCCGTCGCACTGCAAGCCATGGTACTGAACTTGTGCTCCATAAAATTACGCTAGCGAATACATGATCGCTAGACGTCTAAAGTCTAAAAAGAACAGATGAAACATGGTGTGATGTGCTCATGCAACACTTTGTGTGCCAGTTAAGAAGCCGTCATCTAGCTAGACACATATCTGACACTGAAAGTATGCCTAGGTGTGGCGGTCGCTATGTTCCTCATGCCTCTCAAGCCTACAAATTCGTTTTGTCTACTGTGTGCTCTGAATATTGATATGAAGCTTGAAACTCACATTAGGTCTTTGTATGATCCCCACATGGTCAGTTTGTAAAACCTCTTCGCAATATGTTCCTTTTATAAAGGAGTAAAGGAGAGCAAGTTTGATTTAATGCAACAACTACTATATTACTAATAATAACTTGCATGAATTTTTTTGCTAAGTTACAAAAGCATAGTATATGATCAGATTGCTATTTATCATCCTCTTCATGTGGCCCATACCACAATCTAGTACATGTTTACCAATGCACATATGCACCCTTTCATAAATTCATTTATCATGCTTCTGTGTGATGGTTGCTCGGGAGGGTCGATCTATGGATGCAAATTAAGTGTGGCCACAAGTGGACAACTGGCTATTTGTAGACTCCCTTAAAACTTTGGCAATCATCTTGATTGTGTTCCAAGACTAGAATTTCCATTGCCATGAGAAGTATTTCAAGGAGACATGCTAAGTTGATTGACCAAGTAGATAATGCATAACAATAATAGTGCGACCAATATATAGGAGGGTCTTATAAAAAACATCATGATAAGACAAAATTGTTGATGATCACCTTAGTAATCTTTTATTACAACAAGTCAGGTAGTTGCACTTATCGCGTAGGTGTAACACATGACTGTAGTTACCAGCTTAGTATTTCCAAATCAAAAAAAATCTGAATCCAAATGCTTTCTCTAGTTGGATTATAAAAAATGACTAGCATAATTATCTTCTAGTTGTGACGAAACACTAGCCCAGTCATCAAATATGTTGCAACACTAAGATGTACACTACTAGGAGAAAGTTTATAGATAGAATCTTAGTAGTAGCGCTGGCTAGCGGGGCAGCACTACTGCTACTTAGTAGTAGCGCGGGGAGGAAACAGGTGCTATAGGTACTAAAGTAGCAGTGGCGTTGGCCCTCTAGGCAGCGCTACTACTAAGTGGTCCCATCACCATAGATAGTGGCAACCCGTAGTAGTAGCAGTTGGCTGAAACCAGCGCTACTACTAAAGACATAGTAGTAGTGCTGGTCGGAGGCCCACCGCTCTCGCTAAGCGTGTATGTGTTGGGGAACGTAGCATGCAATTTCAAAATATTCCCACGCTCACGTAGGATCTATCTAGGAGATGCATAGCAACGAGAGGGGGAGAGTGTCCATGTACCCTCGTAGACCGAAAGCGGAAGCGTTTGACAACGCAGTTGATTTAGTTGAACTTCGTATTGTTCCCACTGATCAAGCACCGAACGTACGACACCTCTGAGTTCTGCACACGTTCAGCTCGATGACGTCCCTCGAACTCCTGATCCAGCAAAGTGTCGAGGCAGAGTTCCGTCAGTACGACGGCGTGGTGATGGTGAAGTGATCCATGCAGGGCTTCGCCTAAGCACTACGTGAATATGACCGAAGGCGTAAACTGTGGAGGGGGGCGCCGCACAAGGCTAGGAATCAATGTTGTGTGTTCTAGCGGTGCCCCCCCATATATATATATATATATAGGGAGAGGGGCTGCAAGGGTCGCTCCAAGTAGGAGTAATCCTACTTGGGCACCTCCTCCAAGTCGGCCTCCCCCCTTCCATATCCGTCGGAGGGGGAAGGAAAGAGAGGGGGATGCCGAATCCTCCCCTTTCCTTCTCCCTTATCTTCCTTTCCTTCTCCTCCTATTCGACCTATAGGGGGCGCACCAGCCCCTTTTGGGGCTGGTCTGTCCCTCTCTGGACCCATTAGGCCCATATAGCTTGTCGGGGGTTGCCCGGAACCCCTTCTGGCGACCCTATACGTACCCGGTACCCTCGGAACACTTCCGGTGTCTGAATACTATCGTCTTATATATGAATCTTTACCTCTCGACCATTTCGGGACTCCTCGTCATGTCTGTGATCTCATCCGGGACTTTGAACAACATTCAGTCACCAAACCACATAACTCATATAATACAAAATCATCATCGAACGTTAAGTGTGCGGACCCTACGGGTTCGAGAACTATGTAGACATGACCGAGACACCTCTCTGGCCAATAACCAATAGCGGAACCTGGATTCTCATGTTGGTTCCCATATATTCTACGAAGACCTTTATCGGTCGTTGATGTCTACTACACAACCTTCTTCTTGTAGACGTTGTTGGGCCTCCAAGTGCAGAGGTTTGTAGGACAGTAGCAAATTTCCCTCAAGTGGATGACCTAAGGTTTATCAATCCGTAGGAGGCATAGGATGAAGATGGTCTCTCTCAAGCAACCCTGCAACCAAATAACAAAGAGTCTCTTGTGTCCCCAACACACCCAATACAATGGTAAATTGTATAGGTGCACTAGTTCGGCGAATAGATGGTGATACAAGTGCAATATGGATAGTAGATAATAGTTTTTGTAATCTGAAAATATAAAAACAGCATGGTAGCAAATGATAAAAGTGAGCATAAACGGTATTGCAATGATAGTAAACAAGGCCTAGGGTTCATACTTTCACTAGTGTAAGTTCCCTCAACAATGATAACATAATTGGATCACATAACTATCCCTCAACATGCAACAAAAAGTCACTCCAAAGTCACTAATAGCGGAGAACAAACGAAGAGATTATGGTAGGGTACGAAACCACCTCAAAGTTATTCTTTCCAATCAATCTGTTGGGCTATTCCTATAAGTGTCACAAACAGCCCTAGAGTTCGTACTAGAATAACACCTTAAGACACAAATCAACCAAAACCCTAATGCCACCTAGATACTCCAATGTCACCTGAAGTATCCGTGGGTATGATTATACGATATGCATCACACAATCTCAGATTCATCTATTCAACCAACACATAGAACCTCAAAGAGTGCCCCAAAGTTTCTACCGGAGAATCACGACGAAAGCGTGTGCCAACCCCTATGCATAGGTTCATGGGCGGAACCCGCAAGTTGATCACCAAAACATACATCAAGTGAACCACGTGGTATCCCATTGTCACCAAAGATACGCATGGCAAGACATACATCAAGTGTTCTCAAATCTTTAAAGACTCAATCCGATAAGATAACTTCAAAGGGAAAACTCAATCCATTACAAGAGAGTAGAGGGGGGAAGAAACATCATAGGATCCAAATATAATAGCAAAGCTCGCGATACATCAAGATCGTATCACCTCAAGAACACGAGAGAGAGAGATCAAACACATAGCTAATGGTACATACCCTCAGCCCCGAGGGAGAACTACTCCCTCCTCGTCATGGAGAGCACCGGGATGGTGAAGATGGCCACCGGAGAAGGATTCCCCCTCTGGCAGGGTACCGGAACGGGTCTAGATTGGCTTTTGGTGGCTACGGAGACTTCTGGCGGCGGAACTCCCGATCTATTGTGCTCCTCGGTAGTTTTAGGGTATATGGAGATATATAGGCGGAAGAAGTACGTCAGGGGGGCCACGAGGGGCCCACGAGGGTGGAGGGCGCGCCTAGGGGGGTGGGCGCGCCCCCTGCCTCGTGGCCTCCTCGTAGATCCCCTGACGTGCACTCCAAGTCTTCTCGGCTTCTTCTGATCCAAAAATAAGTTCCGTGAAGTTTCAGGTCAATTGGACTCCGTTTGGTTTTCCTTTTCTGCAATATTCTAAAACAAGGTAAAAACAGAAACTGGCACTGGGCTCTCGGTTAATAGGTTAGTCCCAAAAATGATATAGAAGTGTATAATAAAGCCCATAAACATCTAAAATAGTAGATAATATAGCATGGAGCAATCAAAAATTATAGATACGTTGGAGACGTATCAGCATCCCCAAGCTTAATTCCTGCTCGTCCTCGAGTATGTAAATGATAAAAACAGAATTTTTGATGTGGAATGCTACTTGGCTTAATTTCAATGTAATTGTTCTTAATTGTGGCATGAATTCAGATCCGAAAGATTGAAGACAAAAATTCATATTGACAGAAAAATAATAATACTTTAAGCATACTAACTAAGCAATTATGTCTTCTCAAAATAACATGGCCAAAGAAAGTTCATCCCTACAAAATCATATAGTTTAGTCATGCTCCATTTTTTTCACACAAGAATGCTCTCATCATGCACAACCCACAAGCCAAGCAATTGTTTCATACTTTAGTAATCTCAAACCTATAAACTTTCACGCAATACATGAGCGTGAGCCATGGATATAGCACTATGGGTGGAATAGAATAATGAGGGGGTTATGTGGAGAAGACAAAAAGGAGAAAGTCTCACATCAACGAGGCTAATCAATGGGCTATGGAGATGTCCATCGATTGATGTTAATGCGAGGAGTAGGGATTGCCATGCAATAGATGCACTAGAGCTATAACTGTATGAAAGCTCAACAAAAGAAACTATGTGGGTGTGCATCCAACTTGCTTGCTCACGAAGACCTAGGGCACTTTTGGAGGCCCATTGTTGGAATATATAAGCCAAGTTCTATAATGAAAATTCCCACTAGTATATGAAAGTGACAAAACAAGAGACTCTCTATCATGAAGATTACGGTGCTACTTTGAAGCACAAGTGTGGTAAAGGATAGTAACATTGTCCCTTCTCTCTTTTTCTCTCATTTTTTTGGGGCCTTCTCTTTTTTATGGCCTTTCTCTTTCATTTTTTTTCTTTTTTATGGCCTTCTCTTTTTTATGGCCTTTCTCCCTTTTTTTTTAATTCCTCACTTGGGACAATGCTCTAGAAAATGATGATCATCACACTTCTATTTATTTACAACTCAAAGATTACAACTCGATACTAGAACAAAGTATGACTCTAGATGAATGCCTCCGATGGTGTACCGGGATATGCAATGAACCAAGAGTGACAAGTATGAAAGAATTATGAACGGTGGCTTTGCCACAAATACTATGTCAACTACATGATCATGCTAAGCAATATGACAATGATGAATGTGTCATGATAAACAGAATGGTGGAAAGTTGCATGGCAATATATCTCGGAATGGCTATGGAAATGCCATAATAGGTAGGTATGGTGGATGTTTTGAGGAAGATATAAGGAGGTTTATGTGTGAAAGAGCGTATCATATCACGGGGTTGGGATGCACCGGCGAAGTTTGCACCAACTCTCAATGTGAGAAAGGGCAATGCACGGTACCGAAGAGGCTAGCAATGATGGAAGGGTGAGAGTGCGTATAATCCATGGACTCAACATTAGTCATAAAGAACTCACATACTTATTGCAAAAATCTACAGTCATCAAAAACCTCGGTACTACGCGCATGCTCCTAGGGGGATAGATTGGTAGGAAAAGACCATCGCTCGTCCCCGACCGCCACTCATAAGGAAGACAATCAAATAACACCTCATGTTTCAAATTTGTTACACAACGTTTACCATACGTGCATGCTACGGGACTTGTAAACTTCAACACAAGCATTTCTCAAATTCACAAATACTCAACTAGCACGACTTTGATATTATTACCTCCATATCTCAAAACAATCATCAAGAATCAAACTTCTCTTAGTATTGAATACTCTATATGAAAGTTTTTACTAATCTTGAATACCTAGCATATTAGGATTTTAAGCAAATTACCATGCTATTTAAGGCTCTCAAAATAATATAAATGAAGCATGAGAATTCATCTATTTCTTCAAAATAAAACTACCACCATGCTCTAAAAGATATAAGTGAAGCACTAGAGCAAATGACAAACTATTCCGAAAGATATAAGTGAAGGTCAATGAGTAGTCGAATAATTATGCAACTATGTGAAGACTCTCTCTCATTTAATAATTTCAGATCTTGATAATTTATTCAAACAGCAAGCAAAGCAAAATAAAATGACATCTAAAAATAGCAAACATCATGTGAAGAAGCAAAAACTTAGGATCAACCAATACTAACCGATAGTTGTTGAAGAAGAAAGGTGGGATGCCAACCGGGGCATCCCCAAGCTTAGACGCTTGAGACTTCTTGAAATATTATCTTGGGATGCCTTGGGCATCCCCAAGCTTGAGCTTTTGTGTCTCCTTAATTCCTCTCATATCACGGTCTCCCTAAATCTCAAAAGCTTCATCCACACAAAACTCAACAAGGACTCGTGAGATAAGTTAGTATAACACATTGCAAAAACCTTATCATACTCTACTGTAGAAAATCACTAAAATTATTATTCAACATTGCATACTAAATGCCTATGCATATTTAATAGTCCTATGCTCAAATAGAATCATTGAAGAAGCAAACATATGTAAACAATGCAAACATAACAGCAATCTGCCTAAACAGGACAGTCTGTAAAGAATGCAGCAACATCCATACTTCCCTAGCTCCAAAAATTATGAAAGAAAATTCCCACTGTAGTAAATTTATCAGAGCTTAATATGCAAAAGGTTTCAACATTTTATCACATTCTGACTTTTCTAGGGAATTATTGCAACAGCGGTAAAATTTCTGTTTTCAAACAGCAACATGTGGACTTCTAAAATAGGCATAGTAAAGGCTATCAATGCCACTTTTATTGAAATAAAAGATGCAAAACATTGTTCTAAATAACAGAAAGCAAATCCTAACAAAATAAATTGATGCTCCAAGCAAAACACATATCATGTGGTAAATAAAAATATAGCTCCAAGTAAAGTCACCGATGAACGAAGACGAAAGAGGGGATGCCTTCCGGGGCATCCCCAAGCTTAGGCTCTTGTCCATCCTTGAATATTACATTGGGGTGCCTCGGGCATCCCCAATCTTAGGCTCTTGCCACTCCTTATTCCATAGTTCATCGAATCCTTACCCAAAACTTGAAAACTTCACAACACAAAACTTAACAGAAAACTCGTAAGCTCCGTTAGTATAAGAAAATAAATCACCACTTCAAGGTACTGTAATGAACTCATTCTTTATTTATATTGGTGTTAAACCTAATGTATTCCAACTTCTCTATGGTTTGTAAACTCTTTTACTAGCCATAGATTCATCAAAATAAGTAAACAACACATGAAAAACAGAATCTGTCAAAAGCAGAACAGTCTGTAGTAATCTGGATCAAACGTATACTTCTGTAACTCATAAAATTCTCAAATGAATTGCTGGACCTGAGGAATTTATCTATTAATTATATTAAAAAATAATTAACTAAATATTACTCTCCAAATAAAAATGGCAGCAGTTCTCGTGAGCGCTAAAGTTTCTGTTTTTTACAGCATGATCGCAAAGACTTTCCCCGAGTCTTCCCAAAGGTTCTACTTGGCACAAACACTAATTAAACACATAAAACCACATCTAAACAGATGCTATATTAATTATTTGTTACTAAGCAAGAACAAAAAGCAAGGAACAAAAATAAAGTTGGGTTGCCTCCCAACAAGCGCTATCGTTTAGCGCCCCTAGCTAGGCATGATGATTTCAATGATGCTCACATAAAGGATAAGAATTGAAATATAAAGAGAGCATCAATTAGAATATGACTATCACATTTAATTCTAACCCACTTCCTATGCATAGGGATTTTGTGAGCAAACAACTTGTGGGAACAATAATCAACTAGCATAGGAGGGCAAAACAAGCATAACTTCAAAACTTTAAGCACGTAGAGAGGAAACTTGATATTATTGCAATTCCTACAAGCATATGTTCCTCCCTCATAATAATTTTCAGTAGAATCATGAATGAATTCAAAAATATAACCAGAACCTAAAGCATTCTTTTCATGATCTACAAGCATAGAAATTTTATTACTCTCCACACAAGCAAAATTCTTCTCATGAGTAATAGTGGGAGTATCATAAGAAACTCGAATACTATAAATTGTTTCCACATTAAAAGAGTAATGTTCAGAAAAAGGGTAATCATAATCATGTCAAGTTTTATAAATATAATCACTACTTTTTATAGCATAAGTATCATCACAATAATCATCATAAGTAGGAAGCATGCTATCATCATTATAAATTTGCATATCAAAACTTGGGAGACTAAAAATATCATCTTCATTAAACATAGCATCCCCAAGCTTGGGACAAACATTAATTGCAACAAATATATTCTCAAAAACATCATCTTCATCAAACATAGCATCCCCAAGCTTGGGCATTTTCATATCATAAGCATAATCATCATTAATAGTATGGATAGCACCAATAGTATAGCAATTATCATATTCTTCCAAACAAGTGCCAAAAAGATTTTCAAGATCATAAGAAGTATCATTATCTTCCACAATTATATTTTCATGAGGCACAATAGTAATAGGAGCAGCATTATTTGGGAGAGATATCTTTTTACCTCTCTTCATTTTTCTTTTCTTCTTCTTCACCACATCATGTGTGGGTTCAATCCTCTTTTTGGAGCTCCTTATTAATGAGATTGGTTGAATAGGAGGCTCCTCCTCGTTACCTGATTCATCATAAGAAATAATAGGAGGGTATTGGGAAGCCTATTCCCTTTCATTAGTATACTCTTCATCTTCTATTTGTTTTCTTTTCTTTATGTAGTTGGCAATGTAAGGATTTTTAATACAATTCACCGCACAATACATATAAATTTTCTCTAGATCAAATTGAAGAACTCTATCAAGGGCAAATTTTGGAATATCCTTAGTTATATGTTTCATTTCTTAATAACCCAAGAGCAAACTAAGTTCATTATGATGTGCAAGAGAAATCAGTCATCACAATTTTTGGACACGATACGATCATGAAACAATTTGCATTGGGTATTGAAATGATCATGTTCATTGCAAAGCTCACAAGTATGGCCAAGATAATTTAAATTTTCAGCACATTAATCTAGCCTTTCTTGCAACAATTTTGTTTCTAAGTATTTATGCCTCTTGCAATATCTATCTTCCCTGTTTGGTGTGTACTTACAAACCCAATGTACTCCACAAAAATTGACATGTTTATAGGAGACATCAGAACTAGTGCAATCATCATTAGTATCATGGATATTCAAAGAATTCGTACTGACAACATTGCAATCATGCTCATCATTCAAAGATTTAGTGCCAAAAATTTTATAGACTTCTTCCTCTAGCACTTGAGCACAATTTTCCTTTCCATCATACTCACGAAAGATATTAAAAAGATGAAGTGTATGAGACAAACTCAATTCCATATTTTTGTAGTTTTCTTTTATAAACTGAACTAGTGCTAAAACAAGAAACTAAAAGACTCGATTGTAAGATCTAAAGATATACCTTCAAGCGCTAACCTCCCCGGCAACGGCGCCAGAAAAGAGCTTGATGTCTACTACACAAACTTCTTCTTGTAGACATTGTTGGGCCTCCAAGTGCAGAGGTTTGTAGGACAGTAGCAAATTTCCCTCAAGTGGATGACCTAAGGTTTATCAATCCGTAGGAGGCATAGGATGAAGATGGTCTCTCTCAAGCAACCCTGCAACCAAATAACAAAGAGTCTCTTGTGTCCCCAACACACCCAATACAATGGTAAATTGTATAGGTGCACTAGTTCGGCGAAGAGATGGTGATACAAGTGCAATATGGATAGTAGATAATAGTTTTTGTAATCTGAAAATATAAAAACAGCAAGGTAGCAAATGATAAAAGTGAGCATAAACGGTATTGCAATGATAGGAAACAAGGCCTAGGGTTCATACTTTCACTAGTGTAAGTTCCCTCAACAATGATAACATAATTGGATCACATAACTATCCCTCAACATGCAACAAAGAGTCACTCCAAAGTCACTAATAGCGGAGAACAAACGAAGAGATTACGGTAGGGTACGAAACCACCTCAAAGTTATTCTTTCCAATCAATCCGTTGGGCTATTCCTATAAGTGTCACAAACAGCCCTAGAGTTCGTACTAGAATAACACCTTAAGACACAAATCAACCAAAACCCTAATGTCACATAGATACTCCAATGTCACCTCAAGTATCTGTGGGTATGATTATACGATATGCATCACACAATCTCAGATTCATCTATTCAACCAACACATAGAACCTTGATACGTCTCCAACGTATCTATAATTTTTGATTGCTCCATGCTATATTATCTACTATTTTGGACTATATTGGGCTTTATTTTCCAATTTTATATTATTTTTGGGACTAACCTATTAACCGGAGGCCCAGCCCAGAATTGCTGTTTTTTTGCCTATTTCAGTGTTTCGGAGAAACAGAATATCAAACGGAGTCCAAACGGAAAAAAACCTTCGGGAACGTGATTTTCTCACCTAACATGATCCAGGAGACTTGGAACCTACTCCAAGGAGTCAAAGAGGAGGTCACGAGGGTGGGGGCGCGCCCCCCCTAGGGCGCCCCCCTGCCTCGTGGGCCCATCGATGCTCCACCGACGTACTCCTTCCTCCTATATATACATATGTACCCCCAAACGATCAGAACAGGAGCCAAAAACCTAATTCCACTGCCGCAACTTTCTGTATCCATGAGATCCCATCTTGGGGCCTGTTCCGGAGCTCCGCCGGAAGAGGGCCATCATCACAGAGGGCTTCTACATCATCCTAGCCCCTCCGATGAAGTGTGAGTAGTTTACCTCAGACCTTCGGGTCCATAGTTAGTAGCTAGATGGCTTCTTCTCTCTTTTTGGATCTCAATACAAAGTTCTCCCCCTCTCTTGTGGAGATCTATTCGATGTAACCTTCTTTTTGCGGTGTGTTTGTTGGGACCAATGAATTGTGGGTTTATGATCAAGTCTATCTATGAATAATATTTGAATCTTCTCTGAATTATTTTATGTATGATTGGTTATCTTTGCAAGTCTCTTCGAATTATCCGTTTGGTTTGGCCAACTAGATTGGTAGTTCTTGCCATGGGAGAAGTGCTTAGCTTTGGGTTCGATCTTGCGGTGTCCTTTCCCAGTGACAGAAGGGGCAGCAAGGCACGTATTGCATCGTTGCCATCGAGGATAACAAGATGGGGTTTATTTCATATTGCATAATTTATCTCTCTACATCATGTCATCTTGCTTAAGGCATTACCCTGTTTATAACTCAATACTCTAGATGCATGCTGGATAGCGGTTGATGAGTGGAGTAATAGTAGTAGATGCAGAATCGTTTCGGTCTACTTGTCACGGACGTGATGCCTATATACATGATCATGCCTAGATATTCTCATAACTATGCTCAATTCTGTCAATTGCTCAACTGTAATTTGTTCACCCACCGTAGAATACTTATGCTCTTGAGAGAAGCCACTAGTGAAACCTATGGCCCCCTGGTCTATTCTCATCATATCAATCTCCATCACTTTAATCTTGCTTTGCTTTTACTTTTTACTTTGCATCTTTATACCAAAAATACCAAAAATATTATATCTATCAGATCTCACTCTCGTAAGTGACCGTGAAGGGATTGACAACCCCTAATCGCGTTGGTTGCGAGTAGCTATCGTTTTGTGCAGGTACGAGGGACTTGAGCGTGGCCTCCTACTGGATTGATACCTTGGTTCTCAAAAAATTGAGGGAAATACTTACACTACTCTGCTGCATCATCCCTTCCTCTTCGGGGAAAACCAACGCAAGCTCAAGACGTAGCAAGAAGGATTTCTGGCGCCGTTGCCGGGGAGTCTACGCTAAAAGTCAACATACCAAGTACCCATCACAATCCCTATCTCTCGCATTACATTATTTGCCATTTGCCTCTTGTTTTCCTATCCCCCACTTCACCCTTGCCATTTTATTCGCCCCCTCTCTCTCTATCCTCCCTCTCTATTTGCCTCTTTTCCCTCGCCATGTCAGAACCAAAAAGAGTTGGGGGTTCTCTCCCAAGTTCTAGTGCTTTAGACAATCCTGCTATCTTATCTAAACTCATAAATCGGAATGCTATAGAACAACTTGCCGGAGTTATCAATGAGAACCTTAGTAATTTTGATGAAGATGATTCTGGAATTTTTCGTTACTTACTTGATGAATCTTTGAAAGATGCTTGGGATAGGCTGTTAAGGATCCGGGCTAGCTATGTACCCCAATATCAAATTGAGGTTTACTTAAAAAGATTTTATGTTGGGCTACCCGCTTCGTTCAAACAAGTCTTAGATTCTATTTTCGAAGGGGGTTTCCTTGAAGGGGACCCCATAGATACCTATGAGAGGATGAAAACTATATTTGGGCACCCCATTAATGAGAAAGCTGAAATCACATCTCTCTTGCTTTCTTACCAAAACGAATCTATTAAAGAGATAAAAGCTAGCCTAGATGCCAATTTCTGCAACATTCTTAATCTTTCTTCTACCATTAATGGACATGTACTTTGTCAAAATAGAAAGATTAATTTCATAGATAACATGTTTGCTCTCTTTCTCTCTAAAACCAAGAATGGCAATACCTAGATCTATCCTTGTTTTTATGCCTAGCTAGGGGCGTTAAACGATAGCGCTTGTTGGGAGGCAACCCAATTTTATTTTTATTCCTTGATTTTTGCTCCTGCTAAGTAATAAATAAATTATTTAGTGTCTGTTTTGGTTGTGTTTTTTGTGTTTAATTAGTGTTTGTGCCAAGTAGAACCGTTGGGAAGACTTGGGGAAAGTCTTGTTGAACTTGCTGTAAAAAACAGAAACTTTAGCGCTCACGAGAACTGCTGTCATTTTTATTTGAAGAGTGATATTTAGTTAATTCTTTTTTCAGATGATTAATAGATAAATTCCTCACTTCCAGAAATTTATTTTAGAATTTTTGGGGTTCCAGATATTGCGCTAGCTACAGATTACTACAGACTGTTCTGTTTTTGACAGATTCTGTTTTTCGTGTGTTGTTTGCTTATTTTGATGAATCTATGGCTAGTAAAATAGTTTATAATCCATAGAGAAGTTGGAATACAGTAGGTTTAACACCAATATAAATAAATAATGAGTTCATTACAGTACCTTGAAGTGGTCTTTTGTTTTCTTTCGCTAACGGAGCTCATGAGTTTTCTATTTTGAGTTTTGTGTTGTGAAGTTTTCAAGTTTTGGGTGAATTCTTTTGATGGATTATGGAACAAGGAGTGGCAAGATCCTAATCTTGGGGTTGCCCATGGAACCCCCAAGGTAATCCAAGGACACCAAGAAGTCAAAGCTTGGGGATGCCCCGGGAGGCATCCCCTCTTTCGTCCACTTCCATCGGTAATTTACTTGGAGCTATATTTTTATTCACCAACATGATATGTGTTTTGCTTGGAGCGTCTTGTATTATTTGTGTCTTTGTGTCTTAGTATGCCACAATCATCCTTGCTGTACACACCTTTTGAGAGAGACATACATGAATTAAAATTTGATACAATACTCTATGTGCTTCACTTATATCTTTTGAGCTAAGTAGTTTTGCTCCATGTGCTTCACTTATACCTTTTGAGCTATGTAGTTTTGCTCTATGTGCTTCACTTATATCTTTTGAGCTAAGCAGTTTTGCTCCATGTGCTTCACTTATATCTTTTGAGCTTTATAATTTTGCTCTATGTGCTTCACTTAGATCTTTTAGAGCACGGTGGTGGATTTGTTTTAAAGAAAATATTGATCTCTCATGCTTCACTTAAATTATTTTGAGAGTCTCTTAATAGCATGGTAATTTGCTTAATAATAATATGCTTGGTATTCAAGATTTGTGAAACTTTCTTTTGAGTGTGTTGAATACTAAGAAAAGATTGAGGCATGATAATTGTTTTGAGATATGGAGGTGATAATATTAAAGTCATGCTAGTTGAGTAGTTGTGAATTTAAAGAATACTTGTGTTAAAGTTTGTGATTCCCGTAGCATGCACGTATGGTGAACCGTTATGTGATGAAGTCGGAGCATGATTTATTTATTGATTGTCTTCATTATGAGTGGCGGTCGGGGACGAGCGATGGTCTTTTCCTACCAATCTATCCCCCTAGGAGCATGCACGTAATACTTTGCTTTGATAACTTCTAGATTTTTGCAATAAGTATATGAGTTCTTTATGACTAATGTTGAGTCCATGGATTATACGCACTCTCACCCTTCCACCTTTGCTAGCCTCTCTAATACCGCGCACTTTTCGCCGGTATCATACACCTACCATATACCTTCCTCAAAACAGCCACTATACCTACCTATTATGGCATTTCCATAGCCATTCCGAGATATATTGCCATGCAACTTTCCACCATCTAGTTCATCATGACACATTCATCATTGTTATATTGCTTAGCATGATCATGTAGTTGACATAGTATTTGTGGCAAAGCCACCATTCATAATTTCTTCATACTTGTCACTCTTGATTCATTGCATATCTCGGTACACCGCCGGAGGCATCCATATAGAGTCATACTTTGTTTTAGAATCGAGTTGTAATCATTGAGTTGTAAATAAATAAAAGTGTGATGATCATCATTTAATAGAGCATTGTCCCAAAAAAGAGAAAGGCCAAAGAAAAAAAGAAGGCCCCAAAAAAGAGAAAATAAATAAATAAATAAGGGGCAATGCTACTATCCTTTTACCACACTTGTTCTTCAAAGTAGCACCATGATCTTCATAGTAGAAAGTCTCTCATGTTATCACTTTCATATACTAGTGGGAATTTTATATTATAGAACTTGGCTTGTATATTCCAATGATGAGCCTCCTCAAGTACCCTAGGTCTTCGTGAGCAAGCAAGTTGGATGCACACCCACTAGTTTCTTTTGTTGAGCTTTCATACATTTATAGCTCTAGTGCATCCGTTGCATGGCAATCCCTACTCACTCACATTGATATCTATTGATGGGCATATCCATAGCCCGTTGATACGCCTAGTTGATGTGAGACTATCTTCTCCTTTTTTGTCTTCTCCACAACCACCATTCTATTCCACCTATAGTGTTATATCCATGGCTCACGCTCATGTATTGCGCGAAGATTGAAAAAGTTTTGAAAAAGTTAGAGTATGAAACAATTGTTTGGCTTGTCATCGGGGTTGTGCATGATCTAAATATTTTGTGTGGTGAAGATAGAGCATAGCCATACTATATGATTTTGTAGGGATAACTTTCTTTGGCCATGTTATTTTGAGAAGACATAATTGCTTTGTTAGTATGCTTGAAGTATTATTATTTTTATGTCAATATAAACTTTTTTCTTGAATCTTTCAAATCTGAATATTCATATCACAATTAAGAAGATTTGCATTGAAATTATGCCAAGTAGCACTCCGCATCAAAAATTCTCTTTTTATCATTTACCTACTCGAGGACGAGCGGGAATTAAGCTTGGGGATGCCTGATACGTCTCCAACATATCTATAATTTTTGATTGCTCCATGCTATATTATCTACTGTTTTCGACTATATTGGGCTTTATTTTCCACTTTTATATTATTTTTGGGACTAACCTATTAACTGGAGGCCCAGCCCAGAATTGCTGTTTTTTGCCTATTTCAGTGTTTCGGAGAAACAAAATATCAAATGGAGTCCAAACGGAATAAAACCTTCGGGAACGTGATTTTCTCACCGAACGTGATCCAGGAGACATGGACCCTACTCCAAGGAGTCAAAGAGGAGGTCACGAGGGTGGGGGGCGCCCCCCTAGGGCGCGCCCCCTGCCTCGTGGGCCCCTCGATGCTCCACCGACGTACTCCTTCCTCCTATATATACATACGTACCCCCAAACGATCAGAACAGGAGCCAAAAACCTAATTCCATCGCCGCAACTTTTTGTATCCATGAGATCCCATCTTGGGGCCTGTTCCGGAGCTCCGCTGGAAGAGGGCCGTCATCATGGAGGGCTTCTACATCATCCTATCCCCTCCGATGAAGTGTGAGTAGTTTACCTCAGACCTTCGGGTCCATAGTTAGTAGCTAGATGGCTTCTTCTCTCTTTTTGGATCTCAATACAAAGTTCTCCCCCTCTCTTGTGGAGATCTATTCGATGTAACCTTCTTTTTGCAGTGTGTTTGTTGAGACCGATGAATTGTGGGTTTATGATCAAGTCTATCTATGAATAATATTTGAATCTTCTCTGAATTCTTTTATGTATGATTGTTTATCTTTGCAAGTCTCTTCGAATTATCCGTTTGGTTTAGCCAACTAGATTGGTAGTTCTTGCCATGGGAGAAGTGCTTAGCTTTGGGTTCGATCTTGCGGTGTCCTTTCCCAGTACAGAAGGGGCAGCAAGGCACGTATTGCATCGTTGCCATCGAGGATAACAAGATGGGGTTTATTTCATATTGCATGAATTTATCTCTCTACATCATGTCATCTTGCTTAAGGCATTACTCTGTTTATAACTTAAGATGCATGCTGGATAGCGGTCGATGAGTGGAGTAATAGTAGTAGATGCAGAATCGTTTCGGTCTACTTGTCACGAACGTGATGCCTATATACATGATCATGCCTAGATATTCTCATAACTATGCTCAATTCTGTCAATTGCTCAACAGTAATTTGTTCACCCACCGTAGAATACTTATGCTCTTGAGAGAAGCCACTAGTGAAACCTATGGCCCCCGAGTCTATTCTCATCATATCAATCTCCATCACTTTAATCTTGCTTTGCTTTTTTACTTTGCTTTTACTTTTTACTTTGCATCTTTATACCAAAAATACCAAAAATATTATATCTATCAGATCTCACTCTCGTAAGTGACCGTGAAGGGATTGACAACCCCTAATCGCGTTGGTTGCAAGTAGCTATCGTTTTGTGCAGGTACGAGGGACTTGAGCGTGGCCTCCTACTGGATTGATACCTTGGTTCTCAAAAAACTGAGGGAAATACTTACGCTACTCTGCTGCATCATCCCTTCCTCTTCGGGGAAAACCAACACAAGCTCAAGACGTAGCAAACCTCAAAGAATTCCCCAAAGTTTCTACCGGAGAATCACGACGAAAACGTGTGCCAACCCCTATGCATAGGTTCATGGGCGGAACCCACAAGTTGATCACCAAAACATACACCAAGTGAATCACGTGGTATCCCATTGTCACCACAGATACGCACAGCAAGACATACATCAAGTGTTCTCAAATCTTTAAAGACTCAATCCGATAAGATAACTTCAAAGAGAAAACTCAATCCATTACAAGAGAGTAGAGGGGGGAAGAAAGATCATAGGATCCAAATATAATAGCAAAGCTCGCGATACATCAAGATCGTATCACCTCAAGAACACGAGAGAGAGAGAGAGATCAAACACATAGCTACTGGTACATACCCTCAGCCCCGAGGGAGAACTACTCCCTCCTCGTCATGGAGAGCACCGAGATGATGAAGATGGCCACCGGAGAAGGATTCCCCTCCGGCAGGGTGCCGGAACGGGTCTAGATTGGATTTTGGTGGCTACGGAGGCTTCTGGCGGCGGAACTCCTGATCTATTGTGCTCCTCGGTAGTTTTAGGGTATATGGAGATATATAGGCGGAAGAAGTACGTCAGGGGGGCACGAGGGGCCCACGAGGGTGGAGGGCGCGCCCAGGGGGTTGGGCGCCCCCCTGCCTCATGGCCTCCTCGTAGATCCCCTGACGTGCACTCCAAGTCTTCTGGGCTTCTTCTGATCCAAAAATAAGTTTCGTGAAGGTTCAGGTCAATTGGACTCCGTTTGGTTTTCCTTTTCTGTGATATTCTAAAACAAGGTAAAAACAGAAACTGGAACTGGGCTCTGGGTTAATAGGTTAGTCCCAAAAATGATATAAAAGTGTATAATAAAGCCCATAAACATCTAAAACAGTAGATAATATAGCATGGAGCAATCAAAAATTGTAGATACGTTGGAGACGTATCAGTCGTACCGTAATGACAACATACGTTATTCCCTTTGTCATCGGTATGTTACTTGCCCGAGATTGCATCGTCGGTATCTTCATACCTAGTTCAATCTCGTTACCGGAAGGTCTCTTTACTTGTTCCGTGATACATCATCCCGCAACTAACTCATTAGTCACATTGCTTGCAAGGCTTATTATGATGTGCATTACTGAGAGGGCCTAGAGATACCTCTCCGATACTCGGAGTGACAAATCCTAATCTCGATCTATGCCAACCCAACAAACACCTTCGAAGATACCTGTAGAGAATCTTTATAATCACCCAATTATGTTGTGACGTTTGATAGCTATTCCTCCAGTATCCGGGAGTTGCATAATCTCATAGTTGAAGGAATATGTGTATTACATGAATAAAGCTATAGCAATAAAACGGATGGGTCTTGTCCATCACATCATTCTCCTAATGATGTGATCCCGTTTATCAAATGACAACACATGTCTATGGTTGGGAAACTTAACCATTTTTTATTAACAAGCTAGTCTAGTAGAGGCTTACTAGGGACATGGTGTTTTGTCTATGTATCCACACATGTATCAAGTTTCCGGTTAATACATTCTAGCATAAATAATTGTCGGTGTACTAGAGTAGGGGTACCCTAGTATCCCGAACTTGTGCACGGGCAGTCGCAGCATCCCGCGGCAAGGCTTGCCGAGTGACCGCCAAGACCCTCCATGGCTACTTTGAAGACCATTCAAGAACAAAGTGTCCAAGTCAAGAAGACAAGACCCCGGCAAGAGGAGATTGCCGGGAAGGCCAACCAAGGCATACCAAGAAAACTTGCCGCGACGCGCCACGCGTCCCGGCAAGGCCCGGTGAGCGACAAGCTCCCGAACACGACAAGACGACGACCGCGGCAAGGAGCTTGCCGCGGGAAACCCCCACTTCGCGCCTGCGCTCCAGCACACCTGCCAACGTGTCGCTCTAGGACTCTCCCAAGCACACGTGGCAGGAGGCCGTGCAGCTAGGGGTGTGCGGTGGCAAGCAGGCGCTGACAAGATAACCATCATGGAAAACGGTGGCGTCCCTAGCGGTCCCTTTCGGTACTGTTTAGGCGACACAGACGGGCAATTAATGCCCTTGTCCCCTGCCGCCAGGGTTAGGTATGATACACTGTAACAGGTAGCTGTACCTACCACAGCACCTTTCCATTTTTGCCCTTTACCTCCGTTGCCACCTGTGGGTAACCCCTTGAGCATATAAAAGGAGGCCCGTGTGCAACGGGGGGGGGGGGAGCTAGTTCGAACACTCACGCTCGGTCCTGCCAGCCGCCGGTGTGTACTGTAGCACTCCACGCTCCCGAGCTAGAAATCAATACCAAACCACAAAGCAGGAGTAGGGTTTTACGCATCCGTGCGGCCCGAACCTGGGTAAATCGCTCGCGTGCTCCGCCTCGATCTGCTCTTTGCGCGACCTTGTCCTTGGTTAGGGTTGATAGTGCCTAACAGCGGCTAACCCCTAGCTTAGAGGTCAAGAGTCCGTCCCTTTGCTTTCCTTTCGTTCGCAGGGCTCGCATATCCTGGCCAGACCGCTTGAGGACGAAAAGGGGAAGAAGGGCGCGCCGGCACCTGGGCCCCGGCAAGCCAGTGCTGCTGGGGGCTGCGAGTACCAAGATTCATCCACGGCAAGCCAGAGTTGCCGGGGGCTGCGATATCAGATAAGTCTTTCGTCCCTCATCATGCATCCTCTTATGGACTGTGGAATGCGAAACCGCGTTTCTTCCCGAAAACTGGCCATGCTCCCTCAACTCTGGGCCCTGGGGCTCGTTCCCGGGGCCAAGTTTGGTCGTAGTCGCGGCAGCAAAGGGATGAAACGAGGAGGCCGCACCCACCTCGTTCCTGCCTCCGTCAAAGGCGCGAGAAAGGTCGAGCGACGTGGGAAGGCGGCAGGGCCTGTTGCCGGGAGATGAAATGTCTGTCCGAGGGATACCAAGGATTTGCTCCTTGGCGTGGGTTCAACCCGCGAGACAAATAACCCGGCAAGCATCCCCTTTTCATTAAAAAACATCCCACTCAGGTACAGTCCATAGAGGATGAAAAGCATGAAAGAGAGGATTACAAGTTTTAGATGCAGCTAAGGCCCGAAGGCTTACAAATTAAAAAGATAAGATGCCCGTAATCCCTTTCCTGTCCCTCTCTTCAGGAGGTAGGTCAAGGAGGCGAAAAGGGCAAGAGGGGCGCCTAGGCGAGCTACGGGTGCCAGAAGACACCAAGAGAACATCTCGGGGGCCGTCCGAAGGCTGGACGGTGATGGCGGCGCCGGAAGCGGGGCTCGAAGACGGGGCGGCAGGACGTCAGCATGCTGTCGAGGGCACCACGCCCTCGTACTCCGACCTGACGGCCTTGTCGCCAGCCCTCTTCCTGTTCCGCAGCCTCCCTACGCCAGTCGCCCAAGGAGACGACCCCGGGGAGTTCAAGGAGCCGGCGACACAGATGATGGGGTCACCGGTGCCGCACGAAGCGGCGCCCGACACCTAGTCGGACCCGCCATCCCGCCGCCCGCTACCTTCATCGTCGCTGTCGCTCTCCTCCTCGTCACCTCTCGCTCGAGGGGGAGCCTTCACTATCGGAGGAGCTGTCCACGCAGCACTTCGCCCGGGTGCCGAAGCACCCAAAGACCTTGACGGAGAGGAGATCGCCCTCCATCAAATTAAAATGGAGGGTAAACCCCTCCATCAGGCTATGGATACGGGCGAACATCTTCCACCCTCGATCAAGATACATCACATTAGGGGCTGGGAATACAACGCGGACTCGCGTGCCGCTGATCCCACAGCCCCTCATGTGCAGTCTCAATGTCTCGGGCGGGTCCAACTCCATCGCGCTCGCAAACGGAGCTGGAAGCCGGAGGCGACGACGAGGCGCCCGGTGCAGCTTGACGAAGAACTCGCAAGGGTTGTCCCCTATATGGACCGCCGTGGGGAGAGGAACCGCCGGCAGAGGCGAAGCTGGCGCGCCGCTCCGTCCGCCTCTTCCCCGAGCGCCTCGACCTCGTCCACGACCTCACCCCCTCCCTCTTCCCCTTATAGCTGGCTCTGCCGCCACGGGCGTGGGAGAGGGAGGGGTGCGCTGTCTGGCGGCGACCCTCGCCGCCACCGATGAAGGGCCAGGGTTCCCTTTCTCCATGGCGAATGAGAGAAAGGGGAGCAGAAGCTGAAGAAAGGAGGAGATGAGAGAGTGCGGGCTTCTGAGCTCCCCTCCCGCTCTTTATAAAGGAGCGAGGTGGGGGCTCGGCCGCCCCGCTCAGCGAATCAAGGCACGGGAAGAGCAGGGCGTCGGGGCCGACCCGCTGCCTCTGCTCGCGACGGCCCAGCTTCCCACTTCCACCATCCGCGACCCCAAGCGCATGGGAGCCGCGTGGCGGGGTTGCAGAACCAAGGCGACGGATGAGGCGGCCTCGCCCCACCCCGTGATCGCGGGGAGTGGATGCCTCGAAAACCGCGCACCGGCCCCGTCCAGTAAATGCACCACGCCCCCACGCCTACCTCCGTTTAGGGAGGAGGGCGTGAACCGTCCCCTTCATCATGGCCTGACGCATGCTCGCGGGGCTTAGCCCCGCGCACGCCTCCCGCGTCACCCACGATGCCGCGTTTGACGCGTGCCGTTCTGGGCGTGCGCGGTGGAAGCGGAGAGATATGCGGCGTGACCTAGGCCGCGCGTGCCCGTGCACTATTTTGGGCCTGGCCCAACAGCGCTCGGCACCATGTCTGGCCCAGGCCCGGGGGCTCCTGTCGGTGTACTAGAGTAGGGGTACCCTAGTATCCCGAACTTGTGCACGGGCAGTCGCAGCATCCCGCGGCAAGGCTTGCCGAGTGACCGCCAAGACCCTCCGCAGCTACTTTGAAGACCATTCAAGAACAAAGTGTCCAAGTCAAGAAGACAAGACCCCGGCAAGAGGAGCTTGCCGGGAAGGCCAACCAAGGCATACCAAGAAAACTTGCCGCAACGCGCCACGCGTCCTGGCAAGGCCCGGTGAGCGACAAGCTCCCGAACATGACAAGACGACGACCGCGGCAAGGAGCTTGCCGCGGGAAACCCCCACTTCGCGCCCGCGCTCCAGCACACCTGCCAACGTGTCGCTCTAGGACTCTCCCAAGCACACGTGGCAGGAGGCCGTGCAGCTAGGGGTGTGCGGTGGCAAGCAGGCGCTGACAAGATAACCATCGTGGCAAACGGTGGCGTCCCTAGCGGTCCCTTTCGGTACTGTTTAGGCGACACAGACGGGCAATTAATGCCCTTGTCCCCTGCCGCCAGGGTTAGGTATGATACACTGTAACAGGTAGCTGTACCTACCACAGCACCTTTCCATTTTTTCCCTTTACCTCCGTTGCCACCTGTGGGTAACCCCTTGAGCATATAAAAGGAGGCCCGTGTGCAACGGGGGGGGGGAGCCAGTTCAAACACTCACGCTCGGTCCTGCCAGCCGCCGGTGTGTACTGTAGCACTCCGCGCTCCCGAGCTAGAAATCAATACCAAACCACAAAGCAGGAGTAGGGTTTTACGCATCCGTGCGGCCCGAACCTGGGTAAATCGCTCGCGTGCTCCGCCTCGATCTGCTCTTTGCGCGACCTCCGCCCCCGCCGAACCGAAAGGGACCCGGTCCGCCGGTCCCATAGGTGCCCGCGGATCAGCACCCCGGCATCTTTGGCGCGCCAGGTAGGGGGATCTGACAGCGAGGATGCCGCCCCGGCAAAGAAAAACCGGCGGCGCAACAACATGAAGAAGCAGAACAAAGAGGTGCTGGTCGTTGAGCAGTCCGGCAGCGACGGCGGCGCCAAGCGAGCCAAGGTCAGTAGCTCCGGCAAGGAGGTTGCCGCATGCACCAACTGCCAGGCTGTGGCGGCCGCCGACAAGCAGGACGGCTCCGACAACCAATACTGCAAGATTCACCGCACCAAGGGCCATGACCTCCGGAGCTGCAAGAAAGTCAAGCAGCTTGTCCAGCAGCAAAAAGCTGAGTACGAGCGGCGCGACAAGGAGAGGGCCCAAGGGGGTGCTGGAGAATCCGGCAAGAAGCGCGCCGGACGGGAAGGACGCCGCGGCAAGGCCAAGCAGCGGCAAGGAGACAGGCCTCCCCGCGGCCGTGACAACGATGAAGATGACGACGACGAAGACATGGATGATGTTGAGACCAGCGAACAGGAGTTTCAGAAAGCCACAGAGGTCTTGTGCGTTGACGGCGGTGCTTCTCTGCACACTTCACACCGCCAACTCAAGCAGTGGGCGCGGGAAGTCAATGCAGCGGAACCACCTGGCGAATCGCGCAAGCTTCTGAAATGGTCCAGCACGCCTATCATCTTTGACATTGAGGACCACCCTGATCGCACAACTGCGGTCGGGTGCCTGCCGATGTTGGTTTCGCCAACTATCCGCAACCTCAAGGTCACTAAGATGTTAGTTGACGGCGGGGCCGGCTTGAACCTGATCTCCTCCGCTGTACTCCAGAAACTCCAAATCCCTGACAGCGAGCTCGGAGAGACCGGCACATTCCAAGGAATCAACCCGGGAAGGAGCAAGCCGAAGGGGAAGGTCACGCTGCCGGTAACATTTGGCAGCGAGCTAAACTTCAGGACTGAGAAGGTCACATTCGACGTTGCCGATATCCCATTACCCTACAATGGGATACTTGGCCGTCCAGCACTCGCCAAGTTCATGGCAGCCTCTCACTACGCATATAACATGCTGAAGATGCCAGGCCCGATAAGCGTCATTTCTGTCCCTGGCGACAAGAAGGATGCTCTTATTTGTGCCGACAAGATCTACCGGGAAGCAGCAGCCACGGCAGATCGCAACCCACTTGCCGCTGAAGCTCCCGGGGAGAAGAAGACCAAGTCCGGCAAGAGTTCTGATGCCCACTCCGGCAAGCGCACCTCTTCGGAGTGCTGCGCTGCCGTTGAGGACGCACCATCGAGCTCCACCGGCAAGTGTAAGAAGACGATGGCAGCTCCGCCAGAGACGAAAAAGGTGTCCGCCAAGGAGGGCGGCACTGGTGGTACCTTCACCATCAGTGCCACTCTCGACCCTAAATAGGAAAGCGCGCTCGTTGCTTTCCTGCGGGCGAATGTCGACGTGTTTGCGTGGCAACCGTCTGACATCCCCGGCATTCCCAGGAAAGTGATTGAGCACCACCTTGCCGTTTGTCCTCATGCGCGGCCCGTCAAGCAGAAAGTCAGGAAGCAGGTAGTGGAGCGCCAAGAATTCATTGCAGAAGAGATCAAGAAACTGGAAGCAGCAGGCCTTGTCAGAGGAGTGCTCCATCCCACGTGGTTGGCCAATCCTGTAGTCGTGCGCAAGGCAAACGGGAAATGGAGACTTTGTATCGATTTTACCGATGTTAACAAAGCTTGTCCCAAAGACCCATTCCCTTTGCCGCGCATTGACCAGATTGTTGACTCCACAGCCGGATGTGATTTGCTTTTATTTCTTGACGCATACTCAGGATATCATCAGATCTTCATGGCAGAAGAGGATGAGGAGAAGACCGCATTTATTACTCCATGTGGCGCGTACTGTTTCGTACGGATGCCTTTCGGATTAAAAAATGCTGGTTCGACATTTGCAAGGGTAGTCCACGTTGCTCTTGAGCCACAAATACACAGAAATGTGGAAGCCTACATGGATGATATAGTGGTCAAGAGCAAGGACAGAGCAACCCTGATTCAAGACTTAGACGAGACCTTTGCAAATCTGCGCAAGATCAGCCTCAAGCTCAACCCAGAGAAGTGTGTGTTTGGAGTTCCCTCCGGCAAGCTTCTCGGGTTCTTCGTGTCTCAGCGGGGAATTGAAGCCAATCCCGACAAGATCAAGGCCATTGAGCGGATTGAAGCACCAAAGCGCGTCAAGGATGTACAGAAACTTGCCGGTTGCGTGGCTGCTCTCAGCAGGTTTATCTCTCCGTCTGCTGAGCGTGCCCTGCCGTTTTTCAAATTATTGAAAAAGGCAGGTCCAATGAAATGGACTCCGGAAGCGGAGGCTGCGCTGCAAGACCTGAAGAGATACCTGTCCTCCCCTCCAATACTTGTCGCACCTAAGCCACAAGAGAAGTTGCTGCTGTACATAGCGGCAACCAATCAAGTGGTTAGTGCTGCGTTAGTAGTAGAGAGGGAGGCAGATGATGAGCCAGCAACCGTGGCAAGCGCATCCAGTGACAAGCAGGTGGCTTCCCCGGCAAGCTCTGGTCCCGACAAAGATGGATCTGCGCAGACGCATGAGGAGACACAGAAGAAAATGGTGCAGCGCCCAGTTTACTTTGTCAGTTCCCTCCTGCAGGGGGCTAGGTCAAGGTACTCTGGTGTGCAGAAATTGCTTTTCGGCCTTCTCATGGCCTCGAGAAAGCTGCGCCATTACTTCCAAGCACATGAGATCACAGTTGTCACTCGCTTTCCGCTGAAGAGGATACTGCAGAATTCAGAAGCAACAGGCAGGATTGTTGAGTGGGCACTGGAACTGTCAAGCTTTGGCCTCAAGTTTGAAAGCACTTCAACTATCCAGAGCAGAGCATTGGCAGAATTCATAGCAGAATGGACGCCAACACCAGATGAAGAAATTCCAGAAACAAGCATCCCCGACAAGGAAGCAAGCAAAGAGTGGCTGATGTACTTTGATGGTGCCTTTTCGCTGCAAGGCGCCGGCGCTGGTGTGCTGCTTATCGCACCCACCGGAGAGCACCTCAAGTATATAGTCCAGATGCACTTTCCCAAGGAGCAAGCAACAAACAATACTGCAAAGTATGAGGGATTGCTTGCCGGTCTCAGGATCGCGGCAGACCTTGGGATCAAGAAGCTCATTGTCAGGGGTGACTCACAGCTTGTCGTCCGCCAAGTAAACAAGAATTATCAGAGTCCGTTGATGGAAGCTTACGTTGACGAAGTGAGAAAGCTAGAAGAGCGCTTTGACGGCCTACAAATGGAGCATGTTCCAAGAGCTCACAACGCCATTGCTGATGGCCTGTCGAAATGCGCCGCACTTAAGCTACCCGTGGAACCAGGAATCTTTGTGCTCAAGCTGACTCAACCGTCCGTAACACCATCAACTGGACAGAGCAAGAAAAGGAAGTTGATTTCTGGTGACTATTTGCCGGCAGAGCTTCCTGAAGCCGCCGCCAAGAAGGTCCCTAAGATCAATATCGAAGGCGCTGAGGAGCAGTCTGCTCCGGCAAGCCCTAGGGTTTGTTCCGTTGAAGCAGAAGCTCCCGGCGAGCTTGTCGGGGAACGTCAAGCTCCGGCAGAGACACAGCTTCTCGCCGTAGAAGCGGATGTTCCCGCAGCAGCTGAGACCAACACCAACAGCGCTGAGGAGCAAGATGCTCCGGCAAGCCCTAGGGTTTGTTCCGTTGAAGCAGAAGCTCCCGACAAGTTTTGCCCCGGCAAGCTTGTCGGGGAACGTCAAGCTCCGGCAGAGCCGCAGGTTCTTGCCATAGAAGCGGATGTTCCCGCAGCAGCAGAGTTGCCTTTAGTCCTTGTTGTCGAGCCACAAGCTCCAACATGGGCGCAGCAGATTGTCCGTTTCCTTCAGACAGGAGAACTTCCCGAAGAGCAAGAAGAAGCGGAAAGAGTAGCCCGGCAGTCAAGTATGTACCAGTTTGTCGACAAGACACTGTACAGAAGAAGACTCAACGGTGTGAAATTGAAGTGTATTCACCGGGAAGACGGACAAAAGCTGTTGGCCGAGATACACGGAGGCATATGTGGTCACCACATTGGCGCAAGAGCACTTGTCGGCAAAGCATTCCGGCAAGGTTTCTTCTGGCCAACAGCCCTCCAGGATGCAACTGCACAAGTAACCAAGTGTGAAGCGTGCCAGTTCCATTCCAAGCAGATACACCAGCCAGCTCAAGCTCTCCAGACGATCCCTTTATCCTGGCCATTTTCGGTCTGGGGGCTCGACATCCTCGGCCCCTTTCCCCGAGCTGTCGGGGGCTTTGAGTACTTGTACGTTGCAATCGACAAGTTCACAAAGTGGCCGAAAGTGGAACCAGTGAGGAAGGTGACCGCACAGTCAGCCGTCAAGTTCTTCAGGTCGATTGTTTGCCGCTTCGGGATCCCTAACAGGATAATCACCGACAACGGCACGCAATTTACAAGCCGCACCTTCACGCAGTACGTCCAAGATCTTGGCGCCAAGGTCTGCTTCGCTTCTGTTGCTCACCCGAGAAGCAACGGTCAAGCGGAGAGGGCAAATGCTGAAGTGTTGCGCGGGCTCAAGACCAGAACTTTCGACAGGCTGCACAAGTGTGGAAGAAACTGGATCGAGGAGCTTCCAGTGGTTCTTTGGTCGATCAGAACGACGCCAAATTGAGCCACTGGACAGACACCTTTTGCTCTAGTCTATGGAGCAGAGGCAGTTATCCCCACGGAAATCGTATACGGGTCACCTCGAGTGCTCGCTTATGATGAGCTCGAGCAAGAGCGGCTGCGACAAGATGACGCGCTGCTCCTTGAGGAAGACCGTCTTCAGGCTGCTGTGCGAGCTGCTCGCTACCAGCAAGCTTTGCGCCGCTACCATAGCCGCAAAGTTAACGCCAGAAGTCTCGAGGAAGGCGACCTTGTTCTTCGGCGCGTTCAGTCCGCCAAGAATTCCAACAAGTTGACGCCGAAGTGGGAAGGCCCTTACCGGGTGAAGCGAGTCACAAGGCCTGGCGCTGTCCGCCTTGAGACCGAATATGGCGTACCAGTGAGCAACTCCTGGAACATCGAGCATCTTCGTAAGTTTTACCCGTAAGGCGCGGTTGTCGGACCCTGTCCGGCAACCACCCTTTTGTACAACTCTTGCCGCTGTTGCATGTAATCCTTTGTACAAAGCCAGGCAAAGACCCTAAGCACAAGTAAATGAAGCGCTGGCACCCCGGGGTTATAGCATGCATGCTAGGTCGAGTCTCGTCCTTGGTTAGGGTTGATAGTGCCTAACAGCGGCTAACCCCTAGCTTAGAGGTCAAGAGTCCGTCCCTTTGCTTTCCTTTCGTTCGCAGGGCTCGCATATCCTGGCCAGACCGCTTGAGGACGAAAAGGGGAAGAAGGGCGCGCCGACACCTGGGCCCCGGCAAGCCAGTGCTGCTGGGGGCTGCGAGTACCAAGATTCATCCACGGCAAGCCAGAGTTGCCGGGGGCTGCGATATCAGATAAGTCTTTCGTCCCTCATCATGCATCCTCTTATGGACTGTGGAATGCGAAACCGCGTTTCTTCCCGAAAACTGCCGTGCTCCCTCAACTCTAGGCCCTGGGGCTCGTTCCCGGGGCCAAGTTTGGTCGTAGTCGCGGCAGCAAAGGGATGAAACGAGGAGGCCGCACCCACCTCGTTCCCGCCTCCGTCAAAGGCGTGAGAAAGGTCGAGCGACGTGGGAAGGCGGCAGGGCCTGTTGCCGGGAGATGAAATGTCTGTCCGAGGGATACCAAGGATTTGTTCCTTGGCGTGGGTTTAACCCGCGAGACAAATAACCTGGCAAGCATCCCCTTTTCATTAAAAAACATCCCACTCAGGTACAGTCCATAGAGGATGAAAAACATGAAAGAGAGGATTACAAGTTTTAGATGCAGCTAAGGCCCGAAGGCTTACAAATTAAAAAGATAAGATGCCCGTAATCCCTTTCCTGTCCCTCTCTTCAGGATGCAGGTCAAGGAGGCGAAAAGGGCAAAAGGGGCGCCTAGGCGAGCTACGGGTGCCAGAAGACACCAAGAGAACATCCCGGGGGCCGTCCGAAGGCTGGACGGTATGGCGGCGCCGGAAGCGGGGCTCGAAGACGGGGCGGCAGGACGTCAGCATGCTGTCGAGGGCACCACGCCCTCGTACTCCGACCTGACGGCCTTGTCGCCAGCCCTCTTCCTGTTCCGCAGCCTCCCTACGCCAGTCGCCCAAGGAGACGACCCCGGGGAGTTCAAGGAGCCGGCGACACGGGGATGATGGGGTCGCCGGTGCCGCACGAAGCGGCGCCCGACACCTAGTCGGACCCGCCATCCCGCCGCCCGCTACCTCATCGTCGCTGTCGCTCTCCTCCTCGTCACTCTCGCTCGAGGGGGAGCCTTCGCTATCGGAGGAGCTGTCCACGCAGCACTTCGCCCGAGTGCCGAAGCACCCGAAGACCTTGACGGAGAGGAGATCGCCCTCCATCAACTTAAAATGGAGGGTAAACCCCTCCATCAGGCTGTGGATACGGGCGAACGTCTTCCACCCTCGATCAAGATACATCACATTAGGGGCTGGGAATACAACGCGGACTCGCGTGCCGCTGATCCCACAGCCCCTCATGTGCAGTCTCAAGTGTCTCGGGCGGGTCCAACTCCATCGCGCTCGCAACGGAGCTGGAAGCCGGAGGCGACGACGAGGCGCCCGGGCGCAGCTTGACGAAGAACTCGCAAGGGTCGTCCCCTATATGGACCACCGTGGGGAGAGGAACCGCCGGCGGAGGCGAAGCTGGCGCGCCGCTCCGTCCGCCTCTTCCGCGAGCGCCTCGACCTCGTCCTCGACCTCGTCCACGACCTCGCCCCCTTCCTCTTCCCCTTATAGCTGGCTCTGCCGCCACGGGCGCGGGAGAGGGAGGGGTGCACTGTCTGGCGGCGACCCTCGCCGCCACCGATGAAGGGCCAGGGTTCCCTTTCTCCATGGCGAATGAGAGAAAGGGGAGCAGAAGCTGAAGAAAGGAGGAGATGAGAGAGTGCGGGCTTCTGAGCTCCCCTCCCGCTCTTTATAAAGGAGCGAGGTGGGGGCTCGGCCGCCCCGCTCAGCGAATCAAGGCACGGGAAGAGCAGGGAGTCGGGGCCGACCCGCTGCCTCTGCTCGCGACGGCCCAGTTTCCCACTTCCACCATCCGCGACCCCAAGCGCATGGGAGCCGCGTGGCGGGGTTGCAGAACCAAGGCGACGGATGAGGCGGCCTCGCCCCACCCCGTGATCGCGGGGAGTGGATGCCTCGAAAACCGCGCACCGGCCCCGTCCAGTAAATGCAAAGCCAGGTGGTTGTGCAACATACACTTCTTCTTCAATCTTGCCATTGAGAAAGGCACTTTTCACATCCATTTGATATAGAAGTATGTTATGATGATTTGCATAGGCCAGCAGTATGCGTATGGCTTCAAGCCTAGCCACAGGAGCAAATGTTTCATCGAAGTCAATGCCCTCCACTTGAGTATATCCTTGAGCAACTAGACGAGCTTTGTTTCTGACAACTTGACCATGCTCATCTTGCTTGTTGCGGTATATCCATTTGGTGCCTATTATGTTGTGCTTCTGTGGATCAGGACGCTTAACCAGTTCCCATACATTATTCAGCTCAAACTGTTGAAGCTCTTCTTGCATAGCTTGAATCCATTCAGGTTCCATGAAGGCTTCTTCAACTTTCTTGGGTTCTGATATTGAGACAAATGCGAAATGCCCACAGAAGTTTGTTAGCTGAGTTGCCCTTGAACGAGTGAGTGGACCAGGTGCATTGATGCTGTCCAGTATTTTGTCAATTTGTACTTCATTTGCAACACGAGGGTGTGTGGGGCGAAGACTTTGCTCTTGCTGATCTATGTGGTCATTTGAAGGTATATCTTCAGGCTGAGCATTGTCTTCATGTGGATCAGGTGCTGAGATGATAAGTTCTTCTTCAGGTTGAGCTTCAGAAGGTACAATTTCTCCAGTTCCCATAAGCTTGATTGATTCATTTGCTGGAACTTCATCTAGCACATTTGGCAATTGCTCTCTTTGTGATCCATTGGTTTCATCAAATCGCACATCCACTGTTTCAACCATTTTGTAGTGGAAGAGATTGAAGACTCTGTAGGAGTGCGAATCCTTTCCATATCCAAGCATGAAGCCTTCATGTGCTTTTGGTGCAAACTTTGAGGTGTGGTGTGGGTCCTTGATCCAGCATTTTGCGCCAAATACTCCGAAATAACTGACATTTGGCTTCTTGCCAGTTAGGAGTTCATAGGATGTCTTGTTCAGGAGCTTGTGAAGATAAACACGATTGATTGTATGGCATGCAGTATCAATGGCTTCAGTCCAGAATTTTCTTGGAGTCTTGTATTCATCTAGCATTGTTCTGGCCATCTCAATGAGTGTTCTGTTCTTGCGTTCGACGATGCCATTCTGCTGTGGCGTGTATGGAGCTGAGAATTCATGTGTGATGCCCAAGGTGTCCAGATATGTATCAAGACCAGTGTTTTTGAATTCAGTGCCATTGTCACTTCTGATGTGCTTTATCTTGGCGCCAAAATTGTTCATAGCTCGATTTGCAAAGCGTCTGAAGACATCCTGCACTTCAGTCTTGTAAAGGATTATGTGCACCCAAGTATATCTAGAATAATCATCAACAATTACGAAGCCATAGAGGCATGCAGAAGTAGTAAAAGTTGAGTAGTGAGTGGGACCGAAAAGATCCATGTGAAGCAGTTCGAAGGGTTGTGTAGTAGTCATGATTGTCTTTGAAGGATGTTTTGCCCTTGTCATCTTCCCTGCTTCACAAGCACCGCATAAGTGATCTTTCTTAAACTTGACGCCCTCGATGCCTATGACGTGCTTTTTCTTCGCAAGGGTGTGGAGGTTCCTCATGCCAGCATGCCCAAGCCTTCGATGCCAAAGCCAGCATTCTGAAGCTTTTGCAAGAAGACATACTGCAAGTTGTGGTCCTGCTGAGAAATCTACCACATACAAATCACCTTTCCTATACCCTTCAAACACTAGAGATTTGTCAGATTCCATTAGCACCAGGCAGCAATATTTGCCAAACATTACAATCATATTCAAATCGCAAAGCATTGAGACAGACATTAAGTTGAAGCCAAGGGATTCAACAAGCATGACTTTATCCATGTGTTGATCCTTTGAGATTGCAACTCTACCTAGACCCAATACCTTACTTTTACCAGTGTCAGCGAATGTAATGTGGCTCTTGTTGGATGGACGTAAAGTTGAGTCCATAAGAAGGCTTCTTCTGCCAGTCATGTGATTTGTACACCCACTGTCAATAATCCATTCTGAAGACTTTGAAGTCGCTGGTATCGTACCCTACAGTGCAGTTAGGGGGATAGGCTTCACGAAGAGTGTTGTGAAGCATAAACATTTGACGAACCAGTGGGTTATGAAAACTTAGATCCAGATTAGGACTAATGGGGAGAGTAGCATGCGATTCAGGAACGAAGTACATAATGATGCCATTTGGGCATTTTATCTTGCGCCCCACAAGATTTTTATGGTCCCCAGCAATAGCATCAGAAGATTTTGTTTTTGTGCTGGAGACCTTTCCCTGCAAAGGAGAGTTAAGCTTTCTTAACCACCCACATCAAGGGTGGCTTAGAAGCTATAAGTCTAAGTGCAGCATCTGAGAATTTTGGCTTTGAAACTTTAGCAAACAGTCTAGCAGGTGGACAATAATACTCATAGGAATAAGCAGAATAATTTTTGGTCATATGAACATGACGGTTCGACGAACCACTCTCATACTCATATGCCTGAGTATGGTTCCCCTGCAAAACATTTGCGTTAGTGCGACTCAGGTGAGTCCCCTGTTTGTATGAAGCATTTGGACCATATGAAGCCTTTGGTCTGAGGTTTGCCTTCTTCAAGTGAGGTGTCATGAAGACATTCACAGGAAGATTTTCCAGACATGTTTTCGGAACCCAGATCTTCTTCATAGGCGGTCCATTCCTGCAGTTAGTACCAATGTACCTGGCAAACACTTTATCATTCTGATTCTTAAACAGTTTATAGTTTGCATCAAAGGATTCATCAATGATAATTGGGTTAGCACAAGTGAAGCCAGACAGATTGGATGGATCTGCTGAGGATTCCTTTGCAGCAACCCATGTGGTTTTGGGGTACTGCTCAGGTTTCCAGTAAGACCCATCTGCATTAATTTTCCTCACGAACCCAACACCCTCTTTCCTAGGGTTTCGGTTCAGAATCTGCTTCTTAAGGACATCACATAATGTCTGATGCCCTTTCAAACTTTTGTACATCCCTGTTTCAAGCAATGTCTTCAACCTAGCATTCTCATCAGCAATAGCAGTGGTATCCTCAGCAGAGGGGTTAGTTACCACGTCAACAGTTGAAGATATTGAAACAGTAGTAGCAGTGGAACATTCAGCAACAGAAGCAGCATTATCACGCTCAATGCATTTAAGACATGGTGGTTCAAATCCTTCCTGAGCGGGACTGATCTGTTCAGCGCGAAGTGACTCATTTTCCTTTTGAAGATCTTCATGAGCCACCCTCAATTTCTCAAGTTCTTGCTTCCTTTGAAGATAATCATAGGAAAGCTTTTCATGAGTTGTTGAGAGAGTATCATGACGATCTTCAAGTTCCTGATACTTAACGTGAAGGTTTTTTATGTCTTCAATTAAGGATTCAGATCGAGTCATTTCAGCACCCAACAGATCATCGCTTCTGTCTAACAATTTTTGAATATGTTCCATAGTTTTCTGTTGTTCAGTTGCAATTTTAGCAAGTGTTTTGTAGCTAGGTTTTGAATCACATTCAGAGTCATCGTCACTAGATGTTTCATAGCGAGTAGTGCGTGTGTTTACCTTGGCACCGCGTGCCATGAAGCAGTAGGTAGGAGTGGAGTCGTTCTTGTCATTTGCGTCGGCGTCGGTGATGCAGTCATTGTCTTCAGTATTGAAGATGGACTTGGCGACGTATGCTGTAGCCAGACTCGCAATGCCAGAATCAGACTCCTCCTCAGACTCCACCTCTGCCTCCTCAGATGCGGACTCCTCCTCTGAATCCATCTCCTTTCCAACAAACGCACGTGCCTTGCCAGATGAGCTCTTCTTGTGTGATGAAGACTTTGATGAAGTTTTGGAAGAAGACTTTGAGTATTTCTTCTTCTTCTTGTCGTCAGAATCATATTCCTTGCTCTTCTTCTTCCTTCTGTTCTCATTTTCCCACTGTGGACACTCAGAGATGAAGTGTCCAGTTTTCTTGCACTTGTGACATGTTTTCTTCTTGTAGTCATGAGTAGAAGCTTCATCATTCCTTGAGCTTGATCGTGAGGATTTCCTGAAGCCTTTCTTCTTAGTGAATTTTTGGAACTTCTTCACTAGCATTGCAAGTTCTCTTCCAATGTCTTCAGGATCATCAGAACTGCAGTCAGATTCTTCTTCAGATGAGGAGACAGCTTTTGCCTTCAAGGCACGAGTTCGCCCATAGTTTGGGCCGTAGATATCTCTTTTCTCAGAAAGTTGAAACTCATGTGTGTTGAGCCTCTCAAGTATGTCAGACGGATCGAGTGTCTTGAAATCAGGACGTTCTTGAATCATCAGGGCCAGGATGTCAAACGAACTATCAAGTGATCTCAGCAGCGTCTTGACGATTTCATGTTTGGTGATCTCAGTGGCGCCGAGGGCTTGAAGCTCATTTATGATGTCAGTGAGCCGGTCAAATGTGCGCTGGACATTCTCATTGTCATTTCGCTTGAAGCGGTTGAAGAGGTTGCGAAGAACACTGATTCTTTGATATCTCTGGGTTGAGATGCCTTCATTGACCTTTGAGAGCCAGTCCCAGACTAGCTTGGATGTCTTCAAAGCACTCACACGGCCATACTGTCCTTTGGTCAGATGACCACATATGATATTCTTGGCAGTGGAGTCCAGTTGAGTGAACTTCTTGACATCAGCAGCAGTGACACCTTCTCCAGCCTTGGGAACGCCGTTCTCGACGACATACCATAGGTCGATGTCAATGGCTTCAAGATGCATGCGCATCTTATTCTTCCAGTAGGGATATTCAGTTCCATCGAAGACGGGGCAAGCAGCGGAGACTTTGATTATCCCTGCAGTCGACATAACTAAGACTCCAGGTGGTTAAACCGAATCACACAGAACAAGGGAGCACCAAGCTCTGATACCAATTAAAAGTGCGTTATATCGACTAGAGGGGGGGTGAATAGGCGATTTTTATGAAAGTCTTCAAAACGTGAGAGTTATGAAGACAAACAGTGAAGATTATGCCTATTACTATGCAGCGGAAGTTAGATTACACTAGGCCAGCCATGGTCATGTATTCAATAGAGTGAAAGTGCAATGACAAACAGCTTCAGTGTAATAAGGATCAGGTAGGAAGAAGTTATGAAGCCGAACAGATCATACATTCATGTTGTGAAGACAAAAGATAAAGCAAGCATGCAATGGCTTCACAATGAATAACTGTAAGTGAAGGGAAGTGAAGATGAAACCAGTGACACGTTGAAGACAATGATTTGTTGGACCAGTTCCAGTTGCTGTGACAACTGTACGTCTGGTTGGAGCGGCTAGGTATTTAAACCGAAGGACACACAGTCCCGGACACCCAGTCAAGGACACTTAGTCCAAGACACCCAGTCCTCACCGTTTTCTCATTGAGCTAAGGTCACACAGACCTCGCCCAATCACTCTGGTAAGTCTTCAAGGTAGACTCCCAACCTTCACAGACTTCGTTCACTGGCAATCCACAATTTCTCTTGGATGCTCAGAACGCGACGCCTAACCGTCTGGAGGATGCACAGTCCTCAAGTGTAATAAGTCTTCAGATCACACAGACACGAAGACTTAAGTGATGCCCAATTTACTCTGGCTCTGGGTGGTTAGGGCTTTTCTCCTCACTGGGAATTTTTCTTTCAAAGGCTTCGAGGTGGGTTGCTCTCAAACGACAAAAGCCGTGCACTAAAATCTGAGCAGCCAACCATTTAAGGTTGTGGGGGGTGGACTATTTATAGCCACTTGGCAACCCGACCTGATCTGTCCGAAATGACCCTGGGTCACTAAGGAACTGACACGTGTACCAACGGTCGGATTTCGAACTCACACGGCAACTTTACTTGGGCTACAAGTAAAGCTGACTTGTCTGACTCTGGACAAGATTTTCTCTCATAGTCTTCGCTCGAAGACATAGGATTTGAATTTGGCATCACTTCAGTCATTCTGACTGGTTCTCTTCGACCCCACTTAACAGTACGGTGGTTCCTATGACACAACATGAATGAAATAAAACTACGAAGGATCTAGGTCTTCGAGTTCCAAAAGCTTCATAGGGAGTCTTCTCATGTCATTGTCTTCAATATGAATATCTTCATAAACCACCATTGTCTTCAATGTCTTCGTACATTTTTAGGGGTCATCTCTGGTAGTAAAACCGAATCAATGAGGGACTTCTACCTGTGTTTTCCTGCAATTCTCACCAACACATTAGTCCCTCAACTAGGTTTGTCGTCAATACTCCAAAACCAACTAGGGGTGGCACTAGATGCACTTACAATCTCCCCCTTTTTGGTGATTGATGACAAACTAGTTGAAGTTTTCAACGGGGAACATAATTTGTGAAATAGTAAAGGAATTTGTCTTCATAAGTTGCAAGGGCTCCCCCTGAAGATGTGCATATAAGTAATTTGCCTTTTGAATGCAAATGCACATGGCAGGTTGTGCTTGTGGAGATCCACTTCAACTTATGATGACAATCCACTATGTATATGAAGATAATGGAAGATGGACGTCTACAGTAAGATTGAAGAAGAAGTGTATGTTGCACAACCACCTGGCTTTTGGGCCTGGCCCAACAGCGCTCGGCACCATGTCTGGCCCAGGCCCGGGGGCTCCTGTCGGTGTACTAGAGTAGGGGTACCCTAGTATCCCGAACTTGTGCACGGGCAGTCGCAGCATCCCGCGGCAAGGCTTGCCGAGTGACCGCCAAGACCCTCCGCAGCTACTTTGAAGACCATTCAAGAACAAAGTGTCCAAGTCAAGAAGACAAGACCCCGGCAAGAGGAGCTTGCCGGGAAGGCCAACCAAGGCATACCAAGAAAACTTGCCGCGACGCGCCACGCGTCCCGGCAAGGCCCGGTGAGCGACAAGCTCCCGAACATGACAAGACGACGACCGCAGCAAGGAGCTTGCCGCGGGAAACCCCCACTTCACGCCCGCGCTCCAGCACACCTGCCAACGTGTCGCTCTAGGACTCTCCCAAGCACACGTGGCAGGAGGCCGTGCAGCTAGGGGTGTGCGGTGGCAAGCAGGCGCTGACAAGATAACCATCGTGGCAAACGGTGGCGTCCCTAGCGGTCCCTTTCGGTACTGTTTAGGCGACACAGACGGGCAATTAATGCCCTTGTCCCCTGCCGCCAGGGTTAGGTATGATACACTGTAACAGGTAGCTGTACCTACCACAACACCTTTCCATTTTTGCCCTTTACCTCCGTTGCCACCTGTGGGTAACCCCTTGAGCATATAAAAGGAGGCCCGTGTGCAACGGGGGGGGGAGCTAGTTCGAACACTCACGCTCGGTCCTGCCAGCCGCCGGTGTGTACTGTAGCACTCCACGCTCCCGAGCTAGAAATCAATACCAAACCACAAAGCAGGAGTAGGGTTTTACGCATCCGTGCGGCCCGAACCTGGGTAAATCGCTCGCGTGCTCCGCCTCGATCTGCTCTTTGCGCGACCTCCGCCCCCGCCGAACCGAAAGGGAACCGGTCCGCCGGTCCCATAGGTGCCCGCGGATCAGCACCCCGGCAATAATAAACATTTATCATGATATAAGGAAATATAAATAACAACTTTATTATTGCCTCTAGGGCATATTTCCTTCAGTCTCCCACTTGCACTAGAGTCAACAATCTAGTTCGCATCGCCATGTGATTTAACACCAATAGTTAACATCTTTATGTAGTTAAGACCCATAGTTCACATCGCCATGTGACCAACACCCAAAGGGTTTACTAGAGTCAATAATCTAGTTCACATCTCTATGTGATTAACACCCAAAGAGTATTAAGGTGTGATCATGTTTTGCTTTGTGAGAGAAGTTTAGTCAACGGGTCTGCTACATTTAGAACCGTATGTATTTTGCAAATTTCTATGTCTACAATACTCTGCACGGAGCTACTCTAGCTAATTGCTCTCACTTTCAATATGTATCCAGATTGAGACAAGTCATCTAGATTAGTGTCAAAGCTTGCATCGACAACCCTTTATGACGAACTCTTTGTCACCTCCATAACTGAGAAACATTTCCTTAGTCCTCTTAGGTAACTAAGGATAATTTTGACCGTTGTCCAGTGATCTACTCCTGGATCACTATTGTACCCGCCTGCCAAACTCATGGTAAGGTACACAATATGTCTAGTACACAACATAGAATACATGATAGAACCTATGGCTGAGGCATAGGGAATGACTTTCATTCTCTCTCTATCATTTGTCATGGTCGGGCTTTGAGTCTTACTCAACTTCACACCTTGCAACATAGGCAAGAACCCTTTCTTTGACTGATACAATTTTAATTTCTTCAAAATCCTGTCAAGGTATGTGTTTTGTGAAAGTTCTATTAAGCGTCTTGATCTATCCCTATAGATCTTGATGCCCAATATATAAGTAGCTTCACTGAGGTCTTTCATTGAAAAAAAATCTTATTCAAGTATCCTTTATGCTATCCAGAAATTCTTTATCATTTCCAATCAATAATATGTCATCCACATATACTATCAGAAATGCTACAGAGCTCCCACTCACTTTCTTGTAAATACAGGCTTCTCCAAAAGTCTGTATGAAACCATATGCTTTGATCACCTCATCAAAGCTTATATTCCAACTCCGAGATGCTTGCACCTGTCCATAAATGGATCACTGGAGCTTGCACACTTTGTTAGCACCTTTAGGATTGACAAAACCTTTTTGGTTGCATCACATACAACTCTTCTTTGAGAAATCCATTAAGGAATGTAGTTTTGACATCCATTTGCTAGATTTTATAAAATGCGGCAATTGCTAACTTGTCGAAAACCTTTTGCGACAAGTCGAGCTTTGTAGATAGTAACACTACTATCAGTGTCTGTCTTCCTCTTGAAGATCCATTTATTCTCAATGGCTTGCCGCTCATTGGGCCAGTCCACCAAAGTCCACACTTTGTTCTCATGCATGGATTGTATCTCAAATTTCATGGCCTCAAGCTATTTTGTGGAATCTGGGCTCGTCATCGCTTCCTCATAGTTCGTAGGTTCGTCATGGTCTAGTAACATGACTTCCAGAACAGGATTACCGTACCACTCAGGTGCGGAACGTGCTCTGGTTGACCTACGAGGTTCGGTACTAACTTGATCTAAATTTTCATGATCATTATCATTAGCTTCCTCTCTAGTTGGTGTAGGCATCACTGAAACTAATTTTTGTGATGAGCTACTTTCCAATTCGAGAGAAGGTTCGATTACCTCATCAAGTTCTACTTTCCTCCCACTCTCTTCTTTCAAGAGAAACTCCTTCTCTAGAAAGGATCCATTCTTAGAAACAAAGATCTTGCCTTCGGATCTATGATAGAAGGTGTACCCAACATTTTCTTTTGGGTATCCTATGAAGACACACTTCTCCGATTTGGGTTCGAGCTTATCAGGCTGAAGCATTTTCACATAAGCATCGCAACCCCAAACATTAAGAAACGACATCTTAGGTTTCTTGCCAAACCGTAGTTCATACAGTGTCGTCTCAACGGATTTAGACGGTGCCCTATTTAACGTGAATGCAGCTGTCTCTAATGCATAACCCCAAAATGATAGTGGTAAATCGATAAGAGATATCATAGATCGCACCATATCTAATAAAGTACGGTTATGACGTTTGGACACACCATTACGCTGTGGTGTTCCAAGCGGCGTGAGTTGTGAAACTATTCCACATTGTTTTAAATGAAGGCCAAACTCGTAACTCAAATATTTGCCTCCGTGATCAGATCGTAGAAACTTTATTTTCTTGTTACGATGATTCTCAACTTCACTATGAAATTCTGTGAACTTTTCAAATGTTTCAGACTTTTTTTCATCAAGTAGATATACCTATATCTGCTCAAATTATCTATGAAGGTCAGAAAATAACGATACCCGCCGCATGCCTCAACACTCATTGGACCGCATACATCGGTATGTATTATTTCCAATAAGTCATTGGCTCGCTCCTTTGTTCCGGAGAACGGAGTTTTAGTCATCTTTCCCATGGGGCATGGTTCGCAAGTATCAAATGATTCATAATCAAGTGATTCCAAAAGCCCGTCTGCATGGAGTTTCTTCATGCGCTTTACACCAATATGACCTAAACGGCAGTGCCACAAATATGTTGCACTATCATTATCAACTTTGCATCTTTTGGCATCAATATTATGAATATGTGTATCACTACGATCGAGATTCAATAAACCATTTACATTTGGTGTATGACCATAGAAGGTTTTATTCATGTAAACAGAACAACAATTATTCTCTAACTTAAATGAATAACCATATTGCAATAAACATGATCCAATCATATTCATGCTCAACGCAAACACCAAATAACATTTATTTAGGTCCAACACTAATCCCGAAGGTAGAGGGAGTGTGTGATGGTGATCTTATCAACCTTGGAATCACTTCCAACACACATCGTCACCTTGCCCTTAAATAGTCTATGTTCATTATGTAACTCCTGTTTCGAGTTACTAATCTTAGCAACTGAACCGGTATCAAATGCCCTATGGTTACTATGAACACTAGTAAAATACACATCAATAACATGTATATCAAATATACCTTTGTTCACTTTGCCATCATTCTTATCCGCCAAGTATTTGGGGTAGTTCCGTTTCAAGTGACCATTCCCTTTGTAGTAGAAGCACTCAGTTTCAGGCTTAGGTCTAGCTTTGGGCTTCTTCACGGGAGTGGCAACTTGCTAGTCATTCTTCTTGAAGTTCCCTTTCTTTTCCTTTGCCCTTTTTCTTGACACTAGTGGTCTTGTCAACCATCAACACTTGATGTTTTTTCTTGATTTCTACCTTCGCCGATTTCAGCATCGCGAAGAGCTCGGGAATCGTTTTCGTCATCCCTTGCATATTATAGTTTATCACAAAGTTCTAGTAGCTTGGCGATAGTGACTAGAGAACTCTGTCAATCACTATCTTATCTAGAAGATTAACTCCCACTTGATTCAAGTGATTGTACTACCCAGACATTCTGAGTATATGTTCACTGGCTAAGCCATTCTCCTCCATCTTGTAGGCAACGTACTCGTCAAAGGTCTCAAACCTCTCGACATGGGCATGAGTCTGAAATACCAATTTCAACTCTTGGAAAAACTTATATGCTCTGTGGCATTCAAATTTTTTTTTGAAGTCCCGGTTCTAAGCCGTAAAGCATGGTGCACTAAACTATCAAGTAGTCATCATACCGAGCTTGTCAAACATTCATAACGTCTGCATCTGCTCCTGCAATAGTTCTGTCACCTAGCGGTGCATCAAGGACATAATTCTTCTGTGTAGCAACGAGGATAATCCTCAGATCACGGACCCAGTCCGAATCATTTCTACTATCATCTTTCAACTTAGTTTTCTCTAGGAACATATCAAAAACATAGGGGAGCTACAACGCGAGCTATTGATCTACAACATAGATATGTGATGTCTACTACACAACCTTCTTCTTGTAGACATTGTTGGGCCTCCAAGTGCAGAGGTTTGTAGGACAGTAGCAAATTTCCCTCAAGTGGATGAACTAAGGTTTATCAATCCGTAGGAGGCGTAGGATGAAGATGGTCTCTCTCAAGCAACCCTGCAACCAAATAACAAAGAGTCTCGTGTGTCCCCAACACACCCAATACAATGGTAAATTGTATAGGTGCACTAGTTCGGCGAAGAGATGGTGATACAAGTGGTATATGGATAGTAGATAAAGGTTTTTGTAATCTGAAAATATAAAAAACAGCAAGGTAACTAATGATAAAAGTGAGCATAAATGGTATTGCAATGCGTTGAAACAAGGCCTAGGGTTCATACTTTCGCTAGTGCAAGTTCCCTCAACAATACTAACATAATTGGATCATAAAACTATCCCTCAACATGCAACATAGTGGAGAACGAACGAAGAGATTATGGTAGGGTACGAAACCACCTCAAAGTTATACTTTCTAATCAATCCGTTGGGCTATTCCTATAAGTGTCACAAACAGCCCTAGAGTTCGTACTAGAATAACACCTTAAGACACAAATCAATCAAAACCCTAATGTCACCTAGATACTGCAATGTCACCTCAAGTATCCGTGGGTATGATTATACGATATGCATCACACAATCTCAGATTCATCTATTCAACCAACACAAAGGACCTCAAAGAGTGCCCGAAAGTTCTACCGGAGAATCACGACGAAAACGTGTGCCAACCCCTATGCATAGGTTCATGGGAGGAACCCGCAAGTTGATCACCAAAACATACATCAAGTGAATCACGTGATATCCCATTGTCACCACAGATATCCACGGCAAGACATACATCAAGTGTTCTCAAATCTTTAAAGACTCAATCCGATAAGATAACTTCAAAGGGGAAACTCAATTCATTACAAGAGAGTAGAGGGGGGAGAAAACATCATAGGATCCAACTATAATAGCAAAGCTCGCGATACATCAAGATCGTAACACCTCAAGAACACAAGAGAGAGAGAGAGATCAAACACATAGCTACTGGTACATACCCTCAGCCCCGAGGGAGAACTACTCCCTCCTCGTCATGGAGAGCACCGGGATGATGAAGATGGCAACCGGAGAAGGATTGCCCCCTCCGGCAGGGTGCCGGAACGGGTCTAGATTGGTTTTCGGTCGCTACGGAGGCTTCTGGCGGTGGAACTCCCGATCTAATCTCCGTTCTAGAAGTTTTACGATACGTGGGTATATATGGGTGAAAAGAGTACGTCGGTGGACCGAAGGGGTGGCCACGAGGCAGGGGGCGCGCCCCACGGGGGTGGGCGCGCCCCCTACCCTCGTGAGCTCCTCCTTCATCTTCTGACGTAGGGTCTATGTCTATCCGGTAGGTTTCCTTCCAAAAATAACTTCTCAAGTTGATTTTGTTCCATTTCGACTCCGTTTGATATTCCTTTTCTTCGAAACACTAAAATAGGCATAAAACGGCAAATCTGGGCTGGGCCTCAGGTTAATAGGTTAGTCCCAAAAATAATATAAAAGTGGAAAATAAAGCCCAATATTGCCCAAAACAGTAGATAATATAGCACGGAGCAATCAAAAATTATAGATAGGTTGGAGACGTATCAAGCATCCCCAAGCTTAATTCCTGCTCGTCCTCGAGTAGGTAAATGATAAAAAGATAATTTTTGATGTGGAATGCTAATTGGCATAATTTCAATGTAATTCTTCTTAATTGTGGTATGAATATTCAGATCCAAAAGATTCAAGACAAAAGTTCATATTGACATAAAAATGATAATACTTCAAGCATACTAACTAAGCAATTATGTCTTCTCAAAATAACATGGCCAAAGGAAGTTCATCCCTACAAAATCATATAGTTTAGTCATGTTTAATTTTCGTCACACAAGAATGCTCTCATCATGCACAACCCCGATGACAAGCCAAGCAATTGTTTCATACTTTAGTAATCTCAAACTCATAAACTTTCGCGCAATACATGAGCGTGAGCCATGGATATAGCACTATGGGTGGAATAGAATAACGAGGGGGTTATGTGGAGAAGACAAAAAGGAGAAAGTCTCACATCAACGAGGCTAATCAATGGGCTACGGAGATGCCCACCGATTGATGTTAATGCAAGGAGTAGGGATTGCCATGCAACGGATGCACTAGAGCTATAAATGTATGAAAGCTCAACAAAAGAAACTAGTGGGTGTGCATCCAACTTGCTTGCTCACGAAGACCTAGGGCACTTGAGGAGGCCCATTATTGGAATATACAAGCCAAGTTCTATAATGAAAAATTCCCACTAGTATATGAAAGTGATAACATGAGAGACTCTCTCCTATGAAGATCATGGTGCTACTTTGAAGCACAAGTGTGGTAAAAGGATAGTAGCATTGCCCTTTTTTTTCTTTCTTTATTTATTTATATTTTTTTGGCCTTCTTTTTTTTGGACTTTCTCTTTATTTGGGGGGACAATGCTCTATTGAATGATGATCATCACACTTCTATTTATTTACAACTCAATGATTACAACTCGATACTAGAACAAAGTATGACTCTATATGAATGCCTCCGGCGGTGTACCGGGATATGCAATGAATCAAGAGTGACATGTATGAAAGAATTATGAACGGTGGCTTTACCACAAATACTATGTCAACTACATGATCATGCTAAAGCAATATGACAATGATGAATGTGTCATGATGAACGGAATGATGGAAAGTTGCATCGCAATATATCTCGGAATGGCTATGGAAATGCCATAATAGGTAGGTATGGTGGCTGTTTTGAGGAAGATATAAGGAGGTTTATGTGTGAAAGAGCGTATCATATCACGGGGTTTAGATGCACCGGCGAAGTTTGCACCAACTCTCAATGTGAGAAAGGGCAATGCACGGTACCGAAGAGGCTAGCAATGATGGAAGGGTGAGAGTGCGTATAATCCATGGACTCAACATTAGTCATAAAGAACTCATATACTTATTGCAAAAATCTACAAGTAATCAAAAACCTCGGCACTACGCGCATGCTCCTAGGGGGATAGATTGGTAGGAAAAGACCATCGCTCGTCCCCGACCGCCACTCATAAGGAGGACAATCAAATAACACCTCATGCTTCAAATTTGTTACACAACGTTTACCATACGTGCATGCTACGGGACTTGCAAAATTCAACACAAGCATTTCTCAATTTCACAACTACTCAACTAGCACAACTTTGATATTATTACCTCTATATCTCAAAACAATCATCAAGCATCAAACTTCTCTTAGTATTGAACACACTCATAAGAAAGTTTTATTATTCTTGAATACCTAGCATATTAGGATTTTAAGCAAATTACCATGCTATTAAGACTCTCAAAATAATCTAAGTGAAGCATGATAGTTCATCTATTTCTTCAAAATAAAACTACCACGATGCTCTAAAAGATATAAGTGAAGCACTAGAGCAAATGACAAACTACTCCGAAAGATATAAGTGAAGATCAATGAGTAGTCAAATAATTATGCAACTATGTGAAGAATCTCTAACATTTAATAATTCCAGATCTTGGTATTTTATTCAAACAGCAAGCAAAATAAAATGACATTCTAAGAATGACAAACATTATGTGAATAAGCAAAAACTTAGGATCAACCGAAACTAACCGATAATTGTTGAAGAAGAAAGGTGGGATGCCAACCGGGGCATCCCCAAGCTTAGACGCTTGAGACTTCTTGAAATATTATCTTGGGGTGCCTTGGGCATCCCCAAGATTGAGCTTTTGTGTCTCCTTAATTCCTCTCATATCACGGTCTCCCTAAATCTCAAAAGCTTCATCCACACAAAACTCAACAAGGACTCGTGAGATAAGTTAGTATAAACCATTGCCAAAACCTTATCATACTCTACTATAGCAAACCACTAAAATTATTATTCAACATTGCATACTAAATGCCTCTGCATATTTAATAGTCCTATCCTCAAATAGAATCATTAAAGAAGCAAACATATGCAAACATAACATCAATCTACCTAAACAGGATAGTCTATAAAGAATGCAGCAACATCCATACTTCCCTAGCTCCAAAAATTATGAAAGAAAATTCCCACTGTAGTAAATTTATCAGAGCTTAATATGCAAAAGGTTTCAACATTTTATCACATTCTAACTTTTCTAGGGAATTATTGCAACAGTGGTAAACTTTCTGTTTTCAAACAGCAACATGTATACTTGAAACATAGGCATAGTAAAGGCTATCAATGCCACTTTTATTGAAATAAAATATGCAAAAAATTGTTCTAAATAACAGCAATCAAATCCTAACAAAATAAATTGACGCTCCAAGCAAAACACATATCATGTGGTAAATAAAAATATAGCTCCAAGTAAAGTTACCGATGAACGAAGACGAAAGAGGGGATGCCTTCCGGGGCATCCCCAAGCTTAGGCTCTTGGCTATACTTGAATATTACATTGGGGTGCCTCGGGCATCCCCAAGCTTAGGCTCTTTCCACTCCTTATTCCATAGTCCATCGGATCCTTACCCAAAACTTGAAAACTTCACAACACAAAACTTAAAAGAAAACTCGTAAGCTCCGTTAGTATAAAAAATAAATCACCACTTCAAGGTACTGTAATGAACTCATTATTTATTTATATTGGTGTTAAACCTACTTTATTTCAACTTCTCTATGGTTTATAAACTATTTTACTAGCCATAGATTCATCAAAATAAGTAAACAACACACGAAAAACAGATTCTGTCAAAAACAGAACAGTCTGTAGTAATCTAGATCAAACATATACTTATGGAACTCATAAAATTCTCAAATAAATTGCTGGACCTGAGGAATTTATCTATTAATCATCTTCAAAAAGAATTAATTAAATATAACTCTCCAAATAAAAATGGAAGCAATTCTCGTGAGCGCTAAAGTTTCTGTTTTTTATAGCATGATCGCAAAGACTTTCCCCAAGTCTTCCCAAAGGTTCTACTTGGCACAAACACTAATTAAAAGCATAAAACCACATCTGAACAGAGGATATATGAATTATTTATTACTAAACAGGAGCAAAAAGTAAGGAACAAAAATAAAGTTGGGTTGCCTCCCAACAAGCGCTATCGTTTAACGCCCCTAGCTAGGCACGATGATTTCAATGATGCTCACATAAAGGATAAGAATTGAAATATAAAGAGAGCATCATGAAGAATAGGACTAGCACATTTAAGTCTAACATACTTCCTATGCATAGGGATTTTGTGAGCAAACAACTTGTGGGAACAAGAATCAACTTGCATAGGACGGTAAAACAAGCATAACTTCAAAACTTTAAGCACATAGAGAGGAATCTTGATATTATTGCAATTCCTACAAGCATATATTCCTCCCTCATAATAATTTTCAGTAGCATCATGAACGAATTCAACAATATAACCAGCACCTAAAGCATTCTTTTCATGATCTATAAGCATAGAAATTTTATTACTCTCCACATAAGCAAATTTCTTCTCATGAATAATAGTGGGAGCAAACTCAACAAAATAACTATCATGTGATTGAAAATTAAGATCAAGATGACAAGTTTCATGGTTATCATTATTCTTTAAATCATACGTGTCATCACAATAATCATCATAGATAGGAGGCATACTTTCATCATAGTAAATTTGCTCATCAAAGCTTGGGGGCAAAAAATATCATCTTCATCAAACTTAGCTTCCCCAAGCTTGTGGCTTTGCATATCATTAGCATCATGAATATTCAAGGAATTCATACTAACAACATTGCAATCATGCTCAACATTCAAATATTTAGTGCCAAACATTCTAATGCATTCCTCTTCTAGCACTTGAGCACAATTTTCCTTTCCATCATACTTATGAGATAAACTCGATTGCAAGATCTAAAGATATACCTTCAAGCACTCACCTCCCCGGCAACGGCGCCAGAAAAGAGCTTGATGTCTACTACACAACCTTCTTCTTGTAGACGTTGTTGGGCCTCTAAGTGCAGAGGTTTGTAGGACAGTAGCAAATTTCCCTCAGGTGGATGACCTAAGGTTTATAAATCCGTAGGAGGCGTAGGATGAAGATGGTCTCTCTCAAGCAACCCTGCAACCAAATAACAAAGAGTCTCTTGTGTCCCCAACACACCCAATACAATGGTAAATTGTATAGGTGCACTAGTTCGGCGAAGAGATGGTGATACAAGTGGTATTTGGATAGTAGATAAAGGTTTTTGTAATCTTAAAATATAAAAACAGCAAGGTAACTAATGATAAAAATGAGCGTAAACGGTATTGCAATGCGTTGAAACAAGGCCTAGGGTTCATACTTTCACCAGTGCAAGTTCCCTCAACAATACTAACATAATTGGATCATAAAACTATCCCTCAACATGCAACAAAGAGTCACTCCAAAGTCACTAATAGCGGAGAACGAACGAAGAGATTATGGTAGGGTACGAAACCACCTCAAAGTTATTCTTTCCAATCAATCCGTTGGACTATTCCTATAAGTGTCACAAACAGCCCTAGAGTTCATACTAGAATAACACCTTAAGACACAAATCAATCAAAACCCTAATGTCACCTAGATACTTCAATGTCACCTCAAGTATCCGTGGGTATGATTATACGATATGCATCAAACAATCTCAGATTCATCTATTCAACCAACACAAAGGACCTCAAAGAGTGCCCCAAAGTTCTACCGGAGAATCACGACGAAAACGTGTGCCAACCCCTATGCATAGGTTCATGGGCGGAACCCGCAAGTTGATCACCAAAACATACATCAAGTGAATCACGTGATATCCCATTGTCACCACAGATATCCACGGCAAGACATACATCAAGTGTTCTCAAATCTTTAAAGACTCAATCTTATAAGATAACTTCAAAGGGGAAACTCAATTCATTACAAGAGAGTAGAGGGGGGAGAAAACATCATAGGATCCAACTATAATAGCAAAGCTCGCGATACATCAAGATCGTAACACCTCAAGAACACAAGAGAGAGAGAGAGATCAAACACATAGCTACTAGTACATACCCTCAGCCCCGAGGGAGAACTACTCCCTCCTCGTCATGGAGAGCACCGGGATGATGAAGATGGCCACCGGAGAAGGATTGCCCCCTCCGGCAGGGTGCCGGAACGGGTCTAGATTGGTTTTTGGTGGCTACAGAGGCTTCTGGCGGCGGAACTCCCGATCTAATCTCCGTTCTGGAAGTTTTAAGATACGTGGGTATATATGGGTGAAAAGAGTACGTCGGTGGACCGAAGGGGCGGCCATGAGGCAGGGGGCGTGCCCCTACCCTCATGAGCTCCTCCTTCATCTTCTGACGTAGGGTCCAAGTCTATCCGGTAGGTTTCCTTCCACAAATAACTTCTCCAGTTGATTTCGTTCCGTTTCGACTCCGTTTGATATTCCTTTTCTTCGAAACACTAAAATAGGCATAAAACAAGAAATCTGGGTTGGGCCTCCGGTTAATAGGTTAGTCCCAAAAATAATATAAAAGTGGAAAATAAAGCCCAATATTGCCCAAAACAGTAGATAATATAGCATGGAGCAATCAAAAATTATAGATACGTTGGAGACGTATCAATATGCAAAAACTATCATGACTAAGTTCATGATAAATTAAGTTCAATTAATCATATTACTTAAGAACTCCCACTTAGATAGACATCCCTCGAGTCATCTAAATAATCATGTGATCCATATCAACTAAACCCTGTCCGATCATCACGTGAGATGGAGTAGTCTTCAATGGTGAACATCTCTATGTTGATCATATCTACCATATGATTCACATTTGACCTTTTGGTCTCCAGTGTTCTGAGGCCATGTCTGTATGCTAGGCTCGTCAAGTTTAACTCGAGTATTCTGCATGTGCAAAACTTTCTTGCACCCATTGTATGTGAATGTAGAGCTTATCACTCCCGATCATCACGTGGTGTCTCAGCACGACGAACTATCGCAACGGTGCATACTCAGGGAGAACACTTATACCTTGAAATTTTAGTAAGGGATCATCTTATAATGCTACTGCCATACTAAGCAAAATAAGATGCATAAAAGATAAACATCATATGCAATCAAAATATGTGACATGATATGGCCATCACCATCTTGTGCCTTTGATCTCCATCTCCAACGCACAGTCATGATCTCCATCGTCACTGGTTTGACACCTTGATCTCCATCGTAGAGTTGTGGTCGTCTCACCAACTATTGCTTCTACAATTGTCGCTAACGCATAGTGATAAAGTAAAGCATGGCGTTTGCATTTCATACAATAAAGCGACAACAATAAGGCTCCTACCAGTTACCGATAACTTTTACAAAACATGATCATCTCATACAATAAAGCGACAATCATGTCTTGAGCATATCACATCACAACATGCCATGCAAAAACAACTTAGACGTCCTCTACTTTGTTGTTGCAAGTTTTACTTGGCTGCTACGGGCTTCTAGCAAGAACTGTTCTTACCTAAGCATGGCGTTTTTGTTGTTGCAAGTTTTACTTGGCTGTCACGTTTGATGTTTTAACCTTCAACAAGGACCAGCCGCAGTTAAATTTGATTCAACTAAAGTTGAAGAAACAGACACCCGCCAGCTACCTTTATGCAAAACAAGTTGCATGTCTGTCGGTGGAACCACTCTCACGAACGTGGTCATGTAAGGTTGGTTCGGGCCGCTTCATCCAACAATACCGCCAAATCAAAATAAGATGTTGGTGGTAAGAAGTATGACTATCACCGCCCACAACTCTTTGTCTACCCGTGCATATCATCTACGCATAGACCTGGCTCTGATACCACCATTGGGGAACGTAGCATGCAATTTCAAAAAATTCCTACACTCACGCAAGATCTATCTAGGAGATGCATAGCAACGAGATGGGGAGAGTGTGTCCACGTACCCTTGTACATCGAAAGCGGAAGCGTTTGACAATACGGTTGATGTAGTCGAACTTCTTCTCGTTTTGACCGATCAAGCACCAAACGTACGACACCTCCGAGTTCTGCACACGTTCTGCTTGATGACATCCCTCAAACTCTTGATCTGGCAGAGTGTCAAGGGAGAGTTCTAATGACCCACAAGTATAGGGGATCTATCGTAGTCATTTCAATAAGTAAGAGTGTCGAACCCAATGAGCAGCAGAAGGAAATGACAAGCGGTTTTCAGTAAGGTATTCTCTGCAAGCACTGAAATTATCTGTAACAGATAGTTTTGTGATAAGCTAATTTGTAACGGGTAACAAGTAACAAAAGTAAACAAGGTGCGGCAAGGTGGCCCAATACCTTTTGTAGCAAAGGACAAGCCTGGACAAACTCTTATATAAAGGAAAACACTCCCAAGGACACATGGGAATTATCGTCAAGCTAGTTTTCATCACGCTCATATAACTCGCATTCGGTACTTTGATAATTTGATATGTGGGTGAACCGGTGCTTGGGTACTGCCCTTACTTGGACAAGCATCCCACTTATGATTAACCCCTCTTGCATGCATCCGCAACTACAAAAGAAGTATTAAAGTAAACCTAACCATAGCATGAAACATATGGATCCAAATCAGCCCCTTACAAAGCAACGCATAAACTAGGGTTTAAGCTTCTGAAACTCTAGCAACCCATCATCTACTTATTACTTCCCAATGCCTTCCCCTAGGCCCAAACAATGGTGAAGTGTCATGTAGTCGACGTTCACATGACACCACTAGAGGAAAGACAACATACATCTCATCAAAATATCGAACGAATACCAAATTCACATGACTACTTATAGCAAGACTTCTCCCATGTCCTCAGGAACAAACGTAACTACTCACAAATCATATTCATGTTCATAATCAGAGGGGTATTAATATGCATAAAGGATCTGAACATATGATCTTCCACCAAATAAACCAACTGGCATCAACTACAAGGAGTAATCAACACTACTAGCAACCCACATGTACCAATCTGAGGTTTTGGGACAAAGATTGGATACAAGAGATGAACTAGGGTTTGAGAGGAGATGGTGTTGGTGAAGATGTTGATGGAGATGGACCCCCTCCCGATGAAAGGATCGATGGTGATGATTTCCCCCTCCAGGAGGGATGCTTCCCCAGCAAAACAGCTCCGCCGAAGCCCTAGATTGGTTCCGCCAAGGTTCCACCTCATGGCGGCGGCGCTTCGTCCCGAAAGCTTGCTTCTGATTTTTTCCAGGGCGAAAGACTTCATATAGCCAAAGATGGGTACCGGAGGCCTGCCAGGGGGCCCACGAGACAGGGGCGCGCCCAGGGTGGTAGGGCGCGCCCCCCACCCTCATGGATGGTGGGTGGCCCCCCTCTGGTGCTTTCTTCACCCAATATTTTTTATATATTCCAAAACTGGCTTCCATGGAGTTTCAGGACTTTTGGAGTTGTGCAGAATAGGTCCTTTTCCATCCCAGAATTCCAGCTGCCGGTATTCTCCCTCTTCGTGCAAACCTTGTAAAATAAGCGAGAATAGGCATAAGTATTGTGACATAATGTGTAATAACAGCCCATAATGTAATAAATATCGATATAAAAGCATGATGAAAAATGTACGTATCAACTCCCCCAAGCTTAGACCTCACTTGTCCTCAAGCGAAAGCCGATAACGAAAAATATGTCCACATGTTTAGAGATAGAGGTGTCGATAAAATAAAATAAGGACATGAGGGCATCATGACCATTCTTATAACAACAACATATATATATATATTGTCATATGATTTCTTATGCTAAAGTAACAATCTTATTCACAATGTAAAGTATGAATCAGAAACTTCATTGAAAACTAACAAACTATAATCTCAGTCATTGAAGCAATTGCAATTTATCATAACATCGGAAAGAGTCAATATAAGATATTTTCAGCAAGTCCACATACTCAACTATCATTTAGTCTTCACAATTGCTAACACTCATGCAATACTTATGAGTATGAAGCTTTAATCGGACACATAGAAAGATAGGGGCTTATAGTTTTGCCTCCCAACCTTTTACCTCAAGGATAATGTCAACAATAATAGTTTATGAAAACCCACATCCAATTAGCTATATATATCAGGATCTTCGAACACACAGCTCTTGCCAAAGGATAAAATGTAAAAAGGAAAGGTGAAGATCACCATGACTCTTGTATAAAGTATAGGACAAAAATAAAAGATAGGCCCTTCGCAAAGGGAAGCAGAGGTTGTCATGTGTTTTTATGGTTGGATGCACGAAATCTTAATGCAAAAAAAACGTCACTTTATATTGCCACTTGTGATATGGACCTTTATTATGCAGTCCGTCGCTTTTATTTCTTCCACATATCACAAGATCGTATAAAGATTATTTTCTCCACACTAATAGATTATACATATTTAGAGAGCAACTTTTATTGCTTGCAACAATGACAACTTACTTGAAGGATCTTACTCAATCCATAGGTAGATATGGTGGACTCTCATGGCGAAACCAGGTTTAAGGATATTTGGAAGCACAAGTAGTATCTCTACTTGGTGCAAAGAATTTGGCTAGCATGAGGGGGGAAGGCAAGCTCAACATGTTGGATGATCCATGACAATATAATTTATTTCAGATATAAGAAAACATAACCCATTACGTTGTCTTCCTTGTCCAACATCAACTTTTTAGCATGTCATATTTTAATGAGTGCTCACAATCATAAAAGATGGCCAAGATAGTATATTTATATGTGAAAACCTCTCTTTTATTTATTACTTCCTATTAATTGCAACGATGACCAAAACTATGTTTGTCAACTCTCAACAACTTTTATTCATCATACTCTTTATATGTGAAGTCATTACTCTCCATAAGATCAATATGATCTCTTTATTTCTTTTTATTCTTACTTTTATTCCCTCAAGATCATAGAAGATAGGAAAGCCCTCGACTCGAAACGAATCTTTATTATATATAGCTCACGGACTCGATTACATAGAAGGATCATAAAGCAAAACTCCAAACTAGATCATACTAAAACTTTATTCTACTAGATCAAGATATTACCAAAAGGGTCAAACTAAGAAAAACGGTAAAGATAGAAGTGTGATGGTGATATGATACCGGGCACTCCCCCAAGCTTGGCAGTTGCGAAGGGGAGTGCCCATACCCGATACTCAATTCTCCTTTGGTGGTAGTGATGATGGAGTTGTTGATGATGTAGGCTTGTCGTCCATCTTCCAAGGCATAGGCTCACCATCATAGAAGGATGATCGAGTCACCACGATCCTCAAATCTACAGCCAAACTCATCCTTTTGAATCTATATTCATACTCACAATTTTGGTTTTGCAGGTCATAGAACTGGGCTTGGAGGTGCTCGATTTTCTAGTGAAGCTTGAAGATGGTCTCCCCAATGTTCTTGGCATCCAGCTTGTGATTGTTGGCGAACTCCGCGATCATCATGTGGTTGGCGTCGAGTCCGTGTTCCACCATCCCATGGCACTTGAAAACTTGTTGCTCCATTGCTTCAAGTCTTGTCACCATGCTTTCGGTCCTCCTTGGTCCCTCAACATCGCGGATGTGCAACACCCCCTCACACAACTCAATGGTTTGAGGGTGTTGCAGCACCTCCGTGAGGTAGGGGTTGATGACCCTCTCGAAAAACTTGTCCTTGGGGCACTTTAAGACGTCATGGTGATCTAGATCTGTCAAAAAAACAGCTCGAAACAAAAACAGGAGATATTTGCGTGGTACGGTGGTCAAAACCTTCGGCAGATTATATAATGAATTTTTATCGACCAAAAGAAGTATCATGCAAGAAAACAGAGTCCGGAGGACACACGAGGTGCCCATGAGGCAGGGGGCGCGCCCAGGGGGGTAGGGTGCGCCCTCCACCCTCGTGGACGCCTCGTGTCCTTTCCGGACTGCTTCTTATTTTCCTATTTTCTTAAATATTTCAAAACAGAGAAAAATTGCTATTAGAACTGTTTTGGAGTCGGTTTACTTACTGTACCACATACCTCTTCCTTTTCGGAGGCTGAAACATTCTGGAAGGTGTCCCTTATATACTCCTCAGGGGTTACGGTTTCAATAACATTAGTTTCAACATTTATAGGATTACCTGAGATATAATGTTTGATTCTTTGGCCGTTCACCACCCTCGGATTTGTGCCTTCGAAGTTGTTGCTTTTTATGGCACCGGAACGATGACCTCCTCAATAACGTAAGGACCTTCCCATTTAGGGAGGAGTTTTCCTGCAAAAAAAATCTTAAACGAGAGTTGTATAACAATACATAATCACCTACATTAAACTCACGTTTTTGTATCCTTTTATCAGGCCATATTTTAACTTTCTCTTTAATCAGTTTGGCATTCTCATAGGCCTAGGTTCTCCACTCATCAAGTGAGCTAATGTCAAATAGTCTCTTCTCACCAGCAAGTTTGAAGTCATAGTTGAGCTCTTTAATGGCCCAATATGCCTTATGTTCTAGTTAGAGAGGTAAGTGACATGCTTTTCCATAAACCATTTTATATGGAGACATACCCATAGGATTTTTATATGCAGTTCTATAGGCCCATAATGCATCATCAAGTTTCTTTGACCAATTCTTTCTAGATCTATTAACAGTCTTTTGCAAAATTAATTTAAGCTCTCTATTACTCAGTTCTACTTGACCACTAGACTGTGGATGATATGGAGATGCAATTCTATGATTAACATCATACTTAGCAAGCATCTTACGAAAAGCACCATGAATAAAATGTGAACCACCATTAGTCATTAAGTATCTAGGGACTCCAAACATTGGAAAAATAACTTCTTTAAGCATCTTAATAGAGGTGTTATGATCAGCACTACTAGTTGGAATAGCTTCTACCCACTTAGTAACATAATCATCAGCAACTAAAATATGTGTATACCCATTAAAGGAAGGAAACAGTCCCATATAATCAAAGCCCCAAACATCAAATGGTTCAATAACAAGTGAATAATTCATAGGAATTTCTTGACATCTACTAATGTTACCAATTCTTTGACATTCATCACAAGACAAGACAAACTTACGGGCATCCTTGAAGGGAGTAGGCCAATAAAAACCGGATTGCAATACCTTATGTGCAGTTCTATCTCCAGCATGGTATCCTCCATAAGCCTCGGAGTGACACTTGCGTAGGATGTGTTCCTGTTCATGCTTAGGTACACAACGTCTAATAACACCATCTAATCCTTTATAAAGGTGTGGGTCATCCTAGAAGTAATGTCTTAAATCATAGAAAAACTTTTTCTTTTGCTGGTATGTGAAACTAGGTGGTATAAATTTAGCAACAATGTAATTGGCATAATCAGCATACCATGGAGCAGTATGAGAAGCATTTATGGCAGCTAATTGTTCATCAGGAAAGTTGTCATCTATAGGTAGTGGGTCATCAAGAACATTCTCTAACCTAGACAAGTTGTCTCCAACGGGGTTCTCAGCTCCTTTTCTATCAATAATATGCAAATCAAATTCTTGTAGTAGGAGAACCCATCTAATAAGTCTAGGTGTAGCATCTTTCTTTTCCATAAGGCGTTTAATAGCAGCATGATCAGTGTGAACAGTTACTTTAGAATCAACAATATAAGGTCTAAACTTATCACAAGGGAATACAATTGCTATTTTTCAGTAGTAGCATAATTTCTCCGGGCACTGTCTAGAGTTTTACTAGCATATTGGATAACATTTAATTTCTTATCAACTCTTTGTCCTAAAATAGCACCTACAGCATAGTCACTAGCATCACACATAATTTCAAAGGGTAAATTCCAATCAGGTGGCTGAACAATGGGTGCAGAAATCAAAGCTTTCTTAAGTATATCAAATGCTTCTATGCAATCATCGTCAAAGACAAAAGGAACATCTTTTTGTAAGAGATTAGTCAGAGTCCTGGAAATTTTTGAGAAGTCTTTCATGAACCTCCTATAGAAACCGACATGACCAAGGAAACTTCTTATACCTTTAATGTCCTTAGGACATGGCATCTTTTCAATAGCATCAACTTCAGCTTTATCAACTTCAATACCTCTTTCAGAAATTTTATGCCCCAAGACAATGCCTTCATTAACCATAAAGTGGCACTTCTCCCAATTCAAGATAAGATTAGTTTCTTCACATCTCTACAAAACTCGATCAAGGTTGCTTAAGCAATCATCAAAAGAAGTTCCATATACAGAAAAACCATCCATGAATACCTCAACAATCTTTTCACAAAAGTTAGAGAATATCGCAGTCATACATCTTTGAAAGGTAGTAGTTGCATTACATAAACCAAAAGGCATACGTATATAAGCAAAGGTACCGAAAGGGCAAGTAAAAGTGGTCTTTTCCTGATCCTCTTTCGACACAGGTATTTGAGAGAAACCAAAATAACCATCCAGAAAGCAAAAATTTGTATGTTTAGATAATCTTTTTAGAATTTGATCAATAAAAGGTAAAGGGTAATGATCCTTTTTAGTAGCTTTATTTAATTTGCGTAAGTCAATTACCATTCTATAACCTGTAACAATTCTTTGTGGGATCAATTCATATTTATCATTAGGAACAACAGTAATACCTCCCTTCTTAGGGACACAATGGACATGACTTACCCATTGACTATCAGCAACGGGATAAATTATACCTGCCTCCAGAAGCTTTAGTATTTCTTTTCTTACCACTTCTTTCATCTTAGGATTTAACCGTCATTGGTGATCAACAACTGGTTTAGCGTCTTTCTATAATTTTATTTTGTGATGGCATAGAGTGGGACTAATGCCCTTAAGATCATACAGAGTATATCCAATAGAAACACGGTGCTTCTTCAGAGTTTTCAATAATTTCTCTTCTTCCTGCTCTGAAAGATTAGCACTAATAATAACAGGATATATCTTCTTTTCATTAAGATAATCATATTTAAGAGTATCAGGCAATGGTTTAAGCTCAAACACGGGATCACCCTTGGGTGGAGGAGGATCCCCTGGAATTTCGACCGGCAAGTTGTGTTTCAAAATAGGTCCCTATTTAAAGAATACTTCATCTATTTCCCTTCTTTCATTCATAAACATATCATTTCCATGGTCTTGCAAATATTGTTCTAAAGGATCATTAGGTGGCACGACAATAGAAGCAAGACCAATAATTTCATCTTTACTAGGCAATTCTTTATCATGGGGTTGTCTACGAAATTTAGCAAAATTAAAATCATGAGACATATCCCCTAAACCAACAGAAACAATATCCTTTTTGTAGTCTATCTTAGCATTAACAGTATTCAAGAAGGGTCTACCAAATATAATCAGACAAAAGTCATCTTGTGGGGAACCAAGAACAAGAAAATCAGCAGGATATTTAACTTTCCCACACAAGACTTCAACATCTCTAACAATCCCAACCGGTGAGATAGTATCTCTATTGGCAAGCTTAATTATAACATCAATACCTTCTAACTCAGTAGGTGCAATATCATGTAGAATTTCTTCATATAAAGAATGAGGCATTGCACTCACACTAGCACCCATATCACATAAACCATGATAGTAATGATCTCCTATTTTAACAGAAATAACAGGAATGCCTTCAATAGGTCTATGTTTATTTTTAGTATCGGGTCTAGCAATCCTAGCAGCTTCATCACAGAAGTAAATAACATGCCCATCAATATTATCAACCAAGAGATCTTTAACCATAGCAATACTAGATTCAACTTTAATTTGCTCAGAGGGTTTAGGTGTTCTAATATTACTTTTGTTGACCATAGTTGAAGCTTTAGCATGACCCTTTATTCTAATAGGGAAATGTGGTTTCTCAATATAAGCAGTAGGAACAATAGGATCAGCATTATAAGTGATAGTCTTTTCTTCAACTTTAGTAGGTTCAACTACTTTTACTTCAATGGTAGGATGATATTTAAGCCACTTCTCCTTAGGAAGATCAACATGAGTAGCAAATGATTCACAGAAAGAAGCTACTATCTTAGAGTCAAGTCCATATTTAGTGCTAAATTCACGAAAAGCATCGGTATCCATAAAAGATTTAACACAATCAAACTTAGGTGTTATACCTGACTCTTACCTTTGTTGAGTTCCAAATCTTCAGAGTTGAGTTTAATTCTTTCCAATAAATCCCATCTGAATTCAATAGTCTTCATCATAAAAGTTCTAGTACAAGAAGTATCGAGCATGGAGCGGTTATTGAGAGAAAGCCGAGCATAAAAATTTTGAATAATAATTTCTCTTCAGGGCTCATGATTGGGGCATGAATATAACATTGACTTAAGCCTCCCCCAAGCTTGAGCGATGCTTTCTCCTTCGCGAGGCCAAAAATAATATATATAATTACAATCATGATGAACCAGATGCATAGGATAAAACTTCTGATGAAATTCCAATTTCAATCGGTTGTAGTTCCATGATCCAATATCATCACATAGCCTAAACCATATCAATGCCTTTCCCTTCAAACATAAAGGGAAGACCTTTTTCTTGATAACATCCTCGGGCATACCTGCAAGCTTAAATAATCCACAAACTTCATCCACATAGATTAGGTGCAAATCGGGATGCAATGTTCCATCTCCTATAAAAGGATTAGCTAGCAGTTTCTCTATCATACCCGAAGGAATTTCAAACTAAACATTTTCAGTAGGTTCAGTAGGTTGAGGAGCAACTCTTTGCTCTACTGGTTGAGGTGAAGATACCCCGAACAAGCCCCTCAAACGATTACTTTCCATAGTAACAAGTCACAATAAATTTCAGCACACTATATAAATTTTTTCCTTACCAAATTCCACCTACCAAAGGCGCTTCACTCCTTTATATAAGTAAGAGTGTCGAACCCAACGAGGAGCAGAAGGAAATGACAAGCGATATTCAGTAAGGTATTCTCTGCAAGCACTGAAATTATCGGTAACAGATAGTTTTGTGATAAGGTAATTTGTAACGAGTAACAAGTAATAAAAGTAAACAAGGTGCAGCAAAGTAGCCCAATCCCTTTTTTAGCAAAGGACAAGCCTGGACAAACTCTTATATAAAGGAAAACGCTCCCGAGGACACATGGGAATTATCGTCAAGCTAGTTTTCATCACTCATATGATTCACGTTCGGTACTTTGATAATTTGATATGTGGGTGGACCGGTGCTTGGGTACTGCCCTTACTTGGACAAGCATCCCACTTATGATTAACCCCTCTTGCAAGCATCCGCAACTACAAAATAAGTATTAAGGTAAACCTAACCATAGCATGAAACATATGGATCCAAATCAGCCCCTTACGAAGCAACGCATGAACTAGGGTTTAAGCTTCTGTCACTCTAGCAACCTATCATCTACTTATTACTTCTCAATGCCTTCCCCTAGGCCCAAACAATGGTGAAGTGTCATGTAGTCGACGTTCACATGACACCACTAGAGGAAAGACAACATACATCTCATCAAAATATCGAACGAATACCAAATTCACATGACTACTTATAGAAAGACTTCTCCCATGTCCTCAGGAACAAACGTAACTACTCACAAATCATATTCATGTTCATAATCATAGGGGTGTTAATATGCATAAAGGATCTGAACATATGATCTTCCACCAAATAAACCAACTAGCATCAACTACAAGGAGTAATCAACACTACTAGCAACCCACAGGTACCAATCTGAGGTTTTGGGACAAAGATTGGATACAAGAGATGAACTAGGGTTTGAGAGGAGATGGTGTTGGTGAAGATGTTGATGGAGATTGACCCCCTCCCGATGAGAGGATCGATGGTGATGACGACGGTGATGATTTCCCCCTCCCAGAGGGATGCTTCCCCGACAGAACAGCTCCGCCGGAGCGCTAGATTGGTTCCACCACGTGGCGGCGGCGCTTCGTCCCGAAAGCTTGCTTCTGATTTTTTCCAGGGCGAAAGACTTCATATAGCCAAAGATGGGCACCGGAGGCCTGCCAGGGGGCCCACGAGACAGCGGGCGCGCCCAGGGGGGTAGGGCACGCCCCCTACTCTCGTGGATGATGGGTGGCCCCCCTCTAGTGCTTTCTTCTCCCAATATTTTTATATTCAAAAACTGACTTCCGTGGAGTTTCCGGACTTTTGGAGTTGTGTAGAATATGTCTCTAATATTTGCTCCTTTTCCAGCCCAGAATTCCAGCTGCTGGCATTCTCCCTCTTCGTGCAAACCTTGTAAAATAAGAGAGAATAGGCATAAGTATTGTGACATAATGTGTAATAACAGCCCATAATGCAATAAATATCGATATAAAAGCATGATGCAAAATGGATGTATCAATTTACGTCAGCACGACGGCGTGGTGATGGTGAAGTTATCTGTGCAGGGCTTCGCCTAAGCACTACGTGAATATGACTGGAGGCGTAAACTGTGGAGGGGGGCGCCGCACACTGCTAGGAATCAATGTTGTGTGTTCTAGCGGTGCCCCCCCACATATATATAGGTGGGAGAGGGAAAGGGGCTGCAAGGGGAGCCCCAAGTAGGAGTAATCCTACTTGGGCGCCTCCTCCAAGTCAGCCTCCCCCCTTCCATATCCATCAGAGGGGGAAGGAAAAAGAGGGGGAGGGGAAGGAAAGGGGAAGGCTGAATCCTCCCCTTTCATTCTCCCTTCCCTTCCTTTCCTTCTACTATACGGCCTATAGGGGGCGCACCAGCCCCTTTTGGGGCTGGTCTATCCCTCTCTTGGCCCATTAGGCCCATATAGCTTGCCGGGGGTTGCTCGGAACAACTTCCGGTGACCCGATACGTACCCGGTACCCCCGAAACACTTCCGGTGTCCGAATACTATCGTCCTATATTTGAATATTTACCTTTCGACCATTTCGAGACTCCTCGTCATGTCTGTGATCTCATCCGGACTCCGAACAACATTCGGTCACCAAATCACATAACTCATATAATACAAAATCATCATCGGACGTTAAGCGTGCGGACCCTACGGGTTCGAGAACTATGTAGACATGATTGAGACACCTCTCCAGTCAATAACCAACAGCGAAACCTGGATGCTCATATTGGTTCCCACATATTCTACGAAGATCTTTATCAGTCGTACCGTAATGAAAACATACGTTATTCCCTTTGTCATCGGTATGTTACTTGCCCGAGATTCCATCGTCGGTATCTTCATACCTAGTTCAATTACATTATCGGCAAGTCTCTTTACTCGTTCCATAATACATCATTCCACAATTAACTCATTTGTCACATTGTTTTCAAGGCTTATTATGATGTGCATTACTGAGAGGGCCCAGAGATACCTCTCCGATACTCGGAGTGACAAATCCTAATCTCGATCTATGCCAACCCAACAAACACCTTCGGAGATACCTGTAGAGCATCTTTATAATCACCCAGTTATGTTGTGACATTTGATAGCATACAAGGTATTCCTCCGGTATCCGGGAGTTGCATAATCTCATCGTCGAAAGAATATGTATATGACATGAAGAAAGCTATAGCAATAAAACTGAACGATCAACATGCTAAGTGATACGTCTCCAACGTATCTATATTTTTTTATTGTTCCATGCTGTTATATTATCAATCTTGGATGTTTTATAATCATTTTATAGTCGTTTTATATCATTTTTTGGTACTAACCTATTGACATAGTGCCAAGTGCCAGTTGTTGTTTTTTGCTTGTTTTTTACATCGCACAAAATCGATACCAAACGGAGTCCAAATGCAACAAAACTTTATGAAAAAAAATTATAGACCAGAAGACACCTAATGGGCCAAGGCTACACCTGGGGGGTGCTCCGAGGAGTGCACAACCCACCAGGGCGCGCCAGGAGGCCCAAGCGCGCCCTGGTGGGTTGTGCCCACCTCAGGTGCCCCCTGGACCGCCTCTTTGCTCTATAAATACCCCAATATTCCAGAAACCCTACGGGAGTCGATGAAAATCAATTCCAGCCGCCGCAGAGTCCAGAACCACCAGATCTAATCTAGACACCATCACGGAGGGGTTCACCACTTCCATTGGTGCCTCTCTGATGATGCGTGAGTAGTTCTTTGTAGACCTTCGGGTTTGTAGTTAGTAGCTAGATGGCTTCCTCTTTCTCGTTTGATTCTCAATACAATGGTCTCTTGGAGATCCATATGATGTCACTCTTTTTGCGGTGTGTTTGTTGGGATCGGATGAACTTTGAGTTTATGATCAGATTTATCTTTTTATATCCATGAAAGTTATTTGAGGTTCTTTGATCTCTTATATGCATGATTGCTTATAGCCTCATATTTTTTCTCCGATATTTGGGTTCTGTTTGGCCAACTTGATCTATTTATCTTGCAATCGGAAGAGGTGCTTTGTAGTGGGTTCGATCTTACGGTGCTTGATCCCAGTGACAGAAGAGGAACCGACACGTATGTATCATTACTACTAAGGATAAAACGATGGGGTCTATCTCTACATAGATAGATCTTGTCTACATCATGTCATCGTTCTTATTGCATTACTCCGTTTCTCCATGAACTTAATACACTAGATGCATGTTGGATAGCGGTCGATGTGTGGAGTAATAGCAGTAGATGCAGGCAGGAGTCGGTCTACTAATCTTTACATGATGCCTATATAATGATCATTGCCTGGATATCGTCATGATTATTTGAAGTTCTATCAATTGCCCAACAGTAATTTTTTTACCCACCTTTTGCTATTTTTCTCGAGAGAAGCCACTAGTAAAATCTACGGCCCCCGGGTCTCTTTCTCATTTTATTTGCCTTTGCAATCTATTTTATTTGCCTTTTATTTTCAGATCTATTAAACCAAAAATATAAAAATACCTTGCTGTAATTTATTTTATTTGGCATTTGATCTATCAATATTTACAACTTTCTCCCGTCCATTTGCCAATTTCTGGCGCCGCTACTCGAAAGGGATTGACAACCCCTTTTACACGTTGGGTTGCGAGTATTTGTTATTTATGTGCAGGTGTTGTTTACATTGTGTTGCTTGGTTCTCCTACTGGTTCGATAACCTTGGTTTCACATCTGAGGGAAATACCTAGCACCACTGTGCTGCATCATCCCTTCCTATTTGGGAAAATACTGACATAGCTTCAAGCGACATCACTAAGCTAACGGATGGGTCTTGTCTATCACATCATTCTCCTAATGATGCGATCCCGTTTATCAAATGACAACACATGTCTATGGTTAGGAAACTTAACCATTTTTTATTAACAAGCTAGTCTAGTAGAGGCTTACTAGGGACATGGTGTTTTGTCTATGTATCCACACATGTATTAAATTTCCGGTTAATACAATTCTAGCATGAATAATAAACATTTATCATGATATAAGGAAATGTAAATAACAAATTTACTATTGCCTCTAGGGCATATTTCCTTCAGTACAGTGCCAGCAGGGTGGGCCCAACTTAGCAGTAGCACTTTTTACTAACCGTCGCTACTGGTAAGTCTAGCTTATGTTCACCTGGCCCGCGCGCGCGACCCTCACTCTCCCTCTCCACTCTCCATCTCCATCCCGCCCGTCGCCGCCGCCGGCCCGTTGCCATCACCGCGCATTGCCGCCCGCTGTCGCCGCCGTTGCCCCCGAAATGTCTCCCGTCCTCCATCCTCCATCCCTCCCTCTCCCTCCCTCTGTTCCTCCCTCCTCCATCCCTCCCTGCGACCCTGTCCCTCCTCCCTCCTTCCCTCCCCCCGCGTAGATAGATGGAGAGGATAGATAGATGGATGAATATATAGATGCTTTTATATAATATACTTGCCATGTATGTGAAAATAACACAAAAAATGATCCGAATATTGCCATGGCAAATGCAAATTCAGAAATGTCGTGGTATTTTTTATTAGAAAATGCCAAAAAATTGTAATAAAATTGCCATCTATGTTAAACTAATAAATGATCAGAATTTCCATGGCAAATGCAAATTCATAATTGCCGTGGAAATTTTATCAAATTTGCCATGCTTATATAGTTATATATAAAAAAATTGCCGTGTATGTGAACCAATAAAAGGATGATAAAAAAATTGCCATGGCAAATGCATGTTCAAATTTTCCATGATATTTTGCCAAAAGTTGCCATCTTTTGTGTAATAAAATTGTCGTGTATGTTAAACATCACAAAAAAATGATCAAAATAGACAAGGAAAACGCATATTCGTATTTCCCGTGGAAAATTTATCTAATTTTCCATGCTTATACAAAACAAATGAATGTGAAAAGAATACAAAAAATGATCAAAAATTGCCATGGCCTAATGCATGTTCAAATTTGCCATGGGATTTTACCATAAGTTGATACCTCTTGCGTAATAAAATTATTGTGTATGTGAACAACACAAAAAAATGATCAAAATTGCCAAGGCAAATTTATATTCAAATTTTCCGCCATGCTTATACAAAAAAATCACATGAATGTGAAAGATACAAAAAATGATCAAAAATTGCCATGGTATTTTACAAAAAGTTGCCATCTTTTGCATAATAAAATTGTCGTGTATATGAAACAACACAAAATAATGATCAAAATTGCCAGGGAAAATTCATATTCAAATTTTCCGGTGGATTTTTTTATCAATTTTTCCATGCTTATAATTTTTTTGCCATGAATGTGAAATAATGCAAAAAATGATTAAAAAATATTTCCATGGAAAATTCATGTTCAATTTTGCCATGGGATTTTACCATAAGTTGCCATCTTTTGCGTAATAAAATTACCATGTATGTGAAACAAAACAAAAAAATAATCAAAATTTCCATGGAAAATGCACATTGAAATTTTCCGTGCATTTTGTTTATCAATTTTTGCATGCTTATATAAAAAAAATTATCATTAATGTGAAATAATACAAAAAATGATCAAAAATTGCCATGACAAATGCTTGTTCAATTTTTCCATGGCATTTTACCATAAGTTGTCATCTTTTGTGTAATAAAATTTCTGTGTATATGAAACAACACAAACAATGATCAAAATTGCCATGGCAAAAATGCATATTCAAAAATTGCCAAGGTTGTTTTATCAAAATTGCCATGTATGTGAAAAAATGTAATGGATTTACCATGTGACCATTAATAAATTGTCAAAAGTTGCCATGGCAACACATCTTAAGTTGTAAAATATGTCTAGCATTGCGAATTTGCCATGGTCAAACAAATCATGTTTTAAATGGCGTGTAGGAAAAACATCTATACTTGTAAAAGTTGTCGTGGACAAAATCATTTGTTAAATGGCATGTGAAAAAACACTCAAAACTTGACATGGCAAGCACATCTTAATTTGCCATGGCAGAAACATGTTAAGTTGCCATGACAAAGTAGTTTCCACGGCAAAAACATGTTGTAGTGTAAACACATGTTTAGTTTGTCATGGGAGCACAACCAAAAGTTGTCATGGCAAACGTATCTAAGTATGCATGTCAAACATGAATTAATACTAAAAATGACGACAACATGCATATTGGATGAACTAAAATTTATGTGCACACAAGTTGCCATGAATATCGAAAAAGAAAAATTGTTGCCTATGCACATACAAAGTTTCCATGTCCATTATATTTATCATGAAACCACAGAAGATCTAATACCTACAATTGTCACTGTGAAGAGTTGTTGAAGTTGCTATTAAGCTTGCCATGGCAGAACTAACAGGGGGCAAAATTGTTCTAAGCATTTGACATGCAAAGCAATCCACACCATGCAGTCACATGCAAAGCAATCCACTATCGCAGACCTCGCCCCGCATCACCAGCCATCTAACTCCATCTCGCGCCCCCACTGCGCATCTAGCGGATGCCTAGCCAGCAGTCGCTGGGATCCGCAGGCCTCGTCGGATTAGAGGCAGTCGAGGGAGGACAAGGGAAGATTCGGCCAGATCCAACAGTTGTTCAATGCCGTTGTGGCCTTCCCCCGCCACCGCTCGCCTCTCTAGCCATCTACTTCCATCCCGTGACCTCCCACCGTGCATCTAGCGCGGACCTCGCCGGCACTCACCGGGATCCTCGGCCTCGCCGAATTAGAGGCAGTCGACGAGGATAGGGAAAGAGACGTGGGGATGAGTGGAAAAGAGAAAGTGAGATAGAGGAGTGGGCGCCGTTCCGAACGACTTCATTGGCTGACGTGGCGACTTTGTGTGCTTCAACATTCGTGTGAAAATCCAACGAGAAAGGAGGCATTCGACCGAATGTCTTCGGACCACGTGTGACACTTATTATTTAGATAATTTAATTTGAATGAAAGTATGTAATTTTTTAGCTAGCAAAAGACTAACTAAAGTCTAAATTTCATCTAGTTTGCATGTAATATCAGTAAAAAAGAATCAAACGATTGCACCCGGCCAGATTATTGCTGCATGCATGATCGTGATTTCCTAGTAGCTACCCAGAGAGGGGTGATAATACAGATCATACGAGCAAGCAAACACCTTCCGAGTCAGGAACGATGGCCATCGTGAGCAATTGATCGCAGGCTATCTCGCAAGGCTGCAGGCTGAGGGCGAACCCTATATGACGCTCGCGTGCATCCAACTCCCGCGGCTTCCCTAATGACACAAGATGGGCGGGCCCACTTCGACAGTTAAGCAGTTGCGAGGCGAACTGGTTTTGGGAACCTCCTATAAGGTACCCTCAAGGCCTCAACCAATTTTTGTTTCTGGTTTTCAGGTTTTAACCTTCTTTTTATTTTTTGTTTTCGTTTCTTTTTATTTTTCTTTTCCTTTTATTTTATCATTTTAGATTTTATATTAATATTTGTTTTCAAATGTTCGAAATTCCTACAAAATCATGATTTCAAAAAATATCCATTTCAAAACATTATCTGCATTTTTTAATGTTCAAGTTTTATAATTGTGCACAACTTAAAATTTGTGTTTACAATTGGAATTTTTTCGTAATTTCAAAAAAATATTAACATTTTTAATTTGTTCATGTTTCCAATTTCTGTTCACTTTTAAAAAGAAAAAAACACAATTAAAAATAATTTTTGGAATCCGAATTTTGTTCAGAAATGGCAAAAAAATCATTTTAAAATGAAAAACTGTTCATGTTTTCAAAAATGTGCTTGTTTTTTTAACTCACTATTAAAAAATTGTCCAGAATTCAAAATTCGTTTGCAATTTCGAAAAATTCACACAATTTTTTAAAAAATGTTCATTAAAAAAGTGTTCATGTTTCCAAAAATGATTCATGTTTTTCAATTTTTGTTCACTTCTTCAAAAATCGTTGATGTTTAAAAAAATTATTCCAATTTCTGAATTTATTCACTATTTCAAATATTATTAGCATTTAAAAAAATTGTTTCACAAATTTTCCAACAAATTTGTTTTATAAAATTACATAATGAGCCCTTGGCCAAGCTTGCTAGGTGATGAGCAACAGTATTTGCCTCCCTAGGAGAGTGGATAAAAGAGGTACAGGAAAATTCACAAGCCAGATGTTGAAATGATCAAATATTGTAGTGGCTGGCCCTGCAAATCAATCTCCCTCATTCATCGTGCTAAAAAACTAGAGATTATCAAGATGAAAATGTTAAGAAACATCCTCCCTATTGATTTGCGAAACATCCTTCCTGTTGCAAGAAACATTTCTGCAACATCTGTAATGTTACAAAATTTTCTTCTATAACACCTATATAAAGGTGAAGACAAAAAAACTGCAACATGGACTCTGCTGCACATCAAGCACAACATCATCCTTGTTGCAAAGTCGACAGTTGAATCTGACGGTCATCCCGTCTTGAATTCAATGGCTCATGAGGTGGCGTTGTCCTTTATTTATTCTCTAGTCTGATATATCCTCTGAAATAACATTCAGAATGCAATCTGGTGGAACCCCGAACCACAGCTTATAAAGTTCTTCGCATACTCCTACTTTAGCTAATTTATGCACGACAACATTCCGGACTAACTCAAGACACCTTGAAATCCATGAAACTTTCCGAGCATCAATTTGATCTCGTCCACCCATGGCCCAGCTGCGGATAGGTTATTCGCTGGCTGATTGATCATGTGCACCACGACCTGGTTGCCGAGCTCGACGTGAATCTTCTGCGTATTAACCTCAAGCGGTGCAAGCTAGGGATTAGCCCTCTGATTCCTCATCCTGGGTAGTTCCATCTCCGAGTGAATTGCAAGAAACCACCACATTTGGGGCTTATCTTGCAGAAAACAACATGGTCGCTAATCATTTGCAAAAGCCACCGCGGATTCAGTAACAGTTTTGCAGATTGCACTGAACATGTCATTTGGCTCGGTGGAGGGCGTTTCCGACATGTGGGGCCCAATATGCGTGACATGGCGTAACAGACGCGCTGACGGTGCCGTTTGAGCGTACATCTTGTCGAACCGGACCGACCGACCGACGGCGCCCGACCAGACCAGATCTGCTCCGTCCTCTCCCTCTAGCTCCAATCCATGGCGACGACGAAACCTAGTGGCGTGGACGGCGGCGGGGGAGTTGCTGCCGGTGGGGATGCTCCGGGCGGCGGTGCTGGAGATCCACCGGAGTTCTGCGGGAGCTCCAATCCGTCGAGCGCGCTGCCTCTTCCCCAACCGTCGTCGCCGCCGAACTCGTTGGAATACACGGTGGCTACTGCGTTCGCCCAGGCGGTGAAGGCCAATCCGACGGGCAGCCACCATTTTGCCTCCTCCTTCGGCGGTGTGGAGTAAGTCATCCTCCTCCTCCTTTGTCATTTCCCTGATTGGCATTCTAGGGTTAGGGTTGTAGTGTTAGGGTTCTATGGTTGGTGTTCTTGGGTAGTTGTAGTACGGCTAAGGTTGTAGTGTTAGGGTTCTAGCATTAGGGTTAGTGTTAGCTGTTAACTGAATTTTCAGTAAACTGTTAACTGTGTACTGAATTTATTGAACATTGTATATTGTTAACTGAATTTTATGAAGACTGTTAAGTGGATTTTAACACTGTTAACTGAATTTCTGTTGCCAACAATTTTAACTCTGTTAACTGAATATTGTGAACACTGTTAACTGTTAACTGAATTTATTGATAACTATATGCTGTTAACTGAATTTTGTTTACATTGTTAACTGGATTTTAACACTCTAAACTGAATTTCTATTGCCACCAATGAGACCTCTTAACAATAATTGTGAACACTGTTAAATGCATTTTATCTGAATTTGTAGCTTGGATGATGAAGAATGGGAAGTGAGGTTCCATTTCCTAGACAGAGATAACTTGGAAAGAACAATCTGTTTATCAGACATAACCTTCTGGAATCTCATTACCCTAATAGAGGTAGAAGGCTATAGTTCAAGGATTTTATGTATTATGTTAGAGATCCAGGAGCTAGGGTGTCAGGAATGGAAGAATTAACTGATGATGACAAGGTGGAAGAAATGTTGGATCACATAGCTAGTAAAGGAAAGAATGTTGTTAACATTACAGTTATGAGAAGTGATGCACCTAGACCAGTTGATTTGAACATTGGTCATGCTTATGAAGAGCAGGTTCCTTTGTCAGAAATAGGTGTACCAGTTGTCTATGAGGTAGACAATTCAGGAGTTCTTTTCCCCAGTCCAGTGAAACCCCAACCACAGCCAGTCCAAGTAATGAACACACAGGAGAGCTCTTGTTTGTTGAAGCAAAAGAGCCCAAGTGAACCTGAGTTTGCTTTGGACAATGGTAATGAGAGGCATGAGTATTTCATGGAGACAGACCAAGAGCAAGAGCACATTGAGCAGATGATGGAGCAGAAAAGAAATGAAGAAATTCAGAGGTACATGAGTAATATGATACAAAGAGAGAAGTGCAAGGCAGCAAAAAGAAAACTCCCATAGCTGCTTACTGAGGAGTTCACTGATAGTGAAAGTGAGGATGAAGATCTTGAAGATGAGGACATATTGGCTAGGTTGGAGGCAATGAAGAGGCATAGGGATGATCCACTACATCACTTTGAAGGAGACACTGATGTAGAAGAGCTATATGGGCCAGATGAGGAGGAGGAGAATGAAGGAAGAGATGAAGAGGAAGGACAAGAGGAGCCACTAGATGAGGGCTTGAGAGGAGGAAGCAGTGTAGGAGGAAGCAGCAGCACAAGAGGAAGTAAGAGGAGGAGGAAGGGGCCAAGAACAAGATCCCATGCATGTTTGGATCAAATCATAGAGCAAGACTGGGCACCTTCATCTGATGAGGAGAGCAACCCAGGTGACTTAAGTCAGGAAGAGAATGATTGTGCTCAGCTTCCACCATTTAAGCTACCAAATGGTAGGAAGAGCAGGGCCAAAAAGAATAAAGTTAGGGTTTGGTATGATGAGGAGAGGGAAAACCCACAAGAACAATTTGTCAAGCAACTTTGTTTCCTAGATGTCTAGCAGTTCAGGAGGGCACTCCTTACATTTCACATCTCACAAAACAGGAACTACTCATTTCATAGGAATTGCTTAGATAGAGTTATTGTAGTTTGCAGTACAGATGACTGTCCTTTTTTCATTGTTGCTTCCAAAATTGCACATGAGAAGACATTTTGCATGAAGAAAATGAACTTGTACCACAACTGTCCTGCTGTTGGAGAGAGCACCAAAGTCACTGCAAGATGGTTGGCACATGAGTGTGAGCAACAGTTAAGGTCTGACATAAACACACCAGTCCAGGCAATAATTGACAATTTGAAGAAAAAACATGGAATTGAAGTGTCAATTCACATGGCCTACAGGGCAAGGAAAGCAGCTAAGGAAGTTGTCCAAGGAGATCAGAGGGCACAATACACTAGGATAAGGGATTACCTCCAAGCTGTGCTGGATACCAATCCTGGAAGTAGATGCATTGTGACAACAAAGCATTTAAAGCTTCATCCTAGCAAAAACCCTAGATTTCATGGCTTGTTCATGTGCCTCAATGCTTGCAAAGAGGGCTTCCTAAATAGTTGCAGACCCTTCATAGGTACTTGCATAATTATTTTCCCAACATATTTGCCATTGCTTTTGTTTATGTTTGGTGCTAATGTGTTATGTTTGGTTGTAGGTATTGATGGTTGATTTGTTAAGTTGACAACAGGGCAACAAATATTGGTTGCAACTGGAAGAGATGGTAATAACAACATCTTTCCCATTGCATTTGCTATTGTTGACAAGGAGGACACTGCCAGCTGGTCCTGGTTTCTAACCCAGCTCAAGTATGCTCTTGGTGGTGAGTTAGGAAAGTATGGCAAGTACACTATCATATCTGATAGACAAAAGGTACCTCATACATCATAATTCTTATTTTTATTGAAGTGATGTAATGTTGAAACATGTTTAATTCAGCCTTTTTGGCTAGTTTGTGATGAAGAGTATTAAGAATTTCATGTTGAAACCAGTTAGTTCAAGTCCAAGTGGTGGACTATGTAATGTACCTAATGGTTGTGATGCACTATGATACTCTGGTTATGATGATGTGATGATGAACTTATTAGTTATGATGTTCTGCAACAAGTTTTCATTCTGTTGTTGTGATGATGAGCATAGTTTCATTGTTGATATGATGATGATCTTAGTTTTCATGCTGTTGATATGATGTGTTATGATGTGTTGCAACAAGTTGGGTGCCTCGGAGTCGGCGTCGACAAAACCCAAAATGTCTCCACTTGGGCATTTAGGGTGCCTCGGCGTCGACAAAACCTAAAATGTCTCCACTTGGGCATTTAGGGTGCCTCGGAGTCAAAAAAACCTAAAATGTCTCCACTTGGGCATTTAGGGTGCCTCGGCGTCGACAAAACCCAAAATGTCTCCACTTGGGCATTTAGGGTGCCTCGGCGTCGACAAAACCCAAAATGTCGCCACTTGGGCATTTAGGGTTCCTCGGAGTCGAAAAAACCCTAAGAAGTTACTGACATATTAATTTTGTAAATCCAAAAAAATGCACAAAAATAAAAACCCTAAGAAGTTACTGACATATTAATTTTGTAAATCCAAAAAAATTGCACAAAAACAGTTTGGCCTAGGGATCGAACCCAGGACCAGTGGGTAGTAACCAAGGGTTCAATACCAATAGGATAGTGCTAGTGATGTTTTTTTAATAGCATCCGCAATTTTACTTATATTTAGTTAGGCACGCACTATGTTGAGAGTGTGTTGAGGCCGCCAGCGTGGTGAACGTCCGTTTAGTATAACTAGTCGTTTCGGTTTCTGCCTTTAATACGTGTCCACCTACCGCTCTCTTCGTTCACTCGCCCACTCACCGCCCACTCCTCTTCCCCCTCTCTCCCGTTGAAACCACCGCCGAGAGCCACCCCCACCGCCGTCGCCATGGACTGGCAGCTGGCCATCGAAGAGCTCGCCAGCAACAACCGCAAGCTGCGCGCGCAGTACAGGGAGATCGCGCGCTGGTTCCCCAACGCGGCGATGCTGAGGAACCATGCCCGCGGCCTGGTGAAGGTGATGACACCTGCCGAAAGGCAGCGTGCATTCCCTGCCGGCTGCACCGTCCCGCCGGCGACCATTCTCCTGTGGGCGATGCGCGAGGTGCAGCGCTCCCCCGACCCCAGGCAGCGCGCCCGTTGGTGGATGTACCGATCATCCACCACGCCGCCGACCGCCGCGGATGACATCACCGATGCCGTCCTCGCTCTCCCAGCCCCCATCAACAACGCCTACTGGGAAAGGCACAATCCATGGGTGCTCGGGCCAGACGACGACTCTGACGCCGAGTCCGAGTCCTCTGACGACTACGACTCTGACGAATCTGACGGCTACTCCTCTGACGACGAGGTGGACGAGGTCATCGTACTCTCCTCCGACTCCTCCGACGACGAGCCTGATGTGCAGCTCCTGGCGCCCGTCCTCCACGCCGTCGAGGGGCAGAAGAATAGCCCAATTGATGTGGATAAGCTGTCGGAGGTCGCCGACAACCCAGAGCTCGTCGTCGTGAAGCAAGAAGAGGAGGGCGGCGGTGAAGATGTGGTGGAGCCAGCGCCGGCCAAGAAGAAGAGGGCGGCGATGAACAACAATGACGTGCGGCGCTCCCTACGCCTGAAGATGCTGAAGAAGGAGGGGTGACATGCTGTCTTCAGTTTCGTCAGAAGAAGAAAAAGTTCAGTTTCGTCAGTATGTTAGTTTGCCAGTTCTATCTATGTCAGTTGTATCTATGCAACTACTATCTAATTAGTATGCCACTATCTATGTAAGACTATCTATGCAACTACTATCTATGTTAGTATGCCACTATCTATGTCAGACTATCTATGCAGCTATTATCTATGTTAGTATGCCACTATCTATGTCAGACTATCCATGCACTATGAACTTGCTATCTATGTTCACTATCTACTTGCTATAATCCAAGCTGTTAATTCATCACAAACTGAACTTAATAAAAGCTGATAATTCATCACAAACATAGTACTCTCACAAACAACATACAATCCAAGGTTCATTGCTACAGACATAATAGAGTTCACCACAATAAAGCTTTCCTCCATAGCTACTACAAAAGACATCATTGACACACATGGTCAGACAGCAACACAAATTAGTCCTCATCACAAATAGCCTTAATCTGGTGAAGCTTCCTCTTGTTGCTATCACCTGCTGTCTTGAGCTCAACAATGCAGGAAGCAAGAGCACTCTTCTCCATGGTCAACTTCTCCTTCACTTTCATCAGCTCAGCAATGCAACAATCCAGCTTATCCTTCTCTTTCTTCAGGTCATCCTTCTCTTTCTTCAAGTCAGCATAGCAAATCTCCAAAGTCCTCTTATTAGAGCTCAACTTTTCCTTCTCCTTAAGATGGTTGAACTTCAAATTCCTAATGACAGTGGCTTGAGCTACATGAATTTGCTTTAACTGGTCAACAACAGCCTTTAATTTTTTTTATCTCAGCATCCTTTGTCATGCTGCTTTCCACACTAACTGAAATGTTGTCAGCATCATTCTTCTGGTTTACCTCAGGCTGGCTATCCTTATAATCCAATAGGTTGTTCACATCTTCAACAAGCTTCTCATATGTCTCCTACAACTCTTTTTTCTGCTGTGTGAGATTGTGTACAGTGCTTGCATTCTCCAGGCGTGCCATCCTGTTTTCATGCTGGCTATGCTCATACATAAGCCAGAGCTTATGAATAGCATTCTGCAGATGCTCTGGCCAATGCTCATCTACCCACTGCACTAATCCACAATTTGCAACACCCTATAATAGAAAAAATCAGTTCAAAAATACAGACATTACTTACAGATTCAGTTAAATAGCTGATTCTGTTAATGTACCAGAATCACATTCATTTAATGATGAATAATTATGAAAACTACAACTAAGAACACTACCCATGAATCCTAGAACTAAATTCAGTAACTATAAACCCTAGAACATGAGCAGTAACTATGAACCCTAGAACATGAACAGTAACTATGAACCCTAGAACAGGAACAGTTACTACAAACCCTAGAACAAGAATTGGAATGCTGCAAACACAACTTAAAACTTACTTGAGTGGCACAAGCAATGAACCTCCTACCAGTGCTTATCCCCTCAAATGCAACATACTTCCTCCCTGGATTCCCATGCTCACAAATCACATTCAAGTCGTCAGCAAGACCCTCGAACGACGGCTCATCAATTGTAGCTAGGATCTGAGAAATCCAACAAAAACGTGTTCAAATCGAGCAAATGTTCAACCCTACAAACCCTAGAACAGAAATGAAGAATAGAATGTTCTGACCTTGACAAGGGAGTCGTCGGAGGAGATGTACTGCGCGGCGGAGCCGTCTGTGCTCTCACTGTCGGTCCAGGACACCATGGCGGACGGCGGCCGGCGGTAACCGGAGAGGAGAGGAGCAAATGGGAGGGGAGCGAGCGAGTGTGGGAGCAGAGAGAGTGAGCGTGAGAGCAGAGAAATCGAGCGAGATGTGGTCGGGCGCGGGCAGTCTGTCTCTGGCGACTCTGTCTTAAGCAAACGGCGCCGTTAGCACGTCCGTTACGCCATGTCACGCATATTGGGCCCCACATGTCGAAAACGCCCTCAACCGAGCCAAATGACATGTTCAGTGCAATCTGCAAAACTGTTACTGAATCCGCGGTGGCTTTTGCAAATGATTAGCGACCACGTTGTTTTCTGCAAGATAAGCCCCAAATGTGGTGGTTTCTTGCAATTCACTCTTCCATCTCCCATCCAAGTGTTTGAGCCCTGAACTCTATCCTGGTCACCCTGCCCGACAGTTATTCCTGGTACGCTCGTGCGCCGGAACAAGGTGACAACGAGAAGAGGTAGCCTAGATGCTGATATGTTGGTTCGACCACTGAATCTGAGCCTGATAGCACGGAATAGTGGTGGTTCTTTGCGATGCTAACAGTACCGGCTTGTGAGATGGATCTAGCGACCCTGAAGGACTGCGCAACACAAGGATCGAGTTCGGCCGGTAACCATGTTCCTCATGCCTCTCATCCCTACTAATTTATTGTAGGCACTATGTATCGACAACATCGTGATGTAAGGCTAATCTCACTCTAGGTCCTCAACCAGCCCCCTGTATGATCAGTTTCTGTATCTTCACATCTTCCCTTTTTATATATAGGAGGACTAAATGAGGAGCAGGTTAAGTTTGATGTGCACACCAACCCACGGGACTACGGGAGTACACGCGTATCGTCCCGCTTCTTCTTATTTCGTAGCAAAAAAATCTATTCGCTAGGGTGAAGTCACTATACATCCAACCCAAATATTTACTATCAAAAAAGAGCTAGCGATGTGTCGCCCTCCTGTGATAACACGGGAAAACTCTAGCCGTGCCGCCAGGCCTCCCCTCCCCCCTCCTCCCCCGTTTCATCGCCACCGGAGGGGCCATCGGCAAAGCCGCGTGTGCCCCAGGGAAGGTGGCGGCCGGGCATCCTCGTTGGCTGGCTGGTATCTTGCGTAGATCTCGCGACGGCCGGTGGTGCACGGCGGTCCAGTGGTTCTGCTACTCGTGGGGTGGCCTCCCCTGAGCGGGGCTCGATAGTGGCCGCTCGGCGGCATGGGGGGTGCCGGATCTAGGCCTCAGAGTAGCTCTTATGTCTTTTTCTTTCCTTTTGGTGTGCATTGTCCATCTCATCTTGTTTCCCATTGTAACTTCCTGGCTCTGCAAGTCTTCTTCAGATCTTCTTAATGAATGAAATGAGCGCTCGCTACTCTTCATAAACACAAAGAACTAGCGATATCAATGTTACTATTTCTCCAGTGAGGGCTCTAGAGGACGTAGCCAGAGGCGGCGATGCCGCGGCATTGCAGATGGTTAGGAGGATGACTGTCGATGTCAAAATCGGCGGATCTCGGGTAGGGGGTCCCGAACTGTGTGTCTAGGCCGGATGGTAATAGGAGGCAGGGGACACAATGTTTTACCCAGGTTCGGGCCCTCTTGATGGAGGTAAAACCCTACGTCCTGCTTGATTAATATTGATGATATGGGTAGTACAAGAGTAGATCTACCACAATATTAGAGAGGCTAAACCCTAGAAGCTAGCCTATGGTATTATTGTATGTTCGTCCTATGGACTAAAACCCTCCGGTTTATATAGACACCGAAGAGGGCTAGGGTTACACAGAGTTAGTTACAAAGGGAGGAGATCTACATATCCGTATTGCCAAGCTTGCCTTCCATGCCAAGGAAAGTCCCATCCGGACACGGGACAAAGTCATCAATCTTGTATCTTCATAGTCCGAGAGTCCGACCAAAGGTTATAGTCTGGCTATCCGAACACCCCCTAATCCCGGACTCCCTCAGTAGCCCCTGAACCAGGCTTCAATGACGACGAGTCCGGCGCGCAGATTGTCTTTGGCATTGCAAGGCGGGTTCCTCCTCCGAATACTTCATAGAAGATTTTGAACACAAGGATAGTGTCCGGCTCTGCAAAATAAGTTCCACATACTGTCGTAGAGAGAATAATATTTACACAAATCTAATCTGCTGACGTATTCCGTAGCGTGTCATCATGCCACAGCCAAGCCTTTATTTGAACCGTTTTTACTGTCCCACCTTAGCGCATTTTGTGAGGCGGTTTCCTTGGCACGTCTTGTCGAAGCAGAGATCGTGTCCCCTTATCCCGGGATTCTCATCAATACGGGCGTGGGTAACCCAACCGTGTCTAGGACTCCTAGATTATAGGCAAGTCCAAACGGCCACGGTGAGGACGCTTGATATTCACCCTCTTTATAAAGGGACAAGGTTTTCGCTTTTTCCCTCTCGTGCTCAATCGAATCCCTCCCCCGCCTTGAGTTCTAACACCCAAAGCCCAGGTCAGGTGCTCCGGATCTTCAATCATGTCCGGATCCAGCCTTCAAGGCTGATGGATTCCCTTCTCCATCACGGAAGAGGATATCAAGAAGTTGAGGGAGGCCAGATACCTGACCGCCGAGGTTTTGCATCGGCTGCCTGCTCGAGGGCAGGTCGTCCCCACTCCCGAACCCAACGAGAACATCGTGTTCGTCTCCCACTTCCTCCGAGGCCCAGGCCTTACTCTGGATCCCCTCGTCAGGGGTTTGATGTTCTATTACAGGCTAGATTTCCATGATCTAGCTCCGGACTCCTTTCTCCACATCTCAACATTTATTATCGTGTGTGAAGCCTTCCTCCGCATTACCCCTCACTTCGGCCTGTGGCTCAAGACCTTTGAAGTGAAGCCGAAGATGATCGAGGGGCAACATGCAGCGTGCGGAGGCGCGTCAATAAGCAAGATGGCAGGAGCTGCGTGGCCAAAAGGTTCCTTTCCAGAGGTGTCCGGATTATGGAAACGGGAGTGGTTTTACATCACGGCTCCTAGAAGTGCCAAGTGGGCGGCTGCCCCCGCTTTCCGCTCGGGCCCCCACCACAACTGATGTCATGGATTAGCAGAGGACTGAGCTGGGGTCCAGCCAAGGACGTGCCTATACTGCAAATCCGCATTCAAGATCTCTTCGAGGGAGATTTTAATTTGGTTGTGGTAGTGCAAGTTATGCTGGTTCATCGAGTCCAGCCCTGCAAACGCCGGCCCCTTCGCTTATGGGAGTTCAATCCAGAAGGACCGCGTGCTATTCAAAGTTTCCCCGGCCTGACGCACGAGGAAATGTACAAGTCATTCTTCGGACATCAAATAGAGTGTCCGGATACTACCGAGGATGTGGGCCTGAGCAGTAACCGCGCCGCCGAACAAGTAAGTAATCCTCTAGCCGAACACACTGTCTTTTATTCATCATGACGTCATCTCTGAGAAATCGCTCTTTGGCCAGGACTGGCTAACAAAAGCGAAGATGATTCAGTGTTCGGCCCCCCTCCTTGAGGGTTTGGAAAATCCGGTGCTGGAAAAGATGCTCGAGCTCGCACCTTGCCCGGAGCCCTCGAAGGAAGATACAGGGGGGAATAATATGGGCGAAAGAGGGCCCCCATCGCTGCCAGTTCCAACCGAGGGAATGGGCGCCTCCATAAAGGAGGATAACCGGGGGAGGAAGAGGACTGCTTCTGAGGATCTGGAAGCCGAGGCCTCCAAACGAGAGAAGAAGTCTCCAACAGAGGGTCCTGCCTCGAGGGGTGCTCTTGCTGCATAGAGTCCGCGGGAGGATCAGCCCTCCAATGAGTCGTAAGTGATTCGAAAAAATACTTTAATAGTGAAGGTATACTACCTTTCCTCTGAGGAGAATAACCGCCGCATATATCATGCAGTTTGGGTCTTAGCCCTTCTCAGTTGAGCTCGTCTTCGGGGGATCTTCTTCCGGAGATGATGGAGAGTGAAACGCCTCCCCCGGACTCCTCCGCTCAAGAAGCGGGCGACCCTGAAGTGTCGTCACGGAGGGTCTCTCCGGATCCGGTGAGGCCAGAAGATAATCCCATAGTCACCCGAAGTCCCCAACGTCCGGCTCTCGAAGAGAGCAAACAAAAGAGTCCGGCACCGTCTGGTATGCGGTCGGACGTTCTGAGGGAGCTGTTGGAGCGAGCGGCCATCTCAGAAGAACACCGTACGCTAATGGGTACGGTGATGGAAAGAATTTCGTCCGCCGAAAGCAGATTACATGAAGCCTTTATGAGTCTACTTACAGGCTTTGAGGTACGTGAAATGATATTTGATAGTATCGCACATGTTAGGTGTGCCCTGTGTAGATAGTAGCCCCTGAGACTCTGGTTGTCGTCGAGAACGGCGGCGAACAGAGGATCATAGTCCCAGGCAATAACCAGACTGCCTTTATGTGCAGGTGGTGGAAGCTCCGGTGGCTAGCCGGACTAGTGAGTTTGCCGAATTAAAGCGGCAACTGGATGCGGCAGACGCCGACATTGAGCTTGTTAACAAGCGGCTTGACGAATCATAGGGTAAGTAATGTTTTCTGGTGAATGTCACATAATAAGAGCAGCATGATGCCAGTATCTTTAATGTGTTGTGACTGCAGACGGAGCTGCCACCGTGGAGACCCTTCGGGCGGAACTCGCCCGAGCCAAGGAACAAGCGAGGGTTAGTAATGCGGCTTCTTTGAAGGCGGCCGAAGAGTTAAGAGCCGAGAAGGCCGCCCATTGTGAAAGCAAAGAAAAGATGGCCAAGATGGCCGTAGAATTAAAAGGCACTGCCGACCGTTGCCAGTTCCTTGAAGAAGAGAACCGAGTGAAGGCAGCGGACCTTGAGAAGGCCACGATGGCGACCAAAGACACTCGCTCTGCTATGAGGGCGAAGAAGGAGGAGCTGCGGGAAGCCAGGGATATTGCGGCTGGGAAGCCCTTTCTGCTGCAGAGGAAGTTCGAAGATCCGCAGTATGCCCCTCTGGATCGGCTGTGGAGTTCGGCAGACGCATATATGGACTTGGCGGCAAGCGCTGTCGATGCGCTCGAATACTTCCGAGATCAGTCAGATCGTGAAGTAGACAAGCTGTTCTGGTCGCAATTTAACGTTCCAGAGCGTCCGCTTCCCTTGACTGATCAGCTAGCCGAATGGGCCGAACTTAATAGGTTGTCCGGACTCGCCATGAGGTCCGTTGTAGATCATTTGTGGCCGGAGAAGCCAAAGCCGAATAGCTATTTCAGCTTAGTGCAGTAGTTCCTTGGTGCGGTGTCGCGCATCAACGCGATGAAGAGGTCGGCGTGCATAGAAGGCTCGCGGATGGCCTTTGCCCGTGTCAAGGCATACTAGGCGGAGATGGATGCTACCACTGTTGTGGCGCAAGGTTCGGCCATAGGCCGAGTAGCTGTCGAGCACTATTTTGAAGAGGTTCTTGAGGGTGCTCGTTTGATAGAGTCCCAGTGCTCGAAGAATATTATGTTTGAGTGACATGTATTGCCATTGTAAACAAAATGTTTTTATGAAATATAGTAAGGCTGTATTTATACTTTTGCCGGAAAGTAATATGATGCCTCCTGTGCGGCCGTTTATGTATATATGTATATAACCTGAAAGATTGCAGTCGTAGGCTTCAACCCTCACGCATATAATGCGGAGGTGCTCGCAAAAAACACGTGTTCACACTTAACCCAACGTCTTGGTCCTATTAAGGAGGTGATAGCGCAGCGAACGAGGCAACCGGACTATAAGCTTTAACACTTCCACTTAGCCATAGGAGTTTGACAGTGGGGTACTAGATAGCCCCTGGTGGCTCCGCACTCTCCCGATCTCGGGGTGCGTACATGCCTGGCCGGAAAACGGCCCTTCGTTAAGGCGGAGGAATTCTAACATTCCGATAGGTCATCGAGTGGTTGACCAGTCTCACGCTATATCATGACAGTCAGTTTTCAGCTTTCTCTACCGAGGTGCTCGTCCAGATGAACCAGGGCACAATCGCAGTAGTTCTCCTGGTGCTGCCTTAGCCGATAAAGCGGAACGTAAGGCACCAAAACACAGGAGCCGGGCAAACCCAACATTTGACCAAAGACAATGATTCGGAGCTGATGCATATAAGGCCAAACTCGCGACGCCGAACACTCCCTAAGGTATTCGGTCTTTATGGTATAAACCGGGCCTAAATAGTGCCCTTTGTAAGAAGCCCCTTGTGTCCAGGTACGTGCATTATTCTGATGTGGCCACATGCCAAGACGTCAACATCCTTCTCAATTGTGCTGAGAATTCGAGGAATGTGTATCAACAAGAGACAGTAAAAAAGGTTTACGCAGGGTCTTAATCTAAAAAGAATCCTTGGAGCATGTCCCTGCTGCACGTCTGCGCATGTGTCTCCGTTGTGCCGTATCCTGGACGGGTGTAGCACGATGGTCATCTGTAAAAGAGAGGAACTTAGATGAAAAAGTTGTCGTGCAAGAAGGTGGTTTTTTAAAGAAACCATGTATAATTAAAAATGAGCAAAAAATTGCCACTTATCTGCGCGCGTTGAGCCCCTTGTATTTGTAATAGGGGTGTGGCCCTCAATCCGGTATGAATTACATATAGCCGCGCCGAACTCGTCTAACCGTGTCCGTGGTCTTGACAACCTATCGAATGCTTTAGTTGGTGAAGCCGTTTTTAGTGTTCGGCTGCTAAGGCAATCGCATTCTTTTCGGCGCGCAAAGATCGCTCAATATTTCCATTCACTGTAATGATGCCACGTGGACCGGGCATCTTGAGTGTGAGGGAAGCGTAATGCGGTATTGCATTAAAGCGAGCAAAAGTTTCGCGTCCAAGTAGTGCTTGATAACCACTTTGGAACGGAGCAATGTGGAAGGTTAAATGTTCACTACGGAAGTTATCGGGGAAGCCGAATATAACTTTTAGTAGCAGGGAGCCCGTGCAGTGAGCCCGTAGGCCTGGCGTTACTCCTTTAAAGGTAGTGTTGCTATGACGGATTTTCGTTGGGTCTATCCCCATTTCGCGGATTGTATCCTGGTATATCAGGTTTAAACTGTTGCCACCGTCCATCAGGACTCATGTAAAGTGGTATCCGTTAATTATTGGGTCTAATACCATGGCAGCCCATCCTGCACGCCGGATACTTGCTGAGTAATCACGATGGTCAAAAGTGATCGTTTGAGACGACCAGTGGTAGGACTTCGCTGTGATAGGCCCTTGGGCATGTCTCTCTGGGAGTGTCGCTTTGCTTCCCTTGATCACGTGTAACACGTTGACTGTTTTGAATTCTGGTGGAAACTTCTTTTGTTCCCCAGTTTCTTGCTTGAGAGGCTCATCCTCGTCTTCGCTTGGTGTATCCTCCCCCTTGTGTACGGCGTTGAGCTTGCCGGACTGCTTGAAGACCCAACATTCTCTGTGGGTATGATTAGCGGGTTTACCAGGGGTGCTATGGATCTGACATACTTGGTCCAGAATTTTGTTTAGACTGGACAGTTCGTCTTTGGCGCCTTTAGAGGGTGGCTTTTGCTGACTTGGCCGAGAGCTTTTGAATCCGGCGTTTACTGTCGTGCTCTTCGTGTTGTCTTCTTTATTCCGGCGTTTGTTATTGTTGTTGCACCGTGATTTCCCGTTTCCATCTCTAGCTTCGGATGTACTGGGGTCGCTGGTGCTGCATCTGGCTAGCCAGCTATCCTCACCCACGCAAAAGCGGGTCATGAGGCTTGTTAATGATGCCATTGTTCTCGGCTTTTCTTGGCCGAGGTGTCTGGCAAGCCATTCGTCACGGACGCTATGCTTAAAAGCTGCCAAGGCTTTGGCGTCCGGACAGTCGACTATTTGGTTATTTTTAGTAAGAAACTTGTTCCAAAGCTTTCGGGCTGACTCTCCGGGCTGTTGAGTTATATGACTCAAATCGTCCGCGTCCGGAGGTCGGACATAAGTCCCTTGAAAATTTGCCCGAAAAGCATCTTCGAGCTCTTCCCAGCTTCCAATGGAGTTTTCGGGGAGGCTTTTAAGCCAGTGCCGAGCTGGCCCTTTGAGTTTGAGGGGTAAGTATTTAATGGCGTGGAGATCGTCTCCTCGAGCCATATGGATGAGGAGGATATAGTCCTCAATCCAGACCCCAGGGTCTGTTGTTCCGTCGTATGCCTCTATGTTTACGAGTTTGAATCCCTCTGGAAAATCATGGTCCAGCACCTCATCGGTGAAACATAGGGGGGGTGTGGCGCCCCTGTATCTGGGCGTGCTGTGGTGTTCGGATGTTTGGTGTCTTGCATCGTGTGCTGGAGTGCGCTTGCGCGGTCCATAGATGGATCTAGTTGCTCCGTCCTTTTGATGCGAGCACTTGCGTGGATCGCGTATTGGCTTCTGTGCGGCGTTGCTTGCCGCTCCATGTTGGCCGTGAGGTCGTCTATCCGGCCGGGTGGCCGTTTTAATTTTTGGTTGCGGGGAATCTAAGGCCTCCTCATCGAATTCAGGTAGCAACTTCCGCTTCGGGTAGCTCTTGGTGAGGCGATTACCGCCATACTTCGTTGCTGTGTTGAGTACTTTACTCCATCTGATTTGGAGTGTGTCTTGTGCCGCCTTGAGCCTTTGCTTCTGCCTTTTTAGACTCCTCGCGGTGGCAACAAGCCTTTGATGTGCATTTTGTTGCTCCGGGCGTCTGTCCGGTGTTATGTCCTCCAGGCTATTATCCTTGACAGAGTTGGTTTGTTCGATTTGATTCTCCGCGTTGCCGTGGTCCGGCAGTGGTTCGCCCTGCTCTAACGCTGGGTCTATATGATCATTATTTCTGTCAAGGCGGGATTTGGGGCGGCGCTTACGCCGCCGCTTTGACTGCTTCTCGAGGGGATGGCCCTTCGTTGCGTCCTTCTGTTCCTCGTCGTCGTTTTCCTTTGGTGTGTCCACCATGTATACGTCATGTGATGAGATGGACGTCCAGTGCCCTATGGGCAGTGGTTCCTCTTTGTCTCTCGCATCGTCATCCATACCGTCGATGTTTTCGGAGTCGAAGTCGAGCATGTCGGTTAAGTCAACGACAGTGGCTACTAAGTGGGTGGTGGGTGGGTCACGAATTTCTTCGTCGTCCGCATCCCAGTCCTGCCGGACATAGTTCGGACAGGATCCTCCTGATAAGGAGAGAGACCTTAACGAGTTCAGTATGTCGCCAAAGGGCGAGTGCTGAAAAATATCCACGGAGGTAAATTCCATGATTGGCGCCCAATCAGATTCGATAGGAACGGGCGCAGGCGGTTCGGAGTCCGTGGCCCGAGAAGTATCCGGCAGTTTAACAACACGGCTCTCGTGCAAGGTAAGGTCGATGTTCGGCTCGATCACCGCTGAGGGTAAGGCCTCCGTGGCGGGGTCCATCCACCCATCCACGGAAGGCGCAACTGGCTCCGAATTGAGGGTCGGAGCGGCTGCCGGTGCGATCTCCTTAACACTGTCCGATGGGAGAGCTAAGTCATACTCATCGTAACCGCGTGGCGCGCAAGGCAGAGGCTCGAATCCGTCGAAGATCAAATCTCCACGGATATCGGCCGTGTAGTTTAAGCTTCCAAACCTGACCTGGTGGCCAGGGGCGTAACTTTCAATCTGCTCCAGATGGCCAAGCGAATTGGCCCGCAGTGCAAAGCCGCCGAACACGAAGATCTGTCCGGGGAGAAAAGTCTCACCCTGGACTGCATCGCTATCGATGATAGTAGGAGCCATCAAGCCTAATGGCGACGACACAGAGGAACTCTCAATGAAAGCACCAATGTCGGTGTCAAAACCGGCGGATCTTGGGTAGGGGGTCCCGAACTGTGCGTCTAGGCCGGAGGGTAACAGGAGGCAGGGGACACAATGTTTTACCCAGGTTCAGGCCCTCTTGATGGAGGTAAAACCCTACGTCCTGCTTGATTAATATTGATGATATGGGTAGTACAAGAGTAGATCTACCACGAGATCAGAGAGGCTAAATCCTAGAAGCTAGCCTATGGTATGATTGTATGTTCGTCCTATGGACTAAAACCCTCCGGTTTATATAGACACCGGAGAGGGCTAGGGTTACACAGAGTCGGCTACAATGGGAGGAGATCTACATATCCGTATCGCCAAGCTTGCTTTCCACGCCAAGGAAAGTCCCATCCGGACACGGGACGAAGTCTTCAATCTTGTATCTTCATAGTCCGAGAGTCCGGCCAAAGGTTATAGTCCGGCTATCCGGACACCCCCTAATCCAGGACTCCCTCAATGACTGTTCACCATTTTTTGGGGGGAGGGGTGGTTTGTTTTTTACGTATACTCATACTAGATAGCCATCAAGCCCGGAACGTCACGTCCGACCGTGCGTCCCTAGGGATGTCTCCTCAGGACCTTGCCAATGGGGAGGACGATGCATCTCGCCATGACGTCACAACAGAAGGATGGTACTTCGCATGCTTGGGTGAGGGACAATGGAGGAAAAAGAACAATGTTACCGAGTGCGGGACATCCAATACTATTCAGTGGGGCATCTCCCTTCCATGCAATTTAAGGCGCCATAACCCGTAAAATATGTTATCTGAAGAAGATAGTAAAATATGTTATACAATGAATTACAGTATATCTTAGCATTTAACATTACAAGATCCTAAAATTATGGTACTGCTAAAAATAAAATAAAAAATAAAAACTGAACAAGAAAATAAATCTCATATAATGGAGGAAAACTGCACTATCTTTATTCTGAAGAGATCATCTTTTAGCTAAAAAGGAAAAATGAATTATCTTTCTTCCTAAGTGACCAACTCTTAGCTAAAAAAGGGAAGGTATCCTTTTCATTTCTCTCGCTTCCACCTCACCAATCATCCCACATAGACGTAGCATCTCTGAGATAACATCGTGGTATATGCCCTAAGTTTAGACCTGACACATGAGCTAGTCCATCGCCCAGTGCAACGTGTGCATCCCGGTCAAACACAATAACAACACAAGCAAGGGATTGGATCTCTTCTTCCTCCTCCAAGTGTTTGTACCCTGAACTCTATTTGCGTCACAATAGACGGCAGTTAGCCACACCGGGTCAAGGTGACATTGAGGAGGGGTAGTCTAGGTGTCACTCGGTGGGTTCAACCACTGAAATCCGAACCTATTCGTAGCACGATCCAATGGTGTTTCTTTGCGACAATAAGAATGCCAACTAGTGAGATAGACACATCGACTCTGAAGGGTTGCACAACTGTTGTTTCAGGTTTGCCTACTAACCATGTTCCTCATGCCTCTCGTGCCTACTATTCTTTTTAGCTACTATGTATCTGTAAGGACTGTAACATCGTGATGTAAAGATCTCACTCTAGGTCCATGACCACTTTGTATAAATTCTGCACACTATCTTTCCTTTTATAAAGAATAAAACGAGGAGCAGGTTATGTAAGATATGTGCACCAACCCACGGGGGCACATGTTGTCCCAAGCCGTGAAATTACTATGTTGTTTCCAAAAGCATAAAGGCATCTCCACTCTGACCTTTAAACCGGAAATTGCATCTGTCTATGGACCAGGGACCAGTCCGTGCATATGAATGCGGAAGCCGGCCATCCAACTATAGCCACATACATCCACCTCCATTTTGGAAGAAATTTAATAAAATAAAGCAAATTTGGCGGATATTTAAACAAACCGGATGATATTCATTCATACTTGAACAATTTTTACATAAAACCAGATGCTTTTCATCTAAGCCGGAGCAACTCATCACATTTCGGCATATTTCAACTAAATCATACTCTAAACCTAGTCTAAATGACCGTTGGCGTCCGTTCCCATGTCCGGCCGGCCATGAGCCCCGGGAACTAAAGCTATCTGCCTCCACGCCACCGGCACGCGGCTAATTGGTCAATGATGATGAGCCTGCCAAGTATGGCTTCAACGGGAGGGGAGGAGTGGTGGCCTTCCGGAGAACCGAGCGCCGGTGACCTCCCATGCTCCACTCTTCCTTGTTGTCGGTGGCGCCCGCGGTCATGCCAGCTTCGTGGTTGTGGCGGCAGGGTGCAGCCATGGCGGAGCTTGTAACCTCGTTCTCGTCCTCGCTCTTGTCGTACACTTCACCCGCCGCCTCGTCAATATCCTTGAAGATGGCTTCTATCTCTACCTATGGACGTGGTACCGGCAGCGGGCGTGGCTGATGTTGCGGACTGTGTGATAGGAGTTGAGAAGCACCTCCTACTCGGGCACGCCCACGTCCAGCATGATGGCCGTGCCAGCTGCTAGTTTCTCCTCCACACGCAGGTGCTCATCGAGGAGGCATAGGTGGTGCTCCTAGTCGACCTGCACCTATCGGAACGCGGACCGCCGCTCTTCCAACACCATCTCGGTGTTGTGAGCACAGGCCTCAGACATGGTGATGCCGGCATTGGCCAGCGAGGACGGGAGCACCGACTCGTCGACGGCCGCCTCGTCCTTTGGGGCGTCCGCAGTGTTGGCCTCCGTCTGCCTGTCAGCCTGCCAACCGGCTGGAATGATGTCGTTCTCCTGCTTCTGATCAGATGATAGGATCTCCCAGATGACTTTGGAACTCAAGGAGGTCATGGCAGACATGGTGCCGGGAGAAGAAAGTGAGTGGAGGATGTTGGACGTGGCTACGGCGGGCCTGGAGTTTAAATACCAGGCAGATGGCAGGATAACCGATGATGTGGTTAATGTTGGGCGACAGACGGACGGACAGGTGGCGCTGGAGCAGGTTCACCGGCATCTGCACATGTTTAATGTAGGTAGGGGACAGACAGACTAGTGTTTGAATGCGGAGCTGTCGCATGCACGGGGAAGTGGCGCAGGCGGCGCTTCAATGCTAGAGCGACGTGAGAGGTCGCATCCGGTCTGAGCTGACATGAATGTGGCACTAGTGCTTGATGTCTACTACACAACCTTCTTCTTGTAGACGTTGTTAGACCTCCAAGTGCAGAGGTTTGTAGGACAGTAGCAAATTTCCCTCAAGTGGATGACCTAAGGTTTATCAATCCGTAGGAGGTGTAGGATGAAGATGGTCTCTCTCAAGCAACCTTGCAACCAAATAACAAAGAGTCTCTTGTGTCCCCAACACACCCAATACAATGGTAAATTGTATAGGTGCACTAGTTCGGCGAAGAGATGGTGATACAAGTGGTATATGGATAGTAGATAATTGTTTTTGTAATCTGAAATTATAAAAACAACAAGGTAACTAATGATAAAAGTGAGCACAAACGGTATTGCAATGCTAGGAAACAAGGCCTAGGGTTCATACTTTCACTAGTGCAAGTTCTCTCAACAATAATAACATAATTGGATCACATAATTATCCCTCAACATGCAACAAAGAGTCACTCCAAAGTCACTAATAGCGGAGAACAAACGAAGAGATTATGGTAGGGTACGAAACCACCTCAAAGTTATTCTTTCCAATCAATCCATTGGGCTATTTCTGTAAGTGTCACAAACAGCCCTAGAGTTCGTACTAGAATAACACCTTAAGACACAAATCAACCAAAACCCTAATGTCACCCAGATACTCCAATGTCACCTCAAGTATCCGTGGGTATGATTATACGATATGCATCACACAATCTCAGATTCATCTATTCAACCAACACATAGAACCTCAAAGAGCGCCCCAAAGTTTCTACCGGAGAATCACGACGAAAACGTGTGCCAACCCCTATGCATAGGTTCATGGGCGGAACCCGCAAGTTGATCACCAAAACATACATCAAGTGAATCACGTGGTATCCCACTGTCACCACAGATACGCACGGCAAGACATATGTCAAGTGTTCTCAAATCTTTAAAGACTCAATCCGATAAGATAACTTCAAAGGGAAAACTCAATCCATTACAAGAGAGTAGAGGGGGGAGAAAACATCATAAGATCCAACTATAATAGCAAAGGTCGCAATACATCAAGATCGTGCCAAATCAAGAACACGAGAGAGAGAGAGAGATCAAACACATAGCTACTGGTACATACCCTCAGCCCCGAGGGAGAACTACTCCCTCCTCGTCATGGAGAGCACCGGGATGATGAAGATGGCCACCGGAGAGGGATTGCCCCCTCCGGCAGGGTGCCGAAACGGGTGTAGATTGGTTTTCGGTGGCTACGGAGGCTTCTGGCGGCGGAACTTCCGATCTATTGTGCTCCCCGATCGTTTTAGGGTATATGGATATATATAGGAGGAAGAAGTACGTCAGGGGAGCCACGAGGGTGGAGGGCGCGCCCAGGAGGGTGGGCGCGCCCCCTGCCTCGTGGCTTCCTCATTGATCCCCAAACGTGCACTCCAAGTCTTCTGGGTTTCTTCTGGTCCAAAAATAAGTTCCGTGAAGTTTCAGGTCAATTGGACTCCGTTTGATTTTCCTTTTCTGCGATACTCTAAAACAAGGAAAAAAACAAAAACTGGCACATGGATCTAGATTAATAGGTTAGTCCCAATATAAAAGTGGATAATAAAGCCCATAAACATCCAAAACACATAATATAATAGCATGGAACAATCAAAAATTATAGATACGTTGGAGATGTATCAGCATCCCCAAGCTTAATTCATCCTCGTCCTCGAGTAGGTAAATGATAAAAACAAAATTTTTGATGTGGAATGCTACTTGGCATAATTTTAATGTAATTCTTCTTAATTGTGGTATGAATATTCAGATCCATAAGATTCAAGACAAAAGTTCATATTGACATAAAAAATAATACTTCAAGCATACTAACTAAGCAATTATGTCCTCTGAAAATAGCATGGCCAAAGAAAGTTCATCCCTACAAAATCATATAGTTTAGTCATGCTCCATTTTCGTCACACAAGAATGCTCTCATCATGCACAACCCCGATGACAAGCCAAGCAATTGTTTCATACTTTAGTAATCTCAAACCTATAAACTTTCACGCAATATATGAGCGCGAGCCATGGATATAGGACTATGGGTGGAATAGAATATGATGATGGGGGTTATGTGGAGAAGACAAAAAGGAGAAAGTCTCACATCAACGAGGCTAATCAATGGGCTAGGGAGATGCCCACTGATTGATGTTAATGCAAGGAGTAGGGATTGTCATGCAACGGATGCACTAGAGCTATAAATGTATTGAAGCACAAGTGTGGCAAAGGATAGTAACATTGTCCCTTCTCTCTTTTTCTCTCATTTTTTTATTTGGCCTTTCTCTTTTTTTATATGGCCTTTCTCTCTTTTTTTATAGTTCCTCACTTGGGACAATGCTCTAGAAAATGATGATCATCACACTTCTATTTATTTACAACTCAATGATTACAACTCGATACTAGAACAAAAGATGACTCTGTACGAATGCCTCCGGTGGTGTACCGGGATATGCAATGCACCAAGAGTGACATGTATGAAATAATTATGAACGGTGGCTTTGCCACAAATACTATGTCAACTAGCTGATCATGCTAAGCAATATGACAATAATGAATGTGTCATGATAAACGGAATGGTGGAAAGTTGCATGGCAATATATCTCGGAATGGCTATGGAAATGCCATAATAGGTAGGTATGGTGGCTGTTTTGAGGAAGATATAAGGAGGTTTATGTGTGAAAGAGCGTATCATATCACGGGGTTTCGATGCACCGGCGAAGTTTGCGCCAACTCTCAATGTGAGAAAGGACAATGCACGGTACCGAAGAGGCTAGCAACGATGGAAGGGTGAGAGTGCGTATAATCCATGGACTCAACATTAGTCATAATGAACTCACATACTTATTGCAAAAATCTACAAGTCATCAAAAACCAAGCACTACACGCATGCTCCTAGCGGGATAGATTGGTAGGAAAAGACCATTGCTCGTCCCCGACCGCCACTCATAAGGACGACAATCAAATAACACCTCATGTTTCAAATTTGTTACATAACGTTTACCATACATGCATGCTACGGGACTTGCAAACTTCAACACAAGCATTTCTCAATTTCATAACTAGTCAACTAGAAAGACTTTGATATTATTACCTACATATCTCAAAACAATCATCAAGCATCAAACTTCTCTTAGTATTTAAAACACTCATAAGAAAATTTTACTAATCTTGAATACCTAGCATATTAGGATTTTAAGAAAATTACCATGCTATTTAAGACTCTCAAAATAATCTAAGTGAAGCATGAGAGATCAATAGTTTCTATAAAATAAATCCACCACCGTGCTCTAAAAGATATAAGTGAAGTACTAGAGCAAAACTATATAACTCAAAAGATATAAGCGAAGCACATAGAGTATTCTAACAAATTCCAAATCATGTATGGCTCTCTCAAAAGGTGTGTACAGCAAGTATGATTGTGATAAACTAAAAAGTAAAGACTCAAATCATACAAGACACTCCAAGCAAAACACATATCATGTGGTGAATAAAAATATAGCTCCAAGTAAAGTTACCGATAGAAGTAGATGAAAGAGGGGATGCCTTCTGGGGCATCCCCAAGCTTTGGATTTTAGGTGTCCTTAGATTATCTTGGGGGTGCCATGGGCATCCCCAAGCTTAGGCTCTTGCCACTCCTTGTTCCACAATCCATCAAATCTTTACCCAAAACTTGAAAACTTCACAACACAAAACTCAAAGTAGAAAATCTCGTGAGCTCCGTTAGCGAAAGAAAACAAAAGACCACTTCAAGGTACTGTAATGAAATCATTATTTATTTATATTGGTGTTAAACCTACTGTATTCCAACTTCTCTATGGTTTATAAACTCTTTTACTAGCCATAGATTCATCAAAATAAGTAAACAACACATGAAAAACAGAATCTGTCAAAAACAGAACAGTCTGTAGTAATATGTAACTAACGCAAACTTCTGAAACCCCAAAAATTCTAAAATAAATTGCTGGACGTGAGGAATTTATCTATTAATCATATGCAAAAAGAATTAACTAAATATCACTTTCCAAATAAAAATGGCAGCAGTTCTCGTGAGCGCTAAAGTTTCTGTTTTTTACAGCAAGATATCAAGACTTTCCCCAAGTCTTCCCAACGGTTCTACTTGGCACAAACACTAATTTAAACACAAAAAACACAACCAAAACAGAGGCTAGATATATTATTTATTACTAAACAGGAGCAAAAATCAAGGAATAAAAATAAAATTGGGTTGCCTCCCAACAAGCGCTATCGTTTAACGCCCCTAGCTAGGCATGATGATTTCAATGATGCTCACATAAAGGATAAGAATTGAAACATAAAGAGAGCATCATGAAGAATATGACTAGCACATTTAATTATAACCCACTTCCTATGCATAGGGGTTTTGTGAGCAAACAGCTTGTGGGAACAAGAATCAACTTGCATAGGAAGGTAAAACAAGCATAACTTCAAAACTTTAAGCACATAGAGAGGAAACTTGATATTATTACAATTCCTACAAGCATATATTCCTCCCTAATAATAATTTTCAGTAGCATCATGAATGAATTCAACAATATAACCAGCACCTAAAGCATTCTTTTCATGATCTACAAGCATATTAATTTTATTACTCTCTACATAAGCAAAATTTTCTCATTCGGAATAGTGGGCGTATCATAAGAAACCCGAATACTAAAAATTGTTTCCACATTAAAAGAGTAATGTTCAGAAAAGGGGTAATCATAATCATGACAAGTTTTATAAATATAATCACTACTTTTTATAGCATAAGTATCATCACAATAATCGTCATAAGTCAGAGGCATGCTATCATCATTATAAATTTGCATATCAAAACTTAGGAGACTAAAAATATCATCTTTATTAAACGTAGCATCCCCAAGCTTGGGACAAACATTAATTGCAGCAAATATATTCTCAAAAACATCATTCTCATCAAACATAGCATCCCCAAGCTTGTGGCTTTGCATATCATTAGCATCATGGATATTCAAGGAATTCATACTAACAACATTGCAATCATGCTCATCATTCAAATATTTAGTGCCAAACATTCTAATGCATTCTTCTTATAACACTTTGGAACAATTTTCCTTTCCATCATACTCACGAAAGATATTAAAAAGATGAAGCGTATGAGGTAAACTCAATTCCATTTTTTTTGTAATTTTCTTTTATAAACTAAGCTAGTGATAAAACAAGAAACTAAAAGACTCGATTGCAAGATCTAAAGATATACCTTCAAGCACTCACCTTCCCGGCAACGGCGCCAGAAAAGAGCTTGATTTCTACTACACAACCTTCTTCTTGTAGACGTTGTTGGGACTCCAAGTGCAGAGGTTTGTAGGACAGTAGCAAATTTCCCTCAAGTGGATGACCTAAGGTTTATCAATCCATAGGAGGTGTAGGATGAAGATGGTCTCTCTAAAGCAACCCTGCAACCAAATAACAAAGAGTCTCTTGTGTCCCCAACACACCCAATACAATGGTAAATTGTATAGGTGCACTAGTTCGGCGAAGAGATGGTGATACAAGTGGTATATGGATAGTAGATAATTGTTTTTCTAATCTAAAATTATAAAAAAGCAAGGTAACTAATGATAAAAGTGAGCACAAACGGTATTGCAATGCTAGGAAACAAGGCCTAGGGTTCATACTTTCACTAGTGCGAGTTCTCTCAACAATAATAACATAATTGGATCACATAATTATCCCTCAACATGCAACAAAGAGTCACTCCAAAGTCACTAATAGCGGAGAACAAACGAAGAGATTATGGTAGGGTACGAAACCACCTCAAAGTTATTCTTTCCAATCAATCCATTGGGCTATTTCTATAAGTGTCACAAACAGCCCTAGAGTTCGTACTAGAATAACACCTTAAGACACAAATCAACCAAAACCCTAATGTCACCTAGATACTCCAATGTCACCTCAAGTATCCGTGGGTATGATTATACGATATGCATCACACAATCTCAGATTCATCTATTCAACCAACACATAGAACCTCAAAGAGCGCCCCAAAGTTTCTACCGGAGAATCACGGCGAAAACGTGTGCCAACCCCTATGCATAGGTTCATGGGCGGAACCCGCAAGTTGATCACCAAAACATACATCAAGTGAATCGCGTGGTATCCCATTGTCACCACAGATACGCATGACAAGACATACATCAAGTGTTCTCAAATCTTTAAAGACTCAATCCGATAAGATAACTTCAAAGGGAAAACTCAATCCATTACAAGAGAGTAGAGGGGGGAGAAAACATCATAATATCCAACTATAATAGCAAAGCTCGCAATACATCAAGATCGTGCCAAATCAAGAACACGAGAGAGAGAGAGAGATCAAACACATAGCTACTGGTACATACCCTCAGCCCCGAGGGAGAACTACTCCCTCCTCATCATGGAGAGCACCAGGATGATGAAGATGGCCACCGGAGAGGGATTTCTCCCTTCGGCAGGGTGCCGGAACGGGTCTAGATTGATTTTTGGTGGCTACGGAGGCTTCTGGCGGCGGAACTCCCGATCTATTGTGCTCCCCGATCGTTTTAGGGTATATGGATATATATATATAGGAGGAAGAAGTACGTCAGGGGAGCCATGAGGATGGAGGGCGCGCCCAGGGGGGTGGGCATGCCCCCCTGCCTCGTGGCTTCCTCGTTGATCCCGAAACGTGCACTCCAAGTCTTCTGGATTTCTTCTGGTCCAAAAATAAGTTCCGTGAAGTTTCAGGTCAATTGGACTCCATTTGATTTTCCTTTTCTGCGATACTCTAAAACAAGGAAAAAAACAAAAACTGGCACTAGGCTCTAGGTAAACAGGTTAATAGGTTAGTCCCAAAAATAATACAAAAGTGGATAATAAAGCCCATAAACATCCAAAACATATAATATAATAGCATGGAACAATCAAAAAATATAGATACGTTGGAGACGTATCAGCATCCCCAAGCTTAATTCCTGCTCGTCCTCGAGTAGGTAAATGATAAAAACAGAATTTTTGATGTGGAATGCTACTTGGCATAATTTTAATGTAATTCTTCTTAATTGTGGTATGAATATTCAGATCCATAAGATTCAAGACAAAAGTTCATATTGACATAAAAAATAATACTTCAAGCATACTAGCTAAGCAATTATGTCCTCTGAAAATAACATGGCCAAAGAAAGTTCATCCCTACAAAATCATATAGTTTAGTCATGCTCCATTTTTGTCACACAAGAATGCTCTCATCATGCACAACCCCGATGACAAGCCAAGCAATTGTTTCATACTTTAGTAATCTCAAACCTATAAACTTTCACGCAATATATGAGCGCGAGCCATGGATATAGCACTATGGGTGGAATAGAATATGATGATGTGGGTTATGTGGAGAAGACAAAAAGGAGAAAGTCTCACATCAACGAGGCTAATCAATGGGCTATGGAGATGCCCACCGATTGATGTTAATGCAAGGAGTAGGGATTGCCATGCAACGGATGCACTAGAGCTATAAACGTATGAAAGCTCAACAAAAGAAACTAAGTGGGTGTGCATCCAACTTGCTTGCTCACGAAGACCTAGGGCACTTGAGGAGGCCCATTGTTGGAATATACAAGCCAAGTTCTATAATGAAAATTCCCACTAGTATATGAAAGTGACAAAACAAGAGACTCTCTATCATGAAGATTACGATGCTACTTTGAGGCACAAGTGTGGCAAAGGATAGTAACATTTTTTATTTGGCCTTTCTCTTTTTTTATATGGCATTTCTCTCTTTTTTTATAGTTCCTCACTTGGGACAATGCTCTAGAAAATGATGATCATCACACTTCTATTTATTTACAACTCAATGATTACAACTCGATACTAGAACAAAAGATGACTCTATATGAATGCCTCCGGCGGTGTGCCGGGATATGCAATGGACCAAGAGTGACATGTATGAAATAATTATGAACGGTGTCTTTGCCACAAATACTATGTCAACTACATGATCATGCTAAGCAATATGACAATAATGAATGTGTCATTGTAAATGGAATGGTGGAAAGTTGCATGGCAATATATCTCGGAATGGCTATGCAAATACCATAATAGGTAGGTATGGTGACTGTTTTGAGGAAGATATAAGGAGTTTTATGTGTGAAAGAGTGTATCATATCACGGGGTTTGGATGCACCGGCGAAGTTTGCGCCAACTCTCAATGTGAGAAAGGGCAATGCACGGTACCGAAGAGGCTAGCAATGATGGAAGGGTGAGAGTGCGTATAATCCATGGACTCAACATTAGTCATAAAGAACTCACATACTTATTGCAAAAATCTACAAGTCATCAAAAACCAAGCACTACGCGCATGCTCCTAGGGGGATAGATTGGTAGGAAAAGACCATCGCCCGTTCCCGACCGCCACTCATAAGGAGGATAATCAAATAACACCTCATGTTTCAAGTTTGTTACATAACGTTTACCATACGTGCATGCTACGGGACTTGCAAACTTCAACACAAGCATTTCTCAATTTCAAAACTACTCAACTAGCACGACTTTGATATTATTACCTCCATATCTCAAAACAATCATCAAGCATCAAACTTCTCTTAGTATTCAAAACACTCATAAGAAAATTTTACTAATCTTGAATACCTAGCATATTAGGATTTTAAGAAAATTACCATGCTATTTAAGACTCTCAAAATAATCTAAGTGAAGCATGAGAGATCAATAGTTTCTATAAAACAAATCCACCACCGTGCTCTAAAAGATATAAGTGAAGTACTAGAGCAAAACTCAAAAGATATAAGCGAAGCACATAAAGTATTCTAACAAATTCCAAATCATGTATGGCTCTCTCAAAAGGTGTGTACAGCAAGTATGATTGTGATAAACTAAAAAGTAAAGACTCAAATCATACAAGACGCTCCAAGCAAAACACATATCATGTGGTGAATAAAAATATAGCTCCAAGTAAAGTTACCGATAGAAGTAGACGAAAGAGGGGATGCCTTCCGGGGCATCCCCAAGCTTTGGCTTTTAGGTGTCCTTAGATTATCTTGGGGGTGCCATGGGCATCCCCAATATTAGGCTCTTGCCACTCGTTGTTCCATAATCCATCAATTTTTTACCCAAAACTTGAAAACTTCACAACACAAAACTCAAAGTAGAAAATCTCGTGAGCTCCATTAGCGAAAGAAAACAAAAACCCACTTCAAGGTACTGTAATTAACTCATTATTTATCTATATTGGTGTTAAACCTACTGTATTCCAACTACTATATGGTTTATAAACTATTTTACTAGCCATAGATTCATCAAAATAAGTAAACAACACATGAAAAACAGAATCTATCAAAAACAGAACAGTCTATAGTAATCTGTAACTAACGCAAACTTCTGGAACCCCAAAAATTCTAAAATAAATTGGTGGACGTGGGAAATTTATCTACTAATCATCTTCAAAAATAATTAACTAAATATCACTTTCCAAATAAAAATGGCAGCAGTTCTCGTGAGCGCTAAAGTTTTTGTTTTTTACAGCAAGATATCAAGACTTTCCCCAAGTCTTCCCAACGGTTCTACTTGGCACAAACACTAATTTAAACACAAAAAACACAACCAAAACAGAGGCTATATAAATTATTTATTACTAAACAGGAGCAAAAAGCAAGGAATAAAAATAAAATTGGGTTGCCTCCCAACAAGCGCTATCGTTTAACGCCCCTAGCTAGGCATGATGATTTCAATGATGCTCACATAAAGGATAAGAATTGAAACATAAAGAGAGCATGATGAACAATATGACTAGCACATTTAAGTCTAACCCACTTCCTATGCATAGGGGTTTTGTGAGCAAACACCTTGTGGGAACAAGAATCAATTTGCATAGGAAGGTAAAACAAGCATAACTTCAAAACTTTAAGCACATAGAGAGGAAACTTAATATTATTGCAATTCCTACAAGCATATATTCCTCCCTCATAATAATTTTCAGTAGCATCATGAATGAATTCAACAATATAACCAGCACCTAAAGCATTATTTTCATGATCTACAAGCATAGAAATTTTATTACTCTCTACATAAGCAAAATTCTTCTCATTCAGAATAGTGGGAGTATCATAAGAAACTCGAATACTAAAAAATGTTTCCACATTAAAAGAGTAATGTTCAGAAAATGGGTAATCATAATCATTTCAAGTTTTATAAATATAATCACTACTTTTTATAGCATAAGTATCATCACAATAATCATCATAAGTAGGAGGCATGCTATCATCATTATAAATTTGCATATCAAAACTTAGGAGACTAAAAATATCATCTTTATTAAACGTTGCATCCCCCAGCTTGGGACAAACATTAATTGCAGCAAATATATTCTCAAAAACATCATCTTCATCAAACATAGCATCCCCAAGCTTGTGGCTTTGCATATCATTAGCATCATGGATATTCAAGGAATTCATACTAACAACATTGCAATCATGCTCATCATTCAAATATTTAGTGCCAAACATTCTAATGCATTCTTCTTCTAACACTTTGGCACAATTTTCCTTTCCATCATACTCACGAAAGATATTAAAAAGATGAAGAGTGTGAGGTAAACTCAATTCCATTTTTTTTGTAATTTTCTTTCATAAACAAAACTAGTGATAAAACAAGAAACTAAAAGACTTGATTGCAAGATCTAAAGATATACCTTCAAGCACTCACCTCCCCGGCAACGAGGCCAGAAAAGAGCTTGATGTCTACTACACAACCTTCTTCTTGTAGACGTTGTTGGGCCTCCAAGTGCAGAGGTTTGTAGGACAGTAGCAAATTTCCCTCAAGTGGATGACCTAAGGTTTATCAATCCGTAGGAGGTGTAGGATGAAGATGGTCTCTATCAAGCAACCCTGCAACCAAAAAACAAAGAGTCTCTTGTGTCCCCAACACACCCAATACAATGGTAAATTGTATAGGTGCACTAGTTCGGCAAAGAGATGGTGATACAAGTGGTATATGGATAGTAGATAATTGTTTTTGTAATCTAAAATTATAAAAACAGCAAGGTAACTAATGATAAAAGTGAGAACAAATGGTATTGCAATGCTAGGAAACAAGGCCTAGGGTTCATACTTTCACTAGTGCGAGTTCTCTCAACAATAATAACATAATTGGATCACATAATTATCCCTCAACATGCAACAAAGAGTCACTCCAAAGTCACTAATAGCGGAGAACAAACGAAGAGATTATGGTAGGGTACGAAACCACCTCAAAATTATTCTTTCCAATCAATTCGTTGGGCTATTCCTATAAGTGTCACAAACAGCCCTAGAGTTCGTACTAGAATAACACCTTAAGACACAAATCAACCAAAACCCTAATGTCACCTAGATACTCCAATGTCACCTCAAGTATCCATGGGTATGATCATACGATATGCATCACACAATCTCAGATTCATCTATTCAACCAACACATAGAACCTCAAGGAGCGCCCCAAAGTTTCTACCGGAGAATCACGACGAAAACGTGTGCCAACCCCTATGCATAGGTTCAAGGACGGAACCCGCAAGTTGATCACCAAAACATACATCAAGTGAATCACGTGGTATCCCATTGTCACCACAGATACGCACGGCAAGACATACATCAAGTGTTCTCAAATCTTTAAAGACTCAATCCGATAAGATAACTTCAAAGGGAAAACTCAATCCATCACAAGAGAGTAGAGGGGGGAGAAAACATCGTAAGATCCAACTATAATAGCAAAGCTCGCGATATATCAAGATCGTGCCAAATCAAGGAACGCGCGCGCGAGAGAGAGAGAGACCAAACACATAGCTACTGGTACATACCCTCAGCCCCGAGGGAGAACTACTCCCTCCTCGTCATGGAGGGCACCGGGATGATGAAGATGGCCACCGGAGAGGGATTGCCCCCTCCGGCAGGGTGCCAGAACGGGTCTAGATTGGTTTTCGGTGGCTCGGAGGCTTCTGGCGGCGGTACTCCCGATCTATTGTGCTCCCCGATTGTTTTAGGGTATATGGATATATATAGGAGGAAGAAGTACGTCAGGGGAGCCATGAGGGGCCGCGAGGGTGGAGGGCGCCCCCAGGGGGTGGACGCCCCCTGGCTCGTGGCTTCCTAGTTGATCCCAAACGTGCACTCCAAGTCTTCTGGGTCTCTTCTGGTCCAAAAATAAGTTTCGTGAAGTTTCAGGTCAATTGGACTCCGTTTGATTTTCCTTTTCTGCGATACTCTAAAACAAGGAAAAAACAGAAACTGGCACTGGGCTCTAGGTTAATAGGTTTGTCCCAAAAATAATATAAAAGTGGATAATAAAGCCCATAAACATCCAAAACACATAATATAATAGCTTGGAACAATAAAAAATTATAGATATGTTGGAGACGTATCAGTGCTCTAGAGCGACGCTGACCGCTTCAGGCAGGAAAGGACGCGGGCGAGAGAGAGTTTCGGGTGGGCCAGGTTTGTCAGAAACACGCGTGGCACCGGTCCGGACGGCCGCATACCCCCTCGCCCTCCCCCCATGTTGCTTTCGTTTTGCGAGAACAAGGATGCCCGACCGCCGAGCGGACTGATGCAGGATCGTGTTGGATGGAAAACATGTTCAGACCGCGCGGCCCGGATGGTTGCGAACGGTTTGAGGGTCTGTGTTGCATGCGACTCCGAGACCTGGACATGGTCAAGGTGGCGACAACGCCTGACGCACTCCTCGGCGTCCTCCGTGCTCTCCTACGCTTCCAACTCCTCCTCAGCCTCTCTGCTCACCGATGCCTCCCCCTCCTCCTCCTCCGGCCCCACCTTCTTATATTGCTATCATGGCATGTAATTAAATGACACCGTATCTATAATTAGTAAGACCCTATTGACATATGGTAGGAAGTACTACCTCCTTTCAGGTTTATAAGGCTTAAACATATATCTAGGTTGACAAATAGACCAATGCAATTCAAGTTACATATCACAAAAAAGAAGTCATTAGAAACTTCAAATCATATACTTTCTAATGGTGTAATTTTTAGACTGTATAACTCATCTTATGTTTGGTCAAATTATAAATCTAGGATACATGCAAGCCTTATAAACCAGAAAGAAGGTAGTAATAGTATTTTCGAAAACATTGGACTTATATACTCAGTCGGTCCATCAACTGTACCATACACAAGACGAAATCAGTAGGGTGCCCCTCGACACGAGCACCGAGAGGTCATCCACTAACAAGATGGTTTCCTCCATAGTCGATCTTACTCTTCTTCGCACCAGGTCGCGTTGCCATTGCGTGCTGGTTTGAGGCATCCGCCACGATGGTGAGTGTCCTTCTAGTTCCATGGCACTAGTTCTGCTGCCCAAGCGTCATTTTGGGTGTGTTTGGTTACTTGCATAATTTTCTGCCTCCTTACATCTGTGGCCCGGTTCAGTTAGCTTGGTCAGGCTGAGCTAACATGGACTCAAAATCAGGTACTGAACCTAGTTTGATTTCTCACAAAACACCAATCTACATTAGAGGCGAACCACTAGCACGCTGTATGGTGGCAAACATCTGCTACCCAGATGCAACATATTGATGTTTGGTTACGTGCAAGACATGCGGTGTGGTAACCTTTTGTTTGAGTGGTGAGGTTACCAGCACATACACTCATAGAAAAAACACAACCATTTGCACTACATTATGGGTACTACATTAAGTCATTAACAAGTCTTAATCAGACATTCATATTGACCATGCAGGCAGACAAAATAAGGAAAACACATTAAACTTCCCAGAACAAGGCAAGTGCTTCATGGTGCTTCTTGCACTTGCCTTCCGCCTCAGCGCCAAAAATGTCAAATACGATCATCTTGAAGGTGTCCACAATCAACACCTTGAACACGACGAGGTAATCAATCTGAATATGATGAGCTATGGCAAATCCAGCCCATCCTTTATCAAGGGATATCTTACGGTTGACCCTCTGGAGCGTGACCCTCCACTTGCAGCCGGTGTTCATCTTAAGAACACCTTCCAGTGGGATGTTGGTCATGTGCTTACAGAAGCCATTGGGGATCAGCAGTAACTCCAACACATATACTAGGATTACCTTGTAGAAGTGTGTTGGACCCACGTCCTCATGAAAATGTTAGTAATTTTTCGGCCTGACTAGACGCATATGGCACCTGATTGCCCTTCGAGCAGTTGCCTTTACGACCACCATGCTCTTCGAGCAGTTGCCCTCAGCAACATTGTCGAGCACGAGCTTCCCGACAGCGCTGCAATGATGAACTGAACAAGATCAATGGACGTACATTTGGCATGGACTGGACACCCAAATCGAACCATATATTCACAGCCTAATTTGACTGGACTTAGACACCCAATTCGAGCTATATGAAACCCTTAATCGACACCCAAATCGAGCATGTCAAGCCTTAGTCAACACCCAATTTGAGCCAAATGAAACCCTTAATCCAGTTGCATCAAACCCTAAATCGAATCCTCAAGGTGTAAATCCATGCTTAAATCGATGCCTATATCGACTCCTAAATCTGGGAGACAAGGACTTACCACCATTGACGAAGGGGTGATGAAGCGTTGATGAAGCCGGTGCTCGCTGCCGCCGGTGAGAGAGAGAGTGTGTCACTATGGAGAGAGGGAGAGTGAGCCGTGAGAGAGGGGTGAGGGGATTTTTGCCTTGGCTTTGAGAAACAACATTGACGTCTCCTGCTTGTGCCTGCACGTGCAACCGCCTGCAGTCATGTGCCCTCCTTGGTCGCCCCTGGGCCTAACTCGATGAAAATGGCTGATACAGCTGTTTCTCCAGAGCGAGGCTCCAGGCTGCTTTGAGTTTCATGCTATTTAGACTCAAAAGCACTTACAGGTAACTAGTCGCTGTATGAAGCTCAGACCTGACTGAGTGCTATGCAGGTAACCAAATACACCCTTTGACGGATTTTGAGTTTTGAGTTTTGGTCGGCGATGCGATTTTTGTTTCACGATGCATCAACCCGTGCAGCACAGCAGCAGTCCCAAGCTTTTCCATGGAGGCGCCTACTGCACGTAACATCTCACACGCGCAGTGTACCGTTGGACCAACGTCGTTCGGCACTCGTCCATCGTGCATCACGGTCAACCACGGTAACGACACAGGCACGCCTCGTGCGGATGCCCCACGCCTTCCTCCGATCCGTCTCACCCCGCAGCACGTGGCGGCTCCCCGACTCCGTCCGGCCACGGTCGCTGCACGTACAGGCCCTGGGTCTGACGGACAGACGACGCCGGCCCGGCGGGGTGGCCGGGGCCGGAGCGGCGTCGACAATCGAAGGGGCGGACCGGCGGAGGGGGCACTCCGTCCACCGTCTTTATGTGGCGCGTACCACCGCCATCAATCCGCTCATTTACGCTCCGCTGCGCGCGGTCGCTGGGGTGTATTCACCCATCCGGAGCACTGCCGCCGGTCTAGTCTCTAGTGCATGCAGCCGCCACGAGCACCCTCAGTGTTCAGTCAGTCAGTTCGTAGCCTTGACCCTCATCTTTATTACGTACGTCCGTCGCCGTAGACTAATCCGGTGAACGAATCAATCCTTCAACGACAGACACCAATCACCGTGCTAATAATAAGTTCTTTCAAGACACCAAATCACCACGCTGGATGCCTGGCTATATACGGGCTTGCATAAATTTGCAGTCCCTGTGCGAGAGAAGAGTGGTCATCAAGCAGATAATCTGTCTTTTTCACAGAAGTTGCGAGGCCCATACTGTTCCTCTCATTTTTATTTTTATTTTCGAAATACGCAGTACTTGTGTAGTATCATTTCATTGGTACAAGATTTTCATTGATAGAATAAATAGAATGAGTACATGAGGTGATACAACACATGACAGGAACGCAAGGCGCGTGAACATAGTGCCCGAAGTGTAAAGACAAGAGATGTTCGACCCAAATAAAGAAGAGCACAGCTAAACTCTCCGACTAAAGAAGCTATCCCAAACCATCGGAGCACAGATCGGATACGAGCCAGTCAGGCCTACGCCGGAGTAGCGACTGCAGGAAGGGGAGCCGCGCCCGACGCTGAAGGAGGCACCGGGCGCCGCTGGACACACGAGCTTCGGAGAAGGACAAGGCTACATGGCTGAGCGGAGTGAAAGGTGGCATGGATGCGACGGTGGCTGGAGCCCCGGACAAGCCATGATCTGAAAGGGAGCGCAGATCCATGCCACCGGGATCGGAGCAGCAGGAACACCGGCTTGCCCAAGGAGCCGGAAGGCGACGCAGCTCCCGAAGCGTGCCAGAGGCGAAGATGCGCCGAGATGGACGGCCCACCAAAGGTACCGATAGGGCGTGGTGAGGTGGAGATGCCGAGGAACCAGCGAGCCAAGGGAGCCGGAAAGTGCAGCTCCCAGGGAGCGCCGGCGGCCAGGAGCACAGGAGGAGGCGCATGCCCATGCCCACCGGGCTGAAGCCGTTCCTACCAGGTGGAAGATGAAGGGGACTCGCGCACAACCAAAATCTGGACGACGCGTAGCAAAAAGCCGCCACCGGCCACTGGGCCGCCCCAAGAGCACCACAGCCAGCCGGAGTAGACCCCCAAAGCGGATCCGGGGCCAGACGGAGCTGTCGCAGGGAGCCGCAGCCCCCCCCCCCCCCCCCCCCCCCCCCCCCCCCCCCCCCCCCCCCCCCCCCCCCCCCCCCCCCCCCCGGCTCCGGCACCACCAATGAGCCAGAGTCGCATGGGAGGACGCACGCACCACCGGTGGAGGCCGCTGCCGCCGCAAGCACTAGATCCGAGGGAGGGGACGGAGGAAGATGGTTGGTGGAGAGGAAAGGCCCCTCCGCCGCCATCCCAGGGTCCGACGCGGCTTTGTCGGCCGGCCCTCCGACGACGGCGACGCGAGGGTGGGCGGGAAGGCGGGGCCTGGGCCGACGGTGGCTAGGGTTTCCCCCGAGTTGCCCGGCACGGGCGACACGGGGTCAGGAGAGGGGCGCGAAACCTCCTTCCTCATTTTTTGTTTTCAGTTGTAACGTATTGGGGATGTCATGTACGTAGTACTCCGGTCCGTGGTGTCTAGTCAAGCTGCTAGGGGGAGGGGACAGGGGATGGGCAGCTGGAAAATGGTAAAAACACTGACTAGGCTGTCTCCTCAACCTGGCGCGGCACCTGTGCACATCCGGAGCCCAACCTCGAAATGTCCGATTTGTGATGGCCACACAGGTGAACGTCAGCCCCGATCGTGACCAATCTTACCACTCCCATGCGACCTCCTTTAGTGTACACACGTACGTACCTCCCATTATTCCTGGGTGGCGATAAGGACACAAGACCAAGGTGTCAACTGTCAAAGAAGGCAAATGCTGCTGTTGCTCAGCTCTAAATAAACTAGTATCCACATCATGCCATCAATTTTCCTGCTAAAAACAACTACTCGGCCGAGGGCGGATCTTCTTTTTCGTTCAAGTGTAAGACGCCAACATATATTCATCATCAGCTGCAGACTAGTGGCGGAGGAGTAGCCCAGCTTTGCAGCCGCAGCAAGGGAGGGGGATTACTCCCATGATAAATACGTCCATCCACCGGGAGCTCGGCCAAATGAATTCAATTCAATTGACGCGCACAGGATATGAAACATTTAAGGGAAATAATGAAGGCGCGCCAGCAATGAATCGGAGTAAATGGGAACCTGAATTTGCTGTAGTAGGTGTACCACCACTCGCACAGGCCACATCACGATCGACCAGCCAGCGATTCATTAATTAATCGTTTTTAGCGTGGTACACTAGCAAAATGGTTCTCCGTGTTCCAAATGCAACCTTCAAATCAAAAGTGTAGTACGTACTGTAATTGGGGCTCCATCTCTAGTATTTCTCCTTTTTGACACTGCTAGCACTGTTATTATTTATTTCCCGCAAGAAAAGTGTGACTGTTATTTTGATTCCGTGCCTCAGAGATGAAAAGCTGATCCGAATAATTCAAGGTTCCAGAAGTGGCGGTACTCCTGCTCGGCTATTCATGCGGAGTACCATCTCTTTTTTTGTCAAGTGAGTGATCTAGTCCTGCCGTACGACTAGCAGTGGCAACTATTCATGGGAGTAGAAAGTCAATGCACATCGCACCCCGTGAGTGTGCGCTTCACGTCATGATGCTACTAGTTCAAGTTGCTAGTCCAGCACGCCTCCTGATGGGGAGCAAAGCATCATAGTATTAACCTAACTGAATCAACGTCCGGAAATAAAGATGGATGGTTAAGCCAGATAGGTGGTCAAGTCAACAGTCGTATCGCTCCACAGCTGACTTGATCGAACCAATTGACAATTGGGCAAGACGATTAGTAGTTTAATGGCGGCGTTACGCCCCGAGAGATCATCATGGAATCTCAGGTTTGGAAGCACCATGCATCGATGTCCATGCATCGATCCATGGAAATGGGTGCAGGTCTGCGTTGCTCCGCTGGCTGGCAGATGATGCGATGAGGCTGGTTGTAATGGGGAATATCATATACTAGTATCATGCATAAGATATTAGTATATATGATACTACATCCCTAATGCATAGTATCATATATTGGTATCATGGAGAAATACTCAAGTCTCTCTTTCTTCATTTAATTCTATGCCACCTCATCAAAACTGCTTAGTTGACATGCATGATACTATACCTATAAGGTTGGTCATAATGGGCAAGAATATAAGCTAGTAACTTACACACTTCCCTAGACTATGTTACTACCTCCATAGTGGGTAGGAACATCTATGTAGTGTCATGCAACGATGTATTTATTAGGTTATAGACTCATTGTTTCTTGAAGTGTGTGATGTTCCGGTAACTTAGCTAGTTACCACAAGCACCTCTCTCTTCATTAAATATGTGCCACATAAGCAAAGTTGTATTGAAATGTGTGATGTTACTCCTAAGTTCCTCCTCATTGTGACCATTACAGGCAGCGTGAAGAGACGAGGAGGAGAGGCATAGAAGGAAGTGGTGAGTTCGATCTTCGGGTTTGGGATCCCGATGCCATTTGGGACACAGCGGCAATTTAATGTCGGCTCGTTGCTTTCCAGGTTTCCGGCCTCGGATCTCTCGTCTCATCCCGGGGCAGGATCCATCCATCCGGCCCATCATCAGTCGTACTCAGTCCAATCGGAAGCCCAAAGCCAGGTTAAATTATGGTTGCACACGCGCAGCAAAAGAAAAAAATCATAAACAATTATTAAGTAGGAGTAGGTGTAGATTTGATCACTGCGGATTCCAATGAGCTTTTGGCCACTGGGTGCAGCCAGGTGACAGATGATAGCATGGACTATCTTTAACCGATGGGAGTAAGTGTATAGACACTGTTGCCTGTTTTTCGCCGGATGTGGCATCTTAGACTTATGCGTTTTGCTTCAGTTTAGATCGTTTTGTAAGCCTTCGATGGTTCTCAGACTTTGTGTTTGTACTTGCATTTAATAAAAATTACTGCATGCATCATTCTGATGCAGACGCCGAGGTTTCCTTTCTTTTCAAAAAAATGATCTCTTTTCTTTGTTTAGTCAGCACTCAGCACACAAATTAGGCTTTGTTCAACTGTTAAGCACAGTGCAGAAACAGTGGAGCTGTGGAGGGCAGAGAACGCCACAGTGCTGCGGACGGAGAACGGGGAGGAAAAGTCAACAGAGCAGGCCCGACCCGTTACGCCGTGCTGCAGCTACATAAATGGCTCCAGCTGTACTCGCCCTCGCCCTCGCCCTCGGCCGAGGGAGGGAGAGGGAGAGCGATGAGCAACAGTAGGACAGCCAGCCGAGGGCGACCTCGAAGACGGCGGGCCCCTTTTCAATACTCCCTCCCTCCTCCGGCCCTTAACTCGCATCGGTTATCGCCCACACTGTACCGGCACTGTACCACGCCATACGAGTACGAAAGAGAGTGACGAGTAGAGCTGTAGAGCGAGAGAGAGGGAGGGAGCGAGGGGTAGACGTAACGCGAATCCAACGAGGCCATAGATCGCCCGCCCGCTGCCATGCCCATGCGTGCGCTATAGTCGGAGAGAGAGAGAGGGGGGGAGTTAAGGAAGGCGGGCAGGTGCAGCAATGGTGGATGCCTCCTGATTGCTGACTCCGAGAACTCCAGCGGGGCGGGGAAAGCTCTCCTCTCCTCTCTCTCTTCTCTTCTCTTCTTCCAACTAGCTAGCTCCCTCTCCTTCCCTTCCCTGGCTCCTGAGCTGTATGCTCTGTGCATGTTTACTGCTTCTGCTTCGCCAGGACCAGAGAGGTTACTGCTTCGTACCGCGCCCCCGCTGGCTGGCTTCCCTATCTCCATGCCCTGCCCTGCCCTGCTGCCGCTTCTTCTTTCCTCTTGCGCGCCTCTAGTGGCACCGCAGAGCTTGGCGTAGCAGGCGCGACGCGAGGGCAGGCGTCTGTCTATATAGCGCGCGCCTGGTGCTGCTAGCACTAGACCTCGATCGTAGCACCGCTCGCTTACTTCTGCAAGTCGCCGGCCGGATTGGGGTTGCGCGCGCTCGAAGCAAACGACGTGCCGGGAAGAGACCGAAGACTAGGAGGCAGGCGCCGGGAAGCCGGGGGCCATGGACTTCGGCGACGACCTCGTGCCGGGCTCCGACGCCCACCGCCGCAAGAAGCGCTACCACCGCCACACCCCGCGCCAGATTCAGCAGCTCGAGGCGTACGCTCGCTTCCACTCATGAATTCAACTGATTTCTCTCTCCATCTTCGTCTCTTGCTCATCTTCTGTTCTGTCATTCTGTGTGTGCGTGGGTGCGCAGGATGTTCAAGGAGTGCCCGCACCCGGACGAGAACCAGCGGCTGCACCTCAGCCGGGAGCTGGGGCTGGAGCCCAGGCAGATCAAGTTCTGGTTCCAGAACCGCCGGACTCAGATGAAGGTACGTACCCATCCCATCATCCATGTCTGCAACCCATCTTTTTCACCCTCCTTCTTTCGGAGCGAGATGATTCCCGATCCCTCTTCGTGTTTCGCTGAGCGAGACGGCCGGCAATTAAGCCAAATTAATTCCTTCCATGTGTGTCGCTTCTAATTTTGGCTTGGCTTGGCGGCGACGCGATCGCAGGCGCAGCACGAGCGCGCCGACAACTGCTTCCTCCGCGCGGAGAACGACAAGATCCGCTGCGAGAACATCGCCATGCGCGAGGCGCTCAAGAACGTCATCTGCCCCACCTGCGGCGGCCCGCACTCCGGCGCCGACGACTACTTCGACGAGCACAAGCTCCGCATGGAGAACGCCCACCTCAAAGAAGAGGCAAGCATAGCACGCCGCCTACCTGCCTCTCCGCCTCCTGCATTTGCTTGCCCCGCCGCGATTTGCGCTGACACCACGATCGCCATGGTGGTTTTGGTTGGGTGCAGCTTGACCGGGTATCCAGCCTCACGTCCAAGTACCTGGGGCGGCCCATCACCCAGCTCCCGTCAATGCAGCCGCTCTCCATGTCGTCGCTGGAGCTCTCCGTCGGCGGGCTCGGCAGCCCGGTCGCGCTCGGCCCGGTGCTGGACCTGGACCCGCTCGGCGGGAGCTCGCCTTTCCAGCTCCCGGCGCCCGTGTCGGAGATGGAGCGGCCGATGATGGCCGAGATGGCGACGCGGGCCATGGACGAGTTCATCAGGCTGGCGCAGGCCGGCGAGCACCTCTGGGTCAAGGCCGCCGGCGGCCGGGAGGTGCTCAATGTCGACACGTACGACAGCATCTTCGCCAAGCCCGGGAGCAGCTCGTTCCGCGGCCCGGACGTGCACGTCGAGGGCTCCCGCGACTCGTGCCTCGTGCTCACCAGCGCCATCGCCCTCGTCGACACATTCATGGACTCGGTGAGATTTCGTTGCATTTTGACATCCATTTATCCATGGAATCGTTTGCGTGACGTGCACTGATGACCAATTGACCATTGTTGCGTATGTCTCCAGAGCAAGTGGACGGAGTTCTTCCCGACCATCGTGACCAGAGCGCGCACGATCGACGTTCTCGTGAACGGCATGGCCGGCCGGAGCGAGTCTTTGGTGCTGGTAAGGCCAGACCAGCGCCGTGTCCATTTTGCACGGGTGGATTGCTCCTTTAATTTAGTCATGTCATTAGGCGCACATGGACGAACACTTTACATTTTTTTACCGGTGTGGCGCCGCAGATGTACGAGGAGCTGCACGTGATGTCGCCGGTCGTCCCGACGCGCGAGTTTTGCTTCCTCCGCTACTGCCGGCAGATCGAGCAGGGCCTGTGGGCGATCGCCGACGTCTCGGTCGACTTGCAGCGGGACGCACGCTACGGCACACCGCCGGCCCGCTCGCGCCGGCTCCCCTCGGGCTGCCTCATCGCCGATATGTCCAATGGCTACTCCAAGGTATGCACGCCGCCGCCGGCGGCTTAGTTCACCACCATGTACTTTGCCGCATTGCGATCGGTTGTGCCATGATTCATGACGTGTGTGGAATTGTTCGTTTTGTCAGGTGACCTGGGTCGAACACATGGAGACGGAGGACAAGACCGCCATCAACCAGCTCTACCGCGACCTCGTCCTGAGCGGCGCGGCGTTCGGGGCGCACCGGTGGCTGGCGGCGCTGCAGAGGGCGTGCGAGCGGCACGCGTGCCTCGTGACGCCGCCGCACAGGGACATCGCCGGTGTGACCTTGGAGGGCAAGAGGAGCATGATGAGGCTGTCGCAGCGGATGGTGGGCAGCTTCTGCGCCAGCCTGAGCGCGTCGCAGCAGCACCGGTGGACGACGCTGTCGGGGCCGGGCGCGGGCGTGGACGACGCGGCGGGCGTGCGCGTCATGGTGCACCGCAGCACGGACCCCGGGCAGCCCAGCGGCGTGGTGCTCAGCGCCGCCACCTCCATCTGGCTCCCCGTGTCCTGCGACAGGGTGTTCGCCTTCGTGCGCGACGAGAACACGCGCTCCCAGTGGGACGTGCTGTCGCATGGCAACCCGGTGCAGGAGGTGTCGCGCATCCCCAACGGCTCGCATCCGGGCAACTCCATCTCCTTGCTCAGAGTAAGCATCGCGTAGCTAGCTCGTAGCTTTGCCAATGGCAGACGTAGGTGTTAACTTAACGAGGTGTTGGACGGAATGCAGGGCCTGAACGCGAGCCAGAACAGCATGCTGATCCTGCAGGAGAGCTGCGCGGACGCGTCGGGGTCGCTGGTGGTGTACGCGCCGATCGACCTCCCGGCGGCGAACGTGGTGATGAGCGGCGAGGACCCGTCGGCGATCCCGCTGCTGCCGTCCGGGTTCACCATCCTGCCCGACGGCCGCGCGTCCAGCAGCACGGGGTCGGTGGTGACGGTGGCGTTCCAGATCCTGGTGAGCAGCCTGCCGTCGTCGCGGCTGAACGCGGAGTCAGTGGCCACGGTCAACAGCCTCATCGGCACCACTGTGGAGCAAATCAAGGCGGCCCTGAACTGCGGCAGCAGCCATTGATGAGGGGGCGCTCCGCCTGCCCTCCGTCAGCGGGAGCGAGTAAGAGCTCCTCCCCCGCCATTCATTCCCATTCAAGGCGAACCGGGGTTTTGGTTGGTTGGAGCCTTGAATGCCCCGCGCATTCATGGAGGCGGAGGAGCCGCGCCGTGGTGGTGGTGGTGGTGGTGTCGCTCGGCTGGGGTTCATCCTCTGCCGCCGCCGCTGTCACCGCGCCGTCCGGTCGCTGGATGGGCGCCCACTCGCCCACGCCGTCGTCGCCTTCTTCCACGTTTGGTTAGGTACCTAGTGAGTCTCGTCTAGCTATGATCATCTCTTGGTTTGCAGGGTTACTTACGTTTGGAGTTTGCATGCATGCATGCACGCATGCACGTCTCGATCTCGAAGTTGGAGGCTTTGCATGAACCCGAAGGAGTCAAGAACGCACCATGCTTGTCCCGTTCCTCTCGCCGCGGCCCCGTACTATCATCTTCTTTCTTTCTTTCTTTTTCGCTATTTTCTTCTTCTTCTTCTCCCCTTTTGATCTCATCCATGGTGTAGCCGCAGCAGAGGATGAATGGTTCGGGTATTGACTTCTGTCCATCAATGTAAAAGCCTCCAATCAATTAATGAACATTCAGGTTTTCCTTTGCCCATGATAGTATCCCCAAGTCTCTTCAGAACTGGTACTGGTACAAACGTGTATAAAGCTGGCGCTGTGAAGTCGATCTCTTTCGCTCATCATTGCCTAGTATGTGACCTGCTCGCTGCATTTGCTCCTCCTGACCCCTGTGATATGTTGCACAGTGGCGGTAGTTACTCGTTTCTGTCCGACTATGAGACGAGAGCGAGTGAGACGGACGGACGGACGTACGTACGTACGCTTGTGGTGGTGTTCGGACTTGAAGGAGAGCCCGCAGAGCTAGCGCAGGCTGTAATGCGGTGTGGGGCTGGTGGCCAACGCGTCGCAGCATGCATTTGCGTCTGCATGGCCATGGCCATGGCGCCCCTTCAATTTGCCCTATTAATATGGGTCGTTGGGTCGAGCTGGAGTTGCCATGCATGCATTGATGCGTACACGGTACACCACCCCTGGCCAGAAGCAAATGCTGCTGGGAGAGCCAGCCAGCTCGATCTTTCAATTCCGTCGATGCATCGTGCATGCAGTGGTCTTTGCTGCACCGGTGCCGTGATGTTTCCTGCACGCGACGGCATTTCTCGGAGGGAAAAATGGTTGGGCCAACAGGATCAGGGCTAATAATTCCATGCAAATCCTTCTCGTCCTTGTGTTAGTCTGTTGTGTGGCTACGTGTGTAGCACGTGTTGCTTCGGGGCAGCTTTTGGTGCCATTGATGTAGTACGACGGTATTGAATTTGGGGGAGGGGCCATCACGGCGCCATAGTGCCGCGACAGCGTGGAGCTCGTAATTGCTATATATTACGCCATCGTCTCAGATATTGAAATTGTCGTTGGCAGGTCTTAAGCATCTCCAACAGTCGCTGAACGCGCCGCGTGCTAAAAATTACTTTGCCGCGTGCTATCATTTGGTTTGGCGCGGCGGACAACGCTGGCTTCAGCAGCCGCGTAAAAATGTAGCGCGCGTGACTCTCGCACAAACAACATATGCATTCTAAAACAGAAGCAAAAAGATCAAACACAAACAAAATAAATCAAAAAAAATAGTTCAATTTCGTTATTACAACTCAAACAAACAGTTTATCGTTCAATACAACAAATAGTGCAATAAACACAACAAATAGTTCAACAATACAATATCGAACGCACAAATCATGATACTCTTTGTCGTCCATTTCATACCCACCACTCCTCAATGAGATCCTTCTGAAGATCATCATGCGCCGCGGGACGTCAAATGGCATGATAGGAGGCAACAAAACGGGTCACCCTTTCAGCCCTCCGTCACACTCGCACGGGATGTCCCAAGAGCTCATACCGAGAGTAGTCTACATCTTGGCCACGCTCATTCTCGATGATCATGTTATGCATGATCACACAAGCGTGCATGATGTACCAAAGCATTTTTTTATCCCAAAATCTAGCCGGTCCTCTCACAATAGCAAAATTGGGCTTGCAAAATCCCAAAAGCTCTCTCCACATCTTTTCTAGCCGTTGCCTGAGCATTGTGGAAATCAAGATTTTTCTTACCTTCCGGCTTTTTCAACGGCTTCACAAAGGTTTGACATTTTGGATAGATGCCATCCGCTAGATAATAGCCATAGTTATATGTACGACCATTTGCTACAAACTACACTGGTGGCAAATCACCATTTGCAATCTTATTCATTAGTGGTGACCGGTTGACAATATTGATGTCATTCAAAGATCTAGGCATTCCAAAGAATGCATGCCAAATCCAAGTCTCTTGATCGGCCACCGCTTCAAGGATTATAGTGGAATCCTTTTTTCGGACGTGGAATTGCCCATGCCATGCCTTTAGACAATTTTTCCAACTCCAATGCATGCAATCTATTGAGCCAAGTATACCAGAAAAGCTGCGAGCTTTGTCCATCTCCAATAGCCTTGCGGCGTCTTCAGCATTGGGAGATCTCAAATACTCATGGCTAAACACTTGCACAATTCCGACTACGAAGCGCTTGACACACATGATGGCTTGGCTCTCACCCATAGCCAAGTGATCACCAACTAAATCAGCCGGGATACTGTATGCCAACATACGCAAAGCGGCTGTCACCTTCTAAAAGGTGCTATGCCCAAGCTCTCCGGCGGCATTCCTCCTTTGTTGAAAAAATCGGTCATGGCTCGCTAGTTTATCTGCAATGCGCCTGAACAACTTGGTGCTCATCCTAAATCGGCGACAAAAATACGACTCAGGGTATGTGGGATTCTCCGCAAAATAATGCCTGATCAATCTGTTGTGGGCATCGATCCTATCCCTCCAAATTTTCTGCCGACCCATAACCGAACCACCGTGCTTCGGTTTTTTATTGATGTGCATAGCTAGGATCATTGCAAGATCTTCCTCCTCTTCCATATCAAATTCTTCTTTGAAAGAATCATACGACGAACTCATCTACAATGTTCAATACTATGCTATAAAAACTACAATCAACATGCACCAAATTCATGAAGTTTGAGCAACACATACCTTGCAGGCGCCGAGCGGCAGCGAGCGCTGTTCGTCGGAGGACGGACGCACGCGAGGGGCGGCGGTGACTAGAGGGGGGCATAGGAGCCGCCGCGGCGCGGGGATAGGCCGGGGAAGCGCCGGAATGGTCGCCCGGTGGCGCGGGAGGCGGCGGCGCCGTGGCTAGAGGGGGGGGGGTGAGTTGCGAGCGAGCGCGCGAGAGTCCGGCACGGGGGAGCGGGCACAACAAATAAGCGGCGCATGATGGAGTTTCGGCCCGCGCGCTGAACTAGATATGCCGCGCGCGCAGTTTTTGCGCGCCCGCTAGAGCCACTATACCGGTTGCGCGCGCTAAAATGGGCAATTTTGCGGCGCGATGCTTGTTTGACGTGGCTGTTGGAGATGCTCTAAGTGCCGGGGATTGCAAATGCATCTACGCTCTGTCAAGTAGCAAAGGAAGCTTAGGGCATCTTCAGCTTAGACCCTTTGAACCACCTGCATTCGTTAGTACTACATGATCCAGACTTGTTTATCATCTAACACGGTTCTGTATCCGTCTGCTAGTCAGCCTAAACGTCCTTTTTCCCTCGAACCGGAGGCAAACCGAGAGGGGCTTAGCGGGCGTCCGGACAGTTGTAGCGCATGCATCCGACAACCCTGGCACACCCAAAACCCTATCCCTCGCTCGTGTCCTTTCCCGCCCGAAGCATTCAACGCCGCTCCAGAGCGTCAACATCACATTCGTGATGGTGCAGAGCGGATGCGATCTTTCACTCGAGCCGACATTGAAACGGCGTGCAGGTCGAAAGCGCCACCCATGCCGCTTCCCAGTGCATGCGCCTTCTCTTCGCATTCAGACGACACTCGTCCTTCCGCCTCCCTCCATTAAGCATGTGCGGTTGCCGAGAAACCTACTCCGACATCCGCATGCGAATGTCACCCGTCCGTTCGTCTGTCGGCCACCATTAACCACCTCGCCGCTTGGCCTACCATCCGCCCTCCCGACATTTAATGGGTACATGTTGGAAGAATTCAATATAGTAGAAGATATTAAAAAGTTGGTTTTCTCAGTAGGCCATAATAAAGCCCCTTGAAATCTTATACTTATTTTGCTAAAAACTGAATGTTAAAATTTTAGTTAATGATACTGTTGTTAAGCTCCCAAAATTGGATGGGGTTGAGATTATAAAAATGTATAGGCCATGTGTTTTCTTAATGCTAGTCGTAAGAGCATCTACAACTCGGTGCCCTATATCCATCTTATACGCCCGAACAGGCCATCTGGTCACTGACCGATCACAAAATACGGACCCAATCGGAGCTCTCAAACAGGCCTCAAACGCCCGAGCTGATCGACACCCTTCATATCCGTCCCAAATGTAGGGAGGATATGAGGCAGCCCGGGCACGTCAGCCTGGCCCACCGTTGGCCCACCTCGACTCCACAAAAACCCCCGTTCGGCAGAAACCCTAGCTCACTCTGCTCCGCTCCGCTCCCTCCCCTCCCCTCACCGACGCTCCCATTTCCCCAATATGCCAAATCCCTAGCACCGACGAGCATGTCCAACACTGGTAGCCACTCTGATGGCAGCTTCGGAGACGAGGAGGAGCTGGTGCTCCGTATCGCGCTCGAACACTCGTGGGTCGATACGGGCGACAACTCCGGGTCCGGTGCGACGCCCCCTGTCGCCTGTCGCAGCAGCGTCGATGCCGGCGCCGACCCTTCCCGCCTTGCGTGCGAATCTACGAGGCCTGCCCGATCTGCTCCTCCCACCCGACGGCCTCCTCCACCTCCGGCCACTGCTCCGCACGTGCAGCGCTGGGTTCTAGTGCCAGCTCAGCCGACACCACGGATGCAGACTTCGGAGTCGGAGGCACGAGCTGCCCACCGCAAGAGGCAGAGGGGAAGCGAGATGGCGGGCGGGTCGGACAGGTCTGCGCAGTCCACCCGCTAGCGCCAGGTGCCCAACGAGGAGGACCGTCTCTTTGCGTGGGCGTGCCGCCGGTCACTGACTGAGGCAGAGACGAAGGCCCGATGGCTCCGAAGGCTCAACACCAAGCAGCTCTGGCTCGACATTGAGCAATCTGAGCGGTAGGCGATGAAGGCAGCGAGGGAGGCGGCGAGAGTGGCCAAGCTCAAGCACAAGCAAGACCGCGTCGTCTAGCGCTTTCAAGGCTTCATGGTCATCTCCGATTCCTCCTCCTCCGAAGGGTCTGACGGCTCCGACATGGACCCACCTCCTGTCGCGGACTCCTACAGCTGCGCCGGCGACTGGAAGGGCAATGGCCGGCGAGGAAGTAGTGAAGATATGTCTTTATTTCAAGTTTTTAGCTGTAGTTTGAACTTTTCCGCCATATTGTGTGTATTATGTGAACTTTGGCTATCTTTCGATGAACCGATTGTGCATTTGTATGCCCGCTCATGATCTACGTAGTTTTTTATCAACGTTGCATGGTTTAATATGAATATAGGGGACGAAATATAAGATACGTGGGTGTGAAGACGCAGATATAGGGAGTGCCTGGTCAGTGCCCGCGGACGCACCTGAGCGCGTCCGTGGGCGTTTGAGGGGCCGCATTTGTTGAGTCCGGCTGTAGATGCTCTAAGCTACTAACTAAAGGGACAAATACTAGAACGGGAGTATGAGCTCAGAGTATCATTGATACTACTCAAGTAGCCTTCAGGAAAGGATGGTACATTACGGAAGGTGTCCTAGTTCTGAATGAAATCATGGATAATGTCTATAGAAACATAAATATGATGTTCTGTTTAAAGTGGATATGATAATTAATCTCATAAATATGATCTTTGCGGAGCACATGGAAAAGATAACTTATTCTTGTTTTGCTTACTTGCAACTAAGTATGTGCAAAGTTATATTTCCTATTTATTAAGCTCATAGAGCTAGCTAGCCTCATGAACATTTAAGCACCTCAGATGCTAGGATGGTTGTCTTTTCCTTTATGTAAAAATTAGAATCAATGTGCCTAGGTCTTCGTCGCTTCAGTAGCTTAGATACAAACACAATATGAATAGGATCATTTGCAAACAGTTCAAGAACAAGAACACCTCAAATAGTTCACTTATCTTCCGGCTGTAGTTCGTCACTGTGTGAATGGTGCAACGTGTCATCTAGGTGAACTATTTGAATTCCCAGTCACTGCTATTGGTATTAAGTGAAGCCTAAATGGAGTATACAAGCAAAGGTGACCATAGGGAAAACAAGTCTACGTTCTAGTTATAACTCGGGCATCCTACTCGCAAACCTTACCAATTGCGCCTCCCCCCCCCCATCAGGTTCTGGTTAGCTGTCCGGACCGATTAGTTGTGCGTGGGCATGCCATGGTTGTCTGTTGGAAAGAATGAGTGCCCTGGATCTTGAATAGAGCACGATGATGTGACGTGTGGGAAAGGAGCAGTTGACTCGGGAAACCCCAGTTCGGAATGACTGCGTAGCAGCACAATGGGGCAGCCAGTCTCCAAAGCCACCTCGCAAAGTCTATTATTTCTCTTACATTTCCGTTTTCATTTGTTCGTTTACATCTGATCATTTGTATCATTCCCGTATGTATTCTTAATCATGTTAATGGTTACCGGGGTTGATTTATAGAATGAACATTTGTTAGACGTGTTGCCCATAGTGCCGCTTAACTTTCTGGCTGCAGTTTCAAATAGTTCACTTGAATTCTCTAGTCGACTGACTGCAGTTCCAACGTTTGACCAAATTAGCCTGAGTTGTTCTTTTGGCATGTTCACCCTTGTCATCCCTGTTCGGTGTGACAAGGTTTGTTTCATTTTCTTGGCTGCTCTGTTGTTTATTTTGCTTCTATTACTTTTGACTCCCTTGTATTATTGCACACATGCATCGTGTTTTACCGTTCTTTGGTTAGATTTTTATGCAATGTTATTGATTTATGTGTATAGGAAAATAATTCATAGCATAGGCATGGTAGGGTGGTTCCATCCGGCCAGGGCCGGTCGCTCAGCCTAATTGTCGTGTCAATAGAAAGACCGACCACACACCTCTACGCTTCATGACCTGAAACACGGAAACCTCCTACTCGGAACAAAAAATACGACTCGAGACCATCATCTTTCCCATTTGAGCCTACGCCGGCATTCTCAATTGAGCTACCACCCGTCGCACCATTGGCACAGAGACCAACTGCAACCAGAACTTTAGTGAAATGTTTGAAATATAAGATGGAAGTTAAGTGAACTGTTTAGATAACCCTACAGACGTGCCAATAGAAAGGCTGGCCACATTTCGTCCTATGGATGCCACGATCTATCCGGCTGGCACTGGATGTTGTGCTTGGGATGCCTGCCCTTACTTTGGGCGTTGCGACCTAGTCGGCTAAGGTGCGCCCTGCACGTGCTTGTTGATAACGCTTTTGCTTAGACCGTGCATTTCCTAGTCGGTTTGTATGGTTTTGTTTTGCCCGTGGCGTGCAAGAATGGTGGCTTAGAAGAAGGTTTGTGTCTAACTACGGCCAGTATGAACAAATTGTTTCTATGATCGAGGGGTAGTTTCCCCAATCATCACGTATTCATGCTTAGATACCTTGAATCATAGGACAAACCTGAAAAAGCAATGTTTCTGGCTATTATCACATAATGGCCAATAAGAGATACATTACATAATGATTCAATCAATGTAATGAAGGGGCATGACAAACGGTGTGTCGACACCTTGTTTATCGTCGTCCTCATCATCGTCTTCTTCATCCCTCTTCCTCCTCAACGAACCTTTGCATGTCTCGAACCTTTGGCGAGGGTTCTCGATTTATTCATTCTAATGCCTATGGGGATGATTTATACAACGGACGTTTGTTAGACGTGTTGCCCACAATGGTGCAAAACTTCCCGGCTACGGTTTCAATTGGTTCACTTAACTTTTGGTCTGTAGTTTGTCTCCGTGTTAATGGCGTAATGGATCATCTATTATATCAAAACAATGAAGTAGATTTAGCTTCACAAGATTACTAGCAACACGGTCTACTCCATGTCCTCAAGAACGTAACGGACTACTTACGTCAAAGAAAGGCATGTGCAACAATTTTGATAAAATAATACATGGGTGACAATCATCGTTGTCGATCCTTAGTAAATGCAGTATGAACGTTTTCATTTTTAGGTGATTCACAAAATATCCTTTAGGTTTGTTCATAGGTTGTTTTGCGCTATCTTATGGCTTATATTTTAGCTTTGATTCGTTCATTCACATCTGGATCATTTATATCACTCCCAACACATTCTTATTCATGCTAATGGCCTTTCAGGAATGATTTATAGAATGAACATTTGTTAGACATGCTGGCCATAGCGTTGCTTAACTTTTTGGTTGCAGTTTCACTTACTTCGCTTAACTTCTGGATTGCCGTATCATATTATCAAAAGACGCAAAAGAAAGCTATGTGCAATGATCATTGTAAAGGCAAAGAGAAACACAGTATGAACATTATCATTTGCAGTCATCTGAGGAAAAAAATCCTCCAAATAGTTCACTTAGCTTTTGGACTGCAGTTGGTCTCTGCGGCAGTTGGCTCAATGTGCCATCTAGTTATGTATTTGGTTATGGAGATTGAAGAATGGAAGAGGTGTGTGGCACGATGTTCTTAAGAACATCCCACTTACTCAAGAAAAAACTAAAGATAGTCACTCCAAGTTATGACCAAAGCTTATGGACATCGAGACATTTCCTATTCTTTTGCAAAAGAAAATGGGGAATGGCAAAATGGCCATATTTTGGAAGATAGGTGGATTGGAAAAGAACTATACTTTCTCCAGACTATATTTCGTATTTCGTTACTTCTCCCATGATATGAAAATTCATATTATGCTGACTAAAAGATATGAACTGTCTATGTTTTATAAGAATGATTTAGGGGGAATACAAAGATGTGATCAGTATGGTTGATCAACTAATCAGTAAGGTGAGCATGGTGGGGGATCCTGATTCCTAGTGAATATTCTTACACCCAAATGGAAATTTAGCATTAGATTTTTTATATGTAGCTTAACTCTATGCTTCTTGCCTCCCTCGAAAAATAAATAGTGTTTTTTTTTCAAAATTCAACCTAGGATTAAAGTCTTTGGTTGAATTTGGCTTCATATATGCATTCTAATCAGAGAAGTCTTGAATCATAGCGGTGGGAATGTTGATAATGAATGTTTGTTTTGGTGTGCTGACAAAATTATTGACCACCTCTTCTGTTCATCTCATACTACACGATACATTTGGGGGGAGGGGGATACGATGTGCCTTTGGTATTTTTTTAGTCTTTGAGCTAGCCTTTTGACTCATGGTGTCGTGAGTTTAAATGTGAAAGGAGAATATGTTTCACTAGGATGTGCTTGTTTTCATGGGAGTTTTTTTTTCTTCTGATCCAACAACCATTATTCATAGCATTTTCTTCTTGATTCTCTTCCCAGTCAAATTGCAAAAGAAAAATAACCAGTAGATTTTTCAAGTAGGATCCAGAAGACTCGGGGAGGTACCCGCAAAGGTGTTTGATCGAGCAAAAGGATGGGCTCCTATGTTGATGCTTTGTCTTCCCTTGAATTGCTTTGGGTTCCTACCTATAAATCATGCCTCAGAATGGTTAGTTGGTTATGCATGTTTTTGCGGCTTAGCACTCTTTTTTGCCCTGAGTGGTGTTAGTGACCACTGACAAGTAAAAGAAGGAGCAGTATTAACCATCCTAGTCCTTGCATGGCAGGATTCCTTTCATTTAACTTTTCATTCCTACAATGAAATCAAGGTGAAAACCCTTTTCTCCAAAGAAGTCGAAAACTAAGAAAATTATTAATAAATTAAAATGTTGGTTTTCTCGGTAGTCCATAATAAAGCCCTTGTAAAATGGTTTCCAATTGAGTTTTGCAGGCACTACCAACAAATTATTAAAGGGTATGTTAAAAGAATCTTCTATTGTGCTTAAGGAAACTGCATGTTAAAAGATCAATGATACTATCATTAAGCTCCCAAAAGTGGATGGGGTTGAGTTTATAAAAAAGTTTAGGTATGTGTGTTTTCTTAATGCCAGCCTTAAGCTAGTAACTAAAGGGGCAAATACTAGGATGGAAGTATGCGTTCAGATTATCGATGATACTACACAAGTAGCCTTCTTGAAAGGAAGGTATATGGGGAAGGTGTTCTAATTATGAATGAAATCATGCATGATGTCTATTGAAAAATATATTTGATGTTTTGTTTAAAGCAGATTATGATAATTTCTTACAAAAAAATCTTTCAAGCAAAAGGTTCCTCTGATAAAGTAAGTGATATAATACTGAGTTTAATGGTTGATGGTGAAGTGTCTGTCAAAGTGAGTGATGAGTAGGCCCATATCTTATAAGGAAGTATGGCATGGAGATCACATGTCCCCACTCCTTTTTAATATAGCAATATATGCTCTGTTCTTTTTGATTACCAAAGCTCAAATTGATGGTATTCTAGTACAAATGGAAACTCATCAACGACTAGGAGGCATTGCTATCCCTCAATACGTAGTTGGCACACTCTCCCCGCCGGAGGATGGTCAGGAGAGTTATATAAATTTGGATTTTATTCTATGTTTATTAGAGAAAATGTATGAGTTTGCTATCAATTTGGAAAGTCAAATGCAGACTAAGGCATAGCCTAGTGGTGGAAACGAGCCGATGCCTTCCCACCCACACAGGTTCAAAGCATGGTACTTGCAGTTTGGATTTGTTGCACCAATTATACTGTAGGGGCCTCCCTGCTTATAGTTTTTCTGTCAAAAAAGGGAAGTCAAACATGATCACTTTCAATATGTTTTTTTTCCTGCAAGTTGGAATCCCCTCCCATTTCTTGTTTTGACATCCCTATAGATTCTAATGACTTTGAATGATGCCTACTTAGAATATAAGATGGAAAATAAGCTAGGATGTAGGCATGGCAAGTTACTTTTTTGGGAGGTAGATCTATCCTTTTAAACCCACATCTTAGCAAAAAGCCAGTCTACGTGATGTATTTTCATGGACTACCTAAAGTAGTGCAAAAGGATACAGTTTATCTAGGAAAAGGATTCTATGTCAAGAAAATATAGAGTGTAGAAACATGCACTTAGTTAACTGGGCCACAATTTGTAGGTCAAAAATACTAGGGGGCGTAGGTGTCCTGAATCTTAAGCTTGTGAACATAAGCTTATTAGGTAATTGGTTGTGAGGACTGAAGAATGGAAGAGGAGTGTGGTAAGATGTTCTTAAGAAACCTTATCTTACTCAAGCAAAAGCTAACGCGAGTCACTCCAAGTTATGACCAAAGCTTATGGATGTCAAACACATTTTCTATTCTTTTTGTAAAATAAAAATGGGGGTGGCAAAATGACCATGTTTATGGAAGATAGGTGGACTGGAAAAGAACTCGCTGCCTGTGCTTTCCCTAGACTATATTCCATTACTTTTTCCCATTTCATATTATCCTGAGTAAAAGGTATGAATTGACTAAGTCTTACAAGATTGATTTAGGAGGAGTACATAGACATTATCAACATGCTTGATCAAATAATCAGTAAGGTGAGTTGGTGGAGGATCCTGATTCCTAGGTAATATTCTTGCACCAAAATGGAATTTTAGCGTTAGATTTTTTTTTATATGTGCTTCACTGTATGCTTCTTGCCTCCCCATAAAAGAAACTGTGGAAATAACAAAATTCCACCAGGATTAAAGTCTTTTGTTGACTTTTGCTTCATATATAAGCATTCTACTCAGAGACATCCTAAATCATAGGGGTGGGAATGTTGCTGAACAATGTTTATTTTGTTTTTTGTGACAAAAGTATTGATCGCCTCTTCTGTTCATGTCATACTACACAATACATTGGGTGGGTAGGGGGTAGGGTATGGCCTGCCTTCGATTTTTTTCCCAGTGTTTGGGCTAGCCTTTCTCATTTCAGTGACTCATGGTCTCGTGAGATTAAATGTGATATGAGAAGATGGTTTCACTAGGATATGCTTGTTTTCATGGGATTTTTTCATCTGATCCAACAGGCAACAGCCATTGTTCATAGCATTTGCTACTGGATTCTCTTCCTTCGTCAGACTGTGAAAAACAAATAACCGGCAGGTTCTCAAAGTAGGATCCAGAAGACTCAGGGAGGTGGCTGAGAAGGTGTTTGATCGAGCAAAAATATGGGCTCCTATGCTCATGTTTTCTCTTTCCTTGAATTGCTCTGCCTTTTTTTTTGAAAAGGAGAAAGACCCTGGCCTCTGCATCTGGGTGATACATGTAGCTATATTGCTCTGGCTTCCTACCTATAATCCTGCCTTGGAGTTGTTAGTTGGCTATGCATGTTTTTTACTGCTTAGCGCACTATGTGTGTTTCCCTTCCTCTCCTAGCATAGTGATCGCCATGGGCGGTGTTGGTGACCAGTCAGAAAAAGCAGGAGTACTAACCTTCTTTAGTCCTTGCATGGCAGAATTCCTTTGGTTTAGCTTTTCATTCCTATAAGGGTGAAAACCCTCTTCTCAAAAGATGTAGAAAACAAATGAAAATCCGGCCGCATTATATAAGAGAAACTGAGAAAGGCAACGAACGGACATACTTCACGCCATCAGGTGGGCTCGATAAGGAAGACCGAAACAACTACACATACAATGTGAGTACAACGAGTGATCAGATGGTGCCCTGTAATTTGCTCCAATGCATGAATGGTTTGAAGAGTAGTGTCGGGAGAAAATCGGACTGAAAATATTGTACGTATGGCATCGTTCAAGGAAGATAGATAGGATCACACACACGTACAATTTCTATGCCGGTTCAATTTGAGCAACATATATACATGCATGATTTGCTCATGCATGCATCCAGAGTGTTGATGGTCCTGATCCGTGCATGAAATATGTTGGCTGGATATAGCTATGCATGAGGTCGTACGTACAACGTACTCTGATCCACTCTCTACGTACATAGTACATTGCAAGGTCAATTAAGCGTCCTTAATTAGCAACAAACGAGCTAGCTAGAGCTAGTATGGACCCGTAGACACATCCAGTTCACAAATCCAATGATTTTCAACAAATGATTGCATGCGATTCACATGACATGGTCCCAAATCCCCGATCCACGAAGACGGAAGGCTAGCCATGTATACATACGTGAGACCGGCCGTACGTTACGTACTACCGATCGCAAGGTCAATTAGCTGGCCATGCATGCAAGCCCTTAACTCTGCCCAGCTCATCCTGGGTTTCATCAGCCCTCCCCTCCTGTTCGGTCGATCCAACGATGGATGAACGATGGAGCTGCTGATTATAAATACTGGCACCTACCCGATCGTCCTCGATCGACCCAGGCCAAAACTTAATTGCAAAGGCGCGCAGTAGCCCTAGTTGGCCTGGTCCATGTGATTGATTACCCCATGATGCTATGCTAGCTAGCCAGCCGCGGTGTGGCTTGAGGTGGTACTACGATTGCGTTAATGGTGTGTGTGCTGCTGCATGCAGTCGACGAGTGCGCGCAGCTGCTAGTGCTAGCTCTGCAACGTGGTGGCGAATTCAGTCGGTACTGGTGGCGCACGGTCGTCGGCAGTCGGAAAACAACCGTGAACAATGTTTTGAATGGTGAAAAAGAATGAGATGGGATAATTAGAGCTAGCTGCGCCTTGAAGGCGTCGCATGTGCGGGCGATCGATGCTGCCTCGACATTACTCGACTATGAACATCATATCAACGAGTACCAGTCCTCGGCGCCTAAGCTGTCCAGATCCATCTTCAGGTGAACCTCTCCACTTTTGTTGTGCTAGCGAAACCTTGGTCAACATGGCATTGGCAGGGGTAATATCGACGAACTGGGAAGAAATCCATCGTCCTGCCCAGTTCATTGATATTACTTCTGTTATAGTACTCCCTCCGGTCCTTTTTACTTTGCATATTAGGTTTGTCCGAAGTCAATCTCATCCAACTTTGACCGAATTTATATAAAAAATTATAGACATTCACATAACAACACCAATATCATTAGATTCATCTTGAAATATATTTTCATATTATATTTATTAGATATTATAGATACGAATAATTTTTAATATAAATTTGGTCAAACTTAGCAAAGTTTGACTTTCGGCAAAACCAATATGCAGAGTAAAAAGGACTGGAGGGAGTATTATATACTGGCAAGGTTTTGCTCACACAATAGAAGAGTGGAGCTCCACATGCATGAAGCTGCATATAGACAGCGTAGCTGCTCGAGGACAACGGCGGGCCAAGTTCGCCGAGGATTGATAGTTGAAGTGGGAGACGATGACGACACATGGAAACGACGACTTCTCCTAATTAATATAGTTATTAGATGATCTTAGATCCGTTAAGAAATACTACCTCTGCTCACTAATGTAGGAGTTAAGAAATACTACCTCTGCTTACTAATGTAGGACGTTTTTGCAGCTCAATTTAAACTACCAAAACGCCATACATTAGTGAACAGAGTGTGTAACTGATAACGCGTTGATCCTAGTAAACAGAGACATTCATGGTTTAATATGGGGGACCTTCTGTTACCTAAGTCATGCACTGGGCCTTGTGAATCCATTAAGAATAGAGTTGGTTCAGTTTACAAGGAAAACCGGGTTCAATTTTTTTTACATAGATCAGCTAATTACAAGAAACCCGAAGAAAAAACCACCTACCCAGCGACCGCACTATCTAGCTTAACTAGGTCTAGAGCACCTCCAAACAAAACTAACATAGCGAAGAGAGAAAACAAATTGCTTCCTCATCACTAGAAAGAGAAGCTAGAACCTATGGGAAGCAGGCATGGGCCTCTCTTAGACCACTGAAGATGATAAGCCACCACGATCTTCATCGGTGAAATTCAAAACCATAGCAACACGCAAGGATGATGCCCTCCTATGGAAATGCCAATGTTGGCGGCTCGTGAGGCAATCGATGGTTCATACACAAAATACAACGCCTCTATGTTGGGAACAAAGTTGAAGATGCCACCGTTGTCTGATTCAATTAGCTAGGTCTAGGTTTTCATCGGGTGTAAGGGACCTTGAGGGATGATGAGTGTGTCAAGGATCCACAACAACTCCACCAAGGAGGAAGCGATGCACAAGACTGTCATTGTCACTGATATCGACAAATTTGGGCAAGATTTTTTTGTGAAAATCCCGATGGGCCAAGCTGACAAGCACCACAATTAGGACATCCCGATGAGCCAAGCGGTCGGCGGTCCAAATCGGCCATTTTGAGAAATGAGCCATGCGAATAGCTTGTATTTAGGAGGTGCCCAAGGCTTTCAAACAACGGGTTTGTGGATGGTTGACATGATTCTGGCGAATTTGGCCCGATGAGCGAATGCAACGGAGTAGCACGAGTTGGTTGTGAGCTTCCAAACAATTGAGTACCCAACACCCTCTTGTAGATTAAATTAATGTGCTGCAAGAGCTCCCAAAGATAGGAAAATTGATCGATGTGGTCAAGCGTCATTGCCATCAAAAGTGTCAATTTGGTTAACACAACTGTTGTTGATCAGAGCAAGCTTGACATTCATAATCTTTTCACTCGAAGCCGCATGAATAGGAGGGGCAATGTGCATGGGTTTACTTTAACATATGATAAAGACAGACCCGGGGGGGGCATAGTTTTCACTAGAGGTTTCTCTCTTGAATAAAAGCATACGATGGGTAGACAAATTACTTTTGGGCAATTGATAGAAAAAACATAGTTATGACGATATTCAAGGCAATGATAATGTATATAGGCATCACGTCCGAGACAAGTAGACCGACTCATGTCTGCATCTACTACTATTACTCCACACATCGACTGCTATCCAACATGCATCTAGAGCATTAAGTTCATAAAGAATGGAGTAACGCCTTAAGCAAGATGACATGATGTAGACAAAGTAAACCCAATCAATATAAACAAACCCCATCTTTTTATTGTTAATGGCAACGATACAAAAACGTTTCATGTCCCTTCCTGTCACTAGGATTGAGCAACGCAAGATTGAAACCATCACAAAGCACCTCTCCCATTGCAAGATAAATCAATCTAGTTGGCAAAACCAAATGGATAGATCGGAGAGAAATAGAAAGCTATAACAATCATGCATAAAAGAGTTCACAGAAGACTCAAATAGTATTCATGAATAATCTGATCATAAACCCACAATTCATCGGATCCCAACAAACACACCGCAAAAGAAGATTACATCGAATAAAACTCCAAGAACATCATGGAGAACATTGTATTGAAAATCAAAGAGAGAGAGGAAGCCATCTAGCTACTAGCTATGGACTCGTAGGTATGTGGTAAACTACTCATGCACCATCAGAAGTGCAACAAGGATGATGTAGAAGCCCTCCGTGGTCGATTCCCCCTCCGGCAGAGTACCGGAGAAGGCCTCCAGATGGGATGTCGAAGGAATAGAAACTTGCGGCGGCAGAAAAAGTGTTTTGGGTGGCTCTCTGATGTATTGAGAATATTTGAGAATTTATAGAAGTGGAATTAGGTCAAGAGGTGCCACGAGGGCCCCACAAGCCTGGGGTGCGTTCGTGGGGATCTCGCTCTGGAGAAAGAAAGATTGGAGTTGGAACAAATAAATTTAGTGCATGGAATGATGGATTATTTGTGGGAGTTGGATGTAAAGAAATGAACACAAATTCTCACCTTTTGGTGGCTCTGGCGGAGTGCAAGGAATAAACAGCGTAAAGGGGAGCTTGGAAGGTCAGCTGGCACTGTGGCAAAGAGTACACACATCACTGTAATAGAGTGTATGCAGGTTTACTTCCCAGCGGTGAAGAAATATTGTGCAGATAAGTGGGCACCGCCAGCGGATGAATTGGTGAAGATAAATGCTGATGAATCGATTGTTCCTAGAGAAGATCATGCTGGCTGGGGTGTTGTGGCGGGGGACTCGGCCGGCTGTGTTATCGTTGCCCGAGCTGGGAGGCAGGTTAATGTGCCTGATGTCTTTGCTGCTGAAGTTTATGCCTTGGCGAATGCTATTTCGCTGGCTGCTGATTTGGGAGTCCTACGAGTGGTCTTCGAGACGGATTCCCAACTGTTGGCTGAGGGAATGGATGTCAGCAAGGTCGACTCGTCGCCATATGCAGCTGTCATTGAGGATATGAAGTACCAGCTTAAATTGTGGTTCTCCAAATATGTAATAAGTGTATGCCGTCGTAGAGCAAATTACGTAGTGTAGGAATTAGCCAACATTGGTCATTTGTTCTGAAGGAAATATGCCCTAAAGGCAATAATAAAGTTGTTATTTATATTTCCTTATATCATGATAAATGTCTATTATTCATGCTAGAATTGTATTAACCGGAAACTTAGTACATGTGTGAATACATAGACAAACAGAGTGTCCCTAGTATGCCTCTACTTGACTAGCTCGTTAATCAAAGATGGTTAAGTTTCCTAGCCATGGACATGTGTTGTCATTTGATGAACGGGATCACATCATTAGAGAATGATGTGATGGACTAGACCCATCCGTTAGCTTAGCACTATGATCATTTAGTTTATTGCCATTGCTTTCTCCATGACTTATACACGTTCCTATGACTATGAGATTATGCAACTTCCGAATACTGAAGGAACACTTAGTGTGCTATCAAACGTCACAACGTAACTGGGTGACTATAAAGATACTCTACAAGTGTCTCCGATGGTGTTTGTTGAGTTGACATAGATCGAGATTAGGATTTGTCACTCCAATTGTCGGAGAGGTATCTCTGGGCCCTCACGGTAATGCACGTCACTATAAGCCATGCAAGCAATGTGACTAATAAGTTAGTTGCGGGATGTTGCATTATGGAACGAGTAAAGAGACTTGCTGGTAACGAGATTGAACTAGGTATTGAGATACCGACGATAGAATCTCGGACAAGTAGCATACCGATGACAAAGGGAAGAACGTATGTTGTTATGCGGTTTGACCGATAAAGATCTTTGTAAAATATGTAGGAACCAATATGAGCATCCAGGTTCCTCCATTGGTTATTGACCAGAAGTGAGTCTCGGTCATGTCTACATAGTTCTCGAACCCATAGGGTCCGCACGCTTAATGTTCGATGACGATCGGTATTATGAGTTATGTGTTTTGATGTACCGAAGGTAGTTCAGAGTCCCGGATGTGATCACGGACATGACGAGGAGTCTCGAAATGGTCGAGATATAAAGATCAATATATTGGAAGGCTATGTTTGGACATCGGAATGGTTCCGGATGAGTTCGGGCATTTACCGGAGTACCGGGGGTTACCGGAATCCCCCGGGGAGTCAATGGGCCTTATTGGGCCTTAGTGGGAGAGAGGAGGAGGCGGCCAGGTGGAGGGCTGCTACCTCTTGAGCACTGCGTTGGTTTTCCCTTGAAGAGGAAATGGTGATGCAGCAAAGTAGCGTAAGTATTTCCCTCGGTTTTTGAGAACCAAGGTATCAATCCAGGAGACTACACAAAGTCGCTCGTACCTACACAAACAAATAAGAACCTCGCAACCAACGCGATAAAGGGGTTGTCAAGCCCTTCATGGTCACTTACGAGAGTGAGATCTGATAGAGATAATAATAATAATAATAATAATAAGATAAATATTTTTCGTACTTATATGACATAGATTGAAAGTAAAGATTGCGAAGTAAAATAAATTGGAAACTTATATGATGGAAAATAGACCTGGGGGCCATAGGTTTCACTAGTCGCTTCTCTCAAGATAGCATAAGTATTACGGTGGGTGAACAAATAACTGTCGAGCAATTGATAGAAGAGTGCACAATTATGAGAATATCTAGGCATGATCATGTATATAGGCATCACGTCCACGACAAGTAGACCGAAATGATTTCTTGGGTACAGAAGGTTGCGGCGGTGGAAATAGGGTTTCGCGCTATTCGTCACCCTGGGTGAGTAATAGTTATTCTTCACCCCCCTCTATTTTACCATCAATGCCCCGTAATTTTACGTTCCGTAAGTTTTGTCTTATTTCCGACGTAAAAAGATATCGTAAGAAAATATATAATCGTTGTAAAAAATATTTTATGTTATGTAAAATTACAAACGTAAAAACATAGTGTAAAATACACATAAACTGCAAATTTTCTTGTCTTGTGACCTATATTTTTATTTTCTTATGCCAAATTTTATGTAGTGAATCAATAGGAATGTAACTATTTAAATTGCAAATGTAATTTAATTATGAAATGATTGTAAGATTACCTAGGGTGAAAAATAATTTATTCTGCACCCTGGGTGATAAATAGTAACACTATATATATATATAGGAGGAAGAAGTAGGTCGGCGGAGCCACGAGGGGCCCACGAGGGTGGAGGGCGTGCCCAGGGGGTAGGCGCGCCCCCTGCCTCGTGGCCTCCTCGTTGATTGCTTGACGTCCACTCCAAGTCCTCTGGATCACGTTTGTTCCAAAAATAACTCTCCCGAAGGTTTCATTCCGTTTGTATTCCGTTTGGGTTAGTAGGTTAGTCCCAAAAATAATATAGAAGTGTAAAATAAATCCCATAAACATCCAAAACAGATAATATAATAGCATGGAACAATCAAAAATTATAGATACGTTGGAGACGTATCAAGCATCCCCAAGCTTAATTCCTGCCCATCCTCGAGTAGGTAAATGATAAAAAGAAATTTTGATGTGGAATGCTACCTAGCATAATTCTCAATGTAATTTTCTTTATTGTGGCATGAGTTTTCAGATCCGAAATATTCAACACAAAAGTTTAATATTGACATAAAAATAATAATACTTCAAGCATACTAACAAAGCAATTATGTCTTCTCAAAATAACATGGCCAAAGAAAGTTATCCCTACAAAATCATATAGTCTGGCTATGCTCTATCTTCACCGCACAAAATATTTAAATCATGCACAACCCCGATGACAAGCCAAGCAATTGTTTCATACTTTTGGTGTTCTCAAACTTTTTCAATCTTCACGCAATACATGAACGTGAGCCATGGACATAGCACTATAGGTGGAATAGAATGGTGGTTGTGGAGAAGACAAAAAGGAGAAGATAGTCTCACATCAACTAGGCGTATCAACGGGCTATGGAGATGCCCATCAATAGATATCAATGTGGGTGAGTATGGATTGCCATGCAATGGATGCACTAGAGCTATAAGTGTATGAAAGCTCAACAAAAGAAACTAAGTGGGTGTGCATCCAACTTGCTTGCTCACAAAGACCTAGGGAATTTGAGGAAGCCCATCATTGGAATATACAAGCCAAGTTCTTTAATATAAAATTCTCACTAGTATATGAAAGTGATAACATAGGAGACCCTCTATCATGAAGATCATGGTGCTACTTTGAAGCACAAGTGTGGAAAAAGGATAGTAACATTGTCCCTTCTCTATTTTTCTCTCATTTTTCATTTTTCATTTTTTATTTGGGCCTTTTCTCTTTGTTTTTGCCTCTTTTATTTCTTCTTCTTTTCTCGTCCGGAGTCTCATCCCTACTTGTGGGGGAATCATAGTCTCCATCATCCTTTCCTCACTTGGGACAATGCTCTAATAATGATGATCATCACACTTTTATTTACTTACAACTCAAGAATTACAACTCAATACTTAGAATAAAACATGACTCTATGTGAATGCCTCCGGCGGTGTACCGGGATATGCAATGACTCATGAGTGACATGTATGAAAGAATTATGAATGGTGGCTTTGCCACAAATACGATGTCAACTACATGATCATGCGAAGCAATATGACAATGATGAAGTGTGTCATAATAACGAAACGGTGGAAAGTTACATGGCAATATATCTCGGAATAGCTATGGAAATGCCATAATCGGTAGGTATGTTGGCTGTTTTGAGAAAGGTATATGGTGGTTTTATGGTACCGGCGAAAGTTGTGCGGTACTAGAGAGACTAGCAATGGTGGAAGGGTGAGAGTGCGTATAATCCATGGACTCAACATTAGTCATAAAGAACTCACATACTTACTGCAAAAATTTATTAGTTATCGAAACAAAGTACTACGTGCATGCTCCTAGGGGGATAGAATGGTAGGAAAATACCATCGCTCGTCCCCGACCGCCACTCATAAGGAAGACAATCAATAAATAAATCATGCTCCGACTTCATCACATAACAGTTCACCATACGTACACGCTACGGGAATCACAAACTTTAGAACAAGTATTTCTCGAATTCACAACTACTCAACTAGCATGACTCTAATATCACCATCTTCATATCTCAAAACATTCATCAAGTATCAAACTTCTCATAGTATTCAATGCACTTTTATGATAGTTTTTATTATACCTATCTTGGATGCCTATCATATTAGGACTACTTTTATAACCAAAGCAAGTTACCATGATGTTCTAGAGGACTCTCAAAATAATATTAGTGAAGCATGAGAGATCAATAATTTATATAAAATAAAACCACCACCATGCTCTAAAAGATATAAGTGAAGCACTAGAGCAAAATTATCTAGTTCAAAAGATATAAGTGAAGCACATATAGTATTCTAATAAATTCTAATTCATGTGTGTCTCTCCCAAAATGTGTGTACATCAAGGATGATTGTGGTAAGCTAAAAAGCAAAGACTCAAATCATACAAGACGCTCCAAGCAAAACACATATCATGTGGTGAATAAAAATATAGCCTCAAGTAAAGTTACCGATAGAAGAAAACGAAAGAGGGGATGCCTTCCAGGGCATCCCCAAGCTTAGGCTTTTGGTTGTCCTTTAATTTTACCTTGGGTTGTCTTGGGAATCCCCAATCTTAGGCTCTTGCCACTCCTTATTCCATAATCCATCAAATCTTTACCCAAAACTTGAAAACTTCACAACACAAAACTTAAACAGAAAATCTCATGAGCTCCGTTAGTATAAGAAAACAAACCACCACTTAAGGTACTGTAATGAACTCATTATTTTTTTATATTGGTGTTAAATATACTCTATTACAACTTCTCTATGGTTCATACACTCAAATACTAGCCATAGATTCATCAAAATAAGCAAACAACACGCGAAGAACAGAATCTGTCAAAAACAGAACAGTCTGTAGTAATCTGCAGGTTTCGAATACTTATGTAACCCCAAAAATTCTAAAATAAATTTCTGGACTTTAGGAATTTATCTATTAATCATCCCCAAAAAGAATCAACCTAATCTCACTCTCCAGTAAAAAATGGAAGCAAATCTCGTGAGCGCTAAAGTTTCTGTTTTTTACTGCATGATCGCAAAGACTTTCCCCAAGACTTTCCAAAGGTTCTACTTGGCACAAACACTAATTAAACATAAATAACACAACCATAACAGAGGCTAGATTAATTACTTAATACTAAACAGAACCAAAAAGCAAGAAATAAAAATAAAATTGGGTTGCCTCCCAATAAGCGCTATCGTTTAACGCCCCTAGCTAGGCATAAAAGCAATGATAGATCTATGTATTATCATCTTTGAATCCATAGGTGGCTCTCATAATAGATTCATATGGTAATTTAATTTTCTTTCTAGGAAAGTGTTCCATGCCTTTCCTTAATGGAAATTGGAATCTAATATTTCCTTCTTTCATATCAATAATTGCACTAATCGTTCTAAGGAAAGGTCTACCAAGAATGATGAGACATGTAGGATTGCAATATATATCAAGAACAATGAAATCTACGGGCACATAATTCCTATTTGCAACAATAAGAACATCATTAATTCTTCCCATAGGTTTCTTAATAGTGGAATCCGCGAGGTGGAAATTTAAAGAACAATCATCAAATTCACGGGAACCTAACACATCACACAAAGTTTTTGGAATCGTGGAAACGCTAGCACCCAAATCACATAAAGCATAGCATTCATGATCTTTAATCTTAATTTTAATAGTAGGTTCCCACTCATCATTAAGTTTTCTAGGGATAGAAACTTCCAATTCAAGCTTTTCTTCATAAGATTGCATTAAAGCATCAACGATATGTTTAGTAAAAGCTTTATTTTGATTATAAGCATGCAGAGAATTTAGCACGGATTGCAACAAGGAAATACAATCTATTAAAGAATAATTATCATAATTAAATTCCTTGAAATTCAAAATAGTCGGTTCATTGCTATGTAAAGTTTTGACCTCATCAATCCCTCTTTTACCAATTTTTGCATCAAGATCCAAAAACTCTGAATCATTGGGACGCCTTTTAACTAAAGTTGACTCATCTCCAGTCCCATCATTATCAAGATTCATATTGCAAAAAAAGATTTAATAGGAGACACATCAATCACTTTTAGATCTTCATCCTTATTATCATGAAAACTAGAAGAACACGCTTTCACAAAGCAATCTTGTTTAGCACGCATCCTAGCGGTTCTTTCTTTGCAGTCATCAATGGAAATTATCATGGCTTTGAGAGACTCATTGATATCATGCTTAGGTGTAATAGATCTAAGTTTCAAAGAATCAACATCAAGAGAAATTCTATCCACGTTCCTAGCCAACTCATCAATCTTAGACAATTTTTCTTCAATCAAAGCATTGAAACTCTTTTGCGAACTAATAAATTCTTTAATATTAGATTCAAATTCAGAGGGCATCTTATTATAATTTCCATAAGAATTGTTGTAGGAATTACCATAATTATGAGAGGAATTACTAGGAAACGACCTAGGATTAAAATTACCTCTATACGCGTTATTACCAAAATTGCTCCTACCAACAAAATTCACATCCATATATTCATTATTATTCTCAATCAAAGTAGACAAACACATATCATTAGGATCAGAAGGAACACTCTTATTAGCAAAAAAAATTCATAAGTTCATCCATCTTTCCACTCAAAAGTCAAAACATTAATTTCTTCTATTGCATGCACCTTTTTACTAGTAGATCTTTCAGTGTGCCATTGAGAATAATTAACCATAATACTATCCAGGAGTTTAGTAGCTTCTCCTAAAGTGATTTCCATAAAAGTGCCTCCCGCGGCCGAATCTAAAAGATTTCTAGAAGCAAAATTTAATCCGGCATAAAAAATTTGTATAATCATCCAAAGATTCAAACCATGTGTAGGGCAATTACGTATCATTAATTTCATCCTCTCCCAAGCTTGTGCAACGTATTCATGATCAAGTTGCTTAAAATTCATAATATCGATTCTTAGAGAGATAAAAGCATCTTTGCACTTATTCCATGAATCAATACTATTTTTAGGCAAAGAAAAAAACCAAGTTTTAGCACGACCTCTAATAAAAAACGGAAATAGGTTCGATTTAACAATATCATTATCCACATCTTTCTTATTTTGCATATCACACAAATCAACAAAGTTGTTTAGATGGGTAGCGGCATCTTCACTAGGAAGGCCGGAGAATTGATCTTTCATAACAAGATTCAACAAGGCAGCATTAATTTCATAAGATTCGGAATTGGTAATAGGAGCAATCGGAGTGCTAAGAAAATCATTGTTGTTGGTATTAGAAAAGTCACACAATTTAGTGTTATCTTGAGCCGTTGTGACAATCAATCCAACACACAGGGAAAAGAGACGAACTAGAAAAGAGAAGGGGGGCGGAAAAAGAGGGCGAATAAAATGGCAAGGGTGAAGTGGGGGAGAGGAAAACGAGAGGCAAATGGCAAATAATGTAATGTGATGGATAAGAGTTTGTGATGGGTACTTGGTATGTCTTGACTTGTGCGTAGATCTCCCCGGCAACGGCGCTAGAAATCCTTCTTGCTACCTATTGAGCACTGCGTTGGTTTTCCCTTGAAGAGGAAAGGGTGATGCAGCAAAGTAGCATAAGTATTTCCCACAGTTTTTGAGAACCAAGGTATCAATCCATTAGGAGACTACACGCAAGTCCTTCGTACCTACACAAACAAATAAGAACCTAGCAACCAACGCGATAAAGGGGTTGTCAAGCCCTTTACGGTCACTTACGAGAGTGAGATCTAATTGAGATAATAATAATAAGATAAATATTTTTGGTACTTTTATGATATAGATTGAAAGTAAAGATTGCAAAGTAAAATAGATTTGAAACTTATATGATGGAAAATAGACCCGGGGACCATAGGTTTCACTAGTGGCTTCTCTCAAGATAGCATAAGTATTACGGTGGGTGAACAAATTACTGTCGAGCAATTGATAGAAGAGTGCATAATTATGAGAATATCTAGGCATGATCATGTATATAGGCATCACGTCCGCGACAAGTAGACCGAAACGATTCTGCATCTACTACTATTACTCCACACATCCACCGTTATCCAGCATGCATCTAGAGAAGTAAGTTCATAAGAACAGAGTAACGCATTAGGCAAGATGACATGATGTAGAGGGATAAACTCAAGCAATATGATAAACACCCCATCTTTTTATCCTCGATGGCAACAATACAATACGTGCCTTGCTGCCCCTGTTGTCACTGGGAAAGGACACCGCAAGATTGAACCCAAAGCTAAGCACTTCTCCCATTGCAAGAAAGATCAATCTAGTAGGCCAAACCAAACTGATAATTCGAAGAGACTTGCAAAGATAACTTAATCATACATAAAAGATTTCAGAGAAGAATCAAATATTGTTCATAGATAAACTTGATCATAAACCCACAATTCATTGGATCTCGACAAACACACCACAAAAAGAGTTACATCGAATAGATCTCTAAGAAGATCGAGGAGAACATTGTATTGAGATCCAAAGAGGGAGAAGAAGCCATCTAGCTAATAACTATGGACCCGAAGTTATGAAGTGAAATACTCACACATCACCGGAGAGCCCATGGAGTTGATGCAGAGGCCCTCCGTGATCGATTCCCCCTCCGGCGGAGCTCCGGAAAAGGCCCCAAGATGGGATCTCTTGGGTACAGAAGGTTGCGGCGGTGGAAATAGGGTTCCGTGGTGCTCTTGGATGTTTTCGAGGTATATGGATATATATAGGAGGAAGAAGTAGGTCGGCGGAGCCACGAGGGGCCCACGAGGGTGGAGGGTGCGCCCAGGGGGTAGGCACGCCCCCCTGCCTCGTGGCCTCCTCGTTGATTGCTTGACGTCCACTCCAAGTCCTCTGGATCACGTTTGTTCCAAAAATAACTCTCCTGAAGGTTTCACTCCGTTTGGATTCCATTTGATATTCCTTTTTTGCGAAACACTGAAATCGGCAAAAAGAATAGCAATTTGTACTGGGCCTTGGGTTAGTAGGTTAGTCCCAAAAATAATATAAAAGTGTAAAATAAAGCCCATAAACATCCAAAACAGATAATATAATAGCATGGAACAATAAAAAATTATAGATACATTGGAGACGTATCAAGGGCGCCCCCTCCCCCGAAGCCCCATCCGAGTTGGGTGCCCCCCCCTTCCTTCCCCCTCTCTCCCCCTTCATTCTTCTCCTACTCCTACTAGGAGTAGGACTCCCCCCCTTGGGCGCGCCCTATGAGGGCCGGCCCTCCCCTCCTCCACTCCTTGATATACGGGGGAGGGGAGCACCCCATAGACACACAAGTTGATTGTTTAGCCGTGTGCGATGCCCCCTCCACAGAATTCCACCTCGGTCATATCGTTGTAGTGCTTAGGCGAAGCCCTGCATCAGTAACTTCATCATCACCGTCATCATGCCGTTGTGCTAACAAAACTCTCCCTCGGCCTCAGCTGGATCAAGAGTACAAGGGACGTCACCGAGATGAATGTGTGCAGATCGCGGAGGTGTCGTGCATTCGTTACTTGATCAGTTGGATCACAAAGACGTTCGACTACATCAACCGCGTTTCATAACGCTTCCGCTTTTGGTCTACGAGGGTACATAGACATATTCTCCCCCTCTCATTGCTATGCATCTCCTAGATAGATCTTGCGTGATTGTGGGAAATTTTTTGAAATACTGTATTCCCCAACAGTGGCATCCGAGCCAGGTCTATGCGTAGATGTTATATGCACGAGTAGAACACAAAGGAGTTGTCGGCGTGGGTATATACATATTGCTTGCCATTAGTAGTTGATTCTTGATTCAACGGTATTGTTGGATGAAGCGGCTCAGACCGACATTACGCGTATGCTTACGCGAGAATGGTTCTACCGACATGCTTCACACACAGGTGGCTAGTGGGTGTCTGTTTCTCCAACTTTAATTGACTCGGATTCAATGAACATGGTTCTTTCTGAAGATCAAAAAGCAATCACTATACCGCATTGTGGTTTTTGATGCATAGGTAAGAACGGTTCTTGCTAAGCCCGTAGCAGCCACGTAAAACTTGCAACAACAAAGTAGAGGAAGTCTAACTTGTTTTTGCAGGGCATGTTGTGATGTGATATGGTCAAGACGTGATTATATAAATTGTTGTATGAGATCATCATGTTTTGTAACACAGTTATCGGCAACTAGCAGGAGCCATATGGTTGTCGCTTTATTGTATGAAATGCATTCGCCATGTAATTGCTTCACTTTATCACTAAGCGATAGTGATAGTCGTATAAGCAATAGTTGGCGAGACGACAACAATGCTACGATGGAGATCAAGGTGTCAAGCCGGTGACGATGGTGATCATGACGGTGCTTTGGAGATGGAGATCAAAGGCACAAGATGATGATGGCCATATCATATTGATAACCCACAAGTATAGGGGATCACAACAGTTTTCAAGGGTAAAGTATTCAACCCAAATTTATTGATTCGACACAAGGGGAGCCAAAGAATATTCTCAAGTATTAGCAGCTGAGTTGTCAATTCAACCACACCTGGAAACTTAGTATCTGCAGCAAAGTGTTTAGTAGCAAAGTAATATGATAGTAGTGGTAACGGTAGCAAAAGGTAACGATAGCAAAAGTAATGTTTTTGGTATTTTGTAGTGATGATAGCAATAGCAACAGAAAAGCAAATAAGCGAAGAACAATATATGGAAAGCTCGTAGGCAATGGATCGGTGATGGAGAATTATGTCAGATGCGGTTCATCATGTAACAGTCATAACCTAGGGTGACACAGAACTAGCTCCAGTTCATCAATGTAATGTAGGCATGTATTCCGAATATAGTCATACGTGCTTATGGAAAAGAACTTGCATGACATATTTTGTCCTACCCTCCCGTCGCAGTGGGGTCCTAGCGGAAACTAAGGGATATTAAGGCCTCCTTTTAATAGAGTACTGGACCAAAACATTAACACATAGTGAATACATGAACTCCTCAAACTACGGTCATCACCGGTAAGTATCCCGATTATTGTAACCTCGGGGTTAACGGATCATAACACATAATAGGTGACTATAGACTTGCAAGATAGGATCAAGAACTCTCATATATTGATGAAAACATAATAGGTTCAGATCTAAAATCATGGCACTCGGGCCCTAGTGACAAGCATTAAGCATAGCAAAGTCATAGCAACATCAATCTCAGAACATAGTGGATACTAGGGATTAAACCCTAACAAAACTAACTCGATTACATGATAGATCTCGTCCAACCCATCACAGTCCAGCAAGCCTACGATGGAATTACTCACGCACGACGGTGAGCATCATGAAATTGGTGTGGAGGATGGTTGATGATGACGATGGCGACGGATTCCCCTCTCCGGAGCCCTGAACGGACTCCAGATCGGCCCTCCCGAGAGGTTTTAGGGCTTGGCGGCGGCTCCGTATCGTAAAACGCGATGAATCCTTCTCTCTGATTTTTTCTCCCCGAAACCAAATATATAGAGTTGGAGTTGAGGTCGGAGGAGCTCCAGGGGGCCCATGAGGTAGGGGGCGCGCCCCCCACCCTCGTGGACAGGTGGTGGGCCCCCTGGTCTTCATCCTTTGCAAGGATTTTTTATTATTTCTGAATAGATGTTCCATGAAGTTTCAGGTCATTCTGAGAACCTTTGTTTCTGCACATAAATAACCCCATAGCAATTCTGCTCCGGGTTAGTTCCATTCAAATCATGCAAGTTAGAGTCCAAAACAAGGGCAAAAGTGTTTGGAAAAGTAGATACGACGGAGACGTATCAACTCCCCCAAGCTTAAACCTTTGCTTGTCCTCAAGCAATTCAGTTGATAAACTAAAAGTGATAAAGAAAAACTTTTACAAACTCTGTTTACTCTTGTTGTTGTAAATATGTAAAGCCAACATTCAAGTTTTCAGCAAAGATTATGACTAACCACATTCACAATAACGCTTAGGTCTCAAGTTTACTCATATCAATGGCATAATCAACTAGCAAGCAATAATAATAAATCTCGGATGACAACACTTTCTCAAAACAATCATAATATGATATAACAAGATGGTATCTCGCTAGCCCTTTCTAAGACCGCAAAACATAAATGCAGAGCACCTTTAAAGATCAAGGACTGACTAGACATTGTAATTCATGGTAAAAGAGATCCGGTCAAGTCATACTCAATGTAAACTAATAGTAATGAATGCAAATGACAACGGTGCTCTCTAACTGGTGCTTTTTAATAAGAAGATGATGACTCAACATGAAAGTAAATAGATAGGCCCTTCGCAGAGAGAAGCAAGGATTTATAGAGGTGCCAGAGCTCGGTTTTGAAATAGAGATGAATAATATTTTGAGCGGTATACTTTCATTGTCAACATAACAACCAAGAGATGTCAATGTCTTCCATGCTACACACATTATAGGCGGTTCCCAAACAGAATGGTAAAGTTTATACCCCCCCCTCCACCAACAAGCATCAATCCATGGCTTACTCAAAACAACGAGTGCCTCCAACTAACAAGAGTCCCAGGGGGAGTTTTGTTTGCAATTATTTTGATTTAGTTTGCATAAAGCATGGGACTGGGCATCCCGGTGACCAGCCACTTTCTCGTGAGTGAGGAGCGGAGTCCACTCCTCTTGAGAATAAACCGCCTAACATGGAAGATACAGACAGCCCTAGTTGATACATGAGCTATTCGAGCATACAAAACATGATATTTACTTGAAGGTTTAGAGTTTGGCACATACAAATTTACTTGGAACGGCAGGTAGATACCATATATAGGTAGGTATGGTGGACTCATATGGAATAACTTTGGGGTTTATGGAGTTGGATGCACAAGCAGTATTCCCGCTTAGTGCAGGTGAAGGCTAGCAAAATACTGGGAAGCGACCAACTAGAGAGCGACAACAATCATGAACATGCATTAAAATTATTCAACACCGAATGCAAGCATGAGTAGGATATAATCCACCATGAACATAAATATCGTGAAGGCTATGTTGATTTTGTTTCAACTACATGCGTGAACATGCACCAAGTCAAGTCACTTAAATCATTCAGAGGAGGATACCACCCTATCATACCACATCACAACCATTTTAATAGCATGTTGGCACACAAGGTAAACCATTATAAGCTCCTAGCTAATCAAGCATGGCACAAGAAACTATGATCTCTAGTTGTCATTGCAAACATGTTTATTCATAATAGGCTGAATCAGGAACGATGAACTAATCATATTTACAAAAACAAGAGAGGTCAAGTTCATACCAGATTTTCTCATCTCAGTCAGTCCATCATATATCGTCATAATTGCCTTTCACTTGCACGACCGAATAGTGTGAATAATAATAATAGTGCACGTGCATTGGACTAAGCTGGAATCTGCAAGCATTCAATAAACAGGAGAAGACAAGGTAATATGGGCTCTTTTGTCGGATGAACAATAATGCATATAAGAGCTACTTCAACAATTTAATCATGGTCTTCTCCTATCGACCCCCAAAGAAAAGAAAAGAAATAAAACTATTTACACGGGAAAGCTCCCAGCAAGTAAAAGAAGAACAAGAAATATTTTTGGGTTTTCTTTTTAATTACTACCACAAGCATGGAAAATAAACTAATTAAAATCTACAACTATTTTTTTTGTTTTTCTTAAGGTTTATTAAACATACAAGAAGAAAGCATAAAAAGGAAATAAACTAGCATGGATGATACAATGAAAAAGTATGAGCACCGACATCTAGCAACGAGTGTGTGAACATGAATATAATGTCGGTGAGGAATACGTACTCCCCCAAGCTTAGGCTTTTGGCCTAAGTTGGTCTATGGCCACGGTTGGCCTGGCGGATATCCATAGTAATAGTTGGGGTCGTACTGCGAAGAAGAAGACTCTGATTGCCACTGGTTGGCAATCATCTCCGGATCCCACTGGTAATTAGACTGTCGTGGAGGATCACTTGTGCTTCCGAACTCTGGCTCTGTGGCTGATGTAGGGTTCCGATAGGCGTGAATAGCCTCTAACGGAACAAGGTACTGGCCTGCAGATAAATCAAACAGGGAAGGAGCAGGCAGGGTAATAGTCTCAGGATGATGTTTATCAAAGAACAATTTGTATTTAAGCTCCCCTTCCCTATTCTTAACAATAAAATCGTGTGCTACCATACTCTTACAATCTAAATAAACACGAGGCAGCAATTTTTCTTCCTTCTCATAATGCCTAATAGGTATGTTAAAATGTGCAGCTAGGCGTGAAGCATAGATGCCTCTAAAGATGGGGCCCTTTGTATGGTTCAGACTTAACCGTTTAGCAATAATACCGCCCATACTAACAGAGTTATCACTGAATAAACCATGGAACAAAATAATAATATCAGGACCACTAAGGTTTCCACAGTTTCTGTGACCAATTAAGCAACGACTAGCAAATATTGCAAAGTAGCGTAAAACAGGAAAATGTATGCTAGTGATTCGTGCATCGGAAACCTTCCTCGTTTCCCCTATAGTGATGGTATCAATAAATCCATCCACATCGCCGTGATGTGGTTCCTCTGTCGTGCCCTCGAAAGGGACCAAACAAACCCGACAAAAATCATAAAGTGACATCTCCTTATGCTCATCATATAAATAAAACTCCACCGTAGGTGGTGAGCTCCTAGAATGGAAATGAAAGTTTTGCACAAAGATATTTGTGAGTAAGAGATACTGTTCACGTTGGTCGTGGAGGAAGGCGGTGAGGCCTGCATTCTCAGCCAATTCATAAAAATCATCATAAATCTCGGCTGCTCTCAAGAAATCATCGGAAGGCCATTCACACGGCCGAACCTCTGCGGTGCGAGGCAGGTTATACTTGGGCTTCTGTGCCTTTTCCTTCGAGCTTCGGCTCGATGAGCCCCTCAAAAATCTCTTCATTATTTTCTGAATTTTTTTGAAAGTTTTAGTAACTTCAAAATAAAAGTGAACAAAGCTCGATAATATTGATAGCAACTACTCCTACAAGTGCCTAGAGCCTATATCATGCATCAAAACTACTTTTGACCATATAAATTTGACATGCAAGCTCAATAACAGGGTCACCTAAGCAGCACAAATTTGAAATGAATAAAGCACTAGAACAAAGACTAATTGGACCAATGGAGGAGTCACATACCAAGGAACAATCCCCCCAAGCAGTTTTGTGAGAGGTGCTTTGAGCAAGGAGATCGAAAATGGCAGCAAAATGAGCTTGGACTCGGGTTTGAGCTGGATATTCGTGTTTGTGGGAGGAAGGAGTGTGTGGGTGCAAGGATAAGTGGAGGAGGGCCACTGTGGGCCCACGAGGCAGGGGGCGCGCCCAGGGGGGTAGGGGGCGCCCCTGACCCTCGTGGCCAGGTGCCAGCTCCTCCTGCTGTGTTCTCAGTGCCAAATATTCTCAAATATTCCAGAAAAAATCATATTTAAATTTCAGGGCATTTGGAGAATATTTATTTTCGGGGTATTTTTATATTGCACGGATAAATCAGATAACAGACAAAAACATACTATTTTTATTTTATTTAATATAAATAACAGAAATTAAAAGGAGGGTACAAAAGGTTGTGCCTTCTAGTTTCATCCATCTCATGATCATCAAAAGGAATCCACTAACAAGGTTGATCAAGTCTTGTTAACGAACTCATTTCGAATAACATGGAACCGGAGAAATTTCAAATAACACTATGTTTCCTCAACGGGGATATGCACATCCCTAATAACAAGAATATCATATTTCTTCTTAACAGTAGGAAGAGGAAATTCAAAACCTCCAAATATAATCGATGGAATTTTTCCAATAGAGTTGATACTATGAACTTGAGGTTGTTTCCTTGGAAAGTGCACCGTATGCTCATTACCATTAACATGAAAAGTGACATTGCCTTTAGTGTAATCAATAACAGCCCCTGCAGTATTCAAAAAGGGTCTTCCAAGAATAATAGACATACTATCGTCCTCAGGAATATTAAGAATAACAAAGTCCGTTAAAATAGTAATGTTTGCAACTACAACAGGCACATCCTCACAAATACCGACAGGTATAGCAGTTGATTTATCAGCCATTTGCAAAGATATTTCAGTAGGTGTCAACTTATTCAAATCAAGTCTATGATATAAAGAGAGAGGCATAACACTAACACCGGCTCCAAGATCACATAAAGCAGTTTTAACATAGTTTCTTTTAATGGAGCATGGTATAGTGGGTACTCCTGGATCTCCAAGTTTCTTTGGTATTCCACCCTTAAAAGTATAATTAGCAAGCATGGTGGAAATTTCAGCTTCTGATATCTTTCTTTTATTAGTAACAATTTCTTTCATGTACTTAGCATAAGGATTCATTTTAAGCATATCAGTTAATCGCATATGCAAAAAGATAGGTCTAATCATTTCAGCAAAGCGCTCAAAATCCTCATCATCCTTTTTCTTGGATGGTTTGGGAGGAAAAGGCATGGGTTTCTGAACCCAAGGCTCTCTTTCCTTACCATGTTTCCTAGCAACAAAGCCTTTCTTATCATAATGTTGATTCTTTGATTGTGGGTTATCAAGATCAACAACAAGTTCAATTTCTATATCATTATCATTACTAGGTTGAGCATCATCATGAACATTATCATTAACATTATCACTAGTTTCAGGTTCATTACCAGATTGTGTTTCAGCATCAGAGATAGAAATATCATTTGGATTCTCAGGTGTTTCAATAACAGGTTCACTAGAAGCATGCAAAGTCCTATCATTTTTATTTTTCTTCCTTTTAGAAGGACTAGGTGCATCTATATTATTTCTCTGAGAATCTTGCTCAATTCTCTTAGGGTGGCCTTCAGGATACAAAGGTTCCTGAGTCATTCTACCACCTCTAGTCATAACTCTAACAGCATTATCATTATCCTTGCTATTCAATTCATTGAGCAAATCATTTTGAGCCTTAAGTACTTGTTCTACTTGAGTGGTAACCATAGAAGCATGTTTACTAATAAGTTTAAGTTCACCTTTGATGTTAGCCATATAACCACCCAAGTGTTCAAGCATATTTGAATTGTATTTCAATTGTCTACCAAAATAAGCATTAAAATCTTCTTGCTTAACCATAAATTTATCAAACTCATCTAAGCATGGGCTGGCAAATTTAGTAAATGGGATTTCAGCTTTATCATATCTATAGAGAGAATTTACCTTTACTACCTGTGTCGGGTTATCAGGACCATGTATTTCTTCAATAGGTGAGGGATTAAGATCATATGTTTCTTCATCAGGCGGTAAATTAAGACCGTGTGTTTCTTCAATAGGAGGTAAATTCTTAACATCTTCAGCTTTAATACCTTTTTCTTTCATAGATTTCTTTGCCTCTTGCATATCTTCAGGACTAAGAAATAGAATACCCCTCTTCTTCAGAGTTGGTTTAGGAGTAGGCTCGGGAATTGGCTCAAGAGCTGGCTCAAGAAGTGTCCAATTATTTTCTTTTGTCAACATATTATTCAATAGAATTTCAGCTTCATCCGGTGTTCTTTTCCTGAAAACAGAACCAGCACAACTATCTAGGTAATCTCTGGAAGCATCAGTTAGTCCATTATAAAAGATATCAAGTATTTCATTTTTCTTAAGAGGATGATCAGGCAAAGCATTAAGTTACTTGAGAAGCCTCCCCCAAGCTTGTGGGAGACTCTCTTCTTCAATTTGCACGAAATTATATATATCCCTTAAAGCAGTTTGTTTCTTATGAGCAGGGAAATATTTAGGAGAGAAGTAATAAATCATATCCTGGGGACTACGCACACAACCAGGATCAAGAGAATTAAACCATATCTTAGCATCACCCTTTAATGATATAAAAGTAGCGAGTTCTCTCATCATTAGTGAACAGGGTGGCTATATCATTTAATTTAGTAAGATGTGCCACAACAGTTTCAGATTCATAGCCATGAAAAGGATCAGATTCAACCAAAGTAATTATATCAGGATCAACAGAGAATTCATAATCCTTATCAGTAACATAGATAGGTGAAGTAGCAAAAGCAGGGTCAGGTTTCATCCTAGCATTTAGAGATTGCTTATTCCATTTAGCTAATAACCTCTTGAGTTCGTATCTATCTTTGCAAGCTAAAATAGCTAAAGCAGCTTCTTTTTCAAAAACATAACCCTCAGGAATAATAGGTGAGTCTTCATCATCACTTTCATCAATATTATCAGATTCAATATTTTCATTCTCTCTAACCCTTGCAAGTTGTTCATCAAGAAATTCACCAAGTGGCACAGTAGTATCAAGCATAGAAGTAGTTTCATCATAAGTATCATGCATAGCAGAAGT